>NW_028146746.1:1381336-1981336 GCF_055883805.1 Amblyomma maculatum
CTAACCTAACCTAACCTAACCTAACCTAACCTAACCTAACCTAACCTAACCTAACCTAACCTAACCTAACCTAACCTAACCTAACCTAACCTAACCTAACCTAACCTAACCTAACCTAACCTAACCTAACCTAACCTAACCTAACCTAACCTAACCTAACCTAACCTAACCTAACCTAACCTAACCTAACCTAACCTAACCTAACCTAACCTAACCTAACCTAACCTAACCTAACCTAACCTAACCTAACCTAACCTAACCTAACCTAACCTAACCTAACCTAACCTAACCTAACCTAACCTAACCTAACCTAACCTAACCTAACCTAACCTAACCTAACCTAACCTAACCTAACCTAACCTAACCTAACCTAACCTAACCTAACCTAACCTAACCTAACCTAACCTAACCTAACCTAACCTAACCTAACCTAACCTAACCTAACCTAACCTAACCTAACCTAACCTAACCTAACCTAACCTAACCTAACCTAACCTAACCTAACCTAACCTAACCTAACCTAACCTAACCTAACCTAACCTAACCTAACCTAACCTAACCTAACCTAACCTAACCTAACCTAACCTAACCTAACCTAACCTAACCTAACCTAACCTAACCTAACCTAACCTAACCTAACCTAACCTAACCTAACCTAACCTAACCTAACCTAACCTAACCTAACCTAACCTAACCTAACCTAACCTAACCTAACCTAACCTAACCTAACCTAACCTAACCTAACCTAACCTAACCTAACCTAACCTAACCTAACCTAACCTAACCTAACCTAACCTAACCTAACCTAACCTAACCTAACCTAACCTAACCTAACCTAACCTAACCTAACCTAACCTAACCTAACCTAACCTAACCTAACCTAACCTAACCTAACCTAACCTAACCTAACCTAACCTAACCTAACCTAACCTAACCTAACCTAACCTAACCTAACCTAACCTAACCTAACCTAACCTAACCTAACCTAACCTAACCTAACCTAACCTAACCTAACCTAACCTAACCTAACCTAACCTAACCTAACCTAACCTAACCTAACCTAACCTAACCTAACCTAACCTAACCTAACCTAACCTAACCTAACCTAACCTAACCTAACCTAACCTAACCTAACCTAACCTAACCTAACCTAACCTAACCTAACCTAACCTAACCTAACCTAACCTAACCTAACCTAACCTAACCTAACCTAACCTAACCTAACCTAACCTAACCTAACCTAACCTAACCTAACCTAACCTAACCTAACCTAACCTAACCTAACCTAACCTAACCTAACCTAACCTAACCTAACCTAACCTAACCTAACCTAACCTAACCTAACCTAACCTAACCTAACCTAACCTAACCTAACCTAACCTAACCTAACCTAACCTAACCTAACCTAACCTAACCTAACCTAACCTAACCTAACCTAACCTAACCTAACCTAACCTAACCTAACCTAACCTAACCTAACCTAACCTAACCTAACCTAACCTAACCTAACCTAACCTAACCTAACCTAACCTAACCTAACCTAACCTAACCTAACCTAACCTAACCTAACCTAACCTAACCTAACCTAACCTAACCTAACCTAACCTAACCTAACCTAACCTAACCTAACCTAACCTAACCTAACCTAACCTAACCTAACCTAACCTAACCTAACCTAACCTAACCTAACCTAACCTAACCTAACCTAACCTAACCTAACCTAACCTAACCTAACCTAACCTAACCTAACCTAACCTAACCTAACCTAACCTAACCTAACCTAACCTAACCTAACCTAACCTAACCTAACCTAACCTAACCTAACCTAACCTAACCTAACCTAACCTAACCTAACCTAACCTAACCTAACCTAACCTAACCTAACCTAACCTAACCTAACCTAACCTAACCTAACCTAACCTAACCTAACCTAACCTAACCTAACCTAACCTAACCTAACCTAACCTAACCTAACCTAACCTAACCTAACCTAACCTAACCTAACCTAACCTAACCTAACCTAACCTAACCTAACCTAACCTAACCTAACCTAACCTAACCTAACCTAACCTAACCTAACCTAACCTAACCTAACCTAACCTAACCTAACCTAACCTAACCTAACCTAACCTAACCTAACCTAACCTAACCTAACCTAACCTAACCTAACCTAACCTAACCTAACCTAACCTAACCTAACCTAACCTAACCTAACCTAACCTAACCTAACCTAACCTAACCTAACCTAACCTAACCTAACCTAACCTAACCTAACCTAACCTAACCTAACCTAACCTAACCTAACCTAACCTAACCTAACCTAACCTAACCTAACCTAACCTAACCTAACCTAACCTAACCTAACCTAACCTAACCTAACCTAACCTAACCTAACCTAACCTAACCTAACCTAACCTAACCTAACCTAACCTAACCTAACCTAACCTAACCTAACCTAACCTAACCTAACCTAACCTAACCTAACCTAACCTAACCTAACCTAACCTAACCTAACCTAACCTAACCTAACCTAACCTAACCTAACCTAACCTAACCTAACCTAACCTAACCTAACCTAACCTAACCTAACCTAACCTAACCTAACCTAACCTAACCTAACCTAACCTAACCTAACCTAACCTAACCTAACCTAACCTAACCTAACCTAACCTAACCTAACCTAACCTAACCTAACCTAACCTAACCTAACCTAACCTAACCTAACCTAACCTAACCTAACCTAACCTAACCTAACCTAACCTAACCTAACCTAACCTAACCTAACCTAACCTAACCTAACCTAACCTAACCTAACCTAACCTAACCTAACCTAACCTAACCTAACCTAACCTAACCTAACCTAACCTAACCTAACCTAACCTAACCTAACCTAACCTAACCTAACCTAACCTAACCTAACCTAACCTAACCTAACCTAACCTAACCTAACCTAACCTAACCTAACCTAACCTAACCTAACCTAACCTAACCTAACCTAACCTAACCTAACCTAACCTAACCTAACCTAACCTAACCTAACCTAACCTAACCTAACCTAACCTAACCTAACCTAACCTAACCTAACCTAACCTAACCTAACCTAACCTAACCTAACCTAACCTAACCTAACCTAACCTAACCTAACCTAACCTAACCTAACCTAACCTAACCTAACCTAACCTAACCTAACCTAACCTAACCTAACCTAACCTAACCTAACCTAACCTAACCTAACCTAACCTAACCTAACCTAACCTAACCTAACCTAACCTAACCTAACCTAACCTAACCTAACCTAACCTAACCTAACCTAACCTAACCTAACCTAACCTAACCTAACCTAACCTAACCTAACCTAACCTAACCTAACCTAACCTAACCTAACCTAACCTAACCTAACCTAACCTAACCTAACCTAACCTAACCTAACCTAACCTAACCTAACCTAACCTAACCTAACCTAACCTAACCTAACCTAACCTAACCTAACCTAACCTAACCTAACCTAACCTAACCTAACCTAACCTAACCTAACCTAACCTAACCTAACCTAACCTAACCTAACCTAACCTAACCTAACCTAACCTAACCTAACCTAACCTAACCTAACCTAACCTAACCTAACCTAACCTAACCTAACCTAACCTAACCTAACCTAACCTAACCTAACCTAACCTAACCTAACCTAACCTAACCTAACCTAACCTAACCTAACCTAACCTAACCTAACCTAACCTAACCTAACCTAACCTAACCTAACCTAACCTAACCTAACCTAACCTAACCTAACCTAACCTAACCTAACCTAACCTAACCTAACCTAACCTAACCTAACCTAACCTAACCTAACCTAACCTAACCTAACCTAACCTAACCTAACCTAACCTAACCTAACCTAACCTAACCTAACCTAACCTAACCTAACCTAACCTAACCTAACCTAACCTAACCTAACCTAACCTAACCTAACCTAACCTAACCTAACCTAACCTAACCTAACCTAACCTAACCTAACCTAACCTAACCTAACCTAACCTAACCTAACCTAACCTAACCTAACCTAACCTAACCTAACCTAACCTAACCTAACCTAACCTAACCTAACCTAACCTAACCTAACCTAACCTAACCTAACCTAACCTAACCTAACCTAACCTAACTACCTAACCTAACCTAACCTAACCTAACCTAACCTAACCTAACCTAACCTACCTAACCTAACCTAACCTAACCTAACCTAACCTAACCTAACCTAACTACCTAACCTAACCTAACCTAACCTAACCTAACCTAACCTAACCTAACCTAACCTAACCTAACCTAACCTAACCTAACCTAACCTAACCTAACCTAACCTAACCTAACCTAACCTAACCTAACCTAACCTAACCTAACCTAACCTAACCTAACCTAACCTAACCTAACCTAACCTAACCTAACCTAACCTAACCTAACCTAACCTAACCTAACCTAACCTAACCTAACCTAACCTAACCTAACCTAACCTAACCTAACCTAACCTAACCTAACCTAACCTAACCTAACCTAACCTAACCTAACCTAACCTAACCTAACCTAACCTAACCTAACCTAACCTAACCTAACCTAACCTAACCTAACCTAACCTAACCTAACCTAACCTAACCTAACCTAACCTAACCTAACCTAACCTAACCTAACCTAACCTAACCTAACCTAACCTAACCTAACCTAACCTAACCTAACCTAACCTAACCTAACCTAACCTAACCTAACCTAACCTAACCTAACCTAACCTAACCTAACCTAACCTAACCTAACCTAACCTAACCTAACCTAACCTAACCTAACCTAACCTAACCTAACCTAACCTAACCTAACCTAACCTAACCTAACCTAACCTAACCTAACCTAACCTAACCTAACCTAACCTAACCTAACCTAACCTAACCTAACCTAACCTAACCTAACCTAACCTAACCTAACCTAACCTAACCTAACCTAACCTAACCTAACCTAACCTAACCTAACCTAACCTAACCTAACCTAACCTAACCTAACCTAACCTAACCTAACCTAACCTAACCTAACCTAACCTAACCTAACCTAACCTAACCTAACCTAACCTAACCTAACCTAACCTAACCTAACCTAACCTAACCTAACCTAACCTAACCTAACCTAACCTAACCTAACCTAACCTAACCTAACCTAACCTAACCTAACCTAACCTAACCTAACCTAACCTAACCTAACCTAACCTAACCTAACCTAACCTAACCTAACCTAACCTAACCTAACCTAACCTAACCTAACCTAACCTAACCTAACCTAACCTAACCTAACCTAACCTAACCTAACCTAACCTAACCTAACCTAACCTAACCTAACCTAACCTAACCTAACCTAACCTAACCTAACCTAACCTAACCTAACCTAACCTAACCTAACCTAACCTAACCTAACCTAACCTAACCTAACCTAACCTAACCTAACCTAACCTAACCTAACCTAACCTAACCTA
The DNA here is from genome assembly GCF_055883805.1 of Amblyomma maculatum. Lineage (NCBI taxonomy): Eukaryota > Metazoa > Arthropoda > Arachnida > Ixodida > Ixodidae > Amblyomma > Amblyomma maculatum. The sequence goes on from NW_028146746.1 coordinate 1,386,840, forward strand.
ACCTAACCTAACCTAACCTAACCTAACCTAACCTAACCTAACCTAACCTAACCTAACCTAACCTAACCTAACCTAACCTAACCTAACCTAACCTAACCTAACCTAACCTAACCTAACCTAACCTAACCTAACCTAACCTAACCTAACCTAACCTAACCTAACCTAACCTAACCTAACCTAACCTAACCTAACCTAACCTAACCTAACCTAACCTAACCTAACCTAACCTAACCTAACCTAACCTAACCTAACCTAACCTAACCTAACCTAACCTAACCTAACCTAACCTAACCTAACCTAACCTAACCTAACCTAACCTAACCTAACCTAACCTAACCTAACCTAACCTAACCTAACCTAACCTAACCTAACCTAACCTAACCTAACCTAACCTAACCTAACCTAACCTAACCTAACCTAACCTAACCTAACCTAACCTAACCTAACCTAACCTAACCTAACCTAACCTAACCTAACCTAACCTAACCTAACCTAACCTAACCTAACCTAACCTAACCTAACCTAACCTAACCTAACCTAACCTAACCTAACCTAACCTAACCTAACCTAACCTAACCTAACCTAACCTAACCTAACCTAACCTAACCTAACCTAACCTAACCTAACCTAACCTAACCTAACCTAACCTAACCTAACCTAACCTAACCTAACCTAACCTAACCTAACCTAACCTAACCTAACCTAACCTAACCTAACCTAACCTAACCTAACCTAACCTAACCTAACCTAACCTAACCTAACCTAACCTAACCTAACCTAACCTAACCTAACCTAACCTAACCTAACCTAACCTAACCTAACCTAACCTAACCTAACCTAACCTAACCTAACCTAACCTAACCTAACCTAACCTAACCTAACCTAACCTAACCTAACCTAACCTAACCTAACCTAACCTAACCTAACCTAACCTAACCTAACCTAACCTAACCTAACCTAACCTAACCTAACCTAACCTAACCTAACCTAACCTAACCTAACCTAACCTAACCTAACCTAACCTAACCTAACCTAACCTAACCTAACCTAACCTAACCTAACCTAACCTAACCTAACCTAACCTAACCTAACCTAACCTAACCTAACCTAACCTAACCTAACCTAACCTAACCTAACCTAACCTAACCTAACCTAACCTAACCTAACCTAACCTAACCTAACCTAACCTAACCTAACCTAACCTAACCTAACCTAACCTAACCTAACCTAACCTAACCTAACCTAACCTAACCTAACCTAACCTAACCTAACCTAACCTAACCTAACCTAACCTAACCTAACCTAACCTAACCTAACCTAACCTAACCTAACCTAACCTAACCTAACCTAACCTAACCTAACCTAACCTAACCTAACCTAACCTAACCTAACCTAACCTAACCTAACCTAACCTAACCTAACCTAACCTAACCTAACCTAACCTAACCTAACCTAACCTAACCTAACCTAACCTAACCTAACCTAACCTAACCTAACCTAACCTAACCTAACCTAACCTAACCTAACCTAACCTAACCTAACCTAACCTAACCTAACCTAACCTAACCTAACCTAACCTAACCTAACCTAACCTAACCTAACCTAACCTAACCTAACCTAACCTAACCTAACCTAACCTAACCTAACCTAACCTAACCTAACCTAACCTAACCTAACCTAACCTAACCTAACCTAACCTAACCTAACCTAACCTAACCTAACCTAACCTAACCTAACCTAACCTAACCTAACCTAACCTAACCTAACCTAACCTAACCTAACCTAACCTAACCTAACCTAACCTAACCTAACCTAACCTAACCTAACCTAACCTAACCTAACCTAACCTAACCTAACCTAACCTAACCTAACCTAACCTAACCTAACCTAACCTAACCTAACCTAACCTAACCTAACCTAACCTAACCTAACCTAACCTAACCTAACCTAACCTAACCTAACCTAACCTAACCTAACCTAACCTAACCTAACCTAACCTAACCTAACCTAACCTAACCTAACCTAACCTAACCTAACCTAACCTAACCTAACCTAACCTAACCTAACCTAACCTAACCTAACCTAACCTAACCTAACCTAACCTAACCTAACCTAACCTAACCTAACCTAACCTAACCTAACCTAACCTAACCTAACCTAACCTAACCTAACCTAACCTAACCTAACCTAACCTAACCTAACCTAACCTAACCTAACCTAACCTAACCTAACCTAACCTAACCTAACCTAACCTAACCTAACCTAACCTAACCTAACCTAACCTAACCTAACCTAACCTAACCTAACCTAACCTAACCTAACCTAACCTAACCTAACCTAACCTAACCTAACCTAACCTAACCTAACCTAACCTAACCTAACCTAACCTAACCTAACCTAACCTAACCTAACCTAACCTAACCTAACCTAACCTAACCTAACCTAACCTAACCTAACCTAACCTAACCTAACCTAACCTAACCTAACCTAACCTAACCTAACCTAACCTAACCCGCGCAGCTTGAGACATCAGCCAAAAAGTGCCTGTAAGGGTGCGATTCGCTTTAGCCACTATGTGCGTACTTGAATCGCAGTTAATAATTCTGAGCCTAACCCGCGCAAGCTGGATGACCACGTTTTGGATGAACATCATGCCTAAAAGTGCCTTTAAGGCGTTGTGTGTATTAACTTGTTGCGGTTCGTTTGAGCCGCTACGTGCAAACTTGACTCGCAGTTCTGAGCCTAACCCGCGCAAGCTGGATGACCACGTTTTGCACATCATGCCTAAAAGTGCCTTTAAGGCGTTGTGTGTAAACTTGTTGCGATTCGCTTTAGCCGCTATGTGCGAACTTGAATCGCAGTTCTCAGCCTAACCCGCGCAAGCTGGATGACCGCGTTATGCACATCATGCCTAGAAGTGCCTGTAAGGCTTTGTGTTGTGTGCATTAACTTGTTGCGTATCGTTTGAGCCGCTACGTGCAAACTTGATTCGCAGTTCTGAGCCTAACCCGCGCAAGCTGGATGACAACATTTTCACATCATGCCTAAAAGTGCCTTTAAGGCGTTGTGTGTATTAACTTGTTGCGATTCGTTTGAGCCGCTACGTGCAAACTTGAATCGCAGTTCTGAGCCTAACCCGCGCAAGCTGGATGACCGCGTTATGCACATCAAGCCTAGAAGTGCCTGTAAGGCTTTGTGTGTATTAACTTGTTGCGATTCGCTTTAGCCACTATGTGCGAACTTGAATCGCAGTTCTGAGCCTAACCCGCGCGAGCTGGATGACCGCGTTATGCACATCATGCCTAGAAGTGCCTGTAAGGCTTTGTGTGTTAACTTGTTGCGATTCGCTTTAGCCACTATGTGCGAACTTGAATCACAGTTCTCAGCCTAACCCGCCCAAGCTGGATGACCCCGTTTTGCACATCATGCCTAAAAGTGCCTGTAAGGCTTTGTATTAGCATGTTGCGATTCATTTTAGCCGCTATGTGCGAACTTGAATCGCAGTTCTGAGCCTAACCCGCGCAAGCTGGATGACCGCGTTTTGCACATCATGCCTAAAAGTGCCTGTAAGGCTTTGTGTGTATTAACTTGTTGCGATTCGCTTTAGCCGCTATGTGCGAACTTGAATCGCAGTTCTGTGCCTAACCCGCGCAGCTTGAGTGACGCCTATTTGCACATCATGCCAAAAAGTGTCTGTAAGGCGTTGTGTGTATTAACTTGTTGCGATTCGCTTTAGCCACTATTGGGTAAAAAATTGCGCAAAAAAAACACAAAGGACAAAGAAGAACACATAAGACGTGTGACAAGCGCTTGTCACACGTCTTATGTGTTCTTCTTTGTCCTTTGTGTTTTTTTTGCGCAATTTTTTACCCAATGGATCACCAACTAGCCCGGCAATACGCTCTTCTCAACTGCATCTTTAGCCACTATGTGCGAACTTGAATCGCAGTTCTGAGCTTAACCCGCGCAAGCTGGATGACCACGTTTTGCACATCATGCCTAAAAGTGCCTTTAAGGCGTTGTGTGTATTAACTTGTTGCGATTCGTTTGAGCCGCTACGTGCAAACTTGAATCGCAGTTCTGAGCCTAACCCGCGGAAGCTGGATGACCGCGTTATGCACATCATGCCTAGAAGTGCCTGTAAGGCTTTGAGTGTATTAACTTGTTGCGGTTCGCTTTAGCCGCTATGTGCGAACTTGAATCGCAGTTCTCAGCCTAACCCGCGCAAGCTGGATGACCGCGTTATGCACATCATGCCTAGAAGTGCCTGTAAGGCTTTGTGTGTATTAACTTGTTGCGATTCGCTTTAGCCACTATGTGCGAACTTCAATCGCAGTTCTGAGCCTAACCCGCGCAAGCTGGATGACCACGTTTTGCACATCATGCCTAAAAGTGCCTTTAAGGCGTTGTGTGTATTAACTTGTTGCGATTCGTTTGAGCCGCTACGTCCAAACTTGAATCGCAGTTCTGAGCCTAACCCGCGCAAGCTGGGTGACAGCGTTATGCACATCATGCCTAGAAGTGCCTGTAAGGCTTGGTGTGTATTAACTTGTTGCGATTCGTTTTAGCCGCTATGTGCGAACTTGAATCGCTTTTCTCAGCCTTACCCGCGCAAGCTGGATGACCTCGTTTTTCACATCATGCCTAAAAGTGCCTGTAAGGCTTTGTGTGTATTAACTTGTTGCGATTCGCTTTAGCCGCTATGTGCGAACTTGAATCGCAGTTCTCAGCCTAACCCGCGCAAGCTGGATGACCACGTTTTGCACATCATGCCTAAAAGTGCCTTTAAGGCGTTGTGTGTATTAACTTGTTGCGATTCGTTTGAGCCGCTACGTGCAAACTTGAATCACAGTTCTGAGCCTAACCCGCGCAAGCTGGATGACCGCGTTATGCACATCATGCCTAGAAGTGCCTGTAAGGCTTTGTGTGTATTAACTTGTTGCGATTCGCTTTAGCCACTATGTGCGAACTTGAATCGCAGTTCTGAGCCTAACCCGCGCAAGCTGGATGACCGCGTTTTCACATAATGCGTAAAAGTGCCTGTAAGGCGTTGTGTGTATTAACTTGTTGCGATTCGTTTGAGCCGCTACATGCAAACTTGAATCGTAGTTCTGAGCCTGACCCGCGGAAGCTGGATGACCGCGTTATGCACATCATGCCTAGAAGTGCCTCTAAGGCTTTGAGTGTATTAACTTGTTGCGGTTCGTTTGAGCCGCTACGTGCAAACTTGAATCGCAGTTCTGAGCCTAACCCGCGCAAGCTGGATGACCACGTTTTGCACATCATGCGTAAAAGTGCCTTTAAGGCGTTGTGTGTATTAACTTGTTTCGATTCCTTTGAGCCGCTACGTGCAAACTTGAATCGCAGTTCTGAGCCTAACCCGCGCAAGCTGGATGACCGCGTTATGCACATCATGCCTAGAAGTGCCTGTAAGGCTTTGTGTGTATTAACTTGTTGCGATTCGTTTGAGCCGCTACGTGCAAACTTGATTCGCAGTTCTGAGCCTAACCCGCGCAAGCTGGATGACCACGTTTTCACATCATGCCTAAAAGTGCCTTTAAGGCATTGTGTGTATTAACTTGTTGCGATTCGTTTGAGCCGCTACGTGCAAACCTGAATTGCAGTTCTGAGCCTAACCCGCGCAAGCTGGATGACCGCGTTGTGCACATCATGCCTAAAAATGCCTGTAAGGCGTTGTGTGTATTAACTTTTGCGATTCGTTTGAGCCGCTACGTGCAAACTTGAATCGCAGTTCTGAGCCTAACCCGCGCAAGCTGGATGACCCCGTTTTGCACAAGCCTAAAAGTGCCTGTAAGGCTTTGTTTGTATTAGCATGTTGCGATTCGTTTTAGCCGCTATGGGCAAACTTGAATCGCAGTTCTTAGCCTAACCCGCGCGAGCTGGATGACCGCGTTATGCACATCATGCCTAGAAGTGCCTGTAAGGCTTTGTGTGTATTAACTTGTTGCAATTCGCTTTAGCCACTATGTGCGAACTTGAATCACAGTTCTCAGCCTAACCCGCCCAAGCTGGATGACCCCGTTTTGCACATCATGCCTAAAAGTGCCTGTAAGGCTTTGTATTAGCATGTTGGGATTCGTTTGAGACGCTACGTGCAAACTTGAATCGCAGTTCTGAGCCTAACCCGCGGAAGCTGGATGACCGCGTTATGCACATCATGCCTAGAAGTGCCTGTAAGGCTTTGAGTGTATTAACTTGTTGCGGTTCGCTTTAGCCGCTATGTGCGAACTTGAATCGCAGTTCTCAGCCTAACCCGCGCAAGCTGGATGACCGCGTTATGCGCATCATGCCTAGAAGTGCCTGTAAGGCTTTGTGTGTATTAACTTGTTGCGATTCGCTTTAGCCACTATGTGCGAACTTCAATCGCAGTTCTGAGCCTAACCCGCGCAAGCTGGATGACCACGTTTTGCACATCATGCCTAAAAGTGCCTTTAAGGCGTTGTGTGTATTAACTTGTTGCGATTCGTTTGAGCCGCTACGTGCAAACTTGAATCGCAGTTCTGAGCCTAACCCGCGGAAGCTGGATGACCGCGTTTGCACATCATGCCTAGAAGTGCCTGTAACTTGTTGCGGTTCGTTTAAGCCGCTACGTGCAAACTTGAATCGCAGTTCTGAGCCTAACCCGCGGAAGCTGGATGACCGCGTTATGCACATCATGCCTAGAAGTGCCTGTAAGGCTTTGAGTGTATTAACTTGTTGCGGTTCGTTTGAGCCGCTACGTGCAAACTTGAATCGCAGTTCTGAGCCTAACGCGCGCAAGCTGGATGACCACGTTTTGCACATCATGCCTAAAAGTGCCTTTAAGGCGTTGTGTGTATTAACTTGTTGCAATTCGTTTGAGGCGCTACGTGCAAACTTGAATCGCAGTTCTGAGCCTAACCCGCGCAAGCTGGATGACCGCGTTTTGCACATCATGCCTAAAAGTGCCTGTAAGGCTTTGTGTGTATTAACTTGTTGCGATTCGCTTTAGCCGCTATGTGCGAACTTGAATCGCAGTTCTGTGCCTAACCCGCGCAGCTTGAGTGACGCCTATTTGCACATCATGCCAAAAAGTGTCTGTAAGGCGTTGTGTGTATTAACTTGTTGCGATTCGCTTTAGCCACTATGTGCGAACTTGAATCGCAGTTCTGAGCTTAACCCGCGCAAGCTGGATGACCACGTTTTGCACATCATGCCTAAAAGTGCCTTTAAGGCGTTGTGTGTATTAACTTGTTGCGATTCGTTTGAGCCGCTACGTGCAAACTTGAATCGCAGTTCTGAGCCTAACCCGCGGAAGCTGGATGACCGCGTTATGCACATCATGCCTAGAAGTGCCTGTAAGGCTTTGAGTGTATTAACTTGTTGCGGTTCGCTTTAGCCGCTATGTGCGAACTTGAATCGCAGTTCTCAGCCTAACCCGCGCAAGCTGGATGACCGCGTTATGCACATCATGCCTAGAAGTGCCTGTAAGGCTTTGTGTGTATTAACTTGTTGCGATTCGCTTTAGCCACTATGTGCGAACTTCAATCGCAGTTCTGAGCCTAACCCGCGCAAGCTGGATGACCACGTTTTGCACATCATGCCTAAAAGTGCCTTTAAGGCGTTGTGTGTATTAACTTGTTGCGATTCGTTTGAGCCGCTACGTCCAAACTTGAATCGCAGTTCTGAGCCTAACCCGCGCAAGCTGGGTGACAGCGTTATGCACATCATGCCTAGAAGTGCCTGTAAGGCTTGGTGTGTATTAACTTGTTGCGATTCGTTTTAGCCGCTATGTGCGAACTTGAATCGCTTTTCTCAGCCTTACCCGCGCAAGCTGGATGACCTCGTTTTTCACATCATGCCTAAAAGTGCCTGTAAGGCTTTGTGTGTATTAACTTGTTGCGATTCGCTTTAGCCGCTATGTGCGAACTTGAATCGCAGTTCTCAGCCTAACCCGCGCAAGCTGGATGACCACGTTTTGCACATCATGCCTAAAAGTGCCTTTAAGGCGTTGTGTGTATTAACTTGTTGCGATTCGTTTGAGCCGCTACGTGCAAACTTGAATCACAGTTCTGAGCCTAACCCGCGCAAGCTGGATGACACGTTATGCACATCATGCCTAGAAGTGCCTGTAAGGCTTTGTGTGTATTAACTTGTTGCGATTCGCTTTAGCCACTATGTGCGAACTTGAATCGCAGTTCTGAGCCTAACCCGCGCAAGCTGGATGACCGCGTTTTGCACATAATGCGTAAAAGTGCCTGTAAGGCGTTGTGTGTATTAACTTGTTGCGATTCGTTTGAGCCGCTACATGCAAACTTGAATCGTAGTTCTGAGCCTGACCCGCGGAAGCTGGATGACCGCGTTATGCACATCATGCCTAGAAGTGCCTCTAAGGCTTTGAGTGTATTAACTTGTTGCGGTTCGTTTGAGCCGCTACGTGCAAACTTGAATCGCAGTTCTGAGCCTAACCCGCGCAAGCTGGATGACCACGTTTTGCACATCATGCGTAAAAGTGCCTTTAAGGCGTTGTGTGTATTAACTTGTTTCGATTCCTTTGAGCCGCTACGTGCAAACTTGAATCGCAGTTCTGAGCCTAACCCGCGCAAGCTGGATGACCGCGTTATGCACATCATGCCTAGAAGTGCCTGTAAGGCTTTGTGTGTATTAACTTGTTGCGATTCGTTTGAGCCGCTACGTGCAAACTTGATTCGCAGTTCTGAGCCTAACCCGCGCAAGCTGGATGACCACGTTTTCACATCATGCCTAAAAGTGCCTTTAAGGCGTTGTGTGTATTAACTTTTGCGATTCGTTTGAGCCGCTACGTGCAAACTTGAATCGCAGTTCTGAGCCTAACCCGCGCAAGCTGGATGACCCCGTTTTGCACAAGCCTAAAAGTGCCTGTAAGGCTTTGTTTGTATTAGCATGTTGCGATTCGTTTTAGCCGCTATGGGCAAACTTGAATCGCAGTTCTTAGCCTAACCCGCGCGAGCTGGATGACCGCGTTATGCACATCATGCCTAGAAGTGCCTGTAAGGCTTTGTGTGTATTAACTTGTTGCAATTCGCTTTAGCCACTATGTGCGAACTTGAATCACTGTTCTCAGCCTAACCCGCCCAAGCTGGATGACCCCGTTTTGCACATCATGCCTAAAAGTGCCTGTAAGGCTTTGTATTAGCATGTTGCGATTCGTTTTAGCCGCTATGTGCGAACTTGAATCGCAGTTCTGAGCCTAACCCGCGCAAGCTGGATGACCGCGTTTTGCACATCATGCCTAAAAGTGCCTGTAAGGCTTTGTGTGTATTAACTTGTTGCGATTCGCTTTAGCCGCTATGTGCGAACTTGAATCGCAGTTCTGTGCCTAACCCGCGCAGCTTGAGTGACGCCTATTTGCACATCATGCCAAAAAGTGTCTGTAAGGCGTTGTGTGTATTAACTTGTTGCGATTCGCTTTAGCCACTATGTGCGAACTTGAATCGCAGTTCTGAGCTTAACCCGCGCAAGCTGGATGACCACGTTTTGCACATCATGCCTAAAAGTGCCTTTAAGGCGTTGTGTGTATTAACTTGTTGCGATTCGTTTGAGACGCTACGTGCAAACTTGAATCGCAGTTCTGAGCCTAACCCGCGGAAGCTGGATGACCGCGTTATGCACATCATGCCTAGAAGTGCCTGTAAGGCTTTGAGTGTATTAACTTGTTGCGGTTCGCTTTAGCCGCTATGTGCGAACTTGAATCGCAGTTCTCAGCCTAACCCGCGCAAGCTGGATGACCGCGTTATGCGCATCATGCCTAGAAGTGCCTGTAAGGCTTTGTGTGTATTAACTTGTTGCGATTCGCTTTAGCCACTATGTGCGAACTTCAATCGCAGTTCTGAGCCTAACCCGCGCAAGCTGGATGACCACGTTTTGCACATCATGCCTAAAAGTGCCTTTAAGGCGTTGTGTGTATTAACTTGTTGCGATTCGTTTGAGCCGCTACGTGCAAACTTGAATCGCAGTTCTGAGCCTAACCCGCGGCAGCTGGATGACCGCGTTTGCACATCATGCCTAGAAGTGCCTGTAACTTGTTGCGGTTCGTTTGAGCCGCTACGTGCAAACTTGAATCGCAGTTCTGAGCCTAACCCGCGGAAGCTGGATGACCGCGTTATGCACATCATGCCTAGAAGTGCCTGTAAGGCTTTGAGTGTATTAACTTGTTGCGGTTCGTTTGAGCCGCTACGTGCAAACTTGAATCGCAGTTCTGAGCCTAACGCGCGCAAGCTGGATGACCGCGTTTTGCACATCATGCCTAAAAGTGCCTTTAAGGCGTTGTGTGTATTAACTTGTTGCAATTCGTTTGAGCCGCTACGTGCAAACTTGAATCGCAGTTCTGAGCCTAACCCGCGCAAGCTGGATGACCGCGTTATGCACATCATGCCTAGAAGTGCCTGTAAGGCTTTGTGTGTATTAACTTGTTGCGATTCGCTTTAGCCGCTATGTGCGAACTTGAATCGCAGTTCTCAGCCTAACCCGCGCAAGCTGGATGACCGCGTTATGCACATCATGCCTAGAAGTGCCTGTAAGGCTTTGTGTGCATTAACTTGTTGCGATTCGCTTTAGCCACTATGTGCGAACTTGATCGCAGTTCTGAGCCTAACCCGCGCAAGCTGGATGACCACGTTTTGCACATCATGCCTAAAAGTGCCTTTAAGGCGTTGTGTGTATTAACTTGTTGCGATTTGTTTGAGCCGCTACGTGCAAACTTGAATCGCAGTTCTGAGCCTAACCCGCGGAAGCTGGATGACCGCGTTATGCACATCATGCCTAGAAGTGCCTGTAAGGCTTTGTGTGTATTAACTTGTTGCGATTCGCTTTAGCCACTATGTACGAACTTGAATCGCAGTTCCGAGCCTAACCCGCGCAAGCTGGATGACCACGTTTTGCACATCATGCCTAAAAGTGCCTTTAAGGCGTTGTGTGTATTAACTTGTTGCGATTCGTTTGAGCCGCTACGTGCAAACTTGAATCGCAGTTCTGAGCCTAACCCGCGCAAGCTGGATGACCGCGTTATGCACATCATGCCTAGAAGTGCCTGTAAGGCTTTGTGTGTATTAACTTGTTGCGATTCGCTTTAGCCACTATGTGCGAACTTGAATCGCAGTTCTGAGCCTAACCCGCGCAAGCTGGATGACCGCGTTTTGCACATAATGCGTAAAAGTGCCTGTAAGGCGTTGTGTGTATTAACTTGTTGCGATTCGTTTGAGCCGCTACGTGCAAACCTGAATTGCAGTTCTGAGCCTAACCCGCGCAAGCTGGATGACCGCGTTATGCACATCATGCCTAAAAATGCCTGTAAGGCGTTGTGTATATTAACTTGTTGCGATTCGTTTGAGCCGCTACGTGCAAACTTTAATCGCAGTTCTGAACCTAACCCGCGCAAGCTGGATGACCCCGTTTTGCACAAGCCTAAAAGTGCCTGTAAGGCTTTGTTTGTATTAGCATGTTGCGATTCGTTTTAGCCGCTATGGGCAAACTTGAATCGCAGTTCTTAGCCTAACCCGCGCGAGCTGGATGACCGCGTTATGCACATCATGCCTAGAAGTGCCTGTAAGGCGTTGTGTGTATTAACTTGTTGCGATTCGTTTGAGCCGCTACGTGCAAACCTGAATTGCAGTTCTGAGCCTAACCCGCGCAAGCTGGATGACCGCGTTATGCACATCATGCCTAAAAATGCCTGTAAGGCGTTGTGTGTATTAACTTGTTGCGATTCGTTTCAGCCGCTACGTGCAAACTTGAATCGCAGTTCTGAGCCTAACCCGCGCAAGCTGGATGACCCCGTTTTGCACCAGCCTAAAAGTGCCTGTAAGGGTTTGTTTGTATTAGCATGTTGCGATTCGTTTTAGCCGCTATGTGCGAACTTGAATCGCAGTTCTGAGCCTAACCCGCGCAAGCTGGATGACCGCGTTTTGCACATCATGCCTAAAAGTGCCTGTAAGGCTTTGTGTGTATTAACTTGTTGCGATTCGCTTTAGCCACTATGTGCGAACTTGAATCGCAGTTCTGAGCTTAACCCGCGCAAGCTGGATGACCACGTTTTGCACATCATGCCTAAAAATGCCTGTAAGGCGTTGTGTGTATTAACTTGTTGCGATTCGTTTCAGCCGCTACGTGCAAACTTGAATCGCAGTTCTGAGCCTAACCCGCGCAAGCTGGATGACCCCGTTTTGCACCAGCCTAAAAGTGCCTGTAAGGGTTTGTTTGTATTAGCATGTTGCGATTCGTTTTAGCCGCTATGGGCAAACTTGAATCGCAGTTCTTAGCCTAACCCGCGCGAGCTGGATGACCGCGTTATGCACATCATGCCTAGAAGTGCCTGTAAGGCTTTGTGTGTATTAACTTGTTGCGATTCGCTTTAGCCACTATGTGCGAACTTGAATCACAGTGCTCAGCCTAACCCGCCCAAGCTGGATGACCCCGTTTTGCACATCATGCCTAAAAGTGCCTGTAAGGCTTTGTATTAGCATGTTGCGATTCGCTTTAGCCGCTATGTGCGAACTTGAATCGCAGTTCTGTGCCTAACCCGCGCAGCTTGAGTGACGCCTATTTGCACATCATGCCAAAAAGTGCCTGTAAGGCGTTGTGTGTATTAACTTGTTGCGATTCGCTTTAGCCACTATATGCGAACTTGAATCGCAGTTCTGAGCTTAACCCGCGCAAGCTGGATGACCACGTTTTGCACATCATGCCTAAAAGTGCCTTTAAGGCGTTGTGTGTATTAACTTGTTGCGATTCGTTTGAGCCGCTACGTGCAAACTTGAATCGCAGTTCTGAGCCTAACCCGCGGAAGCTGGATGACCGCGTTATGCACATCATGCCTAGAAGTGCCTGTAAGGCTTTGAGTGTATTAACTTGTTGCGGTTCGTTTGAGCCGCTACGTGCAAACTTGAATCGCAGTTCTGCGCCTAACCCGCGGAAGCTGGATGACCGCGTTATGCACATCATGCCTAGAAGTGCCTGTAAGGCTTTGAGTGTATTAACTTGTTGCGGTTCGTTTGAGCCGCTACGTGCAAACTTGAATCGCAGTTCTGAGCCTAACCCGCGCAAGCTGGATGACCACGTTTTGCACATCATGCCTAAAAGTGCCTTTAAGGCGTTGTGTGTATTAACTTGTTGCAATTCGTTTGAGCCGCTACGTGCAAACTTGAATCGCAGTTCTGAGCCTAACCCGCGCAAGCTGGATGACCGCGTTATGCACATCATGCCTAGAAGTGCCTGTAAGGCTTTGTGTGTATTAGCATGTTGCGATTCGTTTTAGCCGCTATGGGCAAACTTGAATCGCACTTCTTAGCCTAACCCGCGCGAGCTGGATGACCGCGTTATGCACATCATGCCTAGAAGTGCCTGTAAGGCTTTGTGTGTATTAACTTGTTGCGATTCGCTTTAGCCACTATGTGCGAACTTGAATCACAGTGCTCAGCCTAACCCGCCCAAGCTGGATGACCCCGTTTTGCACATCATGCCTAAAAGTGCCTGTAAGGCTTTGTATTAGCATGTTGCGATTCGTTTTAGCCGCTATGTGCGAACTTGAATCGCAGTTCTGAGCCTAACCCGCGCAAGCTGGATGACCGCGTTTTGCACATCATGCCTAAAAGTGCCTGTAAGGCTTTGTGTGTATTAACTTGTTGCGATTCGCTTTAGCCGCTATGTGCGAACTTGAATCGCAGTTCTGTGCCTAACCCGCGCAGCTTGAGTGACGCCTATTTGCACATCATGCCAAAAAGTGCCTGTAAGGCGTTGTGTGTATTAACTTGTTGCGATTCGCTTTAGCCACTATGTGCGAACTTGAATCGCAGTTCTGAGCTTAACCCGCGCAAGCTGGATGACCACGTTTTGCACATCATGCCTAAAAGTGCCTGTAAGGCTTTGAGTGTATTAACTTGTTGCGGTTCGTTTGAGCCGCTACGTGCAAACTTGAATCGCAGTTCTGAGCCTAACCCGCGGAAGCTGGATGACCGCGTTATGCACATCATGCCTAGAAGTGCCCGTAAGGCTTTGAGTGTATTAACTTGTTGCGGTTCGTTTGAGCCGCTACGTGCAAACTTGAATCGCAGTTCTGAGCCTAACCCGCGCAAGCTGGATGACCCCGTTTTGCACATCATGCCTAAAAGTGCCTGTAAGGCTTTGTATTAGCATGTTGCGATTCGTTTTAGCCGCTATGTGCGAACTTGAATCGCAGTTCTGAGCCTAACCCGCGCAAGCTGGATGACCGCGTTTTGCACATCATGCCTAAAAGTGCCTGTAAGGCTTTGTGTGTATTAACTTGTTGCGATTCGCTTTAGCCGCTATGTGCGAACTTGAATCGCAGTTCTGTGCCTAACCCGCGCAGCTTGAGTGACGCCTATTTGCACATCATGCCAAAAAGTGCCTGTAAGGCGTTGTGTGTATTAACTTGTTGCGATTCGCTTTAGCCACTATGTGCGAACTTGAATCGCAGTTCTGAGCTTAACCCGCGCAAGCTGGATGACCACGTTTTGCACATCATGCCTAAAAGTGCCTGTAAGGCTTTGAGTGTATTAACTTGTTGCGGTTCGTTTGAGCCGCTACGTGCAAACTTGAATCGCAGTTCTGAGCCTAACCCGCGGAAGCTGGATGACCGCGTTATGCACATCATGCCTAGAAGTGCCTGTAAGGCTTTGAGTGTATTAACTTGTTGCGGTTCGTTTGAGCCGCTACGTGCAAACTTGAATCGCAGTTCTGAGCCTAACCCGCGCAAGCTGGATGACCACGTTTTGCACATCATGCCTAAAAGTGCCTTTAAGGCGTTGTGTGTATTAACTTGTTGCAATTCGTTTGAGCCGCTACGTGCAAACTTGAATCGCAGTTCTGAGCCTAACCCGCGCAAGCTGGATGACCGCGTTATGCACATCATGCCTAGAAGTGCCTGTAAGGCTTTGTGTGTATTAACTTGTTGCGATTCGCTTTAGCCACTATGTGCGAACTTGAATCGCAGTTCTGAGCCTAACCCGCGCAAGCTGGATGACCGCGTTTTGCACATAATGCGTAAAAGTGCCTGTAAGGCATTGTGTGTATTAACTTGTTGCGATTCGTTTGAGCCGCTACGTGCAAACCTGAATTGCAGTGCTGAGCCTAACCCGCGCAAGCTGGATGACCGCGTTATGCACATCATGCCTAAAAATGCCTGTAAGGCGTTGTGTGTATTAACTTGTTGCGATTCGTTTCAGCCGCTACGTGCAAACTTGAATCGCAGTTCTGAGCCTAACCCGCGCAAGCTGGATGACCCCGTTTTGCACAAGCCTAAAAGTGCCTGTAAGGCTTTGTTTGTATTAGCATGTTGCGATTCGTTTTAGCCGCTATGGGCAAACTTGAATCGCAGTTCTTAGCCTAACCCGCGCGAGTTGGATGACCACGTTCTGCACATCATGCCTAGAAGTGCCTGTAAGGCTTTGTGTGTATTAACTTGTTGCGATTCGCTTTAGCCACTATGTGCGAACTTGAATCACAGTTCTCAGCCTAACCCGCCCAAGCTGGATGACCGCGTTTTGCACATCATGCCTAAAAGTGCCTGTAAGGCTTTGTATTAGCATGTTGCGATTCGTTTTAGCCGCTATGTGCGAACTTGAATCGCAGTTCTGAGCCTAACCCGCGCAAGCTGGATGACCGCGTTTTGCACATCATGCCTAAAAGTGCCTGTAAGGCTTTGTGTGTATTAACTTGTTGCGATTCGCTTTAGCCGCTATGTGCGAACTTGAATCGCAGTTCTGTGCCTAACCCGCGCAGCTTGAGTGACGCCTATTTGCACATCATGCCAAAAAGTGCCTGTAAGGCGTTGTGTGTATTAACTTGTTGCGATTCGCTTTAGCCACTATGTGCGAACTTGAATCGCAGTTCTGAGCTTAACCCGCGCAAGCTGGATGACCACGTTTTGCACATCATGCCTAAAAGTGCCTTTAAGGCGTTGTGTGTATTAACTTGTTGCGATTCGTTTGAGCCGCTACGTGCAAACTTGAATCGCAGTTCTGAGCCTAACCCGCGGAAGCTGGATGACCGCGTTATGCACATCATGCCTAGAAGTGCCTGTAATGCTTTGAGTGTATTAACTTGTTGCGGTTCGCTTTAGCCGCTATGTGCGAACTTGAATCGCAGTTCTCAGCCTAACCCGCGCAAGCTGGATGACCGCGTTATGCACATCATGCCTAGAAGTGCCTGTAAGGCTTTGTGTGTATTAACTTGTTGCGATTCGTTTCAGCCGCTACGTGCAAACTTGAATCGCAGTTCTGAGCCTAACCCGCGCAAGCTGGATGACCCCGTTTTGCACAAGCCTAAAAGTGCCTGTAAGGCTTTGTTTGTATTAGCATGTTGCGATTCGTTTTAGCCGCTATGGGCAAACTTGAATCGCAGTTCTTAGCCTAACCCGCGCGAGCTGGATGACCGCGTTCTGCACATCATGCCTAGAAGTGCCTGTAAGGCTTTGTGTGTATTAACTTGTTGCGATTCGCTTTAGCCACTATGTGCGAACTTGAATCACAGTTCTCAGCCTAACCCGACCAAGCTGGATGACCGCGTTTTGCACATCATGCCTAAAAGTGCCTGTAAGGCTTTGTATTAGCATGTTGCGATTCGTTTTAGCCGCTATGTGCGAACTTGAATCGCAGTTCTGAGCCTAACCCGCGCAAGCTGGATGACCGCGTTTTGCACATCATGCCTAAAAGTGCCTGTAAGGCTTTGTGTGTATTAACTTGTTGCGATTCGCTTTAGCCGCTATGTGCGAACTTGAATCGCAGTTCTGTGCCTAACCCGCGCAGCTTGAGTGACGCCTATTTGCACATCATGCCAAAAAGTGCCTGTAAGGCGTTGTGTGTATTAACTTGTTGCGATTCGCTTTAGCCACTATGTGCGAACTTGAATCGCAGTTCTGAGCTTAACCCGCGCAAGCTGGATGACCACGTTTTGCACATCATGCCTAAAAGTGCCTTTAAGGCGTTGTGTGTATTAACTTGTTGCGATTCGCTTTAGCCACTATGTACGAACTTGAATCGCAGTTCCGAGCCTAACCCGCGCAAGCTGGATGACCACGTTTTGCACATCATGCCTAAAAGTGCCTTTAAGGCGTTGTGTGTATTAACTTGTTGCGATTCGTTTGAGCCGCTACGTGCAAACTTGAATCGCAGTTCTGAGCCTAACCCGCGCAAGCTGGATGACCGCGTTATGCACATCATGCCTAGAAGTGCCTGTAAGGCTTTGTGTGTATTAACTTGATGCGATTCGCTTTAGCCACCATGTGCGAACTTGAATCGCAGTTCTGAGCCTAACCCGCGCAAGCTGGATGACCGCGTTTTGCACATAATGCGTAAAAGTGCCTGTAAGGCGTTGTGTGTATTAACTTGTTGCGATTCGTTTGAGCCGCTACGTGCAAACCTG
This sequence comes from Amblyomma maculatum, assembly GCF_055883805.1. Lineage (NCBI taxonomy): Eukaryota > Metazoa > Arthropoda > Arachnida > Ixodida > Ixodidae > Amblyomma > Amblyomma maculatum. The sequence goes on from NW_028146746.1 coordinate 1,404,234, forward strand.
AATTGCAGTTCTGAGCCTAACCCGCGCAAGCTGGATGACCGCGTTATGCACATCATGCCTAAAAATGCCTGTAAGGCGTTGTGTATATTAACTTGTTGCGATTCGTTTGAGCCGCTACGTGCAAACTTGAATCGCAGTTCTGAGCCTAACCCGCGCAAGCTGGATGACCCCGTTTTGCACAAGCCTAAAAGTGCCTGTAAGGCTTTGTTTGTATTAGCATGTTGCGATTCGTTTTAGCCGCTATGGGCAAACTTGAATCGCAGTTCTTAGCCTAACCCGCGCGAGCTGGATGACCGCGTTGTGCACATCATGCCTAGAAGTGCCTGTAAGGCGTTGTGTGTATTAACTTGTTGCGATTCGTTTGAGCCGCTACGTGCAAACCTGAATTGCAGTTCTGAGCCTAACCCGCGCAAGCTGGATGACCGCGTTATGCACATCATGCCTAAAAATGCCTGTAAGGCGTTGTGTGTATTAACTTGTTGCGATTCGTTTCAGCCGCTACGTGCAAACTTGAATCGCAGTTCTGAGCCTAACCCGCGCAAGCTGGATGACCCCGTTTTGCACCAGCCTAAAAGTGCCTGTAAGGGTTTGTTTGTATTAGCATGTTGCGATTCGTTTTAGCCGCTATGGGCAAACTTGAATCGCAGTTCTTAGCCTAACCCGCGCGAGCTGGATGACCGCGTTATGCACATCATGCCTAGAAGTGCCTGTAAGGCTTTGTGTGTATTAACTTGTTGCGATTCGCTTTAGCCACTATGTGCGAACTTGAATCACAGTGCTCAGCCTAACCCGCCCAAGCTGGATGACCCCGTTTTGCACATCATGCCTAAAAGTGCCTGTAAGGCTTTGTATTAGCATGTTGCGATTCGTTTTAGCCGCTATGTGCGAACTTGAATCGCAGTTCTGATCCTAACCCGCGCAAGCTGGATGACCGCGTTTTGCACATCATGCCTAAAAGTGCCTGTAAGGCTTTGTGTGTATTAACTTGTTGCGATTCGCTTTAGCCGCTATGTGCGAACTTGAATCGCAGTTCTGTGCCTAACCCGCGCAGCTTGAGTGACGCCTATTTGCACATCATGCCAAAAAGTGCCTGTAAGGCGTTGTGTGTATTAACTTGTTGCAATTCGCTTTAGCCACTATGTGCGAACTTGAATCACAGTTCTCAGCCTAACCCGCCCAAGCTGGATGACCCCGTTTTGCACATCATGCCTAAAAGTGCCTGTAAGGCTTTGTATTAGCATGTTGCGATTCGTTTTAGCCGCTATGTGCGAACTTGAATCGCAGTTCTGAGCCTAACCCGCGCAAGCTGGATGACCGCGTTTTGCACATCATGCCTAAAAGTGCCTGTAAGGCTTTGTGTGTATTAACTTGTTGCGATTCGCTTTAGCCGCTATGTGCGAACTTGAATCGCAGTTCTGTGCCTAACCCGCGCAGCTTGAGTGACGCCTATTTGCACATCATGCCAAAAAGTGTCTGTAAGGCGTTGTGTGTATTAACTTGTTGCGATTCGCTTTAGCCACTATGTGCGAACTTGAATCGCAGTTCTGAGCTTAACCCGCGCAAGCTGGATGACCACGTTTTGCACATCATGCCTAAAAGTGCCTTTAAGGCGTTGTGTGTATTAACTTGTTGCGATTCGTTTGAGACGCTACGTGCAAACTTGAATCGCAGTTCTGAGCCTAACCCGCGGAAGCTGGATGACCGCGTTATGCACATCATGCCTAGAAGTGCCTGTAAGGCTTTGAGTGTATTAACTTGTTGCGGTTCGCTTTAGCCGCTATGTGCGAACTTGAATCGCAGTTCTCAGCCTAACCCGCGCAAGCTGGATGACCGCGTTATGCGCATCATGCCTAGAAGTGCCTGTAAGGCTTTGTGTGTATTAACTTGTTGCGATTCGCTTTAGCCACTATGTGCGAACTTCAATCGCAGTTCTGAGCCTAACCCGCGCAAGCTGGATGACCACGTTTTGCACATCATGCCTAAAAGTGCCTTTAAGGCGTTGTGTGTATTAACTTGTTGCGATTCGTTTGAGCCGCTACGTGCAAACTTGAATCGCAGTTCTGAGCCTAACCCGCGGCAGCTGGATGACCGCGTTTGCACATCATGCCTAGAAGTGCCTGTAACTTGTTGCGGTTCGTTTGAGCCGCTACGTGCAAACTTGAATCGCAGTTCTGAGCCTAACCCGCGGAAGCTGGATGACCGCGTTATGCACATCATGCCTAGAAGTGCCTGTAAGGCTTTGAGTGTATTAACTTGTTGCGGTTCGTTTGAGCCGCTACGTGCAAACTTGAATCGCAGTTCTGAGCCTAACGCGCGCAAGCTGGATGACCGCGTTTTGCACATCATGCCTAAAAGTGCCTTTAAGGCGTTGTGTGTATTAACTTGTTGCAATTCGTTTGAGCCGCTACGTGCAAACTTGAATCGCAGTTCTGAGCCTAACCCGCGCAAGCTGGATGACCGCGTTATGCACATCATGCCTAGAAGTGCCTGTAAGGCTTTGTGTGTATTAACTTGTTGCGATTCGCTTTAGCCGCTATGTGCGAACTTGAATCGCAGTTCTCAGCCTAACCCGCGCAAGCTGGATGACCGCGTTATGCACATCATGCCTAGAAGTGCCTGTAAGGCTTTGTGTGCATTAACTTGTTGCGATTCGCTTTAGCCACTATGTGCGAACTTGATCGCAGTTCTGAGCCTAACCCGCGCAAGCTGGATGACCACGTTTTGCACATCATGCCTAAAAGTGCCTTTAAGGCGTTGTGTGTATTAACTTGTTGCGATTTGTTTGAGCCGCTACGTGCAAACTTGAATCGCAGTTCTGAGCCTAACCCGCGGAAGCTGGATGACCGCGTTATGCACATCATGCCTAGAAGTGCCTGTAAGGCTTTGTGTGTATTAACTTGTTGCGATTCGCTTTAGCCACTATGTACGAACTTGAATCGCAGTTCCGAGCCTAACCCGCGCAAGCTGGATGACCACGTTTTGCACATCATGCCTAAAAGTGCCTTTAAGGCGTTGTGTGTATTAACTTGTTGCGATTCGTTTGAGCCGCTACGTGCAAACTTGAATCGCAGTTCTGAGCCTAACCCGCGCAAGCTGGATGACCGCGTTATGCACATCATGCCTAGAAGTGCCTGTAAGGCTTTGTGTGTATTAACTTGTTGCGATTCGCTTTAGCCACTATGTGCGAACTTGAATCGCAGTTCTGAGCCTAACCCGCGCAAGCTGGATGACCGCGTTTTGCACATAATGCGTAAAAGTGCCTGTAAGGCGTTGTGTGTATTAACTTGTTGCGATTCGTTTGAGCCGCTACGTGCAAACCTGAATTGCAGTTCTGAGCCTAACCCGCGCAAGCTGGATGACCGCGTTATGCACATCATGCCTAAAAATGCCTGTAAGGCGTTGTGTATATTAACTTGTTGCGATTCGTTTGAGCCGCTACGTGCAAACTTTAATCGCAGTTCTGAACCTAACCCGCGCAAGCTGGATGACCCCGTTTTGCACAAGCCTAAAAGTGCCTGTAAGGCTTTGTTTGTATTAGCATGTTGCGATTCGTTTTAGCCGCTATGGGCAAACTTGAATCGCAGTTCTTAGCCTAACCCGCGCGAGCTGGATGACCGCGTTATGCACATCATGCCTAGAAGTGCCTGTAAGGCGTTGTGTGTATTAACTTGTTGCGATTCGTTTGAGCCGCTACGTGCAAACCTGAATTGCAGTTCTGAGCCTAACCCGCGCAAGCTGGATGACCGCGTTATGCACATCATGCCTAAAAATGCCTGTAAGGCGTTGTGTGTATTAACTTGTTGCGATTCGTTTCAGCCGCTACGTGCAAACTTGAATCGCAGTTCTGAGCCTAACCCGCGCAAGCTGGATGACCCCGTTTTGCACCAGCCTAAAAGTGCCTGTAAGGGTTTGTTTGTATTAGCATGTTGCGATTCGTTTTAGCCGCTATGTGCGAACTTGAATCGCAGTTCTGAGCCTAACCCGCGCAAGCTGGATGACCGCGTTTTGCACATCATGCCTAAAAGTGCCTGTAAGGCTTTGTGTGTATTAACTTGTTGCGATTCGCTTTAGCCACTATGTGCGAACTTGAATCGCAGTTCTGAGCTTAACCCGCGCAAGCTGGATGACCACGTTTTGCACATCATGCCTAAAAATGCCTGTAAGGCGTTGTGTGTATTAACTTGTTGCGATTCGTTTCAGCCGCTACGTGCAAACTTGAATCGCAGTTCTGAGCCTAACCCGCGCAAGCTGGATGACCCCGTTTTGCACCAGCCTAAAAGTGCCTGTAAGGGTTTGTTTGTATTAGCATGTTGCGATTCGTTTTAGCCGCTATGGGCAAACTTGAATCGCAGTTCTTAGCCTAACCCGCGCGAGCTGGATGACCGCGTTATGCACATCATGCCTAGAAGTGCCTGTAAGGCTTTGTGTGTATTAACTTGTTGCGATTCGCTTTAGCCACTATGTGCGAACTTGAATCACAGTGCTCAGCCTAACCCGCCCAAGCTGGATGACCCCGTTTTGCACATCATGCCTAAAAGTGCCTGTAAGGCTTTGTATTAGCATGTTGCGATTCGCTTTAGCCGCTATGTGCGAACTTGAATCGCAGTTCTGTGCCTAACCCGCGCAGCTTGAGTGACGCCTATTTGCACATCATGCCAAAAAGTGCCTGTAAGGCGTTGTGTGTATTAACTTGTTGCGATTCGCTTTAGCCACTATATGCGAACTTGAATCGCAGTTCTGAGCTTAACCCGCGCAAGCTGGATGACCACGTTTTGCACATCATGCCTAAAAGTGCCTTTAAGGCGTTGTGTGTATTAACTTGTTGCGATTCGTTTGAGCCGCTACGTGCAAACTTGAATCGCAGTTCTGAGCCTAACCCGCGGAAGCTGGATGACCGCGTTATGCACATCATGCCTAGAAGTGCCTGTAAGGCTTTGAGTGTATTAACTTGTTGCGGTTCGTTTGAGCCGCTACGTGCAAACTTGAATCGCAGTTCTGCGCCTAACCCGCGGAAGCTGGATGACCGCGTTATGCACATCATGCCTAGAAGTGCCTGTAAGGCTTTGAGTGTATTAACTTGTTGCGGTTCGTTTGAGCCGCTACGTGCAAACTTGAATCGCAGTTCTGAGCCTAACCCGCGCAAGCTGGATGACCACGTTTTGCACATCATGCCTAAAAGTGCCTTTAAGGCGTTGTGTGTATTAACTTGTTGCAATTCGTTTGAGCCGCTACGTGCAAACTTGAATCGCAGTTCTGAGCCTAACCCGCGCAAGCTGGATGACCGCGTTATGCACATCATGCCTAGAAGTGCCTGTAAGGCTTTGTGTGTATTAGCATGTTGCGATTCGTTTTAGCCGCTATGGGCAAACTTGAATCGCAGTTCTTAGCCTAACCCGCGCGAGCTGGATGACCGCGTTATGCACATCATGCCTAGAAGTGCCTGTAAGGCTTTGTGTGTATTAACTTGTTGCGATTCGCTTTAGCCACTATGTGCGAACTTGAATCACAGTGCTCAGCCTAACCCGCCCAAGCTGGATGACCCCGTTTTGCACATCATGCCTAAAAGTGCCTGTAAGGCTTTGTATTAGCATGTTGCGATTCGTTTTAGCCGCTATGTGCGAACTTGAATCGCAGTTCTGAGCCTAACCCGCGCAAGCTGGATGACCGCGTTTTGCACATCATGCCTAAAAGTGCCTGTAAGGCTTTGTGTGTATTAACTTGTTGCGATTCGCTTTAGCCGCTATGTGCGAACTTGAATCGCAGTTCTGTGCCTAACCCGCGCAGCTTGAGTGACGCCTATTTGCACATCATGCCAAAAAGTGCCTGTAAGGCGTTGTGTGTATTAACTTGTTGCGATTCGCTTTAGCCACTATGTGCGAACTTGAATCGCAGTTCTGAGCTTAACCCGCGCAAGCTGGATGACCACGTTTTGCACATCATGCCTAAAAGTGCCTGTAAGGCTTTGAGTGTATTAACTTGTTGCGGTTCGTTTGAGCCGCTACGTGCAAACTTGAATCGCAGTTCTGAGCCTAACCCGCGGAAGCTGGATGACCGCGTTATGCACATCATGCCTAGAAGTGCCCGTAAGGCTTTGAGTGTATTAACTTGTTGCGGTTCGTTTGAGCCGCTACGTGCAAACTTGAATCGCAGTTCTGAGCCTAACCCGCGCAAGCTGGATGACCCCGTTTTGCACATCATGCCTAAAAGTGCCTGTAAGGCTTTGTATTAGCATGTTGCGATTCGTTTTAGCCGCTATGTGCGAACTTGAATCGCAGTTCTGAGCCTAACCCGCGCAAGCTGGATGACCGCGTTTTGCACATCATGCCTAAAAGTGCCTGTAAGGCTTTGTGTGTATTAACTTGTTGCGATTCGCTTTAGCCGCTATGTGCGAACTTGAATCGCAGTTCTGTGCCTAACCCGCGCAGCTTGAGTGACGCCTATTTGCACATCATGCCAAAAAGTGCCTGTAAGGCGTTGTGTGTATTAACTTGTTGCGATTCGCTTTAGCCACTATGTGCGAACTTGAATCGCAGTTCTGAGCTTAACCCGCGCAAGCTGGATGACCACGTTTTGCACATCATGCCTAAAAGTGCCTGTAAGGCTTTGAGTGTATTAACTTGTTGCGGTTCGTTTGAGCCGCTACGTGCAAACTTGAATCGCAGTTCTGAGCCTAACCCGCGGAAGCTGGATGACCGCGTTATGCACATCATGCCTAGAAGTGCCTGTAAGGCTTTGAGTGTATTAACTTGTTGCGGTTCGTTTGAGCCGCTACGTGCAAACTTGAATCGCAGTTCTGAGCCTAACCCGCGCAAGCTGGATGACCACGTTTTGCACATCATGCCTAAAAGTGCCTTTAAGGCGTTGTGTGTATTAACTTGTTGCAATTCGTTTGAGCCGCTACGTGCAAACTTGAATCGCAGTTCTGAGCCTAACCCGCGCAAGCTGGATGACCGCGTTATGCACATCATGCCTAGAAGTGCCTGTAAGGCTTTGTGTGTATTAACTTGTTGCGATTCGCTTTAGCCACTATGTGCGAACTTGAATCGCAGTTCTGAGCCTAACCCGCGCAAGCTGGATGACCGCGTTTTGCACATAATGCGTAAAAGTGCCTGTAAGGCATTGTGTGTATTAACTTGTTGCGATTCGTTTGAGCCGCTACGTGCAAACCTGAATTGCAGTGCTGAGCCTAACCCGCGCAAGCTGGATGACCGCGTTATGCACATCATGCCTAAAAATGCCTGTAAGGCGTTGTGTGTATTAACTTGTTGCGATTCGTTTCAGCCGCTACGTGCAAACTTGAATCGCAGTTCTGAGCCTAACCCGCGCAAGCTGGATGACCCCGTTTTGCACAAGCCTAAAAGTGCCTGTAAGGCTTTGTTTGTATTAGCATGTTGCGATTCGTTTTAGCCGCTATGGGCAAACTTGAATCGCAGTTCTTAGCCTAACCCGCGCGAGTTGGATGACCACGTTCTGCACATCATGCCTAGAAGTGCCTGTAAGGCTTTGTGTGTATTAACTTGTTGCGATTCGCTTTAGCCACTATGTGCGAACTTGAATCACAGTTCTCAGCCTAACCCGCCCAAGCTGGATGACCGCGTTTTGCACATCATGCCTAAAAGTGCCTGTAAGGCTTTGTATTAGCATGTTGCGATTCGTTTTAGCCGCTATGTGCGAACTTGAATCGCAGTTCTGAGCCTAACCCGCGCAAGCTGGATGACCGCGTTTTGCACATCATGCCTAAAAGTGCCTGTAAGGCTTTGTGTGTATTAACTTGTTGCGATTCGCTTTAGCCGCTATGTGCGAACTTGAATCGCAGTTCTGTGCCTAACCCGCGCAGCTTGAGTGACGCCTATTTGCACATCATGCCAAAAAGTGCCTGTAAGGCGTTGTGTGTATTAACTTGTTGCGATTCGCTTTAGCCACTATGTGCGAACTTGAATCGCAGTTCTGAGCTTAACCCGCGCAAGCTGGATGACCACGTTTTGCACATCATGCCTAAAAGTGCCTTTAAGGCGTTGTGTGTATTAACTTGTTGCGATTCGTTTGAGCCGCTACGTGCAAACTTGAATCGCAGTTCTGAGCCTAACCCGCGGAAGCTGGATGACCGCGTTATGCACATCATGCCTAGAAGTGCCTGTAATGCTTTGAGTGTATTAACTTGTTGCGGTTCGCTTTAGCCGCTATGTGCGAACTTGAATCGCAGTTCTCAGCCTAACCCGCGCAAGCTGGATGACCGCGTTATGCACATCATGCCTAGAAGTGCCTGTAAGGCTTTGTGTGTATTAACTTGTTGCGATTCGTTTCAGCCGCTACGTGCAAACTTGAATCGCAGTTCTGAGCCTAACCCGCGCAAGCTGGATGACCCCGTTTTGCACAAGCCTAAAAGTGCCTGTAAGGCTTTGTTTGTATTAGCATGTTGCGATTCGTTTTAGCCGCTATGGGCAAACTTGAATCGCAGTTCTTAGCCTAACCCGCGCGAGCTGGATGACCGCGTTCTGCACATCATGCCTAGAAGTGCCTGTAAGGCTTTGTGTGTATTAACTTGTTGCGATTCGCTTTAGCCACTATGTGCGAACTTGAATCACAGTTCTCAGCCTAACCCGACCAAGCTGGATGACCGCGTTTTGCACATCATGCCTAAAAGTGCCTGTAAGGCTTTGTATTAGCATGTTGCGATTCGTTTTAGCCGCTATGTGCGAACTTGAATCGCAGTTCTGAGCCTAACCCGCGCAAGCTGGATGACCGCGTTTTGCACATCATGCCTAAAAGTGCCTGTAAGGCTTTGTGTGTATTAACTTGTTGCGATTCGCTTTAGCCGCTATGTGCGAACTTGAATCGCAGTTCTGTGCCTAACCCGCGCAGCTTGAGTGACGCCTATTTGCACATCATGCCAAAAAGTGCCTGTAAGGCGTTGTGTGTATTAACTTGTTGCGATTCGCTTTAGCCACTATGTGCGAACTTGAATCGCAGTTCTGAGCTTAACCCGCGCAAGCTGGATGACCACGTTTTGCACATCATGCCTAAAAGTGCCTTTAAGGCGTTGTGTGTATTAACTTGTTGCGATTCGCTTTAGCCACTATGTACGAACTTGAATCGCAGTTCCGAGCCTAACCCGCGCAAGCTGGATGACCACGTTTTGCACATCATGCCTAAAAGTGCCTTTAAGGCGTTGTGTGTATTAACTTGTTGCGATTCGTTTGAGCCGCTACGTGCAAACTTGAATCGCAGTTCTGAGCCTAACCCGCGCAAGCTGGATGACCGCGTTATGCACATCATGCCTAGAAGTGCCTGTAAGGCTCTGTGTGTATTAACTTGATGCGATTCGCTTTAGCCACCATGTGCGAACTTGAATCGCAGTTCTGAGCCTAACCCGCGCAAGCTGGATGACCGCGTTTTGCACATAATGCGTAAAAGTGCCTGTAAGGCGTTGTGTGTATTAACTTGTTGCGATTCGTTTGAGCCGCTACGTGCAAACCTGAATTGCAGTTCTGAGCCTAACCCGCGCAAGCTGGATGACCGCGTTATGCACATCATGCCTAAAAATGCCTGTAAGGCGTTGTGTATATTAACTTGTTGCGATTCGTTTGAGCCGCTACGTGCAAACTTGAATCGCAGTTCTGAGCCTAACCCGCGCAAGCTGGATGACCCCGTTTTGCACAAGCCTAAAAGTGCCTGTAAGGCTTTGTTTGTATTAGCATGTTGCGATTCGTTTTAGCCGCTATGGGCAAACTTGAATCGCAGTTCTTAGCCTAACCCGCGCGAGCTGGATGACCGCGTTGTGCACATCATGCCTAGAAGTGCCTGTAAGGCGTTGTGTGTATTAACTTGTTGCGATTCGTTTGAGCCGCTACGTGCAAACCTGAATTGCAGTTCTGAGCCTAACCCGCGCAAGCTGGATGACCGCGTTATGCACATCATGCCTAAAAATGCCTGTAAGGCGTTGTGTGTATTAACTTGTTGCGATTCGTTTCAGCCGCTACGTGCAAACTTGAATCGCAGTTCTGAGCCTAACCCGCGCAAGCTGGATGACCCCGTTTTGCACCAGCCTAAAAGTGCCTGTAAGGGTTTGTTTGTATTAGCATGTTGCGATTCGTTTTAGCCGCTATGGGCAAACTTGAATCGCAGTTCTTAGCCTAACCCGCGCGAGCTGGATGACCGCGTTATGCACATCATGCCTAGAAGTGCCTGTAAGGCTTTGTGTGTATTAACTTGTTGCGATTCGCTTTAGCCACTATGTGCGAACTTGAATCACAGTGCTCAGCCTAACCCGCCCAAGCTGGATGACCCCGTTTTGCACATCATGCCTAAAAGTGCCTGTAAGGCTTTGTATTAGCATGTTGCGATTCGTTTTAGCCGCTATGTGCGAACTTGAATCGCAGTTCTGATCCTAACCCGCGCAAGCTGGATGACCGCGTTTTGCACATCATGCCTAAAAGTGCCTGTAAGGCTTTGTGTGTATTAACTTGTTGCGATTCGCTTTAGCCGCTATGTGCGAACTTGAATCGCAGTTCTGTGCCTAACCCGCGCAGCTTGAGTGACGCCTATTTGCACATCATGCCAAAAAGTGCCTGTAAGGCGTTGTGTGTATTAACTTGTTGCGATTCGCTTTAGCCACTATGTGCGAACTTGAATCGCAGTTCTGAGCTTAACCCGCGCAAGCTGGATGACCACGTTTTGCACATCATGCCTAAAAGTGCCTTTAAGGCGTTGTGTGTATTAACTTGTTGCGATTCGTTTGAGCCGCTACGTGCAAACTTGAATCGCAGTTCTGAGCCTAACCCGCGGAAGCTGGATGACCGCGTTATGCACATCATGCCTAGAAGTGCCTGTAAGGCTTTGAGTGTATTAACTTGTTGCGGTTCGTTTGAGCCGCTACGTGCAAACTTGAATCGCAGTTCTGAGCCTAACCCGCGGAAGCTGGATGACCGCGTTATGCACATCATGCCTAGAAGTGCCTGTAAGGCTTTGAGTGTATTAACTTGCTGCGGTTCGTTTGAGCCGCTACGTGCAAACTTGAATCGCAGTTCTGAGCCTAACCCGCGCAAGCTGGATGACCACGTTTTGCACATCATGCCTAAAAGTGCCTTTAAGGCGTTGTGTGTATTAACTTGTTGCAATTCGTTTGAGCCGCTACGTGCAAACTTGAATCGCAGTTCTGAGCCTAACCCGCGCAAGCTGGATGACCGCGTTATGCACATCATGCCTAGAAGTGCCTGTAAGGCTTTGTGTGTATTAACTTGTTGCGATTCGCTTTAGCCACTATGTGCGAACTTGAATCGCAGTTCTGAGCCTAACCCGCGCAAGCTGGATGACCGCGTTTTGCACATAATGCGTAAAAGTGCCTGTAAGGCATTGTGTGTATTAACTTGTTGCGATTCGTTTGAGCCGCTACGTGCAAACCTGAATTGCAGTTCTGAGCCTAACCCGCGCAAGCTGGATGACCGCGTTATGCACATCATGCCTAAAAATGCCTGTAAGGCGTTGTGTGTATTAACTTGTTGCGATTCGTTTCAGCCGCTACGTGCAAACTTGAATCGCAGTTCTGAGCCTAACCCGCGCAAGCTGGATGACCGCGTTTTGCACATCATGCCTAAAAGTGCCTGTAAGGCTTTGTGTGTATTAACTTGTTGCGATTCGCTTTAGCCGCTATGTGCGAACTTGAATCGCAGTTCTGTGCCTAACCCGCGCAGCTTGAGTGACGCCTATTTGCACATCATGCCAAAAAGTGCCTGTAAGGCGTTGTGTGTATTAACTTGTTGCGATTCGCTTTAGCCACTATGTGCGAACTTGAATCGCAGTTCTGAGCTTAACCCGCGCAAGCTGGATGACCACGTTTTGCACATCATGCCTAAAAGTGCCTTTAAGGCGTTGTGTGTATTAACTTGTTGCGATTCGTTTGAGCCGCTACGTGCAAACTTGAATCGCAGTTCTGAGCCTAACCCGCGGAAGCTGGATGACCGCGTTATGCACATCATGCCTAGAAGTGCCTGTAAGGCGTTGTGTGTATTAACTTGTTGCGATTCGCTTTAGCCACTATGTGCGAACTTGAATCGCAGTTCTGAGCTTAACCCGCGCAAGCTGGATGACCACGTTTTGCACATCATGCCTAAAAGTGCCTGTAAGGCTTTGAGTGTATTAACTTGTTGCGGTTCGTTTGAGCCGCTACGTGCAAACTTGAATCGCAGTTCTGAGCCTAACCCGCGGAAGCTGGATGACCGCGTTATGCACATCATGCCTAGAAGTGCCTGTAAGGCTTTGAGTGTATTAACTTGTTGCGGTTCGTTTGAGCCGCTACGTGCAAACTTGAATCGCAGTTCTGAGCCTAACCCGCGCAAGCTGGATGACCCCGTTTTGCACATCATGCCTAAAAGTGCCTGTAAGGCTTTGTATTAGCATGTTGCGATTCGTTTTAGCCGCTATGTGCGAACTTGAATCGCAGTTCTGAGCCTAACCCGCGCAAGCTGGATGACCGCGTTTTGCACATTATGCCTAAAAGTGCCTGTAAGGCTTTGTGTGTATTAACTTGTTGCGATTCGCTTTAGCCGCTATGTGCGTACTTGAATCGCAGTTCTGTGCCTAACCCGCGCAGCTTGAGTGACGCCTATTTGCACATCATGCCAAAAAGTGCCTGTAAGGCGTTGTGTGTATTAACTTGTTGCGATTCGCTTTAGCCACTATGTGCGAACTTGAATCGCAGTTCTGAGCTTAACCCGCGCAAGCTGGATGACCACGTTTTGCACATCATGCCTAAAAGTGCCTGTAAGGCTTTGAGTGTATTAACTTGTTGCGGTTCGTTTGAGCCGCTACGTGCAAACTTGAATCGCAGTTCTGAGCCTAACCCGCGGAAGCTGGATGACCGCGTTATGCACATCATGCCTAGAAGTGCCTGTAAGGCTTTGAGTGTATTAACTTGTTGCGGTTCGTTTGAGCCGCTACGTGCAAACTTGAATCGCAGTTCTGAGCCTAACCCGCGCAAGCTGGATGACCACGTTTTGCACATCATGCCTAAAAGTGCCTTTAAGGCGTTGTGTGTATTAACTTGTTGCAATTCGTTTGAGCCGCTACGTGCAAACTTGAATCGCAGTTCTGAGCCTAACCCGCGCAAGCTGGATGACCGCGTTATGCACATCATGCCTAGAAGTGCCTGTAAGGCTTTGTGTGTATTAACTTGTTGCGATTCGCTTTAGCCACTATGTGCGAACTTGAATCGCAGTTCTGAGCCTAACCCGCGCAAGCTGGATGACCGCGTTTTGCACATAATGCGTAAAAGTGCCTGTAAGGCATTGTGTGTATTAACTTGTTGCGATTCGTTTGAGCCGCTACGTGCAAACCTGAATTGCAGTGCTGAGCCTAACCCGCGCAAGCTGGATGACCGCGTTATGCACATCATGCCTAAAAATGCCTGTAAGGCGTTGTGTGTATTAACTTGTTGCGATTCGTTTCAGCCGCTACGTGCAAACTTGAATCGCAGTTCTGAGCCTAACCCGCGCAAGCTGGATGACCCCGTTTTGCACAAGCCTAAAAGTGCCTGTAAGGCTTTGTTTGTATTAGCATGTTGCGATTCGTTTTAGCCGCTATGGGCAAACTTGAATCGCAGTTCTTAGCCTAACCCGCGCGAGTTGGATGACCACGTTCTGCACATCATGCCTAGAAGTGCCTGTAAGGCTTTGTGTGTATTAACTTGTTGCGATTCGCTTTAGCCACTATGTGCGAACTTGAATCACAGTTCTCAGCCTAACCCGCCCAAGCTGGATGACCGCGTTTTGCACATCATGCCTAAAAGTGCCTGTAAGGCTTTGTATTAGCATGTTGCGATTCGTTTTAGCCGCTATGTGCGAACTTGAATCGCAGTTCTGAGCCTAACCCGCGCAAGCTGGATGACCGCGTTTTGCACATCATGCCTAAAAGTGCCTGTAAGGCTTTGTGTGTATTAACTTGTTGCGATTCGCTTTAGCCGCTATGTGCGAACTTGAATCGCAGTTCTGTGCCTAACCCGCGCAGCTTGAGTGACGCCTATTTGCACATCATGCCAAAAAGTGCCTGTAAGGCGTTGTGTGTATTAACTTGTTGCGATTCGCTTTAGCCACTATGTGCGAACTTGAATCGCAGTTCTGAGCTTAACCCGCGCAAGCTGGATGACCACGTTTTGCACATCATGCCTAAAAGTGCCTTTAAGGCGTTGTGTGTATTAACTTGTTGCGATTCGTTTGAGCCGCTACGTGCAAACTTGAATCGCAGTTCTGAGCCTAACCCGCGGAAGCTGGATGACCGCGTTATGCACATCATGCCTAGAAGTGCCTGTAATGCTTTGAGTGTATTAACTTGTTGCGGTTCGCTTTAGCCGCTATGTGCGAACTTGAATCGCAGTTCTCAGCCTAACCCGCGCAAGCTGGATGACCGCGTTATGCACATCATGCCTAGAAGTGCCTGTAAGGCTTTGTGTGTATTAACTTGTTGCGATTCGTTTCAGCCGCTACGTGCAAACTTGAATCGCAGTTCTGAGCCTAACCCGCGCAAGCTGGATGACCCCGTTTTGCACAAGCCTAAAAGTGCCTGTAAGGCTTTGTTTGTATTAGCATGTTGCGATTCGTTTTAGCCGCTATGGGCAAACTTGAATCGCAGTTCTTAGCCTAACCCGCGCGAGCTGGATGACCGCGTTCTGCACATCATGCCTAGAAGTGCCTGTAAGGCTTTGTGTGTATTAACTTGTTGCGATTCGCTTTAGCCACTATGTGCGAACTTGAATCACAGTTCTCAGCCTAACCCGCCCAAGCTGGATGACCGCGTTTTGCACATCATGCCTAAAAGTGCCTGTAAGGCTTTGTATTAGCATGTTGCGATTCGTTTTAGCCGCTATGTGCGAACTTGAACCGCAGTTCTGAGCCTAACCCGCGCAAGCTGGATGACCGCGTTTTGCACATCATGCCTAAAAGTGCCTGTAAGGCTTTGTGTGTATTAACTTGTTGCGATTCGCTTTAGCCGCTATGTGCGAACTTGAATCGCAGTTCTGTGCCTAACCCGCGCAGCTTGAGTGACGCCTATTTGCACATCATGCCAAAAAGTGCCTGTAAGGCGTTGTGTGTATTAACTTGTTGCGATTCGCTTTAGCCACTATGTGCGAACTTGAATCGCAGTTCTGAGCTTAACCCGCGCAAGCTGGATGACCACGTTTTGCACATCATGCCTAAAAGTGCCTTTAAGGCGTTGTGTGTATTAACTTGTTGCGATTCGCTTTAGCCACTATGTACGAACTTGAATCGCAGTTCCGAGCCTAACCCGCGCAAGCTGGATGACCACGTTTTGCACATCATGCCTAAAAGTGCCTTTAAGGCATTGTGTGTATTAACTTGTTGCGATTCGTTTGAGCCGCTACGTGCAAACTTGAATCGCAGTTCTGAGCCTAACCCGCGCAAGCTGGATGACCGCGTTATGCACATCATGCCTAGAAGTGCCTGTAAGGCTTTGTGTGTATTAACTTGATGCGATTCGCTTTAGCCACCATGTGCGAACTTGAATCGCAGTTCTGAGCCTAACCCGCGCAAGCTGGATGACCGCGTTTTGCACATAATGCGTAAAAGTGCCTGTAAGGCGTTGTGTGTATTAACTTGTTGCGATTCGTTTGAGCCGCTACGTGCAAACCTGAATTGCAGTTCTGAGCCTAACCCGCGCAAGCTGGATGACCGCGTTATGCACATCATGCCTAAAAATGCCTGTAAGGCGTTGTGTATATTAACTTGTTGCGATTCGTTTGAGCCGCTACGTGCAAACTTGAATCGCAGTTCTGAGCCTAACCCGCGCAAGCTGGATGACCCCGTTTTGCACAAGCCTAAAAGTGCCTGTAAGGCTTTGTTTGTATTAGCATGTTGCGATTCGTTTTAGCCGCTATGGGCAAACTTGAATCGCAGTTCTTAGCCTAACCCGCGCGAGCTGGATGACCGCGTTATGCACATCATGCCTAGAAGTGCCTGTAAGGCGTTGTGTGTATTAACTTGTTGCGATTCGTTTGAGCCGCTACGTGCAAACCTGAATTGCAGTTCTGAGCCTAACCCGCGCAAGCTGGATGACCGCGTTATGCACATCATGCCTAAAAATGCCTGTAAGGCGTTGTGTGTATTAACTTGTTGCGATTCGTTTCAGCCGCTACGTGCAAACTTGAATCGCAGTTCTGAGCCTAACCCGCGCAAGCTGGATGACCCCGTTTTGCACCAGCCTAAAAGTGCCTGTAAGGGTTTGTTTGTATTAGCATGTTGCGATTCGTTTTAGCCGCTATGGGCAAACTTGAATCGCAGTTCTTAGCCTAACCCGCGCGAGCTGGATGACCGCGTTATGCACATCATGCCTAGAAGTGCCTGTAAGGCTTTGTGTGTATTAACTTGTTGCGATTCGCTTTAGCCACTATGTGCGAACTTGAATCACAGTGCTCAGCCTAACCCGCCCAAGCTGGATGACCCCGTTTTGCACATCATGCCTAAAAGTGCCTGTAAGGCTTTGTATTAGCATGTTGCGATTCGTTTTAGCCGCTATGTGCGAACTTGAATCGCAGTTCTGAGCCTAACCCGCGCAAGCTGGATGACCGCGTTTTGCACATCATGCCTAAAAGTGCCTGTAAGGCTTTGTGTGTATTAACTTGTTGCGATTCGCTTTAGCCGCTATGTGCGAACTTGAATCGCAGTTCTGTGCCTAACCCGCGCAGCTTGAGTGACGCCTATTTGCACATCATGCCAAAAAGTGCCTGTAAGGCGTTGTGTGTATTAACTTGTTGCGATTCGCTTTAGCCACTATGTGCGAACTTGAATCGCAGTTCTGAGCTTAACCCGCGCAAGCTGGATGACCACGTTTTGCACATCATGCCTAAAAGTGCCTTTAAGGCGTTGTGTGTATTAACTTGTTGCGATTCGTTTGAGCCGCTACGTGCAAACTTGAATCGCAGTTCTGAGCCTAACCCGCGGAAGCTGGATGACCGCGTTATGCACATCATGCCTAGAAGTGCCTGTAAGGCTTTGAGTGTATTAACTTGTCGCGGTTCGTTTGAGCCGCTACGTGCAAACTTGAATCGCAGTTCTGAGCCTAACCCGCGGAAGCTGGATGACCGCGTTATGCACATCATGCCTAGAAGTGCCTGTAAGGCTTTGAGTGTATTAACTTGTTGCGGTTCGTTTGAGCCGCTACGTGCAAACTTGAATCGCAGTTCTGAGCCTAACCCGCGCAAGCTGGATGACCACGTTTTGCACATCATGCCTAAAAGTGCCTTTAAGGCGTTGTGTGTATTAACTTGTTGCAATTCGTTTGAGCCGCTACGTGCAAACTTGAATCGCAGTTCTGAGCCTAACCCGCGCAAGCTGGATGACCGCGTTATGCACATCATGCCTAGAAGTGCCTGTAAGGCTTTGTGTGTATTAACTTGTTGCGATTCGCTTTAGCCACTATGTGCGAACTTGAATCGCAGTTCTGAGCCTAACCCGCGCAAGCTGGATGACCGCGTTTTGCACATAATGCGTAAAAGTGCCTGTAAGGCATTGTGTGTATTAACTTGTTGCGATTCGTTTGAGCCGCTACGTGCAAACCTGAATTGCAGTTCTGAGCCTAACCCGCGCAAGCTGGATGACCGCGTTATGCACATCATGCCTAAAAATGCCTGTAAGGCGTTGTGTGTATTAACTTGTTGCGATTCGTTTCAGCCGCTACGTGCAAACTTGAATCGCAGTTCTGAGCCTAACCCGCGCAAGCTGGATGACCGCGTTTTGCACATCATGCCTAAAAGTGCCTGTAAGGCTTTGTGTGTATTAACTTGTTGCGATTCGCTTTAGCCGCTATGTGCGAACTTGAATCGCAGTTCTGTGCCTAACCCGCGCAGCTTGAGTGACGCCTATTTGCACATCATGCCAAAAAGTGCCTGTAAGGCGTTGTGTGTATTAACTTGTTGCGATTCGCTTTAGCCACTATGTGCGAACTTGAATCGCAGTTCTGAGCTTAACCCGCGCAAGCTGGATGACCACGTTTTGCACATCATGCCTAAAAGTGCCTTTAAGGCGTTGTGTGTATTAACTTGTTGCGATTCGTTTGAGCCGCTACGTGCAAACTTGAATCGCAGTTCTGAGCCTAACCCGCGGAAGCTGGATGACCGCGTTATGCACATCATGCCTAGAAGTGCCTGTAAGGCTTTGAGTGTATTAACTTGTTGCGGTTCGCTTTAGCCGCTATGTGCGCACTTGAATCGCAGTTCTCAGCCTAACCCGCGCAAGCTGGATGACCGCGTTATGCACATCATGCCTAGAAGTGCCTGTAAGGCTTTGTGTGTATTAACTTGTTGCGATTCGTTTCAGCCGCTACGTGCAAACTTGAATCGCAGTTCTGAGCCTAACCCGCGCAAGCTGGATGACCCCGTTTTGCACAAGCCTAAAAGTGCCTGTAAGGCTTTGTTTGTATTAGCATGTTGCGATTCGTTTTAGCCGCTATGGGCAAACTTGAATCGCAGTTCTTAGCCTAACCCGCGCGAGCTGGATGACCGCGTTCTGCACATCATGCCTAGAAGTGCCTGTAAGGCTTTGTGTGTATTAACTTGTTGCGATTCGCTTTAGCCACTATGTGCGAACTTGAATCACAGTTCTCAGCCTAACCCGCCCAAGCTGGATGACCGCGTTTTGCACATCATGCCTAAAAGTGCCTGTAAGGCTTTGTATTAGCATGTTGCAATTCGTTTTAGCCGCTATGTGCGAACTTGAATCGCAGTTCTGAGCCTAACCCGCGCAAGCTGGATGACCGCGTTTTGCACATCATGCCTAAAAGTGCCTGTAAGGCTTTGTGTGTATTAACTTGTTGCGATTCGCTTTAGCCGCTATGTGCGAACTTGAATCGCAGTTCTGTGCCTAACCCGCGCAGCTTGAGTGACGCCTATTTGCACATCATGCCAAAAAGTGCCTGTAAGGCGTTGTGTGTATTAACTTGTTGCGATTCGCTTTAGCCACTATGTGCGAACTTGAATCGCAGTTCTGAGCTTAACCCGCGCAAGCTGGATGACCACGTTTTGCACATCATGCCTAAAAGTGCCTGTAAGGCTTTGAGTGTATTAACTTGTTGCGGTTCGTTTGAGCCGCTACGTGCAAACTTGAATCGCAGTTCTGAGCCTAACCCGCGGAAGCTGGATGACCGCGTTATGCACATCATGCCTAGAAGTGCCTGTAAGGCTTTGAGTGTATTAACTTGTTGCGGTTCGTTTGAGCCGCTACGTGCAAACTTGAATCGCAGTTCTGAGCCTAACCCGCGCAAGCTGGATGACCGCGTTTTGCACATCATGCCTAGAAGTGCCTTTAAGGCGTTGTGTGTATTAACTTGTTGCAATTCGTTTGAGCCGCTACGTGCGAACTTGAATCGCAGTTCTGAGCCTAACCCGCGCAAGCTGGATGACCGCGTTATGCACATCATGCCTAGAAGTGCCTGTAAGGCTTTGTGTGTATTAACTTGTTGCGATTCGCTTTAGCCACTATGTGCGAACTTGAATCGCAGTTCTGAGCCTAACCCGCGCAAGCTGGATGACCGCGTTTTGCACATAATGCGTAAAAGTGCCTGTAAGGCATTGTGTGTATTAACTTGTTGCGATTCGTTTGAGCCGCTACGTGCAAACCTGAATTGCAGTGCTGAGCCTAACCCGCGCAAGCTGGATGACCGCGTTATGCACATCATGCCTAAAAATGCCTGTAAGGCGTTGTGTGTATTAACTTGTTGCGATTCGTTTCAGCCGCTACGTGCAAACTTGAATCGCAGTTCTGAGCCTAACCCGCGCAAGCTGGATGACCCCGTTTTGCACAAGCCTAAAAGTGCCTGTAAGGCTTTGTTTGTATTAGCATGTTGCGATTCGTTTTAGCCGCTATGGGCAAACTTGAATCGCAGTTCTTAGCCTAACCCGCGCGAGTTGGATGACCACGTTCTGCACATCATGCCTAGAAGTGCCTGTAAGGCTTTGTGTGTATTAACTTGTTGCGATTCGCTTTAGCCACTATGTGCGAACTTGAATCACAGTTCTCAGCCTAACCCGCCCAAGCTGGATGACCGCGTTTTGCACATCATGCCTAAAAGTGCCTGTAAGGCTTTGTATTAGCATGTTGCGATTCGTTTTAGCCGCTATGTGCGAACTTGAATCGCAGTTCTGAGCCTAACCCGCGCAAGCTGGATGACCGCGTTTTGCACATCATGCCTAAAAGTGCCTGTAAGGCTTTGTGTGTATTAACTTGTTGCGATTCGCTTTAGCCGCTATGTGCGAACTTGAATCGCAGTTCTGTGCCTAACCCGCGCAGCTTGAGTGACGCCTATTTGCACATCATGCCAAAAAGTGCCTGTAAGGCGTTGTGTGTATTAACTTGTTGCGATTCGCTTTAGCCACTATGTGCGAACTTGAATCGCAGTTCTGAGCTTAACCCGCGCAAGCTGGATGACCACGTTTTGCACATCATGCCTAAAAGTGCCTTTAAGGCGTTGTGTGTATTAACTTGTTGCGATTCGTTTGAGCCGCTACGTGCAAACTTGAATCGCAGTTCTGAGCCTAACCCGCGGAAGCTGGATGACCGCGTTATGCACATCATGCCTAGAAGTGCCTGTAATGCTTTGAGTGTATTAACTTGTTGCGGTTCGCTTTAGCCGCTATGTGCGAACTTGAATCGCAGTTCTCAGCCTAACCCGCGCAAGCTGGATGACCGCGTTATGCACATCATGCCTAGAAGTGCCTGTAAGGCTTTGTGTGTATTAACTTGTTGCGATTCGTTTCAGCCGCTACGTGCAAACTTGAATCGCAGTTCTGAGCCTAACCCGCGCAAGCTGGATGACCCCGTTTTGCACAAGCCTAAAAGTGCCTGTAAGGCTTTGTTTGTATTAGCATGTTGCGATTCGTTTTAGCCGCTATGGGCAAACTTGAATCGCAGTTCTTAGCCTAACCCGCGCGAGCTGGATGACCGCGTTCTGCACATCATGCCTAGAAGTGCCTGTAAGGCTTTGTGTGTATTAACTTGTTGCGATTCGCTTTAGCCACTATGTGCGAACTTGAATCACAGTTCTCAGCCTAACCCGCCCAAGCTGGATGACCGCGTTTTGCACATCATGCCTAAAAGTGCCTGTAAGGCTTTGTATTAGCATGTTGCGATTCGTTTTAGCCGCTATGTGCGAACTTGAATCGCAGTTCTGAGCCTAACCCGCGCAAGCTGGATGACCGCGTTTTGCACATCATGCCTAAAAGTGCCTGTAAGGCTTTGTGTGTATTAACTTGTTGCGATTCGCTTTAGCCGCTATGTGCGAACTTGAATCGCAGTTCTGTGCCTAACCCGCGCAGCTTGAGTGACGCCTATTTGCACATCATGCCAAAAAGTGCCTGTAAGGCGTTGTGTGTATTAACTTGTTGCGATTCGCTTTAGCCACTATGTGCGAACTTGAATCGCAGTTCTGAGCTTAACCCGCGCAAGCTGGATGACCACGTTTTGCACATCATGCCTAAAAGTGCCTTTAAGGCGTTGTGTGTATTAACTTGTTGCGATTCGCTTTAGCCACTATGTACGAACTTGAATCGCAGTTCCGAGCCTAACCCGCGCAAGCTGGATGACCACGTTTTGCACATCATGCCTAAAAGTGCCTTTAAGGCGTTGTGTGTATTAACTTGTTGCGATTCGTTTGAGCCGCTACGTGCAAACTTGAATCGCAGTTCTGAGCCTAACCCGCGCAAGCTGGATGACCGCGTTATGCACATCATGCCTAGAAGTGCCTGTAAGGCTTTGTGTGTATTAACTTGTTGCGATTCGCTTTAGCCACTATGTGCGAACTTGAATCGCAGTTCTGAGCCTAACCCGCGCAAGCTGGATGACCGCGTTTTGCACATAATGCGTAAAAGTGCCTGTAAGGCGTTGTGTGTATTAACTTGTTGCGATTCGTTTGAGCCGCTACGTGCAAACCTGAATTGCAGTTCTGAGCCTAACCCGCGCAAGCTGGATGACCGCGTTATGCACATCATGCCTAAAAATGCCTGTAAGGCGTTGTGTATATTAACTTGTTGCGATTCGTTTGAGCCGCTACGTGCAAACTTGAATCGCAGTTCTGAGCCTAACCCGCGCAAGCTGGATGACCCCGTTTTGCACAAGCCTAAAAGTGCCTGTAAGGCTTTGTTTGTATTAGCATGTTGCGATTCGTTTTAGCCGCTATGGGCAAACTTGAATCGCAGTTCTTAGCCTAACCCGCGCGAGCTGGATGACCGCGTTATGCACATCATGCCTAGAAGTGCCTGTAAGGCGTTGTGTGAATTAACTTGTTGCGATTCGTTTGAGCCGCTACGTGCAAACCTGAATTGCAGTTCTGAGCCTAACCCGCGCAAGCTGGATGACCGCGTTATGCACATCATGCCTAAAAATGCCTGTAAGGCGTTGTGTGTATTAACTTGTTGCGATTCGTTTCAGCCGCTATGTGCGAACTTGAATCGCAGTTCTGAGCCTAACCCGCGCAAGCTGGATGACCGCGTTTTGCACATCATGCCTAAAAGTGCCTGTAAGGCTTTGTGTGTATTAACTTGTTGCGATTCGCTTTAGCCGCTATGTGCGAACTTGAATCGCAGTTCTGTGCCTAACCCGCGCAGCTTGAGTGACGCCTATTTGCACATCATGCCAAAAAGTGCCTGTAAGGCGTTGTGTGTATTAACTTGTTGCGATTCGCTTTAGCCACCATGTGCGAACTTGAATCGCAGTTCTGAGCTTAACCCGCGCAAGCTGGATGACCACGTTTTGCACATCATGCCTAAAAGTGCCTTTAAGGCGTTGTGTGTATTAACTTGTTGCGATTCGTTTGAGCCGCTACGTGCAAACTTGAATCGCAGTTCTGAGCCTAACCCGCGGAAGCTGGATGACCGCGTTATGCACATCATGCCTAGAAGTGCCTGTAAGGCTTTGAGTGTATTAACTTGTTGCGGTTCGTTTGAGCCGCTACGTGCAAACTTGAATCGCAGTTCTGAGCCTAACCCGCGGAAGCTGGATGACCGCGTTATGCACATCATGCCTAGAAGTGCCTGTAAGGCTTTGAGTGTATTAACTTGTTGCAGTTCGTTTGAGCCGCTACGTGCAAACTTGAATCGCAGTTCTGAGCCTAACCCGCGCAAGCTGGATGACCACGTTTTGCACATCATGCCTAAAAGTGCCTTTAAGGCGTTGTGTGTATTAACTTGTTGCAATTCGTTTGAGCCGCTACGTGCAAACTTGAATCGCAGTTCTGAGCCTAACCCGCGCAAGCTGGATGACCGCGTTATGCACATCATGCCTAGAAGTGCCTGTAAGGCTTTGTGTGTATTAACTTGTTGCGATTCGCTTTAGCCACTATGTGCGAACTTGAATCGCAGTTCTGAGCCTAACCCGCGCAAGCTGGATGACCGCGTTTTGCACATAATGCGTAAAAGTGCCTGTAAGGCATTGTGTGTATTAACTTGTTGCGATTCGTTTGAGCCGCTACGTGCAAACCTGAATTGCAGTTCTGAGCCTAACCCGCGCAAGCTGGATGACCGCGTTATGCACATCATGCCTAAAAATGCCTGTAAGGCGTTGTGTGTATTAACTTGTTGCGATTCGTTTCAGCCGCTACGTGCAAACTTGAATCGCAGTTCTGAGCCTAACCCGCGCAAGCTGGATGACCCCGTTTTGCACAAGCCTAAAAGTGCCTGTAAGGCTTTGTTTGTATTAGCATGTTGCGATTCGTTTTAGCCGCTATGGGCAAACTTGAATCGCAGTTCTTAGCCTAACCCGCGCGAGCTGGATGACCGCGTTCTGCACATCATGCCTAGAAGTGCCTGTAAGGCTTTGTGTGTATTAACTTGTTGCGATTCGCTTTAGCCACTATGTGAGAACTTGAATCACAGTTCTCAGCCTAACCCGCCCAAGCTGGATGACCGCGTTTTGCACATCATGCCTAAAAGTGCCTGTAAGGCTTTGTATTAGCATGTTGCGATTCGTTTTAGCCGCTATGTGCGAACTTGAATCGCAGTTCTGAGCCTAACCCGCGCAAGCTGGATGACCGCGTTTTGCACATCATGCCTAAAAGTGCCTGTAAGGCTTTGTGTGTATTAACTTGTTGCGATTCGCTTTAGCCGCTATGTGCGAACTTGAATCGCAGTTCTGTGCCTAACCCGCGCAGCTTGAGTGACGCCTATTTGCACATCATGCCAAAAAGTGCCTGTAAGGCGTTGTGTGTATTAACTTGTTGCGATTCGCTTTAGCCACTATGTGCGAACTTGAATCGCAGTTCTGAGCTTAACCCGCGCAAGCTGGATGACCACGTTTTGCACATCATGCCTAAAAGTGCCTTTAAGGCGTTGTGTGTATTAACTTGTTGCGATTCGTTTGAGCCGCTACGTGCAAACTTGAATCGCAGTTCTGAGCCTAACCCGCGGAAGCTGGATGACCGCGTTATGCACATCATGCCTAGAAGTGCCTGTAAGGCTTTGAGTGTATTAACTTGTTGCGGTTCGCTTTAGCCGCTATGTGCGAACTTGAATCGCAGTTCTCAGCCTAACCCGCGCAAGCTGGATGACCGCGTTATGCACATCATGCCTAGAAGTGCCTGTAAGGCTTTGTGTGTATTAACTTGTTGCGATTCGCTTTAGCCACTATGTGCGAACTTCAATCGCAGTTCTGAGCCTAACCCGCGCAAGCTGGATGACCACGTTTTGCACATCATGCCTAAAAGTGCCTTTAAGGCGTTGTGTGTATTAACTTGTTGCGATTCGTTTGAGCCGCTACGTGCAAACTTGAATCGCAGTTCTGAGCCTAACCCGCGCAAGCTGGGTGACAGCGTTATGCACATCATGCCTAGAAGTGCCTGTAAGGCTTGGTGTGTATTAACTTGTTGCGATTCGTTTTAGCCGCTATGTGCGAACTTGAATCGCTTTTCTCAGCCTTACCCGCGCAAGCTGGATGACCTCGTTTTTCACATCATGCCTAAAAGTTCCTGTAAGGCTTTGTGTGTATTAACTTGTTGCGATTCGCTTTAGCCGCTATGTGCGAACTTGAATCGCAGTTCTCAGCCTAACCCGCGCAAGCTGGATGACCACGTTTTGCACATCATGCCTAAAAGTGCCTTTAAGGCGTTGTGTGTATTAACTTGTTGCGATTCGTTTGAGCCGCTACGTGCGAACTTGAATCGCAGTTCTGAGCCTAACCCGCGCAAGCTGGATGACCGCGTTATGCACATCATGCCTAGAAGTGCCTGAAAGGCTTTGTGTGTATTAACTTGTTGCGATTCGCTTTAGCCACTATGTGCGAACTTGAATCGCAGTTCTGAGCCTAACCCGCGCAAGCTGGATGACCGCGTTTTGCACATAATGCGTAAAAGTGCCTGTAAGGCGTTGTGTGTATTAACTTGTTGCGATTCGATCGAGCCGCTACATGCAAACTTGAATCGTAGTTCTGAGCCTGACCCGCGGAAGCTGGATGACCGCGTTATGCACATCATGCCTAGAAGTGCCTCTAAGGCTTTGAGTGTATTAACTTGTTGCGGTTCGTTTGAGCCGCTACGTGCAAACTTGAATCGCAGTTCTGAGCCTAACCCGCGCAAGCTGGATGACCACGTTTTGCACATCATGCGTAAAAGTGCCTTTAAGGCGTTGTGTGTATTAACTTGTTGCGATTCCTTTGAGCCGCTACGTGCAAACTTGAATCGCAGTTCTGAGCCTAACCCGCGCAAGCTGGATGACCGCGTTATGCACATCATGCCTAGAAGTGCCTGTAAGGCTTTGTGTGTATTAACTTGTTGCGATTCGTTTGAGCCGCTACGTGCAAACTTGATTCGCAGTTCTGAGCCTAACCCGCGCAAGCTGGATGACCACGTTTTCACATCATGCCTAAAAGTGCCTTTAAGGCGTTGTGTGTATTAACTTGTTGCGATTCGTTTGAGCCGCTACGTGCAAACTTGAATCGCAGTTCTGAGCCTAACCCGCGCAAGCTGGATGACCGCGTTATGCGCATCATGCCTAGAAGTGCCTGTAAGGCTTTGTGTGTATTAACTTGTTGCGATTCGCTTTAGCCACTATGTGCGAACTTGAATCGCAGTTCTGAGCCTAACCAGCGCAAGCTGGATGACCGCGTTTTGCACATAATGCGTAAAAGTGCCTGTAAGGCGTTGTGTGTATTAACTTATTGCGATTCGTTTGAGCCGCTACGTGCAAACCTGAATTGCAGTTCTGAGCCTAACCCGCGCAAGCTGGATGACCGCGTTATGCACATCATGCCTAAAAATGCCTGTAAGGCGTTGTGTGTATTAACTTTTGCGATTCGTTTGAGCCGCTACGTGCAAACCTGAATTGCAGTTCTGAGCGTAACCCGCGCAAGCTGGATGACCGCGTTATGCACATCATGCCTAAAAATGCCTGTAAGGCGTTGTGTGTATTAACTTGTTGCGATTCGTTTCAGCCGCTACGTGCAAACTTGAATCGCAGTTCTGAGCCTAACCCGCGCAAGCTGGATGACCCCGTTTTGCACCAGCCTAAAAGTGCCTGTAAGGGTTTGTTTGTATTAGCATGTTGCGATTCGTTTTAGCCGCTATGGGCAAACTTGAATCGCAGTTCTTAGCCTAACCCGCGCGAGCTGGATGACCGCGTTATGCACATCATGCCTAGAAGTGCCTGTAAGGCTTTGTGTGTATTAACTTGTTGCGATTCGCTTTAGCCACTATGTGCGAACTTGAATCACAGTGCTCAGCCTAACCCGCCCAAGCTGGATGACCCCGTTTTGCACATCATGCCTAAAAGTGCCTGTAAGGCTTTGTATTAGCATGTTGCGATTCGTTTTAGCCGCTATGTGCGATCTTGAATCGCAGTTCTGAGCCTAACCCGCGCAAGCTGGATGACCGCGTTTTGCACATCATGCCTAAAAGTGCCTGTAAGGCTTTGTGTGTATTAACTTGTTGCGATTCGCTTTAGCCGCTATGTGCGAACTTGAATCGCAGTTCTGTGCCTAACCCGCGCAGCTTGAGTGACGCCTATTTGCACATCATGCCAAAAAGTGCCTGTAAGGCGTTGTGTGTATTAACTTGTTGCGATTCGCTTTAGCCACCATGTGCGAACTTGAATCGCAGTTCTGAGCTTAACCCGCGCAAGCTGGATGACCACGTTTTGCACATCATGCCTAAAAGTGCCTTTAAGGCGTTGTGTGTATTAACTTGTTGCGATTCGTTTGAGCCGCTACGTGCAAACTTGAATCGCAGTTCTGAGCCTAACCCGCGGAAGCTGGATGACCGCGTTATGCACATCATGCCTAGAAGTGCCTGTAAGGCTTTGAGTGTATTAACTTGTTGCGGTTCGTTTGAGCCGCTACGTGCAAACTTGAATCGGAGTTCTGAGCCTAACCCGCGGAAGCTGGATGACCGCGTTATGCACATCATGCCTAGAAGTGCCTGTAAGGCTTTGAGTGTATTAACTTGTTGCAGTTCGTTTGAGCCGCTACGTGCAAACTTGAATCGCAGTTCTGAGCCTAACCCGCGCAAGCTGGATGACCACGTTTTGCACATCATGCCTAAAAGTGCCTTTAAGGCGTTGTGTGTATTAACTTGTTGCAATTCGTTTGAGCCGCTACGTGCAAACTTGAATCGCAGTTCTGAGCCTAACCCGCGCAAGCTGGATGACCGCGTTATGCACATCATGCCTAGAAGTGCCTGTAAGGCTTTGTGTGTATTAACTTGTTGCGATTCGCTTTAGCCACTATGTGCGAACTTGAATCGCAGTTCTGAGCCTAACCCGCGCAAGCTGGATGACCGCGTTTTGCACATAATGCGTAAAAGTGCCTGTCAGGCATTGTGTGTATTAACTTGTTGCGATTCGTTTGAGCCGCTACGTGCAAACCTGAATTGCAGTTCTGAGCCTAACCCGCGCAAGCTGGATGACCGCGTTATGCACATCATGCCTAAAAATGCCTGTAAGGCGTTGTGTGTATTAACTTGTTGCGATTCGTTTCAGCCGCTACGTGCAAACTTGAATCGCAGTTCTGAGCCTAACCCGCGCAAGCTGGATGACCCCGTTTTGCACAAGCCTAAAAGTGCCTGTAAGGCTTTGTTTGTATTAGCATGTTGCGATTCGTTTTAGCCGCTATGGGCAAACTTGAATCGCAGTTCTTAGCCTAACCCGCGCGAGCTGGATGACCGCGTTATGCACATCATGCCTAGAAGTGCCTGTAAGGCTTTGTGTGTATTAACTTGTTGCGATTCGCTTTAGCCACTATGTGCGAACTTGAATCACAGTGCTCAGCCTAACCCGCCCAAGCTGGATGACCCCGTTTTGCACATCATGCCTAAAAGTGCCTGTAAGGCTTTGTATTAGCATGTTGCGATTCGTTTTAGCCGCTATGTGCGATCTTGAATCGCAGTTCTGAGCCTAACCCGCGCAAGCTGGATGACCGCGTTTTGCACATCATGCCTAAAAGTGCCTGTAAGGCTTTGTGTGTATTAACTTGTTGCGATTCGCTTTAGCCGCTATGTGCGAACTTGAATCGCAGTTCTGTGCCTAACCCGCGCAGCTTGAGTGACGCCTATTTGCACATCATGCCAAAAAGTGCCTGTAAGGCGTTGTGTGTATTAACTTGTTGCGATTCGCTTTAGCCACCATGTGCGAACTTGAATCGCAGTTCTGAGCTTAACCCGCGCAAGCTGGATGACCACGTTTTGCACATCATGCCTAAAAGTGCCTTTAAGGCGTTGTGTGTATTAACTTGTTGCGATTCGTTTGAGCCGCTACGTGCAAACTTGAATCGCAGTTCTGAGCCTAACCCGCGGAAGCTGGATGACCGCGTTATGCACATCATGCCTAGAAGTGCCTGTAAGGCTTTGAGTGTATTAACTTGTTGCGGTTCGTTTGAGCCGCTACGTGCAAACTTGAATCGGAGTTCTGAGCCTAACCCGCGGAAGCTGGATGACCGCGTTATGCACATCATGCCTAGAAGTGCCTGTAAGGCTTTGAGTGTATTAACTTGTTGCAGTTCGTTTGAGCCGCTACGTGCAAACTTGAATCGCAGTTCTGAGCCTAACCCGCGCAAGCTGGATGACCACGTTTTGCACATCATGCCTAAAAGTGCCTTTAAGGCGTTGTGTGTATTAACTTGTTGCAATTCGTTTGAGCCGCTACGTGCAAACTTGAATCGCAGTTCTGAGCCTAACCCGCGCAAGCTGGATGACCGCGTTATGCACATCATGCCTAGAAGTGCCTGTAAGGCTTTGTGTGTATTAACTTGTTGCGATTCGCTTTAGCCACTATGTGCGAACTTGAATCGCAGTTCTGAGCCTAACCCGCGCAAGCTGGATGACCGCGTTTTGCACATAATGCGTAAAAGTGCCTGTCAGGCATTGTGTGTATTAACTTGTTGCGATTCGTTTGAGCCGCTACGTGCAAACCTGAATTGCAGTTCTGAGCCTAACCCGCGCAAGCTGGATGACCGCGTTATGCACATCATGCCTAAAAATGCCTGTAAGGCGTTGTGTGTATTAACTTGTTGCGATTCGTTTCAGCCGCTACGTGCAAACTTGAATCGCAGTTCTGAGCCTAACCCGCGCAAGCTGGATGACCCCGTTTTGCACAAGCCTAAAAGTGCCTGTAAGGCTTTGTTTGTATTAGCATGTTGCGATTCGTTTTAGCCGCTATGGGCAAACTTGAATCGCAGTTCTTAGCCTAACCCGCGCGAGCTGGATGACCGCGTTCTGCACATCATGCCTGGAAGTGCCTGTAAGGCTTTGTGTGTATTAACTTGTTGCGATTCGCTTTAGCCACTATGTGCGAACTTGAATCACAGTTCTCAGCCTAACCCGCCCAAGCTGGATGACCGCGTTTTGCACATCATGCCTAAAAGTGCCTGTAAGGCTTTGTATTAGCATGTTGCGATTCGTTTTAGCCGCTATGTGCGAACTTGAATCGCAGTTCTGAGCCTAACCCGCGCAAGCTGGATGACCGCGTTTTGCACATCATGCCTAAAAGTGCCTGTAAGGCTTTGTGTGTATTAACTTGTTGCGATTCGCTTTAGCCGCTATGTGCGAACTTGAATCGCAGTTCTGTGCCTAACCCGCGCAAGCTGGATGACCACGTTTTGCACATCATGCCTAAAAGTGCCTTTAAGGCGTTGTGTGTATTAACTTGTTGCGATTCGTTTGAGCCGCTACGTGCAAACTTGAATCGCAGTTCTGAGCCTAACCCGCGGAAGCTGGATGACCGCGTTATGCACATCATGCCTAGAAGTGCCTGTAAGGCTTTGAGTGTATTAACTTGTTGCGGTTCGCTTTAGCCGCTATGTGCGAACTTGAATCGCAGTTCTCAGCCTAACCCGCGCAAGCTGGATGACCGCGTTATGCACATCATGCCTAGAAGTGCTTGTAAGGCTTTGTGTGTATTAACTTGTTGCGATTCGCTTTAGCCACTATGTGCGAACTTCAATCGCAGTTCTGAGCCTAACCCGCGCAAGCTGGATGACCACGTTTTGCACATCATGCCTAAAAGTGCCTTTAAGGCGTTGTGTGTATTAACTTGTTGCGATTCGTTTGAGCCGCTACGTGCAAACTTGAATCGCAGTTCTGAGCCTAACCCGCGCAAGCTGGGTGACAGCGTTATGCACATCATGCCTAGAAGTGCCTGTAAGGCTTGGTGTGTATTAACTTGTTGCGATTCGTTTTAGCCGCTATGTGCGAACTTGAATCGCTTTTCTCAGCCTTACCCGCGCAAGCTGGATGACCTCGTTTTTCACATCATGCCTAAAAGTGCCTGTAAGGCTTTGTGTGTATTAACTTGTTGCGATTCGCTTTAGCCGCTATGTGCGAACTTGAATCGCAGTTCTCAGCCTAACCCGCGCAAGCTGGATGACCACGTTTTGCACATCATGCCTAAAAGTGCCTTTAAGGCGTTGTGTGTATTAACTTGTTGCGATTCGTTTGAGCCGCTACGTGCAAACTTGAATCGCAGTTCTGAGCCTAACCCGCGCAAGCTGGATGACCGCGTTATGCACATCATGCCTAGAAGTGCCTGAAAGGCTTTGTGTGTATTAACTTGTTGCGATTCGCTTTAGCCACTATGTGCGAACTTGAATCGCAGTTCTGAGCCTAACCCGCGCAAGCTGGATGACCGAGTTTTGCACATAATGCGTAAAAGTGCCTGTAAGGCGTTGTGTGTATTAACTTGTTGCGATTCGATCGAGCCGCTACATGCAAACTTGAATCGTAGTTCTGAGCCTGACCCGCGGAAGCTGGATGACCGCGTTATGCACATCATGCCTAGAAGTGCCTCTAAGGCTTTGAGTGTATTAACTTGTTGCGGTTCGTTTGAGCCGCTACGTGCAAACTTGAATCGCAGTTCTGAGCCTAACCCGCGCAAGCTGGATGACCACGTTTTGCACATCATGCGTAAAAGTGCCTTTAAGGCGTTGTGTGTATTAACTTGTTGCGATTCCTTTGAGCCGCTACGTGCAAACTTGAATCGCAGTTCTGAGCCTAACCCGCGCAAGCTGGATGACCGCGTTATGCACATCATGCCTAGAAGTGCCTGTAAGGCTTTGTGTGTATTAACTTGTTGCGATTCGCTTTGGCCACTATGTGCGAACTTGAATCGCAGTTCTGAGCCTAACCAGCGGAAGCTGGATGACCGCGTTTTGCACATAATGCGTAAAAGTGCCTGTAAGGCGTTGTGTGTATTAACTTGTTGCGATTCGTTTGAGCCGCTACGTGCAAACCTGAATTGCAGTTCTGAGCCTAACCCGCGCAAGCTGGATGACCGCGTTATGCACATCATGCCTAAAAATGCCTGTAAGGCGTTGTGTGCATTAACTTTTGCGATTCGTTTGAGCCGCTACGTGCAAACTTGAATCGCAGTTCTGAGCCTAACCCGCGCAAGCTGGATGACCCCGTTTTGCACAAGCCTAAAAGTGCCTGTAAGGCTTTGTTTGTATTAGCATGTTGCGATTCGTTTTAGCCGCTATGGGCAAACTTGAATCGCAGTTCTTAGCCTAACCCGCGCGAGCTGGATGACCGCGTTATGCACATCATGCCTAGAAGTGCCTGTAAGGCTTTGTGTGTATTAACTTGTTGCGATTCGCTTTAGCCACTATGTGCGAACTTGAATCACAGTTCTCAGCCTAACCCGCCCAAGCTGGATGACCCCGTTTTGCACATCATGCCTAAAAGTGCCTGTAAGGCTTTGTATTAGCATGTTGCGATTCGTTTTAGCCGCTATGTGCGAACTTGAATCGCAGTTCTGAGCCTAACCCGCGCAAGCTGGATGACCGCGTTTTGCACATCGTGCCTAAAAGTGCCTGTAAGGCTTTGTGTGTATTAACTTGTTGCGATTCGCTTTAGCCGCTATATGCGAACTTGAATCGCAGTTCTGTGCCTAACCCGCGCAGCTTGAGTGACGCCTATTTGCACATCATGCCAAAAAGTGCCTGTAAGGCGTTGTGTGTATTAACTTGTTGCGATTCGCTTTAGCCACTATGTGCGAACTTGAATCGCAGTTCTGAGCTTTACCCGCGCAAGCTGGATGACCACGTTTTGCACATCATGCCTAGAAGTGCCTGTAAGGCTTTGAGTGTATTAACTTGTTGCAGTTCGTTTGAGCCGCTACGTGCAAACTTGAATCGCAGTTCTGAGCCTAACCCGCGCAAGCTGGATGACCACGTTTTGCACATCATGCCTAAAAGTGCCTTTAAGGCGTTGTGTGTATTAACTTGTTGCGATTCGTTTGAGCCGCTACGTGCAAACTTGAATCGCAGTTCTGAGCCTAACCCGCGGAAGCTGGATGACCGCGTTTGCACATCATGCCTAGAAGTGCCTGTAACTTGTTGCGGTTCGTTTGAGCCGCTACGTGCAAACTTGAATCGCAGTTCTGAGCCTAACCCGCGGAAGCTGGATGACCGCGTTATGCACATCATGCCTAGAAGTGCCTGTAAGGCTTTGAGTGTATTAACTTGTTGCGGTTCGTTTGAGCCGCTACGTGCAAACTTGAATCGCAGTTCTGAGCCTAACCCGCGCAAGCTGGATGACCACGTTTTGCACATCATGCCTAAAAGTGCCTTTAAGGCGTTGTGTGTATTAACTTGTTGCAATTCGTTTGAGCCGCTACGTGCAAACTTGAATCGCAGTTCTGAGCCTAACCCGCGCAAGCTGGATGACCGCGTTATGCACATCATGCCTAGAAGTGCCTGTAAGGCTTTGTGTGTATTAACTTGTTGCGATTCGCTTTAGCCGCTATGTGTGAACTTGAATCGCAGTTCTCAGCCTAACCCGCGCAAGCTGGATGACCGCGTTATGCACATCATGCCTAGAAGTGCCTGTAAGGCTTTGTGTGTATTAACTTGTTGCGATTCGCTTTAGCCACTATGTGCGAACTTGAATCGCAGTTCTGAGCCTAACCCGCGCAAGCTGGATGACCACGTTTTGCACATCATGCCTAAAAGTGCCTTTAAGGCGTTGTGTGTATTAACTTGTTGCGATTCGTTTGAGCCGCTACGTGCAAACTTGAATCGCAGTTCTGAGCCTAACCCGCGGAAGCTGGATGACCGCGTTATGCACATCATGCCTAGAAGTGCCTGTAAGGCTTTGTGTGTATTAACTTGTTGCGATTCGCTTTAGCCACTATGTACGAACTTGAATCGCAGTTCCGAGCCTAACCCGCGCAAGCTGGATGACCACGTTTTGCACATCATGCCTAAAAGTGCCTTTAAGGCGTTGTGTGTATTAACTTGTTGCGATTCGTTTGAGCCGCTACGTGCAAACTTGAATCGCAGTTCTGAGCCTAACCCGCGCAAGCTGGATGACCGCGTTATGCACATCATGCCTAGAAGTGCCTGTAAGGCTTTGTGTGTATTAACTTGTTGCGATTCGCTTTAGCCACTATGTGCGAACTTGAATCGCAGTTCTGAGCCTAACCCGCGCAAGCTGGATGACCGCGTTTTGCACATAATGCGTAAAAGTGCCTGTAAGGCGTTGTGTGTATTAACTTGTTGCGATTCGTTTGAGCCGCTACGTGCAAACCTGAATTGCAGTTCTGAGCCTAACCCGCGCAAGCTGGATGACCGCGTTATGCACATCATGCCTAAAAATGCCTGTAAGGCGTTGTGTATATTAACTTGTTGCGATTCGTTTGAGCCGCTTTGTGCAAACTTGAATCGCAGTTCTGAGCCTAACCCGCGCAAGCTGGATGACCCCGTTTTGCACAAGCCTAAAAGTGCCTGTAAGGCTTTGTTTGTATTAGCATGTTTTGATTCGTTTTAGCCGCTATGGGCAAACTTGAATCGCAGTTCTTAGCCTAACCCGCGCGAGCTGGATGACCGCGTTATGCACATCATGCCTAGAAGTGCCTGTAAGGCGTTGTGTGTATTAACTTGTTGCGATTCGTTTGAGCCGCTACGTGCAAACCTGAATTGCAGTTCTGAGCCTAACCCGCGCAAGCTGGATGACGCGTTATGCACATCATGCCTAAAAATGCCTGTAAGGCGTTGTGTGTATTAACTTGTTGCGATTCGTTTCAGCCGCTACGTGCAAACTTGAATCGCAGTTCTGAGCCTAACCCGCGCAAGCTGGATGACCCCGTTTTGCACCAGCCTAAAAGTGCCTGTAAGGGTTTGTTTGTATTAGCATGTTGCGATTCGTTTTAGCCGCTATGGGCAAACTTGAATCGCAGTTCTTAGCCTAACCCGCGCGAGCTGGATGACCGCGTTATGCACATCATGCCTAGAAGTGCCTGTAAGGCTTTGTGTGTATTAACTTGTTGCGATTCGCTTTAGCCACTATGTGCGAACTTGAATCACAGTGCTCAGCCTAACCCGCCCAAGCTGGATGACCCCGTTTTGCACATCATGCCTAAAAGTGCCTGTAAGGCTTTGTATTAGCCTGTTGCGATTCGTTTTAGCCGCTGTGTGCGAACTTGAATCGCAGTTCTGAGCCTAACCCGCGCAAGCTGGATGACCGCGTTTTGCACATAATGCGTAAAAGTGCCTGTAAGGCGTTGTGTGTATTAACTTGTTGCGATTCGATCGAGCCGCTACATGCAAACTTGAATCGTAGTTCTGAGCCTGACCCGCGGAAGCTGGATGACCGCGTTATGCACATCATGCCTAGAAGTGCCTCTAAGGCTTTGAGTGTATTAACTTGTTGCGGTTCGTTTGAGCCGCTACGTGCAAACTTGAATCGCAGTTCTGAGCCTAACCCGCGCAAGCTGGATGACCACGTTTTGCACATCATGCGTAAAAGTGCCTTTAAGGCGTTGTGTGTATTAACTTGTTGCGATTCCTTTGAGCCGCTACGTGCAAACTTGAATCGCAGTTCTGAGCCTAACCCGCGCAAGCTGGATGACCGCGTTATGCACATCATGCCTAGAAGTGCCTGTAAGGCTTTGTGTGTATTAACTTGTTGCGATTCGTTTGAGCCGCTACGTGCAAACTTGATTCGCAGTTCTGAGCCTAACCCGCGCAAGCTGGATGACCACGTTTTCACATCATGCCTAAAAGTGCCTTTAAGGCGTTGTGTGTATTAACTTGTTGCGATTCGTTTGAGCCGCTACGTGCAAACTTGAATCGCAGTTCTGAGCCTAACCCGCGCAAGCTGGATGACCGCGTTATGCGCATCATGCCTAGAAGTGCCTGTAAGGCTTTGTGTGTATTAACTTGTTGCGATTCGCTTTAGCCACTATGTGCGAACTTGAATCGCAGTTCTGAGCCTAACCAGCGCAAGCTGGATGACAGCGTTTTGCACATAATGCGTAAAAGTGCCTGTAAGGCGTTGTGTGTATTAACTTATTGCGATTCGTTTGAGCCGCTACGTGCAAACCTGAATTGCAGTTCTGAGCCTAACCCGCGCAAGCTGGATGACCGCGTTATGCACATCATGCCTAAAAATGCCTGTAAGGCGTTGTGTGTATTAACTTTTGCGATTCGTTTGAGCCGCTACGTGCAAACCTGAATTGCAGTTCTGAGCCTAACCCGCGCAAGCTGGATGACCGCGTTATGCACATCATGCCTAAAAATGCCTGTAAGGCGTTGTGTGTATTAACTTGCTGCGATTCGTTTCAGCCGCTACGTGCAAACTTGAATCGCAGTTCTGAGCCTAACCCGCGCAAGCTGGATGACCCCGTTTTGCACCAGCCTAAAAGTGCCTGTAAGGGTTTGTTTGTATTAGCATGTTGCGATTCGTTTTAGCCGCTATGGGCAAACTTGAATCGCAGTTCTTAGCCTAACCCGCGCGAGCTGGATGACCGCGTTATGCACATCATGCCTAGAAGTGCCTGTAAGGCTTTGTGTGTATTAACTTGTTGCGATTCGCTTTAGCCACTATGTGCGAACTTGAATCACAGTGCTCAGCCTAACCCGCCCAAGCTGGATGACCCCGTTTTGCACATCATGCCTAAAAGTGCCTGTAAGGCTTTGTATTAGCATGTTGCGATTCGTTTTAGCCGCTATGTGCGATCTTGAATCGCAGTTCTGAGCCTAACCCGCGCAAGCTGGATGACCGCGTTTTGCACATCATGCCTAAAAGTGCCTGTAAGGCTTTGTGTGTATTAACTTGTTGCGATTCGCTTTAGCCGCTATGTGCGAACTTGAATCGCAGTTCTGTGCCTAACCCGCGCAGCTTGAGTGACGCCTATTTGCACATCATGCCAAAAAGTGCCTGTAAGGCGTTGTGTGTATTAACTTGTTGCGATTCGCTTTAGCCACCATGTGCGAACTTGAATCGCAGTTCTGAGCTTAACCCGCGCAAGCTGGATGACCACGTTTTGCACATCATGCCTAAAAGTGCCTTTAAGGCGTTGTGTGTATTAACTTGTTGCGATTCGTTTGAGCCGCTACGTGCAAACTTGAATCGCAGTTCTGAGCCTAACCCGCGGAAGCTGGATGACCGCGTTATGCACATCATGCCTAGAAGTGCCTGTAAGGCTTTGAGTGTATTAACTTGTTGCGGTTCGTTTGAGCCGCTACGTGCAAACTTGAATCGGAGTTCTGAGCCTAACCCGCGGAAGCTGGATGACCGCGTTATGCACATCATGCCTAAAAGTGCCTTTAAGGCGTTGTGTGTATTAACTTGTTGCAATTCGTTTGAGCCGCTACGTGCAAACTTGAATCGCAGTTCTGAGCCTAACCCGCGCAAGCTGGATGACCGCGTTATGCACATCATGCCTAGAAGTGCCTGTAAGGCTTTGTGTGTATTAACTTGTTGCGATTCGCTTTAGCCACTATGTGCGAACTTGAATCGCAGTTCTGAGCCTAACCCGCGCAAGCTGGATGACCGCGTTTTGCACATAATGCGTAAAAGTGCCTGTAAGGCATTGTGTGTATTAACTTGTTGCGATTCGTTTGAGCCGCTACGTGCAAACCTGAATTGCAGTTCTGAGCCTAACCCGCGCAAGCTGGATGACCGCGTTATGCACATCATGCCTAAAAATGCCTGTAAGGCGTTGTGTGTATTAACTTGTTGCGATTCGTTTCAGCCGCTACGTGCAAACTTGAATCGCAGTTCTGAGCCTATCCCGCGCAAGCTGGATGACCCCGTTTTGCACAAGCCTAAAAGTGCCTGTAAGGCTTTGTTTGTATTAGCATGTTGCGATTCGTTTTAGCCGCTATGGGCAAACTTGAATCGCAGTTCTTAGCCTAACCCGCGCGAGCTGGATGACCGCGTTCTGCACATCATGCCTAGAAGTGCCTGTAAGGCTTTGTGTGTATTAACTTGTTGCGATTCGCTTTAGCCACTATGTGCGAACTTGAATCACAGTTCTCAGCCTAACCCGCCCAAGCTGGATGACCGCGTTTTGCACATCATGCCTAAAAGTGCCTGTAAGGCTTTGTATTAGCATGTTGCGATTCGTTTTAGCCGCTATGTGCGAACTTGAATCGCAGTTCTGAGCCTAACCCGCGCAAGCTGGATGACCGCGTTTTGCACATCATGCCTAAAAGTGCCTGTAAGGCTTTGTGTGTATTAACTTGTTGCGATTCGCTTTAGCCGCTATGTGCGAACTTGAATCGCAGTTCTGTGCCTAACCCGCGCAGCTTGAGTGACGCCTATTTGCACATCATGCCAAAAAGTGCCTGTAAGGCGTTGTGTGTATTAACTTGTTGCGATTCGCTTTAGCCACTATGTGCGAACTTGAATCGCAGTTCTGAGCTTAACCCGCGCAAGCTGGATGACCACGTTTTGCACATCATGCCTAAAAGTGCCTTTAAGGCGTTGTGTGTATTAACTTGTTGCGATTCGTTTGAGCCGCTACGTGCAAACTTGAATCGCAGTTCTGAGCCTAACCCGCGGAAGCTGGATGACCGCGTTATGCACATCATGCCTAGAAGTGCCTGTAAGGCTTTGAGTGTATTAACTTGTTGCGGTTCGCTTTAGCCGCTATGTGCGAACTTGAATCGCAGTTCTCAGCCTAACCCGCGCAAGCTGGATGACCGCGTTATGCACATCATGCCTAGAAGTGCCTGTAAGGCTTTGTGTGTATTAACTTGTTGCGATTCGCTTTAGCCACTATGTGCGAACTTCAATCGCAGTTCTGAGCCTAACCCGCGCAAGCTGGATGACCACGTTTTGCACATCATGCCTAAAAGTGCCTTTAAGGCGTTGTGTGTATTAACTTGTTGCGATTCGTTTGAGCCGCTACGTGCAAACTTGAATCGCAGTTCTGAGCCTAACCCGCGCAAGCTGGGTGACAGCGTTATGCACATCATGCCTAGAAGTGCCTGTAAGGCTTGGTGTGTATTAACTTGTTGCGATTCGTTTTAGCCGCTATGTGCGAACTTGAATCGCTTTTCTCAGCCTTACCCGCGCAAGCTGGATGACCTCGTTTTTCACATCATGCCTAAAAGTGCCTGTAAGGCTTTGTGTGTATTAACTTGTTGCGATTCGCTTTAGCCGCTATGTGCGAACTTGAATCGCAGTTCTCAGCCTAACCCGCGCAAGCTGGATGACCACGTTTTGCACATCATGCCTAAAAGTGCCTTTAAGGCGTTGTGTGTATTAACTTGTTGCGATTCGTTTGAGCCGCTACGTGCAAACTTGAATCGCAGTTCTGAGCCTAACCCGCGCAAGCTGGATGACCGCGTTATGCACATCATGCCTAGAAGTGCCTGAAAGGCTTTGTGTGTATTAACTTGTTGCGATTCGCTTTAGCCACTATGTGCGAACTTGAATCGCAGTTCTGAGCCTAACCCGCGCAAGCTGGATGACCGAGTTTTGCACATAATGCGTAAAAGTGCCTGTAAGGCGTTGTGTGTATTAACTTGTTGCGATTCGATCGAGCCGCTACATGCAAACTTGAATCGTAGTTCTGAGCCTGACCCGCGGAAGCTGGATGACCGCGTTATGCACATCATGCCTAGAAGTGCCTCTAAGGCTTTGAGTGTATTAACTTGTTGCGGTTCGTTTGAGCCGCTACGTGCAAACTTGAATCGCAGTTCTGTGCCTAACCCGCGCAAGCTGGATGACCACGTTTTGCACATCATGCGTAAAAGTGCCTTTAAGGCGTTGTGTGTATTAACTTGTTGCGATTCCTTTGAGCCGCTACGTGCAAACTTGAATCGCAGTTCTGAGCCTAACCCGCGCAAGCTGGATGACCGCGTTATGCACATCATGCCTAGAAGTGCCTGTAAGGCTTTGTGTGTATTAACTTGTTGCGATTCGCTTTAGCCACTATGTGCGAACTTGAATCGCAGTTCTGAGCCTAACCAGCGGAAGCTGGATGACCGCGTTTTGCACATAATGCGTAAAAGTGCCTGTAAGGCGTTGTGTGTATTAACTTGTTGCGATTCGTTTGAGCCGCTACGTGCAAACCTGAATTGCAGTTCTGAGCCTAACCCGCGCAAGCTGGATGACCGCGTTATGCACATCATGCCTAAAAATGCCTGTAAGGCGTTGTGTGCATTAACTTTTGCGATTCGTTTGAGCCGCTACGTGCAAACTTGAATCGCAGTTCTGAGCCTAACCCGCGCAAGCTGGATGACCCCGTTTTGCACAAGCCTAAAAGTGCCTGTAAGGCTTTGTTTGTATTAGCATGTTGCGATTCGTTTTAGCCGCTATGGGCAAACTTGAATCGCAGTTCTTAGCCTAACCCGCGCGAGCTGGATGACCGCGTTATGCACATCATGCCTAGAAGTGCCTGTAAGGCTTTGTGTGTATTAACTTGTTGCGATTCGCTTTAGCCACTATGTGCGAACTTGAATCACAGTTCTCAGCCTAACCCGCCCAAGCTGGATGACCCCGTTTTGCACATCATGCCTAAAAGTGCCTGTAAGGCTTTGTATTAGCATGTTGCGATTCGTTTTAGCCGCTATGTGCGAACTTGAATCGCAGTTCTGAGCCTAACCCGCGCAAGCTGGATGACCGCGTTTTGCACATCGTGCCTAAAAGTGCCTGTAAGGCTTTGTGTGTATTAACTTGTTGCGATTCGCTTTAGCCGCTATATGCGAACTTGAATCGCAGTTCTGTGCCTAACCCGCGCAGCTTGAGTGACGCCTATTTGCACATCATGCCAAAAAGTGCCTGTAAGGCGTTGTGTGTATTAACTTGTTGCGATTCGCTTTAGCCACTATGTGCGAACTTGAATCGCAGTTCTGAGCTTAACCCGCGCAAGCTGGATGACCACGTTTTGCACATCATGCCTAGAAGTGCCTGTAAGGCTTTGAGTGTATTAACTTGTTGCAGTTCGTTTGAGCCGCTACGTGCAAACTTGAATCGCAGTTCTGAGCCTAACCCGCGCAAGCTGGATGACCACGTTTTGCACATCATGCCTAAAAGTGCCTTTAAGGCGTTGTGTGTATTAACTTGTTGCGATTCGTTTGAGCCGCTACGTGCAAACTTGAATCGCAGTTCTGAGCCTAACCCGCGGAAGCTGGATGACCGCGTTTGCACATCATGCCTAGAAGTGCCTGTAACTTGTTGCGGTTCGTTTGAGCCGCTACGTGCAAACTTGAATCGCAGTTCTGAGCCTAACCCGCGGAAGCTGGATGACCGCGTTATGCACATCATGCCTAGAAGTGCCTGTAAGGCTTTGAGTGTATTAACTTGTTGCGGTTCGTTTGAGCCGCTACGTGCAAACTTGAATCGCAGTTCTGAGCCTAACCCGCGCAAGCTGGATGACCACGTTTTGCACATCATGCCTAAAAGTGCCTTTAAGGCGTTGTGTGTATTAACTTGTTGCAATTCGTTTGAGCCGCTACGTGCAAACTTGAATCGCAGTTCTGAGCCTAACCCGCGCAAGCTGGATGACCGCGTTATGCACATCATGCCTAGAAGTGCCTGTAAGGCTTTGTGTGTATTAACTTGTTGCGATTCGCTTTAGCCGCTATGTGTGAACTTGAATCGCAGTTCTCAGCCTAACCCGCGCAAGCTGGATGACCGCGTTATGCACATCATGCCTAGAAGTGCCTGTAAGGCTTTGTGTGTATTAACTTGTTGCGATTCGCTTTAGCCACTATGTGCGAACTTGAATCGCAGTTCTGAGCCTAACCCGCGCAAGCTTGATGACCACGTTTTGCACATCATGCCTAAAAGTGCCTTTAAGGCGTTGTGTGTATTAACTTGTTGCGATTCGTTTGAGCCGCTACGTGCAAACCTGAATCGCAGTTCTGAGCCTAACCCGCGGAAGCTGGATGACCGCGTTATGCACATCATGCCTAGAAGTGCCTGTAAGGCTTTTTGTGTATTAACTTGTTGCGATTCGCTTTAGCCACTATGTACGAACTTGAATCGCAGTTCCGAGCCTAACCCGCGCAAGCTGGATGACCACGTTTTGCACATCATGCCTAAAAGTGCCTTTAAGGCGTTGTGTGTATTAACTTGTTGCGATTCGTTTGAGCCGCTACGTGCAAACTTGAATCGCAGTTCTGAGCCTAACCCGCGCAAGCTGGATGACCGCGTTATGCACATCATGCCTAGAAGTGCCTGTAAGGCTTTGTGTGTATTAACTTGTTGCGATTCGCTTTAGCCACTATGTGCGAACTTGAATCGCAGTTCTGAGCCTAACCCGCGCAAGCTGGATGACCGCGTTTTGCACATAATGCGTAAAAGTGCCTGTAAGGCGTTGTGTGTATTAACTTGTTGCGATTCGTTTGAGCCGCTACGTGCAAACCTGAATTGCAGTTCTGAGCCTAACCCGCGCAAGCTGGATGACCGCGTTATGCACATCATGCCTAAAAATGCCTGTAAGGCGTTGTGTATATTAACTTGTTGCGATTCGTTTGAGCCGCTTTGTGCAAACTTGAATCGCAGTTCTGAGCCTAACCCGCGCAAGCTGGATGACCCCGTTTTGCACAAGCCTAAAAGTGCCTGTAAGGCTTTGTTTGTATTAGCATGTTTTGATTCGTTTTAGCCGCTATGGGCAAACTTGAATCGCAGTTCTTAGCCTAACCCGCGCGAGCTGGATGACCGCGTTATGCACATCATGCCTAGAAGTGCCTGTAAGGCGTTGTGTGTATTAACTTGTTGCGATTCGTTTGAGCCGCTACGTGCAAACCTGAATTGCAGTTCTGAGCCTAACCCGCGCAAGCTGGATGACCGCGTTATGCACATCATGCCTAAAAATGCCTGTAAGGCGTTGTGTGTATTAACTTGTTGCGATTCGTTTCAGCCGCTACGTGCAAACTTGAATCGCAGTTCTGAGCCTAACCCGCGCAAGCTGGATGACCCCGTTTTGCACCAGCCTAAAAGTGCCTGTAAGGGTTTGTTTGTATTAGCATGTTGCGATTCGTTTTAGCCGTATGGGCAAACTTGAATCGCAGTTCTTAGCCTAACCCGCGCGAGCTGGATGACCGCGTTATGCACATCATGCCTAGAAGTGCCTGTAAGGCTTTGTGTGTATTAACTTGTTGCGATTCGCTTTAGCCACTATGTGCGAACTTGAATCACAGTGCTCAGCCTAACCCGCCCAAGCTGGATGACCCCGTTTTGCACATCATGCCTAAAAGTGCCTGTAAGGCTTTGTATTAGCCTGTTGCGATTCGTTTTAGCCGCTGTGTGCGAACTTGAATCGCAGTTCTGAGCCTAACCCGCGCAAGCTGGATGACCGCGTTTTGCACATCATGCCTAAAAGTGCCTGTAAGGCTTTGTGTGTATTAACTTGTTGCGATTCGCTTTAGCCGCTATGTGCGAACTTGAATCGCAGTTCTGTGCCTAACCTGCGCAGCTTGAGTGACGCCTATTTGCACATCATGCCAAAAAGTGCCTGTAAGGCGTTGTGTGTATTAACTTGTTGCGATTCGCTTTAGCCACTATGTGCGAACTTGAATCGCAGTTCTGAGCTTAACCCGCGCAAGCTGGATGACCACGTTTTGCACATCATGCCTAAAAGTGCCTTTAAGGCGTTGTGTGTATTAACTTGTTGCGATTCGTTTGAGCCGCTACGTGCAAACTTGAATCGCAGTTCTGAGCCTAACCCGCGCAAGCTGGATGACCGCGTTATGCACATCATGCCTAGAAGTGCCTGAAAGGCTTTGTGTGTATTAACTTGTTGCGATTCGCTTTAGCCACTATGTGCGAACTTGAATCGCAGTTCTGAGCCTAACCCGCGCAAGCTGGATGACCGCGTTTTGCACATAATGCGTAAAAGTGCCTGTAAGGCGTTGTGTGTATTAACTTGTTGCGATTCGATCGAGCCGCTACATGCAAACTTGAATCGTAGTTCTGAGCCTGACCCGCGGAAGCTGGATGACCGCGTTATGCACATCATGCCTAGAAGTGCCTCTAAGGCTTTGAGTGTATTAACTTGTTGCGGTTCGTTTGAGCCGCTACGTGCAAACTTGAATCGCAGTTCTGAGCCTAACCCGCGCAAGCTGGATGACCACGTTTTGCACATCATGCGTAAAAGTGCCTTTAAGGCGTTGTGTGTATTAACTTGTTGCGATTCCTTTGAGCCGCTACGTGCAAACTTGAATCGCAGTCCTGAGCCTAACCCGCGCAAGCTGGATGACCGCGTTATGCACATCATGCCTAGAAGTGCCTGTAAGGCTTTGTGTGTAT
Organism: Amblyomma maculatum; assembly: GCF_055883805.1. Taxonomy (NCBI): domain Eukaryota; kingdom Metazoa; phylum Arthropoda; class Arachnida; order Ixodida; family Ixodidae; genus Amblyomma; species Amblyomma maculatum. The sequence goes on from NW_028146746.1 coordinate 1,448,190, forward strand.
TAACTTGTTGCGATTCGCTTTAGCCACTATGTGCGAACTTGAATCGCAGTTCTGAGCCTAACCAGCGGAAGCTGGATGACCGCGTTTTGCACATAATGCGTAAAAGTGCCTGTAAGGCGTTGTGTGTATTAACTTGTTGCGATTCGTTTGAGCCGCTACGTGCAAACCTGAATTGCAGTTCTGAGCCTAACCCGCGCAAGCTGGATGACCGCGTTATGCACATCATGCCTAAAAATGCCTGTAAGGCGTTGTGTGCATTAACTTTTGCGATTCGTTTGAGCCGCTACGTGCAAACTTGAATCGCAGTTCTGAGCCTAACCCGCGCAAGCTGGATGACCCCGTTTTGCACAAGCCTAAAAGTGCCTGTAAGGCTTTGTTTGTATTAGCATGTTGCGATTCGTTTTAGCCGCTATGGGCAAACTTGAATCGCAGTTCTTAGCCTAACCCGCGCGAGCTGGATGACCGCGTTATGCACATCATGCCTAGAAGTGCCTGTAAGGCTTTGTGTGTATTAACTTGTTGCGATTCGCTTTAGCCACTATGTGCGAACTTGAATCACAGTTCTCAGCCTAACCCGCCCAAGCTGGATGACCCCGTTTTGCACATCATGCCTAAAAGTGCCTGTAAGGCTTTGTATTAGCATGTTGCGATTCGTTTTAGCCGCTATGTGCGAACTTGAATCGCAGTTCTGAGCCTAACCCGCGCAAGCTGGATGACCGCGTTTTGCACATCGTGCCTAAAAGTGCCTGTAAGGCTTTGTGTGTATTAACTTGTTGCGATTCGCTTTAGCCGCTATATGCGAACTTGAATCGCAGTTCTGTGCCTAACCCGCGCAGCTTGAGTGACGCCTATTTGCACATCATGCCAAAAAGTGCCTGTAAGGCGTTGTGTGTATTAACTTGTTGCGATTCGCTTTAGCCACTATGTGCGAACTTGAATCGCAGTTCTGAGCTTAACCCGCGCAAGCTGGATGACCACGTTTTGCACATCATGCCTAGAAGTGCCTGTAAGGCTTTGAGTGTATTAACTTGTTGCAGTTCGTTTGAGCCGCTACGTGCAAACTTGAATCGCAGTTCTGAGCCTAACCCGCGCAAGCTGGATGACCACGTTTTGCACATCATGCCTAAAAGTGCCTTTAAGGCGTTGTGTGTATTAACTTGTTGCGATTCGTTTGAGCCGCTACGTGCAAACTTGAATCGCAGTTCTGAGCCTAACCCGCGGAAGCTGGATGACCGCGTTTGCACATCATGCCTAGAAGTGCCTGTAACTTGTTGCGGTTCGTTTGAGCCGCTACGTGCAAACTTGAATCGCAGTTCTGAGCCTAACCCGCGGAAGCTGGGTGACCGCGTTATGCACATCATGCCTAGAAGTGCCTGTAAGGCTTTGAGTGTATTAACTTGTTGCGGTTCGTTTGAGCCGCTACGTGCAAACTTGAATCGCAGTTCTGAGCCTAACCCGCGCAAGCTGGATGACCACGTTTTGCACATCATGCCTAAAAGTGCCTTTAAGGCGTTGTGTGTATTAACTTGTTGCAATTCGTTTGAGCCGCTACGTGCAAACTTGAATCGCAGTTCTGAGCCTAACCCGCGCAACCTGGATGACCGCGTTATGCACATCATGCCTAGAAGTGCCTGTAAGGCTTTGTGTGTATTAACTTGTTGCGATTCGCTTTAGCCGCTATGTGTGAACTTGAATCGCAGTTCTCAGCCTAACCCGCGCAAGCTGGATGACCGCGTTATGCACATCATGCCTAGAAGTGCCTGTAAGGCTTTGTGTGTATTAACTTGTTGCGATTCGCTTTAGCCACTATGTGCGAACTTGAATCGCAGTTCTGAGCCTAACCCGCGCAAGCTGGATGACCACGTTTTGCACATCATGCCTAAAAGTGCCTTTAAGGCGTTGTGTGTATTAACTTGTTGCGATTCGTTTGAGCCGCTACGTGCAAACTTGAATCGCAGTTCTGAGCCTAACCCGCGGAAGCTGGATGACCGCGTTATGCACATCATGCCTAGAAGTGCCTGTAAGGCTTTGTGTGTATTAACTTGTTGCGATTCGCTTTAGCCACTATGTACGAACTTGAATCGCAGTTCCGAGCCTAACCCGCGCAAGCTGGATGACCACGTTTTGCACATCATGCCTAAAAGTGCCTTTAAGGCGTTGTGTGTATTAACTTGTTGCGATTCGTTTGAGCCGCTACGTGCAAACTTGAATCGCAGTTCTGAGCCTAACCCGCGCAAGCTGGATGACCGCGTTATGCACATCATGCCTAGAAGTGCCTGTAAGGCTTTGTGTGTATTAACTTGTTGCGATTCGCTTTAGCCACTATGTGCGAACTTGAATCGCAGTTCTGAGCCTAACCCGCGCAAGCTGGATGACCGCGTTTTGCACATAATGCGTAAAAGTGCCTGTAAGGCGTTGTGTGTATTAACTTGTTGCGATTCGTTTGAGCCGCTACGTGCAAACCTGAATTGCAGTTCTGAGCCTAACCCGCGCAAGCTGGATGACCGCGTTATGCACATCATGCCTGTAAGGCGTTGTGTATATTAACTTGTTGCGATTCGTTTGAGCCGCTTTGTGCAAACTTGAATCGCAGTTCTGAGCCTAACCCGCGCAAGCTGGATGACCCCGTTTTGCACAAGCCTAAAAGTGCCTGTAAGGCTTTGTTTGTATTAGCATGTTTTGATTCGTTTTAGCCGCTATGGGCAAACTTGAATCGCAGTTCTTAGCCTAACCCGCGCGAGCTGGATGACCGCGTTATGCACATCATGCCTAGAAGTGCCTGTAAGGCGTTGTGTGTATTAACTTGTTGCGATTCGTTTGAGCCGCTACGTGCAAACCTGAATTGCAGTTCTGAGCCTAACCCGCGCAAGCTGGATGACCGCGTTATGCACATCATGCCTAAAAATGCCTGTAAGGCGTTGTGTGTATTAACTTGTTGCGATTCGTTTCAGCCGCTACGTGCAAACTTGAATCGCAGTTCTGAGCCTAACCCGCGCAAGCTGGATGACCCCGTTTTGCACCAGCCTAAAAGTGCCTGTATGGGTTTGTTTGTATTAGCATGTTGCGATTCGTTTTAGCCGCTATGGGCAAACTTGAATCGCAGTTCTTAGCCTAACCCGCGCGAGCTGGATGACCGCGTTATGCACATCATGCCTAGAAGTGCCTGTAAGGCTTTGTGTGTATTAACTTGTTGCGATTCGCTTTAGCCACTATGTGCGAACTTGAATCACAGTGCTCAGCCTAACGCGCCCAAGCTGGATGACCCCGTTTTGCACATCATGCCTAAAAGTGCCTGTAAGGCTTTGTATTAGCATGTTGCGATTCGTTTTAGCCGCTGTGTGCGAACTTGAATCGCAGTTCTGAGCCTAACCCGCGCAAGCTGGATGACCGCGTTTTGCACATCATGCCTAAAAGTGCCTGTAAGGCTTTGTGTGTATTAACTTGTTGCGATTCGCTTTAGCCGCTATGTGCGAACTTGAATCGCAGTTCTGTGCCTAACCTGCGCAGCTTGAGTGACGCCTATTTGCACATCATGCCAAAAAGTGCCTGTAAGGCGTTGTGTGTATTAACTTGTTGCGATTCGCTTTAGCCACTATGTGCGAACTTGAATCGCAGTTCTGAGCTTAACCCGCGCAAGCTGGATGACCACGTTTTGCACATCATGACTAAAAGTGCCTTTAAGGCGTTGTGTGTGTTAACTTGTTGCGATTCGTTTGAGCCGCTACGTGCAAACTTGAATCGCAGTTCTGAGCCTAACCCGCGGAAGCTGGATGACCGCGTTATGCACATCATGCCTAGAAGTGCCTGTAAGGCTTTGAGTGTATTAACTTGTTGCGGTTCGTTTGAGCCGCTACGTGCAAACTTGAATCGCAGTTCTGAGCCTAACCCGCGGAAGCTGGATGACCGCGTTATGCACATCATGCCTAGAAGTGCCTGTAAGGCTTTGAGTGTATTAACTTGTTGCGGTTCGTTTGAGCCGCTACGTGCAAACTTGAATCGCAGTTCTGAGCCTAACCCGCGGAAGCTGGATGACCACGTTTTGCACTTCATGCCTAAAAGTGCCTTTAAGGCGTTGTGTGTATTAACTTGTTGCAATTCGTTTGAGCCGCTACGTGCAAACTTGAATCGCAGTTCTGAGCCTAACCCGCGCAAGCTGGATGACCGCGTTATGCACATCATGCCTAGAAGTGCCTGTAAGGCTTTGTGTGTATTAACTTGTTGCGATTCGCTTTAGCCACTATGTGCGAACTTGAATCGCAGTTCTGAGCCTAACCCGCGCAAGCTGGATGACCGCGTTTTGCACATAATGCCTAAAAGTGCCTGTAAGGCATTGTGTGTATTAACTTGTTGCGATTCGTTTGAGCCGCTACGTGCAAACCTGAATTGCAGTTCTGAGCCTAACCCGCGCAAGCTGGATGACCGCGTTATGCACATCATGCCTAAAAATGCCTGTAAGGCGTTGTGTGTATTAACTTGCTGCGATTCGTTTCAGCCGCTACGTGCAAACTTGAATCGCAGTTCTGAGCCTAACCCGCGCAAGCTGGATGACCCCGTTTTGCACAAGCCTAAAAGTGCCTGTAAGGCTTTGTTTGTATTAGCATGTTGCGATTCGTTTTAGCCGCTATGGGCAAACTTGAATCGCAGTTCTTAGCCTAACCCGCGCGAGCTGGATGACCGCGTTCTGCACATCATGCCTAGAAGTGCCTGTAAGGCTTTGTGTGTATTAACTTGTTGCGATTCGCTTTAGCCACTATGTGCGAACTTGAATCACAGTTCTCAGCCTAACCCGCGCAAGCTGGATGACCGCGTTTTGCACATCATGCCTAAAAGTGCCTGTAAGGCTTTGTATTAGCATGTTGCGATTCGTTTTAGCCGCTATGTGCGAACTTGAATCGCAGTTCTGAGCCTAACCCGCGCAAGCTGGATGACCGCGTTTTGCACATCATGCCTAAAAGTGCCTGTAAGGCTTTGTGTGTATTAACTTGTTGCGATTCGCTTTAGCCGCTATGTGCGAACTTGAATCGCAGTTCTGTGCCTAACCCGCGCAGCTTGAGTGACGCCTATTTGCACATCATGCCAAAAAGTGCCTGTAAGGCGTTGTGTATATTAACTTGTTGCGATTCGCTTTAGCCACTATGTGCGAACTTGAATCGCAGTTCTGAGCCTAACCCGCGCAAGCTGGATGACCACGTTTTGCACATCATGCCTAAAAGTGCCTTTAAGGCGTTGTGTGTATTAACTTGTTGCGATTCGTTTGAGCCGCTACGTGCAAACTTGAATCGCAGTTCTGAGCCTAACCCGCGGAAGCTGGATGACCGCGTTATGCACATCATGCCTAGAAGTGCCTGTAAGGCTTTGAGTGTATTAACTTGTTGCGGTTCGTTTGAGCCGCTACGTGCAAACTTGAATCGCAGTTCTGAGCCTAACCCGCGGAAGCTGGATGACCGCGTTATGCACATCATGCCTAGAAGTGCCTGTAAGGCTTTGAGTGTATTAACTTGTTGCGGTTCGTTTGAGCCGCTACGTGCAAACTTGAATCGCAGTTCCGAGCCTAACCCGCGCAAGCTGGATGACCACGTTTTGCACATCATGCCTAAAAGTGCCTTTAAGGTGTTGTGTGTATTAACTTGTTGCGATTCGTTTGAGCCGCTACGTGCAAACTTGAATCGCAGTTCTGAGCCTAACCCGCGGAAGCTGGATGACCGCGTTATGCACATCATGCCTAGAAGTGCCTGTAAGGCTTTGTGTGTATTAACTTGTTGCGATTCGCTTTAGCCACTATGTGCGAACTTGAATCGCAGTTCTGAGCCTAACCCGCGCAAGCTGGATGACCGCGGTTCGTTTGAGCCGCTACGTGCAAACTTGAATCGCAGTTCTGAGCCTAACCCGCGGAAGCTGGATGACCGCGTTATGCACATCATGCCTAGAAGTGCCTGTAAGGCTTTGAGTGTATTAACTTGTTGCGGTTCGTTTGAGCCGCTACGTGCAAACTTGAATCGCAGTTCCGAGCCTCTGTAAGGCGTTGTGTGTATTAACTTGTTGCGATTCGTTTGAGCCGCTACGTGCAAACTTGAATCGCAGTTCTGAGCCTAACCCGCGCAAGCTGGATGACCGCGTTATGCACATCATGCCTAGAAGTGCCTGTAAGGCTTTGTGTGTATTAACTTGTTGCGATTAGCTTTAGCCGCTATGTGCGAACTTGAATCGCAGTTCTCAGCCTAACCCGCGCAGCTTGAGTGACGCCTATTTGCACATCATGCCAAAAAGTGCCTGTAAGGCGTTGTGTGTATTAACTTGTTGCGATTCGCTTTAGCCACTATGTGCGAACTTGAATCGCAGTTCTGAGCCTAACCCGCTCAAGCTGGATGACCAAGTTTTGCACATCATGCCTAAAAGTGCCTTTAAGGCGTTGTGTGTATTAACTTGTTGCGATTCGTTTGAGCCGCTACGTGCAAACTTGAATCGCAGTTCTGAGCCTAACCCGCGGAAGCTGGATGACCGCGTTATGCACATCATGCCTAGAAGTGCCTGTAAGGCTTTGAGTGTATTAACTTGTTGCGGTTCGTTTGAGCCGCTACGTGCAAACTTGAATCGCAGTTCTGAGCCTAACCCGCGCAAGCTGGATGACCACGTTTTGCACATCATGCCTAAAAGTGCCTTTAAGGCGTTGTGTGTTATAACTTGTTGCGATTCGTTTGAGCCGCTACGTGCAAACTTGAATCGCAGTTCTGAGCCTAACCCGCGGAAGCTGGATGACCGCGTTATGCACATCATGCCTAGAAGTGCCTGTAAGGCTTTGAGTGTATTAACTTGTTGCGGTTCGTTTGAGCCGCTACGTGCAAACTTGAATCGCAGTTCTGTACCTAACCCGCGCAGCTTGAGTGACGAATATTTGCACATCATGCCTAAAAGTGCCTGTAAGGTGTTGTGTGTATTAACTTGTTGCGATTCGCTTTAGCCACTATGTGCGAACTTGAATCGCAGTTCTGAGCCTAACCCGCGCAAGCTGGATGACCACGTTTTGCACATCATGCCTAAAAGTGCCTTTAAGGCGTTGTGTGTATTAACTTGTTGCGATTCGTTTGAGCCGCTACGTGCAAACTTGAATCGCAGTTCTGAGCCTAACCCGCGGAAGCTGGATGACCGCGTTATGCACATCATGCCTAGAAGTGCCTGTAAGGCTTTGAGTGTATTAACTTGTTGCGGTTCGTTTGAGCCGCTACGTGCAAACTTGAATCGCAGTTCTAAGCCTAACCCGCGCAAGCTGGATGACCACGTTTTGCACATCATGCCTAAAAGTGCCTTTAAGGCGTTGTGTGTATTAACTTGTTGCGATTCGTTTGAGCCGCTACGTGCAAACTTGAATCGCAGTTCTGAGCCTAACCCGCGGAAGCTGGATGACCGCGTTATGCACATCATGCCTAGAAGTGCATGTAAGGCTTTGTGTGTATTAACTTGTTGCGATTCGCTTTAGCCACTATGTGCGAACTTCAATCGCAGTTCTGAGCCTAACCCGCGCAAGCTGGATGACCACGTTTTGCACATCATGCCTAAAAGTGCCTTTAAGGCGTTGTGTGTATTAACTTGTTGCGATTCGTTTGAGCCGCTACGTGCAAACTTGAATCGCAGTTCTGAGCCTAACCCGCGGAAGCTGGATGACCGCGTTATGCACATCATGCCTAGAAGTGCCTGTAAGGCTTTGAGTGTATTAACTTGTTGCGGTTCGTTTGAGCCGCTACGTGCAAACTTGAATCGCAGTTCTAAGCCTAACCCGCGCAAGCTGGATGACCACGTTTTGCACATCATGCCTAAAAGTGCCTTTAAGGCGTTGTGTGTATTAACTTGTTGCGATTCGTTTGAGCCGCTACGTGCAAACTTGAATCGCAGTTCTGAGCCTAACCCGCGGAAGCTGGATGACCGCGTTATGCACATCATGCCTAGAAGTGCCTGTAAGGCTTTGTGTGTATTAACTTGTTGCGATTCGTTTGAGCCGCTACGTGCAAACTTGATTCGCAGTTCTGAGCCTAACCCGCGCAAGCTGGATGACCACGTTTTCACATCATGCCTAAAAGTGCCTTTAAGGCGTTGTGTGTATTAACTTGTTGCGATTCGTTTGAGCCGCTACGTGCAAACTTGAATCGCAGTTCTGAGCCTAACCCGCGCAAGCTGGATGACCGCGTTTTGCACATAATGCGTAAAAGTGCCTGTAAGGCTTTGTGTGTATTAACTTGTTGCGATTCGCTTTAGCCGCTATGTGCGAACTTGAATCACAGTTCTGAGCCTAACCCGCGCAAGCTGGATGACCGCGTTTTGCACATAATGCCTAAAAGTGCCTGTAAGGCTTTGTGTGTATTAACTTGTTGCGATTCGCTTTAGCCGCTATGTGCGAACTTGAATCGCAGTTCTGTGCCTAACCCGCGCAGCTTGAGTGACGCCTATTTGCACATCATGCCAAAAAGTGCCTGTAAGGCGTTGTGTGTATTAACTTGTTGCGGTTCGTTTGAGCCGCTACGTGCAAACTTGAATCGCAGTTCTAAGCCTAACCCGCGCAAGCTGGATGACCACGTTTTGCACATCATGCCTAAAAGTGCCTTTAAGGCATTGTGTGTATTAACTTGTTGCGATTCGCTTTAGCCGCTATGTGCGAACTTGAATCGCAGTTCTCAGCCTAACCCGCGCAAGCTGGATGACCGCGTTATGCACATCATGCCTAGAAGTGCATGTAAGGCTTTGTGTGTATTAACTTGTTGCGATTCGCTTTAGCCACTATGTGCGAACTTCAATCGCAGTTCTGAGCCTAACCCGCGCAAGCTGGATGACCACGTTTTGCACATCATGCCTAAAAGTGCCTTTAAGGCGTTGTGTGTATTAACTTGTTGCGATTCGTTTGAGCCGCTACGTGCAAACTTGAATCGCAGTTCTGAGCCTAACCCGCGGAAGCTGGATGACCGCGTTATGCACATCATGCCTAGAAGTGCCTGTAAGGCTTTGAGTGTATTAACTTGTTGCGGTTCGTTTGAGCCGCTACGTGCAAACTTGAATCGCAGTTCTAAGCCTAACCCGCGCAAGCTGGATGACCACGTTTTGCACATCATGCCTAAAAGTGCCTTTAAGGCGTTGTGTGTATTAACTTGTTGCGATTCGTTTGAGCCGCTACGTGCAAACTTGAATCGCAGTTCTGAGCCTAACCCGCGGAAGCTGGATGACCGCGTTATGCACATCATGCCTAGAAGTGCCTGTAAGGCTTTGAGTTTATTAACTTGTTGCGGTTCATTTGAGCCGCTACGTGCAAACTTGAATGGCAGTTCTGTACCTAACCCGCGCAGCTTGAGTGACGAATATTTGCACATCATGCCTAAAAGTGCCTGTAAGGTGTTGTGTGTATTAACTTGTTGCGATTCGCTTTAGCCACTATGTGCGAACTTGAATCGCAGTTCTGAGCCTAACCCGCGCAAGCTGGATGACCACGTTTTGCACATCATGCCTAAAAGTGCCTTTAAGGCGTTGTGTGTATTAACTTGTTGCGATTCGTTTGAGCCGCTACGTGCAAACTTGAATCGCAGTTCTGAGCCTAACCCGCGCAAGCTGGGTGACAGCGTTATGCACATCATGCCTAGAAGTGCCTGTAAGGCTTTGTGTGTATTAACTTGTTGCGATTCGTTTTAGCCACTATGTGCGAACTTGAATCGCTTTTCTCAGCCTTACCCGCGCAAGCTGGATGACCTCGTTTTTCACATCATGCCTAAAAGTGCCTGTAAGGCTTTGTGTGTATTAACTTGTTGCGATTCGTTTGAGCCGCTACGTGCAAACTTGAATCGCAGTTCTGAGCCTAACCCGCGCAAGCTGGATGACCGCGTTTTGCACATAATGCGTAAAAGTGCCTGTAAGGCGTTGTGTGTATTAACTTGTTGCGATTCGTTTGAGCCGCTACGTGCCAACCTGAATTGCAGTTCTGAGCCTAAGCCGCGCAAGCTGGATGACCGCGTTTTGCACATAATGCGTAAAAGTGCCTGTAAGGCATTGTGTGTATTAACTTGTTGCGATTCGTTTGAGCCGCTACGTGCAAACCTGAATTGCAGTTCTGAGCCTAACCCGCGCAAGCTGGATGACCACGTTTTGCACATCATGCCTAAAAGTGCCTTTAAGGCGTTGTGTGTATTAACTTGTTGCAATTCGTTTTAGCCGCTACGTGCAAACTTGAATCGCAGTTCTGAGCCTAACCCGCGCAAGCTGGATGACCGCGTTATGCACATCATGCCTAGAAGTGCCTGTAAGGCTTTGTGTGTATTAACTTGTTGCGATTCGCTTTAGCCACTATGTGCGAACTTGAATCGCAGTTCTGAGCCTAACCCGCGCAAGCTGGATGACCGCGTTTTGCACATCATGCCTAAAAGTGCCTTTAAGGCGTTGTGTGTATTAACTTGTTGCAATTCGTTTTAGCCGCTACGTGCAAACTTGAATCGCAGTTCTGAGCCTAACCCGCGGAAGCTGGATGACCGCGTTATGCACATCATGCCTAGAAGTGCATGTAAGGCTTTGTGTGTATTAACTTGTTGCGATTCGCTTTAGCCACTATGTGCGAACTTCAATCGCAGTTCTGAGCCTAACCCGCGCAAGCTGGATGACCACGTTTTGCACATCATGCCTAAAAGTGCCTTTAAGGCGTTGTGTGTATTAACTTGTTGCGATTCGTTTGAGCCGCTACGTGCAAACTTGAATCGCAGTTCTGAGCCTAACCCGCGGAAGCTGGATGACCGCGTTATGCACATCATGCCTAGAAGTGCCTGTAAGGCTTTGAGTGTATTAACTTGTTGCGGTTCGTTTGAGCCGCTACGTGCAAACTTGAATCGCAGTTCTAAGCCTAACCCGCGCAAGCTGGATGACCACGTTTTGCACATCATGCCTAAAAGTGCCTTTAAGGCGTTGTGTGTATTAACTTGTTGCGATTCGTTTGAGCCGCTACGTGCAAACTTGAATCGCAGTTCTGAGCCTAACCCGCGGAAGCTGGATGACCGCGTTATGCACATCATGCCTAGAAGTGCCTGTAAGGCTTTGTGTGTATTAACTTGTTGCGATTCGTTTGAGCCGCTACGTGCAAACTTGATTCGCAGTTCTGAGCCTAACCCGCGCAAGCTGGATGACCACGTTTTCACATCATGCCTAAAAGTGCCTTTAAGGCGTTGTGTGTATTAACTTGTTGCGATTCGTTTGAGCCGCTACGTGCAAACTTGAATCGCAGTTCTGAGCCTAACCCGCGCAAGCTGGATGACCGCGTTTTGCACATAATGCGTAAAAGTGCCTGTAAGGCTTTGTGTGTATTAACTTGTTGCGATTCGCTTTAGCCGCTATGTGCGAACTTGAATCACAGTTCTGAGCCTAACCCGCGCAAGCTGGATGACCGCGTTTTGCACATAATGCCTAAAAGTGCCTGTAAGGCTTTGTGTGTATTAACTTGTTGCGATTCGCTTTAGCCGCTATGTGCGAACTTGAATCGCAGTTCTGTGCCTAACCCGCGCAGCTTGAGTGACGCCTATTTGCACATCATGCCAAAAAGTGCCTGTAAGGCGTTGTGTGTATTAACTTGTTGCGGTTCGTTTGAGCCGCTACGTGCAAACTTGAATCGCAGTTCTAAGCCTAACCCGCGCAAGCTGGATGACCACGTTTTGCACATCATGCCTAAAAGTGCCTTTAAGGCGTTGTGTGTATTAACTTGTTGCGATTCGCTTTAGCCGCTATGTGCGAACTTGAATCGCAGTTCTCAGCCTAACCCGCGCAAGCTGGATGACCGCGTTATGCACATCATGCCTAGAAGTGCATGTAAGGCTTTGTGTGTATTAACTTGTTGCGATTCGCTTTAGCCACTATGTGCGAACTTCAATCGCAGTTCTGAGCCTAACCCGCGCAAGCTGGATGACCACGTTTTGCACATCATGCCTAAAAGTGCCTTTAAGGCGTTGTGTGTATTAACTTGTTGCGATTCGTTTGAGCCGCTACGTGCAAACTTGAATCGCAGTTCTGAGCCTAACCCGCGGAAGCTGGATGACCGCGTTATGCACATCATGCCTAGAAGTGCCTGTAAGGCTTTGAGTGTATTAACTTGTTGCGGTTCGTTTGAGCCGCTACGTGCAAACTTGAATCGCAGTTCTAAGCCTAACCCGCGCAAGCTGGATGACCACGTTTTGCACATCATGCCTAAAAGTGCCTTTAAGGCGTTGTGTGTATTAACTTGTTGCGATTCGTTTGAGCCGCTACGTGCAAACTTGAATCGCAGTTCTGAGCCTAACCCGCGGAAGCTGGATGACCGCGTTATGCACATCATGCCTAGAAGTGCCTGTAAGGCTTTGAGTTTATTAACTTGTTGCGGTTCGTTTGAGCCGCTACGTGCAAACTTGAATCGCAGTTCTGTACCTAACCCGCGCAGCTTGAGTGACGAATATTTGCACATCATGCCTAAAAGTGCCTGTAAGGTGTTGTGTGTATTAACTTGTTGCGATTCGCTTTAGCCACTATGTGCGAACTTGAATCGCAGTTCTGAGCCTAACCCGCGCAAGCTGGATGACCACGTTTTGCACATCATGCCTAAAAGTGCCTTTAAGGCGTTGTGTGTATTAACTTGTTGCGATTCGTTTGAGCCGCTACGTGCAAACTTGAATCGCAGTTCTGAGCCTAACCCGCGCAAGCTGGGTGACAGCGTTATGCACATCATGCCTAGAAGTGCCTGTAAGGCTTTGTGTGTATTAACTTGTTGCGATTCGTTTTAGCCACTATGTGCGAACTTGAATCGCTTTTCTCAGCCTTACCCGCGCAAGCTGGATGACCTCGTTTTTCACATCATGCCTAAAAGTGCCTGTAAGGCTTTGTGTGTATTAACTTGTTGCGATTCGTTTGAGCCGCTACGTGCAAACTTGAATCGCAGTTCTGAGCCTAACCCGCGCAAGCTGGATGACCGCGTTTTGCACATAATGCGTAAAAGTGCCTGTAAGGCGTTGTGTGTATTAACTTGTTGCGATTCGTTTGAGCCGCTACGTGCCAACCTGAATTGCAGTTCTGAGCCTAAGCCGCGCAAGCTGGATGACCGCGTTTTGCACATAATGCGTAAAAGTGCCTGTAAGGCATTGTGTGTATTAACTTGTTGCGATTCGTTTGAGCCGCTACGTGCAAACCTGAATTGCAGTTCTGAGCCTAACCCGCGCAAGCTGGATGACCACGTTTTGCACATCATGCCTAAAAGTGCCTTTAAGGCGTTGTGTGTATTAACTTGTTGCAATTCGTTTTAGCCGCTACGTGCAAACTTGAATCGCAGTTCTGAGCCTAACCCGCGCAAGCTGGATGACCGCGTTATGCACATCATGCCTAGAAGTGCCTGTAAGGCTTTGTGTGTATTAACTTGTTGCGATTCGCTTTAGCCACTATGTGCGAACTTGAATCGCAGTTCTGAGCCTAACCCGCGCAAGCTGGATGACCGCGTTTTGCACATAATGCGTAAAAGTGCCTGTAAGGCATTGTGTGTATTAACTTGTTGCGATTCGTTTGAGCCGCTACGTGCAAACCTGAATTGCAGTTCTGAGCCTAACCCGCGCAAGCTGGATGACCGCGTTATGCACATCATGCCTAAAAATGCCTGTAAGGCGTTGTGTGTATTAACTTGTTGCGATTCGTTTCAGCCGCTACGTGCAAACTTGAATCGCAGTTCTGAGCCTAACCCGCGCAAGCTGGATGACCCCGTTTTGCACAAGCCTAAAAGTGCCTGTAAGGCTTTGTTTGTATTAGCATGTTGCGATTCGTTTTAGCCGCTATGGGCAAACTTGAATCGCAGTTCTTAGCCTAACCCGCGCGAGCTGGATGACCGCGTTATGCACATCATGCCTAGAAGTGCCTGTAAGGCTTTGTGTGTATTAACTTGTTGCGATTCGCTTTAGCCACTATGTGCGAACTTGAATCGCAGTTCTGAGCCTAACCCGCTCAAGCTGGATGACCAAGTTTTGCACATCATGCCTAAAAGTGCCTTTAAGGCGTTGTGTGTATTAACTTGTTGCGATTCGTTTGAGCCGCTACGTGCAAACTTGAATCGCAGTTCTGAGCCTAACCCGCGGAAGCTGGATGACCGCGTTATGCACATCATGCCTAAAAGTGCCTGTAAGGCTTTGAGTGTATTAACTTGTTGCGCTTCGTTTGAGCCGCTACGTGCAAACTTGAATCGCAGTTCTGAGCCTAACCCGCGCAAGCTGGATGACCACGTTTTGCACATCATGCCTAAAAGTGCCTTTAAGGCGTTGTGTGTTATAACTTGTTGCGATACGTTTGAGCCGCTACGTGCGAACTTGAATCGCAGTTCTGAGCCTAACCCGCGGAAGCTGGATGAGCGCGTTATGCACATCATGCCTAGAAGTGCCTGTAAGGCTTTGAGTGTATTAACTTGTTGCGGTTCGTTTGAGCCGCTACGTGCAAACTTGAATCGCAGTTCTGAGCCTAACCCGCGCAAGCTGGATGACCACGTTTTGCACATCATGCCTAAAAGTGCCTTTAAGGCGTTGTGTGTATTAACTTGTTGCGATTCGTTTGAGCCGCTACGTGCAAACTTGAATCGCAGTTCTGAGCCTAACCCGCGCAAGCTGGATGACCGCGTTATGCACATCATGCCTAGAAGTGCCTGCAAGGCTTTGTGTGTATTAACTTGTTGCGATTCGCTTTAGCCGCTATGTGCGAACTTGAATAGCAGTTCTCAGCCTAACCCGCGCAAGCTGGATGACCGCGTTATGTACATCATGCCTAGAAGTGCATGTAAGGCTTTGTGTGTATTAACTTGTTGCGATTCGCTTTAGCCACTATGTGCGAACTTCAATCGCAGTTCTGAGCCTAACCCGCGCAAGCTGGATGACCACGTTTTGCACATCATGCCTAAAAGTGCCTTTAAGGCGTTGTGTGTATTAACTTGTTGCGATTCGCTTTAGCCACTATGTGCGAACTTGAATCGCAGTTCTGAGCCTAACCCGCGCAAGCTGGATGACCACGTTTTGCACATCATGCCTAAAAGTGCCTTTAAGGCGTTGTGTGTATTAACTTGTTGCGATTCGTTTGAGCCGCTACGTGCAAACTTGAATCGCAGTTCTGAGCCTAACCCGCGCAAGCTGGATGACCGCGTTTTGCACATAATGCGTAAAAGTGCCTGTAAGGCGTTGTGTGTATTAACTTGTTGCGATTCGTTTGAGCCGCTACGTGCCAACCTGAATTGCAGTTCTGAGCCTAACCCGCGCAAGCTGGATGAACGCGTTATGCACATCATGCCTAAAAATGCCTGTAAGGCGTTGTGTGTATTAACTTGTTGCGATTCGTTTGAGCCGCTACGTGCAAACTTCAATCGTAGTTCTGAGCCTGACCCGTGGAAGCTGGATGACCGCGTTATGCACATCATGCCTAGAAGTGCCTCTAAGGCTTTGAGTGTATTAACTTGTTGCGGTTCGTTTGAGCCGCTACGTGCAAACTTGAATCGCAGTTCTGAGCCTAACCCGCGCAAGCTGGATGACCACGTTTTGCACATCATGCCTAAAAGTGCCTTTAAGGCGTTGTGTGTATTAACTTGTTGTGATTCGTTTGAGCCGCTACGTGCAAACTTGAATCGCAGTTCTGAGCCTAACCCGCGCAAGCTGGATGACCGCGTTATGCACATCATGCCTAGAAGTGCCTGTAAGGCTTTGTGTGTATTAACTTGTTGCGATTCGTTTGAGCCGCTACGTGCAAACTTGATTCGCAGTTCTGAGCCTAACCCGCGCAAGCTGGATGACCACGTTTTCACATCATGCCTAAAAGTGCCTTTAAGGCGTTGTGTGTATTAACTTGTTGCGATTCGTTTGAGCCGCTACGTGCAAACTTGAATCGCAGTTCTGAGCCTAACCCGCGCAAGCTGGATGACCGCGTTTTGCACATAATGCGTAAAAGTGCCTTTAAGGCGTTGTGTGTATTAACTTGTTGCGATTCGTTTGAGCCGCTACGTGCAAACTTGAATCGCAGTTCTGAGCCTAACCCGCGGAAGCTGGATGACCGCGTTATGCACGTCATGCCTAGAAGTGCCTGTAAGGCTTTGAGTGTATTAACTTGTTGCGGTTCGTTTGAGCCGCTACGTGCAAACTTGAATCGCAGTTCTGAGCCTAACCCGCGGAAGCTGGATGACCGCGTTATGCACATCATGCCTAGAAGTGCCTGTAAGGCTTTGAGTGTATTAACTTGTTGCGGTTCGTTTGAGCCGCTACGTGCAAACTTGAATCGCAGTTCCGAGCCTAACCCGCGCAAGCTGGATGACCACGTTTTGCACATCATGCCTAAAAGTGCCTTTAAGGCGTTGTGTGTATTACCTTGTTGCGATTCGTTTGAGCCGCTACGTGCAAACTTGAATCGCAGTTCTGAGCCTAACCCGCGGAAGCTGGATGACCGCGTTATGCACATCATGCCTAGAAGTGCCTGTAAGGCTTTGTGTGTATTAACTTGTTGCGATTCGTTTGAGCCGCTACGTGCAAACTTGATTCGCAGTTCTGAGCCTAACCCGCGCAAGCTGGATGACCACGTTTTGCACATCATGCCTAAAAGTGCCTCTAAGGCGTTGTGTGTATTAACTTGTTGCGATTCGTTTGAGCCGCTACGTGCAAACTTGAATCGCAGTTCTGAGCCTAACCCGCGCAAGCTGGATGACCGCGTTATGCACATCATGCCTAGAAGTGCCTGTAAGGCTTTGTGTGTATTAACTTGTTGCGATTCGCTTTAGCCGCTATGTGCGAACTTGAATCGCAGTTCTCAGCCTAACCCGCGCAAGCTGGATGACCTCGTTTTGCACATCATGCCTAAAAGTGCCTTTAAGGCGTTGTGTGTATTAACTTGTTGCGATTCGTTTGAGCCGCTATGTGCGAACTTGAATCGCAGTTCTCAGCCTAACCCGCGCAAGCTGGATGACCGCGTTATGCACACCATGCCTAAAAGTGCCTGTAAGGCTTTGTGTGTATTAACTTGTTGCGATTCGCTTTAGCCGCTATGTGCGAACTTGAATCGCAGTTCTCAGCCTAACCCGCACAAGCTGGATGACCACGTTTTGCACATCATGCCTAAAAGTGCCTTTAAAGCGTTGTGTGTATTAACTTGTTGCGATTCGTTTGAGCCGCTACGTGCAAACTTGATTCGCAGTTCTGAGGCTAACCCGCGCAAGCTGGATGACCACGTTTTGCACATCATGCCTAAAAGTGCCTTTAAGGCGTTGTGTGTATTAACTTGTTGCGATTCGTTTGAGCCGCTATGTGCGAACTTGAATCGCAGTTCTCAGCCTAACCCGCGCAAGCTGGATGACCGCGTTATGCACACCATGCCTAAAAGTGCCTGTAAGGCTTTGTGTGTATTAACTTGTTGCGATTCGCTTTAGCCGCTATGTGCGAACTTGAATCGCAGTTCTCAGCCTAACCCGCACAAGCTGGATGACCACGTTTTGCACATCATGCCTAAAAGTGCCTTTAAAGCGTTGTGTGTATTAACTTGTTGCGATTCGTTTGAGCCGCTACGTGCAAACTTGAATCGCAGTTCTGAGCCTAACCCGCGCAAGCTGGATGACCGCGTTATGCACATCATGCCTAGAAGTGCCTGTAAGGCTTTGTGTGTATTAACTTGTTGCGATTCGCTTTAGCCGCTATGTGCGAACTTGAATCGCAGTTCTCAGCCTAACCCGCGCAAGCTGGATGACCTCGTTTTGCACATCATGCCTAAAAGTGCCTTTAAGGCGTTGTGTGTATTAACTTGTTGCGATTCGTTTGAGCCGCTACGTGCAAACGTGAATCGCAGTTCTGAGGCTAACCCGCGCAAGCTGGATGACCACGTTTTGCACATCATGCCTAAAAGTGCCTTTAAGGCGTTGTGTGTATTAACTTGTTGCGATTCGTTTGAGCCGCTACGTGCAAACTTGAATCGCAGTTCTGAGCCTAACCCGCGCAAGCTGGATGACCGCGTCATGCACATCATGCCTAGAAGAGCCTGTAAGGCTTTGTGTGTATTAACTTGTTGCGATTCGTTTGAGCCGCTACGTGCAAACTTGATTCGCAGTTCTGAGCCTAACCCGCGCAAGCTGGATGACCACGTTTTCACATCATGCCTAAAAGTGCCTTTAATGCGTTGTGTGTATTAACTTGTTGCGATTCGTTTGAGCCGCTACGTGCAAACTTGAATCGCAGTTCTGAGCCTAACCCGCGCAAGCTGGATGACCGCGTCATGCACATCATGCCTAGAAGTGCCTGTAAGGCTTTGTGTGTATTAACTTGTTGCGATTCGCTTTAGCCGCTATGTGCGAACTTGAATCGCAGTTCTCAGCCTAACCCGCGCAAGCTGGATGACCTCGTTTTGCACATCATGCCTAAAAGTGCCTTTAAGGCGTTGTGTGTATTAACTTGTTGCGATTCGTTTGAGCCGCTACGTGCGAACTTGAATCGCAGTTCTCAGCC
This sequence comes from Amblyomma maculatum, assembly GCF_055883805.1. Lineage (NCBI taxonomy): Eukaryota > Metazoa > Arthropoda > Arachnida > Ixodida > Ixodidae > Amblyomma > Amblyomma maculatum. The sequence continues at coordinate 1,466,657 of NW_028146746.1, forward strand.
TAACCCGCGCAAGCTGGATGACCTCGTTTTGCACATCATGCCTAAAAGTGCCTTTAAGGCGTTGTGTGTATTAACTTGTTGCGATTCGTTTGAGCCGCTACGTGCAAACTTGAATCGCAGTTCTGAGCCTAACCCGCGCAAGCTGGATGACCGCGTTATGCACACCATGCCTAGAAGTGCCTGTAAGGCTTTGTGTGTATTAACTTGTTGCGATTCGTTTGAGCCGCTACGTGCAAACTTGATTCGCAGTTCTGAGCCTAACCCGCGCAAGCTGGATGACCACGTTTTGCACATCATGCCTAAAAGTGCCTCTAAGGCGTTGTGTGTATTAACTTGTTGCGATTCGTTTGAGCCGCTACGTGCAAACTTGAATCGCAGTTCTGAGCCTAACCCGCGCAAGCTGGATGACCGCGTTATGCACATCATGCCTAGAAGTGCCTGTAAGGCTTTGTGTGTATTAACTTGTTGCGATTCGCTTTAGCCGCTATGTGCGAACTTGAATCGCAGTTCTCAGCCTAACCCGCGCAAGCTGGATGACCTCGTTTTGCACATCATGCCTAAAAGTGCCTTTAAGGCGTTGTGTGTATTAACTTGTTGCGATTCGTTTGAGCCGCTATGTGCGAACTTGAATCGCAGTTCTCAGCCTAACCCGCGCAAGCTGGATGACCGCGTTATGCACACCATGCCTAAAGGTGCCTGTAAGGCTTTGTGTGTATTAACTTGTTGCGATTCGCTTTAGCCGCTATGTGCGAACTTGAATCGCAGTTCTCAGCCTAACCCGCGCAAGCTGGATGACCACGTTTTGCACATCATGCCTAAAAGTGCCTTTAAAGCGTTGTGTGTATTAACTTGTTGCGATTCGTTTGAGCCGCTACGTGCAAACTTGATTCGCAGTTCTGAGGCTAACCCGCGCAAGCTGGATGACCACGTTTTGCACATCATGCCTAAAAGTGCCTTTAAGGCGTTGTGTGTATTAACTTGTTGCGATTCGTTTGAGCCGCTACGTGCAAACTTGAATCGCAGTTCTGAGCCTAACCCGCGCAAGCTGGATGACCGCGTTATGCACATCATGCCTAGAAGTGCCTGTAAGGCTTTGTGTGTATTAACTTGTTGCGATTCGCTTTAGCCGCTATGTGCGAACTTGAATCGCAGTTCTCAGCCTAACCCGCGCAAGCTGGATGACCTCGTTTTGCACATCATGCCTAAAAGTGCCTTTAAGGCGTTGTGTGTATTAACTTGTTGCGATTCGTTTGAGCCGCTACGTGCAAACGTGAATCGCTGTTCTGAGGCTAACCCGCGCAAGCTGGATGACCACGTTTTGCACATCATGCCTAAAAGTGCCTTTAAGGCGTTGTGTGTATTAACTTGTTGCGATTCCTTTGAGCCGCTACGTGCAAACTTGAATCGCAGTTCTGAGCCTAACCCGCGCAAGCTGGATGACCGCGTCATGCACATCATGCCTAGAAGAGCCTGTAAGGCTTTGTGTGTATTAACTTGTTGCGATTCGTTTGAGCCGCTACGTGCAAACTTGATTCGCAGTTCTGAGCCTAACCCGCGCTAGCTGGATGACCACGTTTTCACATCATGCCTAAAAGTGCCTTTAATGCGTTGTGTGTATTAACTTGTTGCGATTCGTTTGAGCCGCTACGTGCAAACTTGAATCGCAGTTCTGAGCCTAACCCGCGCAAGCTGGATGACCGCGTCATGCACATCATGCCTAGAAGTGCCTGTAAGGCTTTGTGTGTATTAACTTGTTGCGATTCGCTTTAGCCGCTATGTGCGAACTTGAATCGCAGTTCTCAGCCTAACCCGCGCCAGCTGGATGACCTCGTTTTTCACATCATGCCTAAAAGTGCCTGTAAGGCTTTGTGTGTATTAGCTTGTTGCGATTCGCTTTAGCCGCTATGTGCGAACTTGAGTCGCAGTTCTCAGCCTAACCCGCGCAAGCTGGATGACCACGTTTTGCACATCATGCCTAGAAGTGCCTGTAAGGCTTTGTGTGTATTAACTTGTTGCGATTCGTTTGAGCCGCTACGTGCAAACTTGAATCGCAGTTCTGAGCCTAACCCGCGCCAGCTGGATGACCGCGTTATGCTCATCATGCCTAGAAGTGCCTGTAAGGCTTTGTGTGTATTAACTTGTTGCTATTCGCTTTAGCCGCTATGTGCGAACTTGAATCGCTGTTCTCAGCCTAACCCGCGCAAGCTGGATGACCACGTTTTGCACATCATGCCTAAAAGTGCCTTTAAAGCGTTGTGTGTATTAACTTGTTGCGATTCGTTTGAGCCGCTACGTGCAAACTTGAATCGCAGTTCTGAGCCTAACCCGCGCAAGCTGGATGACCTCGTTTTGCACATAATGCCTAAAAGTGCCTGTAAGGCGTTGTGTGTATTAACTTGTTTCGATTCGTTTGAGCTGCTACGTGCAAACTTGAATCGCAGTTCTGAGCCTAACCCGCGCAAGCTGGATGACCGCGTTATGCACACCATGCCTAGAAGTGCCTGTAAGGCTTTGTGTGTATTAACTTGTTGCGATTCGTTTGAGCCGCTACGTGCAAACTTGATTCGCAGTTCTGAGCCTAACCCGCGCAAGCTGGATGACCACGTTTTTGCACATCATGCCTAAAAGTGCCTTTAAGGCGTTGTGTGTATTAACTTGTTGCGATTCGTTTGAGCCGCTACGTGCAAACTTGAATCGCAGTTCTGAGCCTAACCCGCGCAAGCTGGATGACCGCGTTATGCACATCATGCCTAGAAGTGCCTGTAAGGCTTTGTGTGTATTAACTTGTTGCGATTCGCTTTAGCCGCTATGTGCGAATTTGAATCGCAGTTCTCAGCCTAACCCGCGCAAGCTGGATGACCTCGTTTTGCACATCATGCCTAAAAGTGCCTTTAAGGCGTTGTGTGTATTAACTTGTTGCGATTCGTTTGAGCCGCTATGTGCGAACTTGAATCGCAGTTCTCAGCCTAACCCGCGCAAGCTGGATGACCGCGTTATGCACACCATGCCTAAAAGTGCCTGTAAGGCTTTGTGTGTATTAACTTGTTGCGATTCGCTTTAGCCGCTATGTGCGAACTTGAATCGCAGTTCTCAGCCTAACCCGCGCAAGCTGGATGACCACGTTTTGCACATCATGCCTAAAAGTGCCTTTAAAGCGTTGTGTGTATTAACTTGTTGCGATTCGCTTGAGCCGCTACGTGCAAACTTGATTCGCAGTTCTGAGGCTAACCCGCGCAAGCTGGATGACCACGTTTTGCACATCATGCCTAAAAGTGCCTTTAAGGCGTTGTGTGTATTAACTTGTTGCGATTCGTTTGAGCCGCTACGTGCAAACTTGAATCGCAGTTCTGAGCCTAACCCGCGCAAGCTGGATGACCGCGTTATGCACATCATGCCTAGAAGTGCCTGTAAGGCTTTGTGTGTATTAACTTGTTGCGATTCGCTTTAGCCGCTATGTGCGAACTTGAATCGCAGTTCTGAGCCTAACCCGCGCAAGCTGGATGACCGCGTTATGCACACCATGCCTAGATGGAATTGAACGGCGGCGCAACACGGAAACGGACACAGACAAGAAGGGGACACCACATGCGCATGTGGTGTCCCCTTCTTGTCTGTGTCCGTTTCCGTGTTGCGCCGCCGTTCAATTCCATCATGCACCAACTCGCCCCCCAGGCAGTTATTCTGAACACCATGCCTAGAAGTGCCTGTAAGGCTTTGTGTGTATTAACATCATGCCTAGAAGTGCCTGTAAGGCTTTGTGTGTATTAACTTGTTGCGATTCGCTTTAGCCGCTATGTGCGAACTTGAATCGCAGTTCTCAGCCTAACCCGCGCAAGCTGGATGACCTCGTTTTGCACATCATGCCTAAAAGTGCCTTTAAGGCGTTGTGTGTATTAACTTGTTGCGATTCGTTTGAGCCGCTATGTGCGAACTTGAATCGCAGTTCTCAGCCTAACCCGCGCAAGCTGGATGACCGCGTTATGCACACCATGCCTAAAAGTGCCTGTAAGGCTTTGTGTGTATTAACTTGTTGCGATTCGCTTTAGCCGCTATGTGCGAACTTGAATCGCAGTTCTCAGCCTAACCCGCGCAAGCTGGATGACCACGTTTTGCACATCATGCCTAAAAGTGCCTTTAAAGCGTTGTGTGTATTAACTTGTTGCGATTCGTTTGAGCCGCTACGTGCAAACTTGATTCGCAGTTCTGAGGCTAACCCGCGCAAGCTGGATGACCACGTTTTGCACATCATGCCTAAAAGTGCCTTTAAGGCGTTGTGTGTATTAACTTGTTGCGATTCGTTTGAGCCGCTACGTGCAAACTTGAATCGCAGTTCTGAGCCTAACCCGCGCAAGCTGGATGACCGCGTTATGCACATCATGCCTAGAAGTGCCTGTAAGGCTTTGTGTGTATTAACTTGTTGCGATTCGCTTTAGCCGCTATGTGCGAACTTGAATCGCAGTTCTCAGCCTAACCCGCGCAAGCTGGATGACCTCGTTTTGCACATCATGCCTAAAAGTGCCTTTAAGGCGTTGTGTGTATTAACTTGTTGCGATTCGTTTGAGCCGCTACGTGCAAACGTGAATCGCAGTTCTGAGGCTAACCCGCGCAAGCTGGATGACCACGTTTTGCACATCATGCCTAAAAGTGCCTTTAAGGCGTTGTGTGTATTAACTTGTTGCGATTCCTTTGAGCCGCTACGTGCAAACTTGAATCGCAGTTCTGAGCCTAACCCGCGCAAGCTGGATGACCGCGTCATGCACATCATGCCTAGAAGAGCCTGTAAGGCTTTGTGTGTATTAACTTGTTGCGATTCGTTTGAGCCGCTACGTGCAAACTTGATTCGCAGTTCTGAGCCTAACCCGCGCTAGCTGGATGACCACGTTTTCACATCATGCCTAAAAGTGCCTTTAATGCGTTGTGTGTATTAACTTGTTGCGATTCGTTTGAGCCGCTACGTGCAAACTTGAATCGCAGTTCTGAGCCTAACCCGCGCAAGCTGGATGACCGCGTCATGCACATCATGCCTAGAAGTGCCTGTAAGGCTTTGTGTGTATTAACTTGTTGCGATTCGCTTTAGCCGCTATGTGCGAACTTGAATCGCAGTTCTCAGCCTAACCCGCGCAAGCTGGATGACCTCGTTTTTCACATCATGCCTAAAAGTGCCTGTAAGGCTTTGTGTGTATTAGCTTGTTGCGATTCGCTTTAGCCGCTATGTGCGAACTTGAGTCGCAGTTCTCAGCCTAACCCGCGCAAGCTGGATGACCACGTTTTGCACATCATGCCTAGAAGTGCCTGTAAGGCTTTGTGTGTATTAACTTGTTGCGATTCGTTTGAGCCGCTACGTGCAAACTTGAATCGCAGTTCTGAGCCTAACCCGCGCCAGCTGGATGACCGCGTTATGCTCATCATGCCTAGAAGTGCCTGTAAGGCTTTGTGTGTATTAACTTGTTGCGATTCGCTTTAGCCGCTATGTGCGAACTTGAATCGCTGTTCTCAGCCTAACCCGCGCAAGCTGGATGACCACGTTTTGCACATCATGCCTAAAAGTGCCTTTAAAGCGTTGTGTGTATTAACTTGTTGCGATTCGTTTGAGCCGCTACGTGCAAACTTGAATCGCAGTTCTGAGCCTAACCCGCGCAAGCTGGATGACCTCGTTTTGCACATAATGCCTAAAAGTGCCTGTAAGGCGTTGTGTGTATTAACTTGTTTCGATTCGTTTGAGCTGCTACGTGCAAACTTGAATCGCAGTTCTGAGCCTAACCCGCGCAAGCTGGATGACCGCGTTATGCACACCATGCCTAGAAGTGCCTGTAAGGCTTTGTGTGTATTAACTTGTTGCGATTCGTTTGAGCCGCTACGTGCAAACTTGATTCGCAGTTCTGAGCCTAACCCGCGCAAGCTGGATGACCACGTTTTTGCACATCATGCCTAAAAGTGCCTTTAAGGCGTTGTGTGTATTAACTTGTTGCGATTCGTTTGAGCCGCTACGTGCAAACTTGAATCGCAGTTCTGAGCCTAACCCGCGCAAGCTGGATGACCGCGTTATGCACATCATGCCTAGAAGTGCCTGTAAGGCTTTGTGTGTATTAACTTGTTGCGATTCGCTTTAGCCGCTATGTGCGAATTTGAATCGCAGTTCTCAGCCTAACCCGCGCAAGCTGGATGACCTCGTTTTGCACATCATGCCTAAAAGTGCCTTTAAGGCGTTGTGTGTATTAACTTGTTGCGATTCGTTTGAGCCGCTATGTGCGAACTTGAATCGCAGTTCTCAGCCTAACCCGCGCAAGCTGGATGACCGCGTTATGCACACCATGCCAAAAGTGCCTGTAAGGCTTTGTGTGTATTAACTTGTTGCGATTCGCTTTAGCCGCTATGTGCGAACTTGAATCGCAGTTCTCAGCCTAACCCGCGCAAGCTGGATGACCACGTTTTGCACATCATGCCTAAAGGTGCCTTTAAAGCGTTGTGTGTATAAACTTGTTGCGATTCGTTTGAGCCGCTACGTGCAAACTTGATTCGCAGTTCTGAGGCTAACCCGCGCAAGCTGGATGACTACGTTTTGCACATCATGCCTAAAAGTGCCTTTAAGGCGTTGTGTGTATTAACTTGTTGCGATTCGTTTGAGCCGCTACGTGCAAACTTGAATCGCAGTTCTGAGCCTAACCCGCGCAAGCTGGATGACCGCGTTATGCACATCATGCCTAGAAGTGCCTGTAAGGCTTTGTGTGTATTAACTTGTTGCGATTCGCTTTAGCCGCTATGTGCGAACTTGAATCGCAGTTCTCAGCCTAACCCGCGCAAGCTGGATGACCTCGTTTTGCACATCATGCCTAAAAGTGCCTTTAAGGCGTTGTGTGTATTAACTTGTTGCGATTCGTTTGAGCCGCTACGTGCAAACGTGAATCGCAGTTCTGAGGCTAACCCGCGCAAGCTGGATGACCACGTTTTGCACATCATGCCTAAAAGTGCCTTTAAGGCGTTGTGTGTATTAACTTGTTGCGATTCGTTTGAGCCGCTATGTGCGAACTTGAATCGCAGTTCTCAGCCTAACCCGCGCAAGCTGGATGACCTCGTTTTGCACATCATGCCTAAAAGTGCCTTTAAGGCGTTGTGTGTATTAACTTGTTGCGATTCGTTTGAGCCGCTACGTGCAAACGTGAATCGCAGTTCTGAGGCTAACCCGCGCAAGCTGGATGACCACGTTTTGCACATCATGCCTAAAAGTGCCTGTAAGGCTTTGTGTGTATTAACTTGTTGCGATTCGTTTGAGCCGCTATGTGCGAACTTGAATCGCAGTTCTCAGCCTAACCCGCGCAAGCTGGATGACCTCGTTTTGCACATCATGCCTAAAAGTGCCTTTAAGGCGTTGTGTGTATTAACTTGTTGCGATTCGTTTGAGCCGCTACGTGCGAACTTGAATCGCAGTTCTCAGCCTAACCCGCGCAAGCTGGATGACCTCGTTTTGCACATCATGCCTAAAAGTGCCTTTAAGGCGTTGTGTGTATTAACTTGTTGCGATTCGTTTGAGCCGCTACGTGCAAACTTGAATCGCAGTTCTGAGCCTAACCCGCGCAAGCTGGATGACCGCGTTATGCACACCATGCCTAGAAGTGCCTGTAAGGCTTTGTGTGTATTAACTTGTTGCGATTCGTTTGAGCCGCTACGTGCAAACTTGATTCGCAGTTCTGAGCCTAACCCGCGCAAGCTGGATGACCACGTTTTGCACATCATGCCTAAAAGTGCCTCTAAGGCGTTGTGTGTATTAACTTGTTGCGATTCGTTTGAGCCGCTACGTGCAAACTTGAATCGCAGTTCTGAGCCTAACCCGCGCAAGCTGGATGACCGCGTTATGCACATCATGCCTAGAAGTGCCTGTAAGGCTTTGTGTGTATTAACTTGTTGCGATTCGCTTTAGCCGCTATGTGCGAACTTGAATCGCAGTTCTCAGCCTAACCCGCGCAAGCTGGATGACCTCGTTTTGCACATCATGCCTAAAAGTGCCTTTAAGGCGTTGTGTGTATTAACTTGTTGCGATTCGTTTGAGCCGCTATGTGCGAACTTGAATCGCAGTTCTCAGCCTAACCCGCGCAAGCTGGATGACCGCGTTATGCACACCATGCCTAAAAGTGCCTGTAAGGCTTTGTGTGTATTAACTTGTTGCGATTCGCTTTAGCCGCTATGTGCGAACTTGAATCGCAGTTCTCAGCCTAACCCGCGCAAGCTGGATGACCACGTTTTGCACATCATGCCTAAAAGTGCCTTTAAAGCGTTGTGTGTATTAACTTGTTGCGATTCGTTTGAGCCGCTACGTGCAAACTTGATTCGCAGTTCTGAGGCTAACCCGCGCAAGCTGGATGACCACGTTTTGCACATCATGCCTAAAAGTGCCTTTAAGGCGTTGTGTGTATTAACTTGTTGCGATTCGTTTGAGCCGCTACGTGCAAACTTGAATCGCAGTTCTGAGCCTAACCCGCGCAAGCTGGATGACCGCGTTATGCACATCATGCCTAGAAGTGCCTGTAAGGCTTTGTGTGTATTAACTTGTTGCGATTCGCTTTAGCCGCTATGTGCGAACTTGAATCGCAGTTCTCAGCCTAACCCGCGCAAGCTGGATGACCTCGTTTTGCACATCATGCCTAAAAGTGCCTTTAAGGCGTTGTGTGTATTAACTTGTTGCGATTCGTTTGAGCCGCTACGTGCAAACGTGAATCACAGTTCTGAGGCTAACCCGCGCAAGCTGGATGACCACGTTTTGCACATCATGCCTAAAAGTGCCTTTAAGGCGTTGTGTGTATTAACTTGTTGCGATTCGTTTGAGCCGCTACGTGCAAACTTGAATCGCAGTTCTGAGCCTAACCCGCGCAAGCTGGATGACCGCGTCATGCACATCATGCCTAGAAGAGCCTGTAAGGCTTTGTGTGTATTAACTTGTTGCGATTCGTTTGAGCCGCTACGTGCAAACTTGATTCGCAGTTCTGAGCCTAACCCGCGCAAGCTGGATGACCACGTTTTCACATCATGCCTAAAAGTGCCTTTAATGCGTTGTGTGTATTAACTTGTTGCGATTCGTTTGAGCCGCTACGTGCAAACTTGAATCGCAGTTCTGAGCCTAACCCGCGCAAGCTGGATGACCGCGTCATGCACATCATGCCTAGAAGTGCCTGTAAGGCTTTGTGTGTATTAACTTGTTGCGATTCGCTTTAGCCGCTATGTGCGAACTTGAATCGCAGTTCTCAGCCTAACCCGCGCAAGCTGGATGACCTCGTTTTGCACATCATTCCTAAAAGTGCCTTTAAGGCGTTGTGTGTATTAACTTGTTGCGATTCGTTTGAGCCGCTACGTGCAAACTTGAATCGCAGTTCTGAGCCTAACCCGCGCAAGCTGGATGACCGCGTTATGCACATCATGCCTAGAAGTGCCTGTAAGGCTTTGTGTGTATTAACTTGTTGCGATTCGCTTTAGCCGCTATGTGCGAACTTGAATCGCAGTTCTCAGCCTAACCCGCGCAAGCTGGATGACCTCGTTTTGCACATCATGCCTAAAAGTGCCTTTAAGGCGTTGTGTGTATTAACTTGTTGCGATTCGTTTGAGCCGCTACGTGCAAACGTGAATCGCAGTTCTGAGGCTAACCCGCGCAAGCTGGATGACCACGTTTTGCACATCATGCCTAAAAGTGCCTTTAAGGCGTTGTGTGTATTAACTTGTTGCGATTCCTTTGAGCCGCTACGTGCAAACTTGAATCGCAGTTCTGAGCCTAACCCGCGCAAGCTGGATGACCGCGTCATGCACATCATGCCTAGAAGAGCCTGTAAGGCTTTGTGTGTATTAACTTGTTGCGATTCGTTTGAGCCGCTACGTGCAAACTTGATTCGCAGTTCTGAGCCTAACCCGCGCTAGCTGGATGACCACGTTTTCACATCATGCCTAAAAGTGCCTTTAATGCGTTGTGTGTATTAACTTGTTGCGATTCGTTTGAGCCGCTACGTGCAAACTTGAATCGCAGTTCTGAGCCTAACCCGCGCAAGCTGGATGACCGCGTCATGCACATCATGCCTAGAAGTGCCTGTAAGGCTTTGTGTGTATTAACTTGTTGCGATTCGCTTTAGCCGCTATGTGCGAACTTGAATCGCAGTTCTCAGCCTAACCCGCGCAAGCTGGATGACCTCGTTTTTCACATCATGCCTAAAAGTGCCTGTAAGGCTTTGTGTGTATTAGCTTGTTGCGATTCGCTTTAGCCGCTATGTGCGAACTTGAGTCGCAGTTCTCAGCCTAACCCGCGCAAGCTGGATGACCACGTTTTGCACATCATGCCTAGAAGTGCCTGTAAGGCTTTGTGTGTATTAACTTGTTGCGATTCGTTTGAGCCGCTACGTGCAAACTTGAATCGCAGTTCTGAGCCTAACCCGCGCCAGCTGGATGACCGCGTTATGCTCATCATGCCTAGAAGTGCCTGTAAGGCTTTGTGTGTATTAACTTGTTGCGATTCGCTTTAGCCGCTATGTGCGAACTTGAATCGCTGTTCTCAGCCTAACCCGCGCAAGCTGGATGACCACGTTTTGCACATCATGCCTAAAAGTGCCTTTAAAGCGTTGTGTGTATTAACTTGTTGCGATTCGTTTGAGCCGCTACGTGCAAACTTGAATCGCAGTTCTGAGCCTAACCCGCGCAAGCTGGATGACCTCGTTTTGCACATAATGCCTAAAAGTGTCTGTAAGGCGTTGTGTGTATTAACTTGTTTCGATTCGTTTGAGCTGCTACGTGCAAACTTGAATAGCAGTTCTGAGCCTAACCCGCGCAAGCTGGATGACCGCGTTATGCACACCATGCCTAGAAGTGCCTGTAAGGCTTTGTGTGTATTAACTTGTTGCGATTCGTTTGAGCCGCTACGTGCAAACTTGATTCGCAGTTCTGAGCCTAACCCGCGCAAGCTGGATGACCACGTTTTTGCACATCATGCCTAAAAGTGCCTTTAAGGCGTTGTGTGTATTAACTTGTTGCGATTCGTTTGAGCCGCTACGTGCAAACTTGAATCGCAGTTCTGAGCCTAACCCGCGCAAGCTGGATGACCGCGTTATGCACATCATGCCTAGAAGTGCCTGTAAGGCTTTGTGTGTATTAACTTGTTGCGATTCGCTTTAGCCGCTATGTGCGAATTTGAATCGCAGTTCTCAGCCTAACCCGCGCAAGCTGGATGACCTCGTTTTGCACATCATGCCTAAAAGTGCCTTTAAGGCGTTGTGTGTATTAACTTGTTGCGATTCGTTTGAGCCGCTATGTGCGAACTTGAATCGCAGTTCTCAACCTAACCCGCGCAAGCTGGATGACCGCGTTATGCACACCATGCCAAAAGTGCCTGTAAGGCTTTGTGTGTATTAACTTGTTGCGATTCGCTTTAGCCGCTATGTGCGAACTTGAATCGCAGTTCTCAGCCTAACCCGCGCAAGCTGGATGACCACGTTTTGCACATCATGCCTAAAAGTGCCTTTAAAGCGTTGTGTGTATAAACTTGTTGCGATTCGTTTGAGCCGCTACGTGCAAACGTGAATCGCAGTTCTGAGGCTAACCCGCGCAAGCTGGATGACCACGTTTTGCACATCATGCCTAAAAGTGCCTTTAAGGCGTTGTGTGTATTAACTTGTTGCGATTCGCTTTAGCCGCTATGTGCGAACTTGAATCGCAGTTCTGAGGCTAACCCGCGCAAGCTGGATGACTACGTTTTGCACATCATGCCTAAAAGTGCCTTTAAGGCGTTGTGTGTATTAACTTGTTGCGATTCGTTTGAGCCGCTACGTGCAAACTTGAATCGCAGTTCTGAGCCTAACCCGCGCAAGCTGGATGACCGCGTTATGCACATCATGCCTAGAAGTGCCTGTAAGGCTTTGTGTGTATTAACTTGTTGCGATTCGCTTTAGCCGCTATGTGCGAACTTGAATCGCAGTTCTCAGCCTAACCCGCGCAAGCTGGATGACCTCGTTTTGCACATCATGCCTAAAAGTGCCTTTAAGGCGTTGTGTGTATTAACTTGTTGCGATTCGTTTGAGCCGCTACGTGCAAACGTGAATCGCAGTTCTGAGGCTAACCCGCGCAAGCTGGATGACCACGTTTTGCACATCATGCCTAAAAGTGCCTTTAAGGCGTTGTGTGTATTAACTTGTTGCGATTCGTTTGAGCCGCTACGTGCAAACTTGAATCGCAGTTCTGAGCCTAACCCGCGCAAGCTGGATGACCGCGTCATGCACATCATGCCTAGAAGAGCCTGTAAGGCTTTGTGTGTATTAACTTGTTGCGATTCGTTTGAGCCGCTACGTGCAAACTTGATTCGCAGTTCTGAGCCTAACCCGCGCAAGCTGGATGACCACGTTTTCACATCATGCCTAAAAGTGCCTTTAATGCGTTGTGTGTATTAACTTGTTGCGATTCGTTTGAGCCGCTACGTGCAAACTTGAATCGCAGTTCTGAGCCTAACCCGCGCAAGCTGGATGACCGCGTCATGCACATCATGCCTAGAAGTGCCTGTAAGGCTTTGTGTGTATTAACTTGTTGCGATTCGCTTTAGCCGCTATGTGCGAACTTGAATCGCAGTTCTCAGCCTAACCCGCGCAAGCTGGATGACCTCGTTTTGCACATCATGCCTAAAAGTGCCTTTAAGGCGTTGTGTGTATTAACTTGTTGCGATTCGTTTGAGCCGCTACGTGCAAACTTGAATCGCAGTTCTGAGCCTAACCCGCGCAAGCTGGATGACCGCGTTATGCACATCATGCCTAGAAGTGCCTGTAAGGCTTTGTGTGTATTAACTTGTTGCGATTCGCTTTAGCCGCTATGTGCGAACTTGAATCGCAGTTCTCAGCCTAACCCGCGCAAGCTGGATGACCACGTTTTGCACATCATGCCTAGAAGTGCCTGTAAGGCTTTGTGTGTATTAACTTGTTGCGATTCGTTTGAGCCGCTACGTGCAAACTTGAATCGCAGTTCTGAGGCTAACCCGCGCAAGCTGGATGACCACGTTTTGCACATCATGCCTAAAAGTGCCTTTAAGGCGTTGTGTGTATTAACTTGTTGCGATTCGTTTGAGCCGCTACGTGCAAACTTGAATCGCATTTCTGAGCCTAACCCGCGCAAGCTGGATGACCTCGTTTTTCACATCATGCCTAAAAGTGCCTGTAAGGCTTTGTGTGTATTAACTTGTTGCGATTCGCTTTAGCCGCTATGTGCGAACTTGAATCGCAGTTCTCAGCCTAACCCGCGCAAGCTGGATGACCTCGTTATGCTCATCATGCCTAAAAGTGCCTTTAAGGACTTGTTGCGATTCGCTTTAGCCGCTATGTGCGAACTTGAATCGCAGTTCTCAGCCTAACCCGCGCAAGCTGGATGACCTCGTTTTTCACATCATGCCTAAAAGTGCCTGTAAGGCTTTGTGTGTATTAACTTGTTGCGATTCGCTTTAGCCGCAATGTGCGAACTTGAATCGCAGTTCTCAGCCTAACCCGCGCAAGCTGGATGACCTCGTTTTTCACATCATGCCTAAAAGTGCCTGTAAGGCTTTGTGTGTATTAGCTTGTTGCGATTCGCTTTAGCCGCTATGTGCGAACTTGAGTCGCAGTTCTCAGCCTAACCCGCGCAAGCTGGATGACCACGTTTTGCACATCATGCCTAGAAGTGCCTGTAAGGCTTTGTGTGTATTAACTTGTTGCGATTCGTTTGAGCCGCTACGTGCAAACTTGAATCGCAGTTCTGAGGCTAACCCGCGCAAGCTGGATGACCACGTTTTGCACATCATGCCTAAAAGTGCCTTTAAGGCGTTGTGTGTATTAACTTGTTGCGATTCGTTTGAGCCGCTACGTGCAAACTTGAATCGCAGTTCTGAGCCTAACCCGCGCCAGCTGGATGACCGCGTTATGCTCATCATGCCTAGAAGTGCCTGTAAGGCTTTGTGTGTATTAACTTGTTGCGATTCGCTTTAGCCGCTATGTGCGAACTTGAATCGCAGTTCTCAGCCTAACCCGCGCAAGCTGGATGACCACGTTTTGCACATCATGCCTAAAAGTGCCTTTAAAGCGTTGTGTGTATTAACATGTTGCGATTCGTTTGAGCCGCTACGTGCAAACTTGAATCGCAGTTCTGAGCCTAACCCGCGCAAGCTGGATGACCTCGTTTTGCACATAATGCCTAAAAGTGCCTGTAAGGCGTTGTGTGTATTAACTTGTTTCGATTCGTTTGAGCTGCTACGTGCAAACTTGAATCGCAGTTCTGAGCCTAACCCGCGCAAGCTGGATGACCGCGTTATGCACACCATGCCTAGAAGTGCCTGTAAGGCTTTGTGTGTATTAACTTGTTGCGATTCGTTTGAGCCGCTACGTGCAAACTTGATTCGCAGTTCTGAGCCTAACCCGCGCAAGCTGGATGACCACGTTTTGCACATCATGCCTAAAAGTGCCTTTAAGGCGTTGTGTGTATTAACTTGTTGCGATTCGTTTGAGCCGCTACGTGCAAACTTGAATCGCAGTTCTGAGCCTAACCCGCGCAAGCTGGATGACCGCGTTATGCACATCATGCCTAGAAGTGCCTGTAAGGCTTTGTGTGTATTAACTTGTTGCGATTCGCTTTAGCCGCTATGTGCGAATTTGAATCGCAGTTCTCAGCCTAACCCGCGCAAGCTGGATGACCTCGTTTTGCACATCATGCCTAAAAGTGCCTTTAAGGCGTTGTGTGTATTAACTTGTTGCGATTCGTTTGAGCCGCTATGTGCGAACTTGAATCGCAGTTCTCAGCCTAACCCGAGCAAGCTGGATGACCGCGTTATGCACACCATGCCAAAAGTGCCTGTAAGGCTTTGTGTGTATTAACTTGTTGCGATTCGCTTTAGCCGCTATGTGCGAACTTGAATCGCAGTTCTCAGCCTAACCCGCGCAAGCTGGATGACCACGTTTTGCACATCATGCCTAAAAGTGCCTTTAAAGCGTTGTGTGTATTAACTTGTTGCGATTCGTTTGAGCCGCTACGTGCAAACTTGATTCGCAGTTCTGAGGCTAACCCGCGCAAGCTGGATGACCACGTTTTGCACATCATGCCTAAAAGTGCCTTTAAGGCGTTGTGTGTATTAACTTGTTGCGATTCGTTTGAGCCGCTACGTGCAAACTTGAATCGCAGTTCTGAGCCTAACCCGCGCAAGCTGGATGACCGCGTTATGCACATCATGCCTAGAAGTGCCTGTAAGGCTTTGTGTGTATTAACTTGTTGCGATTCGCTTTAGCCGCTATGTGCGAACTTGAATCGCAGTTCTCAGCCTAACCCGCGCAAGCTGGATGACCTCGTTTTGCACATCATGCCTAAAAGTGCCTTTAAGGCGTTGTGTGTATTAACTTGTTGCGATTCGTTTGAGCCGCTACATGCAAACTTGAATCGCAGTTCTGAGCCTAACCCGCGCAAGCTGGATGACCGCGTTATGCACATCATGCCTAGAAGTGCCTGTAAGGCTTTGTGTGTATTAACTTGTTGCGATTCGCTTTAGCCGCTATGTGCGAACTTGAATCGCAGTTTTCAGCCTAACCCGCGCAAGCTGGATGACCTCGTTTTGCACATCATGCCTAAAAGTGCCTTTAAGGCGTTGTGTGTATTAACTTGTTGCGATTCGTTTGAGCCGCTACGTGCAAACTTGAATCGCAGTTCTGAGCCTAACCCGCGCAAGCTGGATGACCGCGTTATGCACATCATGCCTAGAAGTGCCTGTAAGGCTTTGTGTGTATTAACTTGTTGCGATTCGCTTTAGCCGCTATGTGCGAACTTGAATCGCAGTTCTCAGCCTAACCCGCGCAAGCTGGATGACCACGTTTTGCACATCATGCCTAGAAGTGCCTGTAAGGCTTTGTGTGTATTAACTTGTTGCGATTCGTTTGAGCCGCTACGTGCAAACTTGAATCGCAGTTCTGAGGCTAACCCGCGCAAGCTGGATGACCACGTTTTGCACATCATGCCTAAAAGTGCCTTTAAGGCGTTGTGTGTATTAACTTGTTGCGATTCGTTTGAGCCGCTACGTGCAAACTTGAATCGCATTTCTGAGCCTAACCCGCGCAAGCTGGATGACCTCGTTTTTCACATCATGCCTAAAAGTGCCTGTAAGGCTTTGTGTGTATTAACTTGTTGCGATTCGCTTTAGCCGCTATGTGCGAACTTGAATCGCAGTTCTCAGCCTAACCCGCGCAAGCTGGATGACCTCGTTATGCTCATCATGCCTAAAAGTGCCTTTAAGGACTTGTTGCGATTCGCTTTAGCCGCTATGTGCGAACTTGAATCGCAGTTCTCAGCCTAACCCGCGCAAGCTGGATGACCTCGTTTTTCACATCATGCCTAAAAGTGCCTGTAAGGCTTTGTGTGTATTAACTTGTTGCGATTCGCTTTAGCCGCTATGTGCGAACTTGAATCGCAGTTCTCAGCCTAACCCGCGCAAGCTGGATGACCTCGTTTTTCACATCATGCCTAAAAGTGCCTGTAAGGCTTTGTGTGTATTAGCTTGTTGCGATTCGCTTTAGCCGCTATGTGCGAACTTGAGTCGCAGTTCTCAGCCTAACCCGCGCAAGCTGGATGACCACGTTTTGCACATCATGCCTAGAAGTGCCTGTAAGGCTTTGTGTGTATTAACTTGTTGCGATTCGTTTGAGCCGCTACGTGCAAACTTGAATCGCAGTTCTGAGGCTAACCCGCGCAAGCTGGATGACCACGTTTTGCACATCATGCCTAAAAGTGCCTTTAAGGCGTTGTGTGTATTAACTTGTTGCGATTCGTTTGAGCCGCTACGTGCAAACTTGAATCGCAGTTCTGAGCCTAACCCGCGCCAGCTGGATGACCGCGTTATGCTCATCATGCCTAGAAGTGCCTGTAAGGCTTTGTGTGTATTAACTTGTTGCGATTCGCTTTAGCCGCTATGTGCGAACTTGAATCGCAGTTCTCAGCCTAACCCGCGCAAGCTGGATGACCACGTTTTGCACATCATGCCTAAAAGTGCCTTTAAAGCGTTGTGTGTATTAACATGTTGCGATTCGTTTGAGCCGCTACGTGCAAACTTGAATCGCAGTTCTGAGCCTAACCCGCGCAAGCTGGATGACCTCGTTTTGCACATAATGCCTAAAAGTGCCTGTAAGGCGTTGTGTGTATTAACTTGTTTCGATTCGTTTGAGCTGCTACGTGCAAACTTGAATCGCAGTTCTGAGCCTAACCCGCGCAAGCTGGATGACCGCGTTATGCACACCATGCCTAGAAGTGCCTGTAAGGCTTTGTGTGTATTAACTTGTTGCGATTCGTTTGAGCCGCTACGTGCAAACTTGATTCGCAGTTCTGAGCCTAACCCGCGCAAGCTGGATGACCACGTTTTGCACATCATGCCTAAAAGTGCCTTTAAGGCGTTGTGTGTATTAACTTGTTGCGATTCGTTTGAGCCGCTACGTGCAAACTTGAATCGCAGTTCTGAGCCTAACCCGCGCAAGCTGGATGACCGCGTTATGCACATCATGCCTAGAAGTGCCTGTAAGGCTTTGTGTGTATTAACTTGTTGCGATTCGCTTTAGCCGCTATGTGCGAATTTGAATCGCAGTTCTCAGCCTAACCCGCGCAAGCTGGATGACCTCGTTTTGCACATCATGCCTAAAAGTGCCTTTAAGGCGTTGTGTGTATTAACTTGTTGCGATTCGTTTGAGCCGCTATGTGCGAACTTGAATCGCAGTTCTCAGCCTAACCCGCGCAAGCTGGATGACCGCGTTATGCACACCATGCCAAAAGTGCCTGTAAGGCTTTGTGTGTATTAACTTGTTGCGATTCGCTTTAGCCGCTATGTGCGAACTTGAATCGCAGTTCTCAGCCTAACCCGCGCAAGCTGGATGACCACGTTTTGCACATCATGCCTAAAAGTGCCTTTAAAGCGTTGTGTGTATTAACTTGTTGCGATTCGTTTGAGCCGCTACGTGCAAACTTGATTCGCAGTTCTGAGGCTAACCCGCGCAAGCTGGATGACCACGTTTTGCACATCATGCCTAAAAGTGCCTTTAAGGCGTTGTGTGTATTAACTTGTTGCGATTCGTTTGAGCCGCTACGTGCAAACTTGAATCGCAGTTCTGAGCCTAACCCGCGCAAGCTGGATGACCGCGTTATGCACATCATGCCTAGAAGTGCCTGTAAGGCTTTGTGTGTATTAACTTGTTGCGATTCGCTTTAGCCGCTATGTGCGAACTTGAATCGCAGTTCTCAGCCTAACCCGCGCAAGCTGGATGACCTCGTTATGCTCATCATGCCTAAAAGTGCCTTTAAGGACTTGTTGCGATTCGCTTTAGCCGCTATGTGCGAACTTGAATCGCAGTTCTCAGCCTAACCCGCGCAAGCTGGATGACCTCGTTTTTCACATCATGCCTAAAAGTGCCTGTAAGGCTTTGTGTGTATTAACTTGTTGCGATTCGCTTTAGCCGCAATGTGCGAACTTGAATCGCAGTTCTCAGCCTAACCCGCGCAAGCTGGATGACCTCGTTTTTCACATCATGCCTAAAAGTGCCTGTAAGGCTTTGTGTGTATTAGCTTGTTGCGATTCGCTTTAGCCGCTATGTGCGAACTTGAGTCGCAGTTCTCAGCCTAACCCGCGCAAGCTGGATGACCACGTTTTGCACATCATGCCTAGAAGTGCCTGTAAGGCTTTGTGTGTATTAACTTGTTGCGATTCGTTTGAGCCGCTACGTGCAAACTTGAATCGCAGTTCTGAGGCTAACCCGCGCAAGCTGGATGACCACGTTTTGCACATCATGCCTAAAAGTGCCTTTAAGGCGTTGTGTGTATTAACTTGTTGCGATTCGTTTGAGCCGCTACGTGCAAACTTGAATCGCAGTTCTGAGCCTAACCCGCGCCAGCTGGATGACCGCGTTATGCTCATCATGCCTAGAAGTGCCTGTAAGGCTTTGTGTGTATTAACTTGTTGCGATTCGCTTTAGCCGCTATGTGCGAACTTGAATCGCAGTTCTCAGCCTAACCCGCGCAAGCTGGATGACCACGTTTTGCACATCATGCCTAAAAGTGCCTTTAAAGCGTTGTGTGTATTAACATGTTGCGATTCGTTTGAGCCGCTACGTGCAAACTTGAATCGCAGTTCTGAGCCTAACCCGCGCAAGCTGGATGACCTCGTTTTGCACATAATGCCTAAAAGTGCCTGTAAGGCGTTGTGTGTATTAACTTGTTTCGATTCGTTTGAGCTGCTACGTGCAAACTTGAATCGCAGTTCTGAGCCTAACCCGCGCAAGCTGGATGACCGCGTTATGCACACCATGCCTAGAAGTGCCTGTAAGGCTTTGTGTGTATTAACTTGTTGCGATTCGTTTGAGCCGCTACGTGCAAACTTGATTCGCAGTTCTGAGCCTAACCCGCGCAAGCTGGATGACCACGTTTTGCACATCATGCCTAAAAGTGCCTTTAAGGCGTTGTGTGTATTAACTTGTTGCGATTCGTTTGAGCCGCTACGTGCAAACTTGAATCGCAGTTCTGAGCCTAACCCGCGCAAGCTGGATGACCGCGTTATGCACATCATGCCTAGAAGTGCCTGTAAGGCTTTGTGTGTATTAACTTGTTGCGATTCGCTTTAGCCGCTATGTGCGAATTTGAATCGCAGTTCTCAGCCTAACCCGCGCAAGCTGGATGACCTCGTTTTGCACATCATGCCTAAAAGTGCCTTTAAGGCGTTGTGTGTATTAACTTGTTGCGATTCGTTTGAGCCGCTATGTGCGAACTTGAATCGCAGTTCTCAGCCTAACCCGAGCAAGCTGGATGACCGCGTTATGCACACCATGCCAAAAGTGCCTGTAAGGCTTTGTGTGTATTAACTTGTTGCGATTCGCTTTAGCCGCTATGTGCGAACTTGAATCGCAGTTCTCAGCCTAACCCGCGCAAGCTGGATGACCACGTTTTGCACATCATGCCTAAAAGTGCCTTTAAAGCGTTGTGTGTATTAACTTGTTGCGATTCGTTTGAGCCGCTACGTGCAAACTTGATTCGCAGTTCTGAGGCTAACCCGCGCAAGCTGGATGACCACGTTTTGCACATCATGCCTAAAAGTGCCTTTAAGGCGTTGTGTGTATTAACTTGTTGCGATTCGTTTGAGCCGCTACGTGCAAACTTGAATCGCAGTTCTGAGCCTAACCCGCGCAAGCTGGATGACCGCGTTATGCACATCATGCCTAGAAGTGCCTGTAAGGCTTTGTGTGTATTAACTTGTTGCGATTCGCTTTAGCCGCTATGTGCGAACTTGAATCGCAGTTCTCAGCCTAACCCGCGCAAGCTGGATGACCTCGTTTTGCACATCATGCCTAAAAGTGCCTTTAAGGCGTTGTGTGTATTAACTTGTTGCGATTCGTTTGAGCCGCTACATGCAAACTTGAATCGCAGTTCTGAGCCTAACCCGCGCAAGCTGGATGACCGCGTTATGCACATCATGCCTAGAAGTGCCTGTAAGGCTTTGTGTGTATTAACTTGTTGCGATTCGCTTTAGCCGCTATGTGCGAACTTGAATCGCAGTTTTCAGCCTAACCCGCGCAAGCTGGATGACCTCGTTTTGCACATCATGCCTAAAAGTGCCTTTAAGGCGTTGTGTGTATTAACTTGTTGCGATTCGTTTGAGCCGCTACGTGCAAACTTGAATCGCAGTTCTGAGCCTAACCCGCGCAAGCTGGATGACCGCGTTATGCACATCATGCCTAGAAGTGCCTGTAAGGCTTTGTGTGTATTAACTTGTTGCGATTCGCTTTAGCCGCTATGTGCGAACTTGAATCGCAGTTCTCAGCCTAACCCGCGCAAGCTGGATGACCACGTTTTGCACATCATGCCTAGAAGTGCCTGTAAGGCTTTGTGTGTATTAACTTGTTGCGATTCGTTTGAGCCGCTACGTGCAAACTTGAATCGCAGTTCTGAGGCTAACCCGCGCAAGCTGGATGACCACGTTTTGCACATCATGCCTAAAAGTGCCTTTAAGGCGTTGTGTGTATTAACTTGTTGCGATTCGTTTGAGCCGCTACGTGCAAACTTGAATCGCATTTCTGAGCCTAACCCGCGCAAGCTGGATGACCTCGTTTTTCACATCATGCCTAAAAGTGCCTGTAAGGCTTTGTGTGTATTAACTTGTTGCGATTCGCTTTAGCCGCTATGTGCGAACTTGAATCGCAGTTCTCAGCCTAACCCGCGCAAGCTGGATGACCTCGTTATGCTCATCATGCCTAAAAGTGCCTTTAAGGACTTGTTGCGATTCGCTTTAGCCGCTATGTGCGAACTTGAATCGCAGTTCTCAGCCTAACCCGCGCAAGCTGGATGACCTCGTTTTTCACATCATGCCTAAAAGTGCCTGTAAGGCTTTGTGTGTATTAACTTGTTGCGATTCGCTTTAGCCGCTATGTGCGAACTTGAATCGCAGTTCTCAGCCTAACCCGCGCAAGCTGGATGACCTCGTTTTTCACATCATGCCTAAAAGTGCCTGTAAGGCTTTGTGTGTATTAGCTTGTTGCGATTCGCTTTAGCCGCTATGTGCGAACTTGAGTCGCAGTTCTCAGCCTAACCCGCGCAAGCTGGATGACCACGTTTTGCACATCATGCCTAGAAGTGCCTGTAAGGCTTTGTGTGTATTAACTTGTTGCGATTCGTTTGAGCCGCTACGTGCAAACTTGAATCGCAGTTCTGAGGCTAACCCGCGCAAGCTGGATGACCACGTTTTGCACATCATGCCTAAAAGTGCCTTTAAGGCGTTGTGTGTATTAACTTGTTGCGATTCGTTTGAGCCGCTACGTGCAAACTTGAATCGCAGTTCTGAGCCTAACCCGCGCCAGCTGGATGACCGCGTTATGCTCATCATGCCTAGAAGTGCCTGTAAGGCTTTGTGTGTATTAACTTGTTGCGATTCGCTTTAGCCGCTATGTGCGAACTTGAATCGCAGTTCTCAGCCTAACCCGCGCAAGCTGGATGACCACGTTTTGCACATCATGCCTAAAAGTGCCTTTAAAGCGTTGTGTGTATTAACATGTTGCGATTCGTTTGAGCCGCTACGTGCAAACTTGAATCGCAGTTCTGAGCCTAACCCGCGCAAGCTGGATGACCTCGTTTTGCACATAATGCCTAAAAGTGCCTGTAAGGCGTTGTGTGTATTAACTTGTTTCGATTCGTTTGAGCTGCTACGTGCAAACTTGAATCGCAGTTCTGAGCCTAACCCGCGCAAGCTGGATGACCGCGTTATGCACACCATGCCTAGAAGTGCCTGTAAGGCTTTGTGTGTATTAACTTGTTGCGATTCGTTTGAGCCGCTACGTGCAAACTTGATTCGCAGTTCTGAGCCTAACCCGCGCAAGCTGGATGACCACGTTTTGCACATCATGCCTAAAAGTGCCTTTAAGGCGTTGTGTGTATTAACTTGTTGCGATTCGTTTGAGCCGCTACGTGCAAACTTGAATCGCAGTTCTGAGCCTAACCCGCGCAAGCTGGATGACCGCGTTATGCACATCATGCCTAGAAGTGCCTGTAAGGCTTTGTGTGTATTAACTTGTTGCGATTCGCTTTAGCCGCTATGTGCGAATTTGAATCGCAGTTCTCAGCCTAACCCGCGCAAGCTGGATGACCTCGTTTTGCACATCATGCCTAAAAGTGCCTTTAAGGCGTTGTGTGTATTAACTTGTTGCGATTCGTTTGAGCCGCTATGTGCGAACTTGAATCGCAGTTCTCAGCCTAACCCGCGCAAGCTGGATGACCGCGTTATGCACACCATGCCAAAAGTGCCTGTAAGGCTTTGTGTGTATTAACTTGTTGCGATTCGCTTTAGCCGCTATGTGCGAACTTGAATCGCAGTTCTCAGCCTAACCCGCGCAAGCTGGATGACCACGTTTTGCACATCATGCCTAAAAGTGCCTTTAAAGCGTTGTGTGTATTAACTTGTTGCGATTCGTTTGAGCCGCTACGTGCAAACTTGATTCGCAGTTCTGAGGCTAACCCGCGCAAGCTGGATGACCACGTTTTGCACATCATGCCTAAAAGTGCCTTTAAGGCGTTGTGTGTATTAACTTGTTGCGATTCGTTTGAGCCGCTACGTGCAAACTTGAATCGCAGTTCTGAGCCTAACCCGCGCAAGCTGGATGACCGCGTTATGCACATCATGCCTAGAAGTGCCTGTAAGGCTTTGTGTGTATTAACTTGTTGCGATTCGCTTTAGCCGCTATGTGCGAACTTGAATCGCAGTTCTCAGCCTAACCCGCGCAAGCTGGATGACCTCGTTTTGCACATCATGCCTAAAAGTGCCTTTAAGGCGTTGTGTGTATTAACTTGTTGCGATTCGTTTGAGCCGCTACATGCAAACGTGAATCGCAGTTCTGAGGCTAACCCGCGCAAGCTGGATGACCACGTTTTGCACATCATGCCTAAAAGTGCCTTTAAGGCGTTGTGTGTATTAACTTGTTGCGATTCGTTTGAGCCGCTACGTGCAAACTTGAATCGCAGTTCTGAGCCTAACCCGCGCAAGCTGGATGACCGCGTCATGCACATCATGCCTAGAAGAGCCTGTAAGGCTTTGTGTGTATTAACTTGTTGCGATTCGTTTGAGCCGCTACGTGCAAACTTGATTCGCAGTTCTGAGCCTAACCCGCGCAAGCTGGATGACCACGTTTTCACATCATGCCTAAAAGTGCCTTTAATGCGTTGTGTGTATTAACTTGTTGCGATTCGTTTGAGCCGCTACGTGCAAACTTGAATCGCAGTTCTGAGCCTAACCCGCGCAAGCTGGATGACCGCGTCATGCACATCATGCCTAGAAGTGCCTGTAAGGCTTTGTGTGTATTAACTTGTTGCGATTCGCTTTAGCCGCTATGTGCGAACTTGAATCGCAGTTCTCAGCCTAACCCGCGCAAGCTGGATGACCTCGTTTTGCACATCATGCCTAAAAGTGCCTTTAAGGCGTTGTGTGTATTAACTTGTTGCGATTCGTTTGAGCCGCTACGTGCAAACTTGAATCGCAGTTCTGAGCCTAACCCGCGCAAGCTGGATGACCGCGTTATGCACATCATGCCTAGAAGTGCCTGTAAGGCTTTGTGTGTATTAACTTGTTGCGATTCGCTTTAGCCGCTATGTGCGAACTTGAATCGCAGTTCTCAGCCTAACCCGCGCAAGCTGGATGACCACGTTTTGCACATCATGCCTAGAAGTGCCTGTAAGGCTTTGTGTGTATTAACTTGTTGCGATTCGTTTGAGCCGCTACGTGCAAACTTGAATCGCAGTTCTGAGGCTAACCCGCGCAAGCTGGATGACCACGTTTTGCACATCATGCCTAAAAGTGCCTTTAAGGCGTTGTGTGTATTAACTTGTTGCGATTCGTTTGAGCCGCTACGTGCAAACTTGAATCGCATTTCTGAGCCTAACCCGCGCAAGCTGGATGACCTCGTTTTTCACATCATGCATAAAAGTGCCTGTAAGGCTTTGTGTGTATTAACTTGTTGCTATTCGCTTTAGCCGCTATGTGCGAACTTGAATCGCAGTTCTCAGCCTAACCCGCGCAAGCTGGATGACCTCGTTTTGCACATAATGCCTAAAAGTGCCTTTAAGGACTTGTTGCGATTCGCTTTAGCCGCTATGTGCGAACTTGAATCGCAGTTCTCAGCCTAACCCGCGCAAGCTGGATGACCTCGTTTTTCACATCATGCCTAAAAGTGCCTGTAAGGCTTTGTGTGTATTAACTTGTTGCGATTCGCTTTAGCCGCTATGTGCGAACTTGAATCGCAGTTCTCAGCCTAACCCGCGCAAGCTGGATGACCTCGTTTTTCACATCATGCCTAAAAGTGCCTGTAAGGCTTTGTGTGTATTAGCTTGTTGCGATTCGCTTTAGCCGCTATGTGCGAACTTGAGTCGCAGTTCTCAGCCTAACCCGCGCAAGCTGGATGACCACGTTTTGCACATCATGCCTAGAAGTGCCTGTAAGGCTTTGTGTGTATTAACTTGTTGCGATTCGTTTGAGCCGCTACGTGCAAACTTGAATCGCAGTTCTGAGGCTAACCCGCGCAAGCTGGATGACCACGTTTTGCACATCATGCCTAAAAGTGCCTTTAAGGCGTTGTGTGTATTAACTTGTTGCGATTCGTTTGAGCCGCTACGTGCAAACTTGAATCGCAGTTCTGAGCCTAACCCGCGCCAGCTGGATGACCGCGTTATGCTCATCATGCCTAGAAGTGCCTGTAAGGCTTTGTGTGTATTAACTTGTTGCGATTCGCTTTAGCCGCTATGTGCGAACTTGAATCGCAGTTCTCAGCCTAACCCGCGCAAGCTGGATGACCACGTTTTGCACATCATGCCTAAAAGTGCCTTTAAAGCGTTGTGTGTATTAACTTGTTGCGATTCGTTTGAGCCGCTACGTGCAAACTTGAATCGCAGTTCTGAGCCTAACCCGCGCAAGCTGGATGACCTCGTTTTGCACATAATGCCTAAAAGTGCCTGTAAGGCGTTGTGTGTATTAACTTGTTTCGATTCGTTTGAGCTGCTACGTGCAAACTTGAATCGCAGTTCTGAGCCTAACCCGCGCAAGCTGGATGACCGCGTTATGCACACCATGCCTAGAAGTGCCTGTAAGGCTTTGTGTGTATTAACTTGTTGCGATTCGTTTGAGCCGCTACGTGCAAACTTGATTCGCAGTTCTGAGCCTAACCCGCGCAAGCTGGATGACCACGTTTTGCACATCATGCCTAAAAGTGCCTTTAAGGCGTTGTGTGTATTAACTTGTTGCGATTCGTTTGAGCCGCTACGTGCAAACTTGAATCGCAGTTCTGAGCCTAACCCGCGCAAGCTGGATGACCGCGTTATGCACATCATGCCTAGAAGTGCCTGTAAGGCTTTGTGTGTATTAACTTGTTGCGATTCGCTTTAGCCGCTATGTGCGAATTTGAATCGCAGTTCTCAGCCTAACCCGCGCAAGCTGGATGACCTCGTTTTGCACATCATGCCTAAAAGTGCCTTTAAGGCGTTGTGTGTATTAACTTGTTGCGATTCGTTTGAGCCGCTATGTGCGAACTTGAATCGCAGTTCTCAGCCTAACCCGCGCAAGCTGGATGACCGCGTTATGCACACCATGCCAAAAGTGCCTGTAAGGCTTTGTGTGTATTAACTTGTTGCGATTCGCTTTAGCCGCTATGTGCGAACTTGAATCGCAGTTCTCAGCCTAACCCGCGCAAGCTGGATGACCACGTTTTGCACATCATGCCTAAAAGTGCCTTTAAAGCGTTGTGTGTATTAACTTGTTGCGATTCGTTTGAGCCGCTACGTGCAAACTTGATTCGCAGTTCTGAGGCTAACCCGCGCAAGCTGGATGACCACGTTTTGCACATCATGCCTAAAAGTGCCTTTAAGGCGTTGTGTGTATTAACTTGTTGCGATTCGTTTGAGCCGCTACGTGCAAACTTGAATCGCAGTTCTGAGCCTAACCCGCGCAAGCTGGATGACCGCGTTATGCACATCATGCCTAGAAGTGCCTGTAAGGCTTTGTGTGTATTAACTTGTTGCGATTCGCTTTAGCCGCTATGTGCGAACTTGAATCGCAGTTCTCAGCCTAACCCGCGCAAGCTGGATGACCTCGTTTTGCACATCATGCCTAAAAGTGCCTTTAAGGCGTTGTGTGTATTAACTTGTTGCGATTCGTTTGAGCCGCTACATGCAAACGTGAATCGCAGTTCTGAGGCTAACCCGCGCAAGCTGGATGACCACGTTTTGCACATCATGCCTAAAAGTGCCTTTAAGGCGTTGTGTGTATTAACTTGTTGCGATTCGTTTGAGCCGCTACGTGCAAACTTGAATCGCAGTTCTGAGCCTAACCCGCGCAAGCTGGATGACCGCGTCATGCACATCATGCCTAGAAGAGCCTGTAAGGCTTTGTGTGTATTAACTTGTTGCGATTCGTTTGAGCCGCTACGTGCGAACTTGAATCGCAGTTCTCAGCCTAACCCGCGCAAGCTGGATGACCTCGTTTTGCACATCATGCCTAAAAGTGCCTTTAAGGCGTTGTGTGTATTAACTTGTTGCGATTCGTTTGAGCCGCTACGTGCAAACTTGAATCGCAGTTCTGAGCCTAACCCGCGCAAGCTGGATGACCGCGTTATGCACATCATGCCTAGAAGTGCCTGTAAGGCTTTGTGTGTATTAACTTGTTGCGATTCGCTTTAGCCGCTATGTGCGAACTTGAATCGCAGTTCTCAGCCTAACCCGCGCAAGCTGGATGACCACGTTTTGCACATCATGCCTAGAAGTGCCTGTAAGGCTTTGTGTGTATTAACTTGTTGCGATTCGTTTGAGCCGCTACGTGCAAACTTGAATCGCAGTTCTGAGGCTAACCCGCGCAAGCTGGATGACCACGTTTTGCACATCATGCCTAAAAGTGCCTTTAAGGCGTTGTGTGTATTAACTTGTTGCGATTCGTTTGAGCCGCTACGTGCAAACTTGAATCGCATTTCTGAGCCTAACCCGCGCAAGCTGGATGACCTCGTTTTTCACATCATGCCTAAAAGTGCCTGTAAGGCTTTGTGTGTATTAACTTGTTGCGATTCGCTTTAGCCGCTATGTGCGAACTTGAATCGCAGTTCTCAGCCTAACCCGCGCAAGCTGGATGACCTCGTTTTGCACATAATGCCTAAAAGTGCCTTTAAGGACTTGTTGCGATTCGCTTTAGCCGCTATGTGCGAACTTGAATCGCAGTTCTCAGCCTAACCCGCGCAAGCTGGATGACCTCGTTTTTCACATCATGCCTAAAAGTGCCTGTAAGGCTTTGTGTGTATTAACTTGTTGCGATTCGCTTTAGCCGCTATGTGCGAACTTGAATCGCAGTTCTCAGCCTAACCCGCGCAAGCTGGATGACCTCGTTTTGCACATAATGCCTAAAAGTGCCTTTAAGGACTTGTTGCGATTCGCTTTAGCCGCTATGTGCGAACTTGAATCGCAGTTCTCAGCCAAACCCGCGCAAGCTGGATGACCTCGTTTTTCACATCATGCCTAGAAGTGCCTGTAAGGCTTTGTGTGTATTAACTTGTTGCGATTCGTTTGAGCCGCTACGTGCAAACTTGAATCGCAGTTCTGAGGCTAACCCGCGCAAGCTGGATGACCACGTTTTGCACATCATGCCTAAAAGTGCCTTTAAGGCGTTGTGTGTATTAACTTGTTGCGATTCGTTTGAGCCGCTACGTGCAAACTTGAATCGCAGTTCTGAGCCTAACCCGCGCAAGCTGGATGACCGCGTTATGCTCATCATGCCTAGAAGTGCCTGTAAGGCTTTGTGTGTATTAACTTGTTGCGATTCGCTTTAGCCGCTATGTGCGAACTTGAATTGCAGTTCTCAGCCTAACCCGCGCAAGCTGGATGACCTCGTTTTTCACATCATGCCTAAAAGTGCCTGTAAGGCTTTGTGTGTATTAACTTGTTGCGATTCGTTTGAGCCGCTACGTGCAAACTTGAATCGCAGTTCTGAGCCTAACCCGCGCAAGCTGGATGACCGCGTTATACACATCGTGCCTAGAAGTGCCTGTAAGGCTTTGTGTGTATTAACTTGTTGCGATTCGTTTGAGCCGCTACGTGCAAACTTGATTCGCAGTTCTGAGCCTAACCCGCGCAAGCTGGATGACCACGTTTTGCACATCATGCCTAAAAGTGCCTTTAAGGCGTTGTGTGTATTAACTTGTTGCGATTCGTTTGAGCCGCTACGTGCAAACTTGAATCGCAGTTCTGACCCTAACCCGCGCAAGCTGGATGACCGCTTTATGCACATCATGCCTAGAAGTGCCTGTAAGGCTTTGTGTGTATTAACTTGTTGCGATTCGCTTTAGCCGCTATGTGCGAACTTGAAGCGCAGTTCTCAGCCTAACCTGCGCAAGCTGGATGACCTCGTTTTTCACATCATGCCTAAAAGTGCCTGTAAGGCTTTGTGTGTATTAACTTGTTGCGATTCGCTTTAGCCGCTATGTGCGAACTTGAATCGCAGTTGTCAGCCTAACCCGCGCAAGCTGGATGACCACGTATTGCACATCATGCCTAGAAGTGCCTGTAAGGCGTTGTGTGTATTAACTTGTTGCGATTCGTTTGAGCCGCTACGTGCAAACTTGAATCGCAGTTCTGAGCCTAACCCGCGAAAGCTGGGTGACAGCGTTATGCAAATCATGCCTAGAAGTGCCTTTAAGGCGTTGTGTGTATTAACTTGTTGCGATTCGTTTGAGCCGCTACGTGCAAACTTGAATCGCAGTTCTGAGCCTAACCCGCGTAAGCTGGATGACCGCGTTATGCACATCATGCCTAAAAGTGCCTTTAAGGAGTTGTGTGTATTAACTTGTTGCGATTCTTTTGAGCCGCTACGTGCAAACTTGAATCGCAGTTCTGAGCCTAACCCGCGCAAGCTGGATGACAGCGTCATGCACATCATGCCTAGAAGTGCCTGTAAGGCTTTGTGTGTATTAACTTGTTGCGATTCGCTTTAGCCGCTATGTGCGAACTTGAATCGCAGTTCTCAGCCTAACCCGCGCAAGCTGGATGACCACGTTTTGCACATCATGCCTAGAAGTGCCTGTAAGGCTTTGTGTGTATTAACTTGTTGCGATTCGTTTGAGCCGCTACGTGCAAACTTGAATCGCAGTTCTGAGGCTAACCCGCGCAAGCTGGATGACCACGTTTTGCACATCATGCCTAAAAGTGCCTTTAAGGCGTTGTGTGTATTAACTTGTTGCGATTCGTTTGAGCCGCTACGTGCAAACTTGAATCGCATTTCTGAGCCTAACCCGCGCAAGCTGGATGACCTCGTTTTTCACATCATGCCTAAAAGTGCCTGTAAGGCTTTGTGTGTATTAACTTGTTGCGATTCGCTTTAGCCGCTATGTGCGAACTTGAATCGCAGTTCTCAGCCTAACCCGCGCAAGCTGGATGACCTCGTTTTGCACATAATGCCTAAAAGTGCCTTTAAGGACTTGTTGCGATTCGCTTTAGCCGCTATGTGCGAACTTGAATCGCAGTTCTCAGCCTCACCCGCGCAAGCTGGATGACCTCGTTTTTCACATCATGCCTAAAAGTGCCTGTAAGGCTTTGTGTGTATTAACTTGTTGCGATTCGCTTTAGCCGCTATGTGCGAACTTGAATCGCAGTTCTCAGCCTAACCCGCGCAAGCTGGATGACCTCGTTTTGCACATAATGCCTAAAAGTGCCTTTAAGGACTTGTTGCGATTCGCTTTAGCCGCTATGTGCGAACTTGAATCGCAGTTCTCAGCCAAACCCGCGCAAGCTGGATGACCTCGTTTTTCACATCATGCCTAGAAGTGCCTGTAAGGCTTTGTGTGTATTAACTTGTTGCGATTCGTTTGAGCCGCTACGTGCAAACTTGAATCGCAGTTCTGAGGCTAACCCGCGCAAGCTGGATGACCACGTTTTGCACATCATGCCTAAAAGTGCCTTTAAGGCGTTGTGTGTATTAACTTGTTGCGATTCGTTTGAGCCGCTACGTGCAAACTTGAATCGCAGTTCTGAGCCTAACCCGCGCAAGCTGGATGACCGCGTTATGCTCATCATGCCTAGAAGTGCCTGTAAGGCTTTGTGTGTATTAACTTGTTGCGATTCGCTTTAGCCGCTATGTGCGAACTTGAATTGCAGTTCTCAGCCTAACCCGCGCAAGCTGGATGACCTCGTTTTTCACATCATGCCTAAAAGTGCCTGTAAGGCTTTGTGTGTATTAAGTTGTTGCGATTCGTTTGAGCCGCTACGTGCAAACTTGAATCGCAGTTCTGAGCCTAACCCGCGCAAGCTGGATGACCGCGTTATACACATCGTGCCTAGAAGTGCCTGTAAGGCTTTGTGTGTATTAACTTGTTGCGATTCGTTTGAGCCGCTACGTGCAAACTTGATTCGCAGTTCTGAGCCTAACCCGCGCAAGCTGGATGACCACGTTTTGCACATCATGCCTAAAAGTGCCTTTAAGGCGTTGTGTGTATTAACTTGTTGCGATTCGTTTGAGCCGCTACGTGCAAACTTGAATCGCAGTTCTGACCCTAACCCGCGCAAGCTGGATGACCGCTTTATGCACATCATGCCTAGAAGTGCCTGTAAGGCTTTGTGTGTATTAACTTGTTGCGATTCGCTTTAGCCGCTATGTGCGAACTTGAAGCGCAGTTCTCAGCCTAACCTGCGCAAGCTGGATGACCTCGTTTTTCACATCATGCCTAAAAGTGCCTGTAAGGCTTTGTGTGTATTAACTTGTTGCGATTCGCTTTAGCCGCTATGTGCGAACTTGAATCGCAGTTGTCAGCCTAACCCGCGCAAGCTGGATGACCACGTATTGCACATCATGCCTAGAAGTGCCTGTAAGGCGTTGTGTGTATTAACTTGTTGCGATTCGTTTGAGCCGCTACGTGCAAACTTGAATCGCAGTTCTGAGCCTAACCCGCGAAAGCTGGGTGACAGCGTTATGCAAATCATGCCTAGAAGTGCCTTTAAGGCGTTGTGTGTATTAACTTGTTGCGATTCGTTTGAGCCGCTACGTGCAAACTTGAATCGCAGTTCTGAGCCTAACCCGCGTAAGCTGGATGACCGCGTTATGCACATCATGCCTAAAAGTGCCTTTAAGGAGTTGTGTGTATTAACTTGTTGCGATTCTTTTGAGCCGCTACGTGCAAACTTGAATCGCAGTTCTGAGCCTAACCCGCGCAAGCTGGATGACAGCGTCATGCACATCATGCCTAGAAGTGCCTGTAAGGCTTTGTGTGTATTAACTTTTTGCGATTCGCTTTAGCCGCTATTTGCGAACTTGAATCGCAGTTCTCAGCCTAACCCGCGCAAGCTGGATGACCTCGTTTTTCACATCATGCCTAAAAGTGCCTGTAAGGCTTTGTGTGTATTAACTTGTTGCGATTCGCTTTAGCCGCTATGTGCGAACTTGAATCGCAGTTCTCAGCCTAACCCGCGCAAGCTGGATGACCACGTTTTGCACATCATGCCTAGAAGTGCCTGTAAGGCTTTGTGTATATTAACTTGTTGCGATTCGTTTGAGCCGCTACGTGCAAACTTGAATCGCAGTTCTGAGGCTAACCCGCGCAAGCTGGATGACCACGTTTTGCACATCATGCCTAAAAGTGACTTTAAGGCGTTGTGTGTATTAACTTGTTGCGATTCGTTTGAGCCGCTACGTGCAAACTTGAATCGCAGTTCTGAGCCTAACCCGCGCAAGCTGGATGACCGCGTTATGCACATCATGCCTAGAAGTGCCTGTATGGCTTTGTGTGTATTAACTTGTTGCGATTCGCTTTAGCCGCTATGTGCGAACTTGAATCGCAGTTCTCAGCCTAACCCGCGCAAGCTGGATGACCTCGTATTGCACATCATGCCTAAAAGTGCCTTTAAGGAGTTGTGTGTATTAACTTGTTGCGATTCGTTTGAGCCGCTACGTGCAAACTTGAATCGCAGTTCTGAGGCTAACCCGCGCAAGCTGGATGACCACGTTTTGCACATCATGCCTAAAAGTGCCTTTAAGGCGTTGTGTGTATTAACTTGTTGCGATTCGTTTGAGCCGCTACGTGCAAACTTGAATCGCAGTTCTGAGCCTAACCCGCGCAAGCTGGATGACCGCGTCATGCACATCATGCCTAGAAGTGCCTGTAAGGCTTTGTGTGTATTAACTTGTTGCGATTCGCTTTAGCCGCTATGTGCGAACTTGAATCGCAGTTCTCAGCCTAACCCGTGCGAGCTGGATGACCTCGTTTTTCACATCATGCCTAAAAGTGCCTGTAAGGCTTTGTGTGTATTAACTTGTTGCGATTCGCTTTAGCCGCTATATGCGAACTTGAATCGCAGTTCTGAGCCTAACCCGCGCAAGCTGGATGACCGCGTTTTGCACATAATGCCTAAAAGTGCCTGTAAGGCGTTGTGTGTATTAACTTGTTGCGATTCGTTTGAGCCGCTACGTGCAAACTTGAATCGCAGTTCTGAGCCTAACCCGCGCAAGCTGGGTGACAGCGTTATGCAAATCATGCCTAGAAGTGCCTGTAAGGCTTTGTGTGTATTAACTTGTTGCGATTCGCTTTAGCCGCTATGTGCGAACTTGAATCGCAGTTCTGTACCTAACCCGCGCAGCTTGAGTGACGCCTATTTGCACATCATGCCTAAAAGTGCCTGTAAGGCGTTGTGTGTATAACTTGTTGCGATTCGCTTTAGCCACTATGTGCGAACTTGAATCGCAGTTCTGAGCCTAACCCGCGCAAGCTGGATGACCACGTTTTGCACATCATGCCTAAAAGTGCCTTTAAGGCGTTGTGTGTATTAACTTGTTGCGATTCGTTTGAGCCGCTACGTGCAAACTTGAATCGCAGTTCTGAGCCTAACCCGCGGAAGCTGGATGACAGTGTTATGCACATCATGCCTAGAAGTGCCTGTAAGGCTTTGAGTGTATTAACTTGTTGCGGTTCGTTTGAGCCGCTACGTGCAAACTTGAATCGCAGTTCTGAGCCTAACCCGCGCAAGCTGGATGACCGCGTTATGCACATCATGCCTAGAAGTGCCTGTAAGGCTTTGTGTGTATTAACTTGTTGCGATTCGCTTTAGCCGCTATGTGCGAACTTGAATCGCAGTTCTCAGCCTAACCCGCGCAAGCTGGATGACCTCGTTTTTCACATCATGCCTAAAAGTGCCTGTAAGGCGTTGTGTGTATTAACTTGTTGCGATTCGTTTGAGCCGCTACGTGCGAACTTGAATCGCAGTTCTGAGCCTAACCCGCGCAAGCTGGATGACCGCGTTATGCACATCATGCCTAGAAGTGCCTGTAAGGCTTTGTGTGTATTAACTTGTTGCGATTCGTTTGAGCCGCTACGTGCAAACTTGATTCGCAGTTCTGAGCCTAACCCGCGCAAGCTGGATGACCGCGTTATGCACATCATGCCTAGAAGTGCCTGTAAGGCTTTGTGTGTATTAACTTGTTGCGATTCGCTTTAGCCGCTATGTGCGAACTTGAATCGCAGTTCTCAGCCTAACCCGCGCAAGCTGGATGACCTCGTTTTTCACATCATGCCTAAAAGTGCCTGTAAGGCTTTGTGTGTATTAACTTGTTGCGATTCGCTTTAGCCGCTATGTGCGAACTTGAATCGCAGTTCTCAGCCAACCCGCGCAAGCTGGATGACCACGTTTTGCACATCATGCCTAAAAGTGCCTTTAAAGCGATGTGTGTATTAACTTGATGCGATTCGTTTGAGCCGCTACGTGCAAACTTGAATCGCAGTTCTGAGCCTAACCCGCGCAAGCTGGATGACCGCGTTTTGCACATAATGCCTAAAAGTGCCTGTAAGGCGTTGTGTGTATTAACTTGTTGCGATTCGTTTGAGCCGCTACGTGCAAACTTGAATCGCAGTTCTGAGCCTAACCCGCGCAAGCTGGATGACCGCGTTATGCACATCATGCCTAGAAGTGCCTGTAAGGCTTGGTGTGTATTAACTTGTTGCGATTCGTTTGAGCCGCTACGTGCAAACTTGAATCGCAGTTCTGAGCCTAACCCGCGCAAGCTGGATGACCACGTTTTGCATATCATGCCTAAAAGTGCCTTTAAGGCGTTGTGTGTATTAACTTGTTGCGATTCGTTTGAGCCGCTACGTGCAAACTTGAATCGCAGTTCTGAGCCTAACCCGCGCAAGCTGGGTGACAGCGTTATGCAAATCATGCCTAGAAGTGCCTGTAAGGCGTTGTGTGTATTAACTTGTTGCGATTCGTTTGAGCCGCTACGTGCAAACTTGAATCGCAGTTCTGAGCCTAACCCGCGCAAGCTGGATGACCGCGTTATGCACATCATGCCTAGAAGTGCCTGTAAGGCTTTGTGTGTATTAACTTGTTGCGATTCGTTTGAGCCGCTACGTGCAAACTTGAATCGCATTTCTGAGCCTAACCCGCGCAAGCTGGATGACCGCGTTATGCACATCATGTCTAGAAGTGCCTGTAAGGCTTTGTGTGTATTAACTTGTTGCGATTCGCTTTAGCCGCTATGTGCGAACTTGAATCGCAGTTCTCAGCCTAACCCGCGCAAGCTGGATGACCGCGTTATGCACATCATGTCTAGAAGTGCCTGTAAGGCTTTGTGTGTATTAACTTGTTGCGATTCGCTTTAGCCGCTATGTGCGAACTTGAATCGCAGTTCTCAGCCTAACCCGCGCAAGCTGGATGACCTCGTTTTGCACATCATGCCTAAAGGTGCCTTTAAGGCGTTGTGTGTATTAACTTGTTGCGATTCGTTTGAGCCGCTACGTGCAAACTTGAATCGCAGTTCTGAGGCTAACCCGCGCAAGCTGGATGACCACGTTTTGCACATCATGCCTAAAAGTGCCTTTAAGGCGTTGTGTGTATTAACTTGTTGCGATTCGTTTGAGCCGCTACGTGCAAACTTGAATCGCAGTTCTGAGCCTAACCCGCGCAAGCTGGATGACCGCGTCATGCACATCATGCCTAGAAGTGCCTGTAAGGCTTTGTGTGTATTAACTTGTTGCGATTCGTTTGAGCCGCTACGTGCAAACTTGATTCGCAGTTCTGAGCCTAACCAGCGCAAGCTGGATGACCACGTTTTCACATCATGCCTAAAAGTGCCTTTAAGGCGTTGTGTGTATTAACTTGTTGCGATTCGTTTGAGCCGCTACGTGCAAACTTGAATCGCAGTTCTGAGCCTAACCCGCGCAAGCTGGATGACCGCGTCATGCACATCATGCCTAGAAGTGCCTGTAAGGCTTTGTGTGTATTAACTTGTTGCGATTCGCTTTAGCCGCTATGTGCGAACTTGAATCGCAGTTCTGAGCCTAACCCGCGCAAGCTGGGTGACAGCGTTATGCAAATCATGCCTAGAAGTGCCTTTAAGGCGTTGTGTGTATTAACTTGTTGCGATTCGTTTGAGCCGCTACGTGCAAACTTGAATCGCAGTTCTGAGCCTAACCCGCGCAAGCTGGATGACCGCGTTATGCACATCATGCCTAGAAGTGCCTGTAAGGCTTTGTGTGTATTAACTTGTTGCGATTCGTTTGAGCCGCTACGTGCAAACTTGATTCGCAGTTCTGAGCCTAACCAGCGCAAGCTGGATGACCACGTTTTCACATCATGCCTAAAAGTGCCTTTAAGGAGTTGTGTGTATTAACTTGTTGCGATTCGTTTGAGCCGCTACGTGCAAACTTGAATCGCAGTTCTGAGCCTAACCCGCGCAAGCTGGATGACAGCGTCATGCACATCATGCCTAGAAGTGCCTGTAAGGCTTTGTGTGTATTAACTTTTTGCGATTCGCTTTAGCCGCTATTTGCGAACTTGAAACGCAGTTCTCAGCCTAACCCGCGCAAGCTGGATGACCTCGTTTTTCACATCATGCCTAAAAGTGCCTGTAACGCTTTGTGTGTATTAACTTGTTGCGATTCGCTTTAGCCGCTATGTGCGAACTTGAATCGCAGTTCTCAGCCTAACCCGCGCAAGCTGGATGACCACGTTTTGCACATCATGCCTAGAAGTGCCTGTAAGGCTTTGTGTATATTAACTTGTTGCGATTCGTTTGAGCCGCTACGTGCAAACTTGAATCGCAGTTCTGAGGCTAACCCGCGCAAGCTGGATGACCACGTTTTGCACATCATGCCTAAAAGTGACTTTAAGGCGTTGTGTGTATTAACTTGTTGCGATTCGTTTGAGCCGCTACGTGCAAACTTGAATCGCAGTTCTGAGCCTAACCCGCGCAAGCTGGATGACCGCGTTATGCACATCATGCCTAGAAGTGCCTGTATGGCTTTGTGTGTATTAACTTGTTGCGATTCGCTTTAGCCGCTATGTGCGAACTTGAATCGCAGTTCTCAGCCTAACCCGCGCAAGCTGGATGACCTCGTTTTGCACATCATGCCTAAAAGTGCCTTTAAGGAGTTGTGTGTATTAACTTGTTGCGATTCGTTTGAGCCGCTACGTGCAAACTTGAATCGCAGTTCTGAGGCTAACCCGCGCAAGCTGGATGACCACGTTTTGCACATCATGCCTAAAAGTGCCTTTAAGGCGTTGTGTGCATTAACTTGTTGCGATTCGTTTGAGCCGCTACGTGCAAACTTGAATCGCAGTTCTGAGCCTAACCCGCGCAAGCTGGATGACCGCGTCATGCACATCATGCCTAGAAGTGCCTGTAAGGCTTTGTGTGTATTAACTTGTTGCGATTCGCTTTAGCCGCTATGTGCGAACTTGAATCGCAGTTCTGTACCTAACCCGCGCAGCTTGAGTGACGCCTATTTGCACATCATGCCTAAAAGTGCCTGTAAGGCGTTGTGTGTATAACTTGTTGCGATTCGCTTTAGCCACTATGTGCGAACTTGAATCGCAGTTCTGAGCCTAACCCGCGCAAGCTGGATGACCACGTTTTGCACATCATGCCTAAAAGTGCCTTTAAGGCGTTGTGTGTATTAACTTGTTGCGATTCGTTTGAGCCGCTACGTGCAAACTTGAATCGCAGTTCTGAGCCTAACCCGCGGAAGCTGGATGACAGCGTTATGCACATCATGCCTAGAGGTGCCTGTAAGGCTTTGAGTGTATTAACTTGTTGCGGTTCGTTTGAGCCGCTACGTGCAAACTTGAATCGCAGTTCTGAGCCTAACCCGCGCAAGCTGGATGATCGCGTTATGCACATCATGCCTAGAAGTGCCTGTAAGGCTTTGTGTGTATTAACTTGTTGCGATTCGCTTTAGCCGCTATGTGCGAACTTGAATCGCAGTTCTCAGCCTAACCCGCGCAAGCTGGATGACCTCGTTTTTCACATCATGCCTAAAAGTGCCTGTAAGGCGTTGTGTGTATTAACTTGTTGCGATTCGTTTGAGCCGCTACGTGCAAACTTGAATCGCAGTTCTGAGCCTAACCCGCGCAAGCTGGATGACCGCGTTATGCACATCATGCCTAGAAGTGCCTGTAAGGCTTTGTGTGTATTAACTTGTTGCGATTCGTTTGAGCCGCTACGTGCAAACTTGATTCGCAGTTCTGAGCCTAACCCGCGCAAGCTGGATGACCGCGTTATGCACATCATGCCTAGAAGTGCCTGTAAGGCTTTGTGTGTATTAACTTGTTGCGATTAGCTTTAGCCGCTATGTGCGAACTTGAATCGCAGTTCTCAGCCTAACCCGCGCAAGCTGGATGACCTCGTTTTTCACATCATGCCTAAAAGTGCCTGTAAGGCTTTGTGTGTATTAACTTGTTGCGATTCGCTTTAGCCGCTATGTGCGAACTTGAATCGCAGTTCTCAGCCAACCCGCGCAAGCTGGATGACCACGTTTTGCACATCATGCCTAAAAGTGCCTTTAAAGCGATGTGTGTATTAACTTGATGCGATTCGTTTGAGCCGCTACGTGCAAACTTGAATCGCAGTTCTGAGCCTAACCCGCGCAAGCTGGATGACCGCGTTTTGCACATAATGCCTAAAAGTGCCTGTAAGGCGTTGTGTGTATTAACTTGTTGCGATTCGTTTGAGCCGCTACGTGCAAACTTGAATCGCAGTTCTGAGCCTAACCCGCGCAAGCTGGATGACCGCGTTATGCACATCATGCCTAGAAGTGCCTGTAAGGCTTGGTGTGTATTAACTTGTTGCGATTCGTTTGAGCCGCTACGTGCAAACTTGAATCGCAGTTCTGAGCCTAACCCGCGCAAGCTGGATGACCACGTTTTGCATATCATGCCTAAAAGTGCCTTTAAGGCGTTGTGTGTATTAACTTGTTGCGATTCGTTTGAGCCGCTACGTGCAAACTTGAATCGCAGTTCTGAACCTAACCCGCGCAAGCTGGGTGACAGCGTTATGCAAATCATGCCTAGAAGTGCCTGTAAGGCGTTGTGTGTATTAACTTGTTGCGATTCGTTTGAGCCGCTACGTGCAAACTTGAATCGCAGTTCTGAGCCTAACCCGCGCAAGCTGGATGACCGCGTTATGCACATCATGCCTAGAAGTGCCTGTAAGGCTTTGTGTGTATTAACTTGTTGCGATTCGTTTGAGCCGCTACGTGCAAACTTGAATCGCATTTCTGAGCCTAACCCGCGCAAGCTGGATGACCGCGTTATGCACATCATGTCTAGAAGTGCCTGTAAGGCTTTGTGTGTATTAACTTGTTGCGATTCGCTTTAGCCGCTATGTGCGAACTTGAATCGCAGTTCTCAGCCTAACCCGCGCAAGCTGGATGACCGCGTTATGCACATCATGTCTAGAAGTGCCTGTAAGGCTTTGTGTGTATTAACTTGTTGCGATTCGCTTTAGCCGCTATGTGCGAACTTGAATCGCAGTTCTCAGCCTAACCCGCGCAAGCTGGATGACCTCGTTTTGCACATCATGCCTAAAGGTGCCTTTAAGGCGTTGTGTGTATTAACTTGTTGCGATTCGTTTGAGCCGCTACGTGCAAACTTGAATCGCAGTTCTGAGGCTAACCCGCGCAAGCTGGATGACCACGTTTTGCACATCATGCCTAAAAGTGCCTTTAAGGCGTTGTGTGTATTAACTTGTTGCGATTCGTTTGAGCCGCTACGTGCAAACTTGAATCGCAGTTCTGAGCCTAACCCGCGCAAGCTGGATGACCGCGTCATGCACATCATGCCTAGAAGTGCCTGTAAGGCTTTGTGTGTATTAACTTGTTGCGATTCGTTTGAGCCGCTACGTGCAAACTTGATTCGCAGTTCTGAGCCAAACCAGCGCAAGCTGGATGACCACGTTTTCACATCATGCCTAAAAGTGCCTTTAAGGCGTTGTGTGTATTAACTTGTTGCGATTCGTTTGAGCCGCTACGTGCAAACTTGAATCGCAGTTCTGAGCCTAACCCGCGCAAGCTGGATGACCGCGTCATGCACATCATGCCTAGAAGTGCCTGTAAGGCTTTGTGTGTATTAACTTGTTGCGATTCGCTTTAGCCGCTATGTGCGAACTTGAATCGCAGTTCTGAGCCTAACCCGCGCAAGCTGGGTGACAGCGTTATGCAAATCATGCCTAGAAGTGCCTTTAAGGCGTTGTGTGTATTAACTTGTTGCGATTCGTTTGAGCCGCTACGTGCAAACTTGAATCGCAGTTCTGAGCCTAACCCGCGCAAGCTGGATGACCGCGTTATGCACATCATGCCTAGAAGTGCCTGTAAGGCTTTGTGTGTATTAACTTGTTGCGATTCGTTTGAGCCGCTACGTGCAAACTTGATTCGCAGTTCTGAGCCTAACCAGCGCAAGCTGGATGACCACGTTTTCACATCATGCCTAAAAGTGCCTTTAAGGAGTTGTGTGTATTAACTTGTTGCGATTCGTTTGAGCCGCTACGTGCAAACTTGAATCGCAGTTCTGAGCCTAACCCGCGCAAGCTGGATGACAGCGTCATGCACATCATGCCTAGAAGTGCCTGTAAGGCTTTGTGTGTATTAACTTTTTGCGATTCGCTTTAGCCGCTATTTGCGAACTTGAATCGCAGTTCTCAGCCTAACCCGCGCAAGCTGGATGACCTCGTTTTTCACATCATGCCTAAAAGTGCCTGTAAGGCTTTGTGTGTATTAACTTGTTGCGATTCGCTTTAGCCGCTATGTGCGAACTTGAATCGCAGTTCTCAGCCTAACCCGCGCAAGCTGGATGACCACGTTTTGCACATCATGCCTAGAAGTGCCTGTAAGGCTTTGTGTATATTAACTTGTTGCGATTCGTTTGAGCCGCTACGTGCAAACTTGAATCGCAGTTCTGAGGCTAACCCGCGCAAGCTGGATGACCACGTTTTGCACATCATGCCTAAAAGTGACTTTAAGGCGGTGTGTGTATTAACTTGTTGCGATTCGTTTGAGCCGCTACGTGCAAACTTGAATCGCAGTTCTGAGCCTAACCCGCGCAAGCTGGATGACCGCGTTATGCACATCATGCCTAGAAGTGCCTGTAAGGCTTTGTGTGTATTAACTTGTTGCGATTCGCTTTAGCCGCTATGTGCGAACTTGAATCGCAGTTCTCAGCCTAACCCGCGCAAGCTGGATGACCTCGTTTTTCACATCATGCCTAAAAGTGCCTGTAAGGCGTTGTGTGTATTAACTTGTTGCGATTCGTTTGAGCCGCTACGTGCAAACTTGAATCGCAGTTCTGAGCCTAACCCGCGCAAGCTGGATGACCGCGTTATGCACATCATGCCTAGAAGTGCCTGTAAGGCTTTGTGTGTATTAACTTGTTGCGATTCGTTTGAGCCGCTACGTGCAAACTTGATTCGCAGTTCTGAGCCTAACCCGCGCAAGCTGGATGACCGCGTTATGCACATCATGCCTAGAAGTGCCTGTAAGGCTTTGTGTGTATTAACTTGTTGCGATTAGCTTTAGCCGCTATGTGCGAACTTGAATCGCAGTTCTCAGCCTAACCCGCGCAAGCTGGATGACCTCGTTTTTCACATCATGCCTAAAAGTGCCTGTAAGGCTTTGTGTGTATTAACTTGTTGCGATTCGCTTTAGCCGCTATGTGCGAACTTGAATCGCAGTTCTCAGCCAACCCGCGCAAGCTGGATGACCACGTTTTGCACATCATGCCTAAAAGTGCCTTTAAAGCGATGTGTGTATTAACTTGATGCGATTCGTTTGAGCCGCTACGTGCAAACTTGAATCGCAGTTCTGAGCCTAACCCGCGCAAGCTGGATGACCGCGTTTTGCACATAATGCCTAAAAGTGCCTGTAAGGCGTTGTGTGTATTAACTTGTTGCGATTCGTTTGAGCCGCTACGTGCAAACTTGAATCGCAGTTCTGAGCCTAACCCGCGCAAGCTGGATGACCGCGTTATGCACATCATGCCTAGAAGTGCCTGTAAGGCTTGGTGTGTATTAACTTGTTGCGATTCGTTTGAGCCGCTACGTGCAAACTTGAATCGCAGTTCTGAGCCTAACCCGCGCAAGCTGGATGACCACGTTTTGCATATCATGCCTAAAAGTGCCTTTAAGGCGTTGTGTGTATTAACTTGTTGCGATTCGTTTGAGCCGCTACGTGCAAACTTGAATCGCAGTTCTGAGCCTAACCCGCGCAAGCTGGGTGACAGCGTTATGCAAATCATGCCTAGAAGTGCCTGTAAGGCGTTGTGTGTATTAACTTGTTGCGATTCGTTTGAGCCGCTACGTGCAAACTTGAATCGCAGTTCTGAGCCTAACCCGCGCAAGCTGGATGACCGCGTTATGCACATCATGCCTAGAAGTGCCTGTAAGGCTTTGTGTGTATTAACTTGTTGCGATTCGTTTGAGCCGCTACGTGCAAACTTGAATCGCATTTCTGAGCCTAACCCGCGCAAGCTGGATGACCGCGTTATGCACATCATGTCTAGAAGTGCCTGTAAGGCTTTGTGTGTATTAACTTGTTGCGATTCGCTTTAGCCGCTATGTGCGAACTTGAATCGCAGTTCTCAGCCTAACCCGCGCAAGCTGGATGACCTCGTTTTGCACATCATGCCTAAAGGTGCCTTTAAGGCGTTGTGTGTATTAACTTGTTGCGATTCGTTTGAGCCGCTACGTGCAAACTTGAATCGCAGTTCTGAGGCTAACCCGCGCAAGCTGGATGACCACGTTTTGCACATCATGCCTAAAAGTGCCTTTAAGGCGTTGTGTGTATTAACTTGTTGCGATTCGTTTGAGCCGCTACGTGCAAACTTGAATCGCAGTTCTGAGCCTAACCCGCGCAAGCTGGATGACCGCGTCATGCACATCATGCCTAGAAGTGCCTGTAAGGCTTTGTGTGTATTAACTTGTTGCGATTCGTTTGAGCCGCTACGTGCAAACTTGATTCGCAGTTCTGAGCCAAACCAGCGCAAGCTGGATGACCACGTTTTCACATCATGCCTAAAAGTGCCTTTAAGGCGTTGTGTGTATTAACTTGTTGCGATTCGTTTGAGCCGCTACGTGCAAACTTGAATCGCAGTTCTGAGCCTAACCCGCGCAAGCTGGATGACCGCGTCATGCACATCATGCCTAGAAGTGCCTGTAAGGCTTTGTGTGTATTAACTTGTTGCGATTCGCTTTAGCCGCTATGTGCGAACTTGAATCGCAGTTCTGAGCCTAACCCGCGCAAGCTGGGTGACAGCGTTATGCAAATCATGCCTAGAAGTGCCTTTAAGGCGTTGTGTGTATTAACTTGTTGCGATTCGTTTGAGCCGCTACGTGCAAACTTGAATCGCAGTTCTGAGCCTAACCCGCGCAAGCTGGATGACCGCGTTATGCACATCATGCCTAGAAGTGCCTGTAAGGCTTTGTGTGTATTAACTTGTTGCGATTCGTTTGAGCCGCTACGTGCAAACTTGATTCGCAGTTCTGAGCCTAACCAGCGCAAGCTGGATGACCACGTTTTCACATCATGCCTAAAAGTGCCTTTAAGGAGTTGTGTGTATTAACTTGTTGCGATTCGTTTGAGCCGCTACGTGCAAACTTGAATCGCAGTTCTGAGCCTAACCCGCGCAAGCTGGATGACAGCGTCATGCACATCATGCCTAGAAGTGCCTGTAAGGCTTTGTGTGTATTAACTTTTTGCGATTCGCTTTAGCCGCTATTTGCGAACTTGAATCGCAGTTCTCAGCCTAACCCGCGCAAGCTGGATGACCTCGTTTTTCACATCATGCCTAAAAGTGCCTGTAAGGCTTTGTGTGTATTAACTTGTTGCGATTCGCTTTAGCCGCTATGTGCGAACTTGAATCGCAGTTCTCAGCCTAACCCGCGCAAGCTGGATGACCACGTTTTGCACATC
Source organism: Amblyomma maculatum (assembly GCF_055883805.1). NCBI lineage: Eukaryota > Metazoa > Arthropoda > Arachnida > Ixodida > Ixodidae > Amblyomma > Amblyomma maculatum. The sequence goes on from NW_028146746.1 coordinate 1,510,360, forward strand.
ATGCCTAGAAGTGCCTGTAAGGCTTTGTGTATATTAACTTGTTGCGATTCGTTTGAGCCGCTACGTGCAAACTTGAATCGCAGTTCTGAGGCTAACCCGCGCAAGCTGGATGACCACGTTTTGCACATCATGCCTAAAAGTGACTTTAAGGCGGTGTGTGTATTAACTTGTTGCGATTCGTTTGAGCCGCTACGTGCAAACTTGAATCGCAGTTCTGAGCCTAACCCGCGCAAGCTGGATGACCGCGTTATGCACATCATGCCTAGAAGTGCCTGTATGGCTTTGTGTGTATTAACTTGTTGCGATTCGCTTTAGCCGCTATGTGCGAACTTGAATCGCAGTTCTCAGCCTAACCCGCGCAAGCTGGATGACCTCGTTTTGCACATCATGCCTAAAAGTGCCTTTAAGGAGTTGTGTGTATTAACTTGTTGCGATTCGTTTGAGCCGCTACGTGCAAACTTGAATCGCAGTTCTGAGGCTAACCCGCGCAAGCTGGATGACCACGTTTTGCACATCATGCCTAAAAGTGCCTTTAAGGCGTTGTGTGTATTAACTTGTTGCGATTCGTTTGAGCCGCTACGTGCAAACTTGAATCGCAGTTCTGAGCCTAACCCGCGCAAGCTGATGACCGGGTCATGCACATCATGCCTAGAAGTGCCTGTAAGGCTTTGTGTGTATTAACTTGTTGCGATTCGCTTTAGCCGCTATGTGCGAACTTGAATCGCAGTTCTCAGCCTAACCCGCGCGAGCTGGATGACCTCGTTTTTCACATCATGCCTAAAAGTGCCTGTAAGGCTTTGTGTGTATTAACTTGTTGCGATTCGCTTTAGCCGCTATATGCGAACTTGAATCGCAGTTCTGAGCCTAACCCGCGCAAGCTGGATGACCGCGTTTTGCACATAATGCCTAAAAGTGCCTGTAAGGCGTTGTGTGTATTAACTTGTTGCGATTCGTTTGAGCTGCTACGTGCAAACTTGAATCGCAGTTCTGAGCCTAACCCGCGCAAGCTGGGTGACAGCGTTATGCAAATCATGCCTGGAAGTGCCTGTAAGGCTTTGTGTGTATTAACTTGTTGCGATTCGCTTTAGCCGCTATGTGCGAACTTGAATCGCAGTTCTGTACCTAACCCGCGCAGCTTGAGTGACGCCTATTTGCACATCATGCCTAAAAGTGCCTGTAAGGCGTTGTGTGCATAACTTGTTGCGATTCGCTTTAGCCACTATGTGCGAACTTGAATCGCAGTTCTGAGCCTAACCCGCGCAAGCTGGATGACCACGTTTTGCACATCATGCCTAAAAGTGCCTTTAAGGCGTTGTGTGTATTAACTTGTTGCGATTCGTTTGAGCCGCTACGTGCAAACTTGAATCGCAGTTCTGAGCCTAACCCGCGGAAGCTGGATGACCGCGTTATGCACATCATGCCTAGAAGTGCCTGTAAGGCTTTGAGTGTATTAACTTGTTGCGGTTCGTTTGAGCCGCTACGTGCAAACTTGAATCGCAGTTCTGAGCCTAACCCGCGCAAGCTGGATGACCGCGTTATGCACATCATGCCTAGAAGTGCCTGTAAGGCTTTGTGTGTATTAACTTGTTGCGATTCGCTTTAGCCGCTATGTGCGAACTTGAATCGCAGTTCTCAGCCTAACCCGCGCAAGCTGGATGACCTCGTTTTTCACATCATGCCTAAAAGTGCCTGTAAGGCGTTGTGTGTATTAACTTGTTGCGATTCGTTTGAGCCGCTACGTGCAAACTTGAATCGCAGTTCTGAGCCTAACCCGCGCAAGCTGGATGACCGCGTTATGCACATCATGCCTAGAAGTGCCTGTAAGGCTTTGTGTGTATTAACTTGTTGCGATTCGTTTGAGCCGCTACGTGCAAACTTGATTCGCAGTTCTGAGCCTAACCCGCGCAAGCTGGATGACCGCGTTATGCACATCATGCCTAGAAGTGCCTGTAAGGCTTTGTGTGTATTAACTTGTTGCGATTCGCTTTAGCCGCTATGTGCGAACTTGAATCGCAGTTCTCAGCCTAACCCGCGCAAGCTGGATGACCTCGTTTTTCACATCATGCCTAAAAGTGCCTGTAAGGCTTTGTGTGTATTAACTTGTTGCGATTCGCTTTAGCCGCTATGTGCGAACTTGAATCGCAGTTCTCAGCCAACCCGCGCAAGCTGGATGACCACGTTTTGCACATCATGCCTAAAAGTGCCTTTAAAGCGATGTGTGTATTAACTTGTTGCGATTCGTTTGAGCCGCTACGTGCAAACTTGAATCGCAGTTCTGAGCCTAACCCGCGCAAGCTGGATGACCGCGTTTTGCACATAATGCCTAAAAGTGCCTGTAAGGCGTTGTGTGTATTAACTTGTTGCGATTCGTTTGAGCCGCTACTTGCAAACTTGAATCGCAGTTCTGAGCCTAACCCGCGCAAGCTGGATGACCGCGTTATGCACATCATGCCTAGAAGTGCCTGTAAGGCTTGGTGTGTATTAACTTGTTGCGATTCGTTTGAGCCGCTACGTGCAAACTTGAATCGCAGTTCTGAGCCTAACCCGCGCAAGCTGGATGACCACGTTTTGCATATCATGCCTAAAAGTGCCTTTAAGGCGTTGTGTGTATTAACTTGTTGCGATTCGTTTGAGCCGCTACGTGCAAACTTGAATCGCAGTTCTGAGCCTAACCCGCGCAAGCTGGGTGACAGCGTTATGCAAATCATGCCTAGAAGTGCCTGTAAGGCGTTGTGTGTATTAACTTGTTGCGATTCGTTTGAGCCGCTACGTGCAAACTTGAATCGCAGTTCTGAGCCTAACCCGCGCAAGCTGGATGACCGCGTTATGCACATCATGCCTAGAAGTGCCTGTAAGGCTTTGTGTGTATTAACTTGTTGCGATTCGTTTGAGCCGCTACGTGCAAACTTGAATCGCATTTCTGAGCCTAACCCGCGCAAGCTGGATGACCGCGTTATGCACATCATGTCTAGAAGTGCCTGTAAGGCTTTGTGTGTATTAACTTGTTGCGATTCGCTTTAGCCGCTATGTGCGAACTTGAATCGCAGTTCTCAGCCTAACCCGCGCAAGCTGGATGACCGCGTTTTGCACATAATGCCTAAAAGTGCCTGTAAGGCGTTGTGTGTATTAATTTGTTGCGATTCGTTTGAGCCGCTACGTGCAAACTTGAATCGCAGTTCTGAGCCTAACCCGCGCAAGCTGGATGACCGCGTTATGCACATCATGCCTAGAAGTGCCTGTAAGGCTTTGTGTGTATTAACTTGTTGCGATTCGTTTGAGCCGCTACGTGCAAACTTGAATCGCATTTCTGAGCCTAACCCGCGCAAGCTGGATGACCGCGTTATGCACATCATGTCTAGAAGTGCCTGTAAGGCTTTGTGTGTATTAACTTGTTGCGATTCGCTTTAGCCGCTATGTGCGAACTTGAATCGCAGTTCTCAGCCAACCCGCGCAAGCTGGATGACCACGTTTTGCACATCATGCCTAAAAGTGCCTTTAAAGCGATGTGTGTATTAACTTGTTGCGATTCGTTTGAGCCGCTACGTGCAAACTTGAATCGCAGTTCTGAGCCTAACCCGCGCAAGCTGGATGACCGCGTTTTGCACATAATGCCTAAAAGTGCCTGTAAGGCGTTGTGTGTATTAACTTGTTGCGATTCGTTTGAGCCGCTACTTGCAAACTTGAATCGCAGTTCTGAGCCTAACCCGCGCAAGCTGGATGACCGCGTTATGCACATCATGCCTAGAAGTGCCTGTAAGGCTTGGTGTGTATTAACTTGTTGCGATTCGTTTGAGCCGCTACGTGCAAACTTGAATCGCAGTTCTGAGCCTAACCCGCGCAAGCTGGATGACCACGTTTTGCATATCATGCCTAAAAGTGCCTTTAAGGCGTTGTGTGTATTAACTTGTTGCGATTCGTTTGAGCCGCTACGTGCAAACTTGAATCGCAGTTCTGAGCCTAACCCGCGCAAGCTGGGTGACAGCGTTATGCAAATCATGCCTAGAAGTGCCTGTAAGGCGTTGTGTGTATTAACTTGTTGCGATTCGTTTGAGCCGCTACGTGCAAACTTGAATCGCAGTTCTGAGCCTAACCCGCGCAAGCTGGATGACCGCGTTATGCACATCATGCCTAGAAGTGCCTGTAAGGCTTTGTGTGTATTAACTTGTTGCGATTCGTTTGAGCCGCTACGTGCAAACTTGAATCGCATTTCTGAGCCTAACCCGCGCAAGCTGGATGACCGCGTTATGCACATCATGTCTAGAAGTGCCTGTAAGGCTTTGTGTGTATTAACTTGTTGCGATTCGCTTTAGCCGCTATGTGCGAACTTGAATCGCAGTTCTCAGCCTAACCCGCGCAAGCTGGATGACCTCGTTTTGCACATCATGCCTAAAGGTGCCTTTAAGGCGTTGTGTGTATTAACTTGTTGCGATTCGTTTGAGCCGCTACGTGCAAACTTGAATCGCAGTTCTGAGGCTAACCCGCGCAAGCTGGATGACCACGTTTTGCACATCATGCCTAAAAGTGCCTTTAAGGCGTTGTGTGTATTAACTTGTTGCGATTCGTTTGAGCCGCTACGTGCAAACTTGAATCGCAGTTCTGAGCCTAACCCGCGCAAGCTGGATGACCGCGTCATGCACATCATGCCTAGAAGTGCCTGTAAGGCTTTGTGTGTATTAACTTGTTGCGATTCGCTTTAGCCGCTATGTGCGAACTTGAATCGAAGTTCTCAGCCTAACCCGCGCAAGCTGGATGACCTCGTTTTTCACATCATGCCTAAAAGTGCCTGTAAGGCTTTGTGTGTATTTTGTTGCGATTCGCTTTAGCAGCTATGTGCGAACTTGAATCGCAGTTCTGAGCCTAACCAGCGCAAGCTGGATGACCACGTTTTCACATCATGCCTAAAAGTGCCTTTAAGGCGTTGTGTGTATTAACTTGTTGCGATTCGTTTGAGCCGCTACGTGCAAACTTGAATCGCAGTTCTGAGCCTAACCCGCGCAAGCTGGATGACCGCGTCATGCACATCATGCCTAGAAGTGCCTGTAAGGCGTTGTGTGTATTAACTTGTTGCGGTTCGTTTGAGCCGCTACGTGCAAACTTGAATCGCAGTTCTGAGCCTAACCCGCGCAAGCTGGATGACCGCGTTATGCACATCATGCCTAGAAGTGCCTGTAAGGCTTTGTGTGTATTAACTTGTTGCGATTCGTTTGAGCCGCTACGTGCAAACTTGATTCGCAGTTCTGAGCCTAACCAGCGCAAGCTGGATGACCACGTTTTCACATCATGCCTAAAAGTGCCTTTAAGGCGTTGTGTGTATTAACTTGTTGCGATTCGTTTGAGCCGCTACGTGCAAACTTGAATCGCAGTTCTGAGCCTAACCCGCGCAAGCTGGATGACCGCGTCATGCACATCATGCCTAGAAGTGCCTGTAAGGCTTTGTGTGTATTAACTTGTTGCGATTCGCTTTAGCCGCTATGTGCGAACTTGAATCGCAGTTCTCAGCCTAACCCGCGCAAGCTGGATGACCTCGTTTTTCACATCATGCCTAAAAGTGCCTGTAAGGCTTTGTGTGTATTAACTTGTTGCGATTCGCTTTAGCCGCTATGTGCGAACTTGAATCGCAGTTCTCAGCCTAACCCGCGCAAGCTGGATGACCACGTTTTGCACATCATGCCTAGAAGTGCCTGTAAGGCTTTGTGTGTATTAACTTGTTGCGATTCGTTTGAGCCGCTACGTGCAAACTTGATTCGCAGTTCTGAGCCTAACCCGCGCAAGCTGGATGACCACGTTTTCACATCATGCCTAAAAGTGCCTTTAAGGCGTTGTGTGTATTAACTTGTTGCGATTCGCTTTAGCCGCGTTTTGCGAACTTGAATCGCAGTTCTGAGCCTAACCCGCGCAAGCTGGATGACCGCGTTTTGCACATAATGCCTAAAAGTGCCTGTAAGGCGTTGTGTGTATTAACTTGTTGCGATTCGTTTGAGCCGCTACTTGCAAACTTGAATCGCAGTTCTGAGCCTAACCCGCGCAAGCTGGATGACCGCGTTATGCACATCATGCCTAGAAGTGCCTGTAAGGCTTGGTGTGTATTAACTTGTTGCGATTCGTTTGAGCCGCTACGTGCAAACTTGAATCGCAGTTCTGAGCCTAACCCGCGCAAGCTGGATGACCACGTTTTGCATATCATGCCTAAAAGTGCCTTTAAGGCGTTGTGTGTATTAACTTGTTGCGATTCGTTTGAGCCGCTACGTGCAAACTTGAATCGCAGTTCTGAGCCTAACCCGCGCAAGCTGGGTGACAGCGTTATGCAAATCATGCCTAGAAGTGCCTGTAAGGCGTTGTGTGTATTAACTTGTTGCGATTCGTTTGAGCCGCTACGTGCAAATTTGAATCGCAGTTCTGAGCCTAACCCGCGCAAGCTGGATGACCGCGTTATGCACATCATGCCTAGAAGTGCCTGTAAGGCTTTGTGTGTATTAACTTGTTGCGATTCGTTTGAGCCGCTACGTGCAAACTTGAATCGCATTTCTGAGCCTAACCCGCGCAAGCTGGATGACCGCGTTATGCACATCATGTCTAGAAGTGCCTGTAAGGCTTTGTGTGTATTAACTTGTTGCGATTCGCTTTAGCCGCTATGTGCGAACTTGAATCGCAGTTCTCAGCCTAACCCGCGCAAGCTGGATGACCTCGTTTTGCACATCATGCCTAAAGGTGCCTTTAAGGCGTTGTGTGTATTAACTTGTTGCGATTCGTTTGAGCCGCTACGTGCAAACTTGAATCGCAGTTCTGAGGCTAACCCGCGCAAGCTGGATGACCACGTTTTGCACATCATGCCTAAAAGTGCCTTTAAGGCGTTGTGTGTATTAACTTGTTGCGATTCGTTTGAGCCGCTACGTGCAAACTTGAATCGCAGTTCTGAGCCTAACCCGCGCAAGCTGGATGACCGCGTCATGCACATCATGCCTAGAAGTGCCTGTAAGGCTTTGTGTGTATTAACTTGTTGCGATTCGCTTTAGCCGCTATGTGCGAACTTGAATCGAAGTTCTCAGCCTAACCCGCGCAAGCTGGATGACCTCGTTTTTCACATCATGCCTAAAAGTGCCTGTAAGGCTTTGTGTGTATTTTGTTGCGATTCGCTTTAGCAGCTATGTGCGAACTTGAATCGCAGTTCTGAGCCTAACCAGCGCAAGCTGGATGACCACGTTTTCACATCATGCCTAAAAGTGCCTTTAAGGCGTTGTGTGTATTAACTTGTTGCGATTCGTTTGAGCCGCTACGTGCAAACTTGAATCGCAGTTCTGAGCCTAACCCGCGCAAGCTGGATGACCGCGTCATGCACATCATGCCTAGAAGTGCCTGTAAGGCGTTGTGTGTATTAACTTGTTGCGGTTCGTTTGAGCCGCTACGTGCAAACTTGAATCGCAGTTCTGAGCCTAACCCGCGCAAGCTGGATGACCGCGTTATGCACATCATGCCTAGAAGTGCCTGTAAGGCTTTGTGTGTATTAACTTGTTGCGATTCGTTTGAGCCGCTACGTGCAAACTTGATTCGCAGTTCTGAGCCTAACCAGCGCAAGCTGGATGACCACGTTTTCACATCATGCCTAAAAGTGCCTTTAAGGCGTTGTGTGTATTAACTTGTTGCGATTCGTTTGAGCCGCTACGTGCAAACTTGAATCGCAGTTCTGAGCCTAACCCGCGCAAGCTGGATGACCGCGTCATGCACATCATGCCTAGAAGTGCCTGTAAGGCTTTGTGTGTATTAACTTGTTGCGATTCGCTTTAGCCGCTATGTGCGAACTTGAATCGCAGTTCTCAGCCTAACCCGCGCAAGCTGGATGACCTCGTTTTTCACATCATGCCTAAAAGTGCCTGTAAGGCTTTGTGTGTATTAACTTGTTGCGATTCGCTTTAGCCGCTATGTGCGAACTTGAATCGCAGTTCTCAGCCTAACCCGCGCAAGCTGGATGACCACGTTTTGCACATCATGCCTAGAAGTGCCTGTAAGGCTTTGTGTGTATTAACTTGTTGCGATTCGTTTGAGCCGCTACGTGCAAACTTGATTCGCAGTTCTGAGCCTAACCCGCGCAAGCTGGATGACCACGTTTTCACATCATGCCTAAAAGTGCCTTTAAGGCGTTGTGTGTATTAACTTGTTGCGATTCGCTTTAGCCGCGTTTTGCGAACTTGAATCGCAGTTCTCAGCCTAACCCGCGCAAGCTGGATGACCTCGTTTTTCACATCATGCCTAAAAGTGCCTGTAAGGCTTTGTGTGTATTAACTTGTTGCGATTCGCTTTAGCCGCTATGTGCGAACTTGAATCGCAGTTCTCAGCCTAACCCGCGCAAGCTGGATGACCACGTTTTGCACATCATGCCTAGAAGTGCCTGTAAGGCTTTGTGTGTATTAACTTGTTGCGATTCGTTTGAGCCGCTACGTGCAAACTTGAATCGCAGTTCTGAGGCTAACCCGCGCAGGCTGGATGACCACGTTTTGCACATCATGCCTAAAAGTGCCTTTAAGGCGTTGTGTGTATTAACTTGTTGCGATTCGTTTGAGCCGCTACGTGCAAACTTGAATCGCATTTCTGAGCCTAACCCGCGCAAACTGGATGACCGCGTTATGCACATCATGTCTAGAAGTGCCTGTAAGGCTTTGTGTGTATTAACTTGTTGCGATTCGCTTTAGCCGCTATGTGCGAACTTGAATCGCAGTTCTCAGCCTAACCCGCGCAAGCTGGATGACCTCGTTTTGCACATCATGCCTAAAGGTGCCTTTAAGGCGTTGTGTGTATTAACTTGTTGCGATTCGTTTGAGCCGCTACGTGCAAACTTGAATCGCAGTTCTGAGGCTAACCCGCGCAGGCTGGATGACCACGTTTTGCACATCATGCCTAAAAGTGCCTTTAAGGCGTTGTGTGTATTAACTTGTTGCGATTCGTTTGAGCCGCTACGTGCAAACTTGAATCGCATTTCTGAGCCTAACCCGCGCAAACTGGATGACCGCGTTATGCACATCATGTCTAGAAGTGCCTGTAAGGCTTTGTGTGTATTAACTTGTTGCGATTCGCTTTAGCCGCTATGTGCGAACTTGAATCGCAGTTCTCAGCCTAACCCGCGCAAGCTGGATGACCTCGTTTTGCACATCATGCCTAAAGGTGCCTTTAAGGCGTTGTGTGTATTAACTTGTTGCGATTCGTTTGAGCCGCTACGTGCAAACTTGAATCGCAGTTCTGAGGCTAACCCGCGCAAGCTGGATGACCACGTTTTGCACATCATGCCTAAAAGTGCCTTTAAGGCGTTGTGTGTATTAACTTGTTGCGATTCGTTTGAGCCGCTACGTGCAAACTTGAATCGCAGTTCTGAGCCTAACCCGCGCAAGCTGGATGACCGCGTCATGCACATAATGCCTAGAAGTGCCTGTAAGGCTTTGTGTGTATTAACTTGTTGCGATTCGCTTTAGCCGCTATGTGCGAACTTGATTCGAAGTTCTCAGCCTAACCCGCGCAAGCTGGATGACCTCGTTTTTCACATCATGCCTAAAAGTGCCTGTAAGGCTTTGTGTGTATTTTGTTGCGATTCGCTTTAGCAGCTATGTGCGAACTTGAATCGCAGTTCTCAGCCTAACCCGCGCAAGCTGGATGACCACGTTTTGCACATCATGCCTAGAAGTGCCTGTAAGGCTTTGTGTGTATTAACTTGTTGCGATTCGTTTGAGCCGCTACGTGCAAACTTGAATCGCAGTTCTGAGGCTAACCCGCGCAAGCTGGATGACTACGTTTTGCACATCATGCCTAAAAGTGCCTTTAAGGCGTTGTGTGTATTAACTTGTTGCGATTCGCTTTAGCCACTATGTGCGAACTTGAATCGCAGTTCTGAGCCTAACCCGCGCAAGCTGGATGACCACGTTTTGCACATCATGCCTAAAAGTGCCTTTAAGGCGTTGTGTGCATTAACTTGTTGCGGTTCGTTTGAGCCGCTACGTGCAAACTTGAATCGCAGTTCTGAGCCTAACCCGCGCAAGCTGGATGACCGCGTTATGCACATCATGCCTAGAAGTGCCTGTAAGGCTTTGTGTGTATTAACTTGTTGCGATTCGTTTGAGCCGCTACGTGCAAACTTGATTCGCAGTTCTGAGGCTAACCCGCGCAGGCTGGATGACCACGTTTTGCACATCATGCCTAAAAGTGCCTTTAAGGCGTTGTGTGTATTAACTTGTTGCGATTCGTTTGAGCCGCTACGTGCAAACTTGAATCGCATTTCTGAGCCTAACCCGCGCAAACTGGATGACCGCGTTATGCACATCATGTCTAGAAGTGCCTGTAAGGCTTTGTGTGTATTAACTTGTTGCGATTCGCTTTAGCCGCTATGTGCGAACTTGAATCGCAGTTCTCAGCCTAACCCGCGCAAGCTGGATGACCTCGTTTTGCACATCATGCCTAAAGGTGCCTTTAAGGCGTTGTGTGTATTAACTTGTTGCGATTCGTTTGAGCCGCTACGTGCAAACTTGAATCGCAGTTCTGAGGCTAACCCGCGCAAGCTGGATGACCACGTTTTGCACATCATGCCTAAAAGTGCCTTTAAGGCGTTGTGTGTATTAACTTGTTGCGATTCGTTTGAGCCGCTACGTGCAAACTTGAATCGCAGTTCTGAGCCTAACCCGCGCAAGCTGGATGACCGCGTCATGCACATAATGCCTAGAAGTGCCTGTAAGGCTTTGTGTGTATTAACTTGTTGCGATTCGCTTTAGCCGCTATGTGCGAACTTGATTCGAAGTTCTCAGCCTAACCCGCGCAAGCTGGATGACCTCGTTTTTCACATCATGCCTAAAAGTGCCTGTAAGGCTTTGTGTGTATTTTGTTGCGATTCGCTTTAGCAGCTATGTGCGAACTTGAATCGCAGTTCTCAGCCTAACCCGCGCAAGCTGGATGACCACGTTTTGCACATCATGCCTAGAAGTGCCTGTAAGGCTTTGTGTGTATTAACTTGTTGCGATTCGTTTGAGCCGCTACGTGCAAACTTGAATCGCAGTTCTGAGGCTAACCCGCGCAAGCTGGATGACTACGTTTTGCACATCATGCCTAAAAGTGCCTTTAAGGCGTTGTGTGTATTAACTTGTTGCGATTCGCTTTAGCCACTATGTGCGAACTTGAATCGCAGTTCTGAGCCTAACCCGCGCAAGCTGGATGACCACGTTTTGCACATCATGCCTAAAAGTGCCTTTAAGGCGTTGTGTGCATTAACTTGTTGCGGTTCGTTTGAGCCGCTACGTGCAAACTTGAATCGCAGTTCTGAGCCTAACCCGCGCAAGCTGGATGACCGCGTTATGCACATCATGCCTAGAAGTGCCTGTAAGGCTTTGTGTGTATTAACTTGTTGCGATTCGTTTGAGCCGCTACGTGCAAACTTGATTCGCAGTTCTGAGCCTAACCAGCGCAAGCTGGATGACCACGTTTTCACATCATGCCTAAAAGTGCCTTTAAGGCGTTGTGTGTATTAACTTGTTGCGATTCGTTTGAGCCGCTACGTGCAAACTTGAATCGCAGTTCTGAGCCTAACCCGCGCAAGCTGGATGACCGCGTCATGCACATCATGCCTAGAAGTGCCTGTAAGGCTTTGTGTGTATTAACTTGTTGCGATTCGCTTTAGCCGCTATGTGCGAACTTGAATCGCAGTTCTCAGCCTAACCCGCGCAAGCTGGATAACCACGTTTTGCACATCATGCCTAGAAGTGCCTGTAAGGCTTTGTGTGTATTAACTTGTTGCGATTCGTTTGAGCCGCTACGTGCAAACTTGAATCGCAGTTCTGAGGATAACCCGCGCAAGCTGGATGACCACGTTTTGCACATCATGCCTAAAAGTGCCTTTAAGGCGTTGTGTGTATTAACTTGTTGCGATTCGCTTTAGCCGCTATGTGCGAACTTGAATCGCAGTTCTCAGCCGAACCCGCGCAAGCTGGATGACCTCGTTTTGCACATCATGCCTAAAAGTGCCTTTAAGGCGTTGTGTGTATTAACTTGTTGCGATTCGTTTGAGCCGCTACGTGCAAACTTGAATCGCAGTTCTGAGCCTAACCCGCGCAAGCTGGATGACCGCGTTATGCACATCATGCCTAGAAGTGCCTGTAAGGCTTTGTGTGTATTAACTTGTTGCGATTCGCTTTAGCCGCTATGTGCGAACTTGAATCGCAGTTCTCAGCCTAACCCGCGCAAGCTGGATGACCTCGTTTTGCACATCATGCCTAAATGTGCCTTTAAGGCGTTGTGTGTATTAACTTGTTGCGAATCGTTCGAGCCGCTACGTGCAAGCTTGAATCGCAGTTCTGAGGCTAACCCGCGCAAGCTGGATGACCACGTTTTGCACATCATGCCTAAAAGTGCCTTTAAGGCGTTGTGTGTATTAACTTGTTGCGATTCGTTTGAGCCGCTACGTGCAAACTTGAATCGCAGTTCTGAGCCTAACCCGCGCAAGCTGGATGACCGCGTCATGCACATCATGCCTAGAAGAGCCTGTAAGGCTTTGTGTGTATTAACTTGTTGCGATTCGCTTTAGCCGCTATGTGCGAACTTGAATCGCAGTTCTCAGCCTAACCCGCGCAAGCTGGATGACCTCGTTTTTCACATCATGCCTAAAAGTGCCTGTAAGGCTTTGTGTGTATTAACTTGTTGCGATTCGCTTTAGCCGCTATGTGCGAACTTGAATCGCAGTTCTGAGCCTAACCCGCGCAAGCTGGATGACCGCGTTTTGCACATAATGCCGAAAAGTGCCTGTAAGGCGTTGTGTGTATTAACTTGTTGCGATTCGTTTGAGCCGCTACGTGCAAACTTGAATCGCAGTTCTGAGCTTAACCCGCGCAAGCTGGATGACCGCGTTATACACATCATGCCTAGAAGTGCCTGTAAGGCTTTGTGTGTATTAACTTGTTGCGATTCGTTTGAGCCGCTACGTGCAAACTTGATTCGCAGTTCTGAGCCTAACCCGCGCAAGCTGGATGACCACGTTATGCACATCATGCCTAGAAGTGCCTGTAAGGCTTTGTGTATATTAACTTTTTGCGATTCGCTTTAGCCGCTATGTGCGAACTTGAATCGCAGTTCTCAGCCTAACCCGCGCAAGCTGGATGACCGCGTTATGCACATCCTGCCTAGAAGTGCCTGTAAGGCTTTGTGTGTATTAACTTGTTGCGATTCGCTTTAGCCGCTATGTGCGAACTTGAATCGCAGTTCTCAGCCTAACCCGCGCAAGCTGGATGACCACGTTTTGCACATCATGCCTAGAAGTGCCTGTAAGGCTTTGTGTGTATTAACTTGTTGCGATTCGTTTGAGCCGCTACGTGCAAACTTGAATCGCAGTTCTGAGGCTAACCCGCGCAAGCTGGATGACCACGTTATGCACATCATGCCTAGAAGTGCCTGTAAGGCTTTGTGTATATTAACTTTTTGCGATTCGCTTTAGCCGCTATGTGCGAACTTGAATCGCAGTTCTCAGCCTAACCCGCGCAAGCTGGATGACCTCGTTTTTCACATCATGCCTAAAAGTGCCTGTAAGGCTTTGTGTGTATTTTGTTGCGATTCGCTTTAGCAGCTATGTGCGAACTTGAATCGCAGTTCTCAGCCTAACCCGAGCAAGCTGGATGACCACGTTTTGCACATCATGCCTAGAAGTGCCTGTAAGGCTTTGTGTGTATTAACCCTTTGCGATTCGTTTGAGCCGCTACGTGCAAACTTGAATCGCAGTTCTGAGGCTAACCCGCGCAAGCTGGATGACCACGTTTTGCACATCATGCCTAAAAGTGCCTTTAAGGCGTTGTGTGTATTAACTTGTTGCGATTCGCTTTAGCCACTATGTGCGAACTTGAATCGCAGTTCTGAGCCTAACCCGCGCAAGCTGGATGACCACGTTTTGCACATCATGCCTAAAAGTGCCTTTAAGGCGTTGTGTGTATTAACTTGTTGCGGTTCGTTTGAGCCGCTACGTGCAAACTTGAATCGCAGTTCTGAGCCTAACCCGCGCAAGCTGGATGACCGCGTTATGCACATCATGCCTAGAAGTGCCTGTAAGGCTTTGTGTGTATTAACTTGTTGCGATTCGTTTGAGCCGCTACGTGCAAACTTGATTCGCAGTTCTGAGCCTAACCAGCGCAAGCTGGATGACCACGTTTTCACATCATGCCTAAAAGTGCCTTTAAGGCGTTGTGTGTATTAACTTGTTGCGATTCGTTTGAGCCGCTACGTGCAAACTTGAATCGCAGTTCTGAGCCTAACCCGCGCAAGCTGGATGACCGCGTCATGCACATCATGCCTAGAAGTGCCTGTAAGGCTTTGTGTGTATTAACTTGTTGCGATTCGCTTTAGCCGCTATGTGCGAACTTGAATCGCAGTTCTCAGCCTAACCCGCGCAAGCTGGATGACCACGTTTTGCACATCATGCCTAGAAGTGCCTGTAAGGCTTTGTGTGTATTAACTTGTTGCGATTCGTTTGAGCCGCTACGTGCAAACTTGAATCGCAGTTCTGAGGCTAACCCGCGCAAGCTGGATGACCACGTTTTGCACATCATGCCTAAAAGTGCCTTTAAGGCGTTGTGTGTATTAACTTGTTGCGATTCGCTTTAGCCGCTATGTGCGAACTTGAATCGCAGTTCTCAGCCTAACCCGCGCAAGCTGGATGACCTCGTTTTGCACATCATGCCTAAAAGTGCCTTTAAGGCGTTGTGTGTATTAACTTGTTGCGATTCGCTTTAGCCGCTATGTGCGAACTTGAATCGCAGTTCTCAGCCTAACCCGCGCAAGCTGGATGACCTCGTTTTGCACATCATGCCTAAAAGTGCCTTTAAGGCGTTGTGTGTATTAACTTGTTTCGATTCGTTTGAGCCGCTACGTGCAAACTTGAATCGCAGTTCTGAGCCTAACCCGCGCATGCTGGATGACCGCGTCATGCACATCATGCCTAGAAGAGCCTGTAAGGCTTTGTGTGTATTAACTTGTTGCGATTCGCTTTAGCCGCTATGTGCGAACTTGAATCGCAGTTCTCAGCCTAACCCGCGCAAGCTGGATGACCTCGTTTTTCACATCATGCCTAAAAGTGCCTGTAAGGCTTTGTGTGTATTAACTTGTTGCGATTCGCTTTAGCCGCTATGTGCGAACTTGAATCGCAGTTCTGAGCCTAACCCGCGCAAGCTGGATGACCGCGTTTTTCACATCATGCCTAAAAGTGCCTGTAAGGCTTTGTGTGTATTAACTTGTTGCGATTCGCTTTAGCCGCTATGTGCGAACTTGAATCGCAGTTCTCAGCCTAACCCGCGCAAGCTGGATGACCACGTTTTGCACATCATGCCTAGAAGTGCCTGTAAGGCTTTGTGTGTATTAACTTGTTGCGATTCGTTTGAGCCGCTACGTGCAAACTTGAATCGCAGTTCTGAGCCTAACCCGCGCAAGCTGGGTGATAGCGTTATGCAAATCATGCCTAGAAGTGCCTTTAAGGCGTTGTGTGTATTAACTTGTTGCGATTCGTTTGAGCCGCTACGTGCAAACTTGAATCGCAGTTCTGAGCCTAACCCGCGCAAGCTGGATGACCGCGTTATGCACATCATGCCTAGAAATGCCTGTAAGGCTTTGTGTGTATTAACTTGTTGCGATTCGTTTGAGCCGCTACGTGCAAACTTGATTCGCAGTTCTGAGCCTAACCCGCGCAAGCTGGATGACCGCGTTATGCACATCATGCCTAGAAGTGCCTGTAAGGCTTTGTGTGTATTAACTTGTTGCGATTCGCTTTAGCCGCTATGTGCGAACTTGAATCGCAGTTCTCAGCCTAACCCGCGCAAGCTGGATGACCACGTTTTGCACATCATGCCTAAAAGTGCCTTTAAGGCGTTGTGTGTATTAACTTGTTGCGATTCGTTTGAGCCGCTACGTGCAAACTTGAATCGCAGTTCTGAGGCTAACCCGCGCAAGCTGGATGACCACGTTTTGCACATCATGCCTAAAAGTGCCTTTAAGGCGTTGTGTGTATTAACTTGTTGCGATTCGCTTTAGCCGCGTTTTGCGAACTTGAATCGCAGTTCTCAGCCTAACCCGCGCAAGCTGGATGACCTCGTTTTTCACATCATGCCTAAAGTGCCTGTAAGGCTTTGTGTGTATTAACTTGTTGCGATTCGCTTTAGCCGCTATGTGCGAACTTGAATCGCAGTTCTCAGCCTAACCCGCGCAAGCTGGATGACCACGTTTTGCACATCATGCCTAGAAGTGCCTGTAAGGCTTTGTGTGTATTAACTTGTTGCGATTCGTTTGAGCCGCTACGTGCAAACTTGAATCGCAGTTCTGAGGCTAACCCGCGCAAGCTGGATGACCACGTTTTGCACATCATGCCTAAAAGTGCCTTTAAGGCGTTGTGTGTATTAACTTGTTGCGATTCGTTTGAGCCGCTAAGTGCAAACTTGAATCGCATTTCTGAGCCTAACCCGCGCAAGCTGGATGACCGCGTTATGCACATCATGTCTAGAAGTGCCTGTAAGGCTTTGTGTGTATTAACTTGTTGCGATTCGCTTTAGCCGCTATGTGCGAACTTGAATCGCAGTTCTCAGCCTAACCCGCGCAAGCTGGATGACCTCGTTTTGCACATCATGCCTAGAAGTGCCTGTAAGGCTTTGTGTGTATTAACTTGTTGCGATTCGTTTGAGCCGCTACGTGCAAACTTGAATCGCAGTTCTGAGGCTAACCCGCGCAAGCTGGATGACCGCGTTATGCACATCATGCCTAGAAGTGCCTGTAAGGCTTTGTGTATATTACCTTTTTGCGATTCGCTTTAGCCGCTATGTGCGAACTTGAATCGCAGTTCTCAGCCTAACCCGCGCAAGCTGGATGACCGCGTTATGCACATCCTGCCTAGAAGTGCCTGTAAGGCTTTGTGTGTATTAACTTGTTTCGATTCGCTTTAGCCGCTATGTGCGAACTTGAATCGCAGTTCTGTACCTAACCCGCGCAGCTTGAGTGACGCCTATTCGCACATCATGCCTAAAAGTGCCTGTAAGGCGTTGTGTGTATTAACTTGTTGCGATTCGCTTTAGCCACTATGTGCGAACTTGAATCGCAGTTCTGAGCCTAACCCGCGCAAGCTGGATGACCACGTTTTGCACATCATGCCTAAAAGTGCCTTTAAGGCGTTGTGTGTATTAACTTGTTGCGATTCGTTTGAGCCGCTACGTGCAAACTTGAATCGCAGTTCTGAGCCTAACCCGCGGAAGCTGGATGACCGCGTTATGCACATCATGCCTACAAGTGCCTGTAAGGCTTTGAGTGTATTAACTTGTTGCGATTCGTTTGAGCCGCTACGTGCAAACTTGAATCGCAGTTCTGAGGCTAACCAGTGCAAGCTGGATGACCACGTTTTGCACATCATGCCTAAAAGTGCCTTTAAGGCGTTGTGTGTATTAACTTGTTGCGATTCGCTTTAGCCGCGTTTTGCGGACTTGAATCGCAGTTCTCAGCCTAACCCGCGCAAGCTGGATGACCTCGTTTTTCACATCATGCCTAAAAGTGCCTGTAAGGCTTTGTGTGTATTAACTTGTTGCGATTCGCTTTAGCCGCTATGTGCGAACTTGAATCGCAGTTCTCAGCCTAACCCGCGCAAGCTGGATGACCACGTTTTGCACATCATGCCTAGAAGTGCCTGTAAGGCTTTGTGTGTATTAACTTGTTGCGATTCGTTTGAGCCGCTACGTGCAAACTTGAATCGCAGTTCTGAGGCTAACCCGCGCAAGCTGGATGACCACGTTTTGCACATCATGCCTAAAAGTGCCTTTAAGGCGTTGTGTGTATTAACTTGTTGCGATTCGTTTGAGCCGCTACGTGCAAACTTGAATCGCATTTCTGAGCCTAACCCGCGCAAGCTGGATGACCGCGTTATGCACATCATGTCTAGAAGTGCCTGTAAGGCTTTGTGTGTATTAACTTGTTGCGATTCGCTTTAGCCGCTATGTGCGAACTTGAATCGCAGTTCTCAGCCTAACCCGCGCAAGCTGGATGACCTCGTTTTGCACATCATGCCTAGAAGTGCCTGTAAGGCTTTGTGTGTATTAACTTGTTGCGATTCGTTTGAGCCGCTACGTGCAAACTTGAATCGCAGTTCTGAGGCTAACCCGCGCAAGCTGGATGACCGCGTTATGCACATCATGCCTAGAAGTGCCTGTAAGGCTTTGTGTATATTAACTTTTTGCGATTCGCTTTAGCCGCTATGTGCGAACTTGAATCGCAGTTCTCAGCCTAACCCGCGCAAGCTGGATGACCGCGTTATGCACATCCTGCCTAGAAGTGCCTGTAAGGCTTTGTGTGTATTAACTTGTTGCGATTCGCTTTAGCAGCTATGTGCGAACTTGAATCGCAGTTCTGTACCTAACCCGCGCAGCTTGAGTGACGCCTATTTGCACATCATGCCTAAAAGTGCCTGTAAGGCGTTGTGTGTATTAACTTGTTGCGATTCGCTTTAGCCACTATGTGCGAACTTGAATCGCAGTTCTGAGCCTAACCCGCGCAAGCTGGATGACCACGTTTTGCACATCATGCCTAAAAGTGCCTTTAAGGCGTTGTGTGTATTAACTTGTTGCGATTCGTTTGAGCCGCTACGTGCAAACTTGAATCGCAGTTCTGAGCCTAACCCGCGGAAGCTGGATGACCGCGTTATGCACACCATGCCTAGAAGTGCCTGTAAGGCTTTGAGTGTATTAACTTGTTGCGGTTCGTTTGAGCCGCTACGTGCAAACTTGAATCGCAGTTCTGAGCCTAACCCGCGCAAGCTGGATGACCACGTTTTACACATCATGCCTAAAAGTGCCTTTAAGGCGTTGTGTGTATTAACTTGTTGCGGTTCGTTTGAGCCGCTACGTGCAAACTTGAATCGCAGTTCTGAGCCTAACCCGCGCAAGCTGGATGACCACGTTTTGCACATCATGCCTAAAAGTGCCTTTAAGGCGTTGTGTGTATTAACTTGTTGCGATTCGTTTGAGCCGCTACGTGCAAACTTGAATCGCAGTTTTGAGCCTAACCCGCGCAAGCTGGATGACTGCGTTATGCACATCATGCCTAGAAGTGCCTGTAAGGCTTTGTGTGTATTAACTTGTTGCGATTCGTTTGAGCCGCTACGTGCAAACTTGATTCGCAGTTCTGAGCCTAACCCGCGCAAGCTGGATGACCACGTTTTCACATCATGCCTAAAAGTGCCTTTAAGGCGTTGTGTGTATTAACTTGTTGCGATTCGTTTGAGCCGCTACGTGCAAACTTGAATCGCAGTTCTGAGCCTAACCCGCGCAAGCTGGATGACCGCGTCATGCACATCAAGCCTAGAAGTGCCTGTAAGGCTTTGTGTGTATTAACTTGTTGCGATTCGCTTTAGCCGCTATTTGCGAACTTGAATCGCAGTTCTCAGCCTAACCCGCGCAAGCTGGATGACCTCGTTTTTCACATCATGCCTAGAAGTGCCTGTAAGGCTTTGTGTGTATTAACTTGTTGCGAATTAACTTGTTGCGATTCGCTTTAGCCGCTATTTGCGAACTTGAATCGCAGTTCTCAGCCTAACCCGCGCAAGCTGGATGACCTCGTTTTTCACATCATGCCTAGAAGTGCCTGTAAGGCTTTGTGTGTATTAACTTGTTGCGATTCGCTTTAGCCGCTATGTGCGAACTTGAATCGCATTTCTCAGCCTAACCCGCGCAAGCTGGACGACCTCGTTTTGCACATCATGCCTAAAAGTGCCTTTAAGGCGTTGTGTGTATTAACTTGTTGCGATTCGTTTGAGCCGCTACGTGCAAACTTGAATCGCAGTTCTGAGGCTAACCCGCGCAAGCTGGATGACCACGTTTTGCACATCATGCTAAAAGTGCCTTTAAGGCGTTGTGTGTATTAACTTGTTGTGATTCGTTTGAGCCGCTACGTGCAAACTTGAATCGCAGTTCTGAGCCTAACCCGCGCAAGCTGGATGACCGCGTCATGCACATCATGCCTAGAAGAGCCTGTAAGGCTTTGTGTGTATTAACTTGTTGCGATTCGCTTTAGCCGCTATGTGCGAACTTGAATCGCAGTTCTCAGCCTAACCCGCGCAAGCTGGATGACCTCGTTTTTCACATCATGCCTAAAAGTGCCTGTAAGGCTTTGTGTGTATTAACTTGTTGCGATTCGCTTTAGCCGCTATGTGCGAACTTGAATCGCAGTTCTGAGCCTAACCCGCGCAAGCTGGATGACCGCGTTTTGCACATAATGCCTAAAAGTGCCTGTAAGGCATTGTGTGTATTAACTTGTTGCGATTCGTTTGAGCCGCTACGTGCAAACTTGATTCGCAGTTCTGAGCCTAACCCGCGCAAGCTGGATGACCACGTTTTGCACATCATGCCTAAAAGTGCCTTTAAGGCGTTGTGTGTATTAACTTGTTGCGATTCGTTTGAGCCGCTACGTGCAAACTTGAATCGCAGTTCTGACCCTAACCCGCGCAAGCTGGATGACCGCGTTATGCACATCATGCCTAGAAGTGCCTTTAAGGCGTTGTGTGTATTAACTTGTTGCGATTCGTTTGAGCCGCTACGTGCAAACTTGAATCGCAGTTCTGAGCCTAACCCGCGCAAGCTGGATGACCGCGTTATGCACATCATGCCTAGAAGTGCCTGTAAGGCTTTGTGTGTATTAACTTGTTGCGATTCGTTTGAGCCGCTACGTGCAAACTTGATTCGCAGTTCTGAGCCTAACCAGCGCAAGCTGGATGACCACGTTTTCACATCATGCCTAAAAGTGCCTTTAAGGAGTTGTGTGTATTAACTTGTTGCGATTCGTTTGAGCCGCTACGTGCAAACTTGAATCGCAGTTCTGAGCCTAACCCGCGCAAGCTGGATGACAGCGTCATGCACATCATGCCTAGAAGTGCCTGTAAGGCTTTGTGTGTATTAACTTTTTGCGATTCGCTTTAGCCGCTATTTGCGAACTTGAATCGCAGTTCTCAGCCTAACCCGCGCAAGCTGGATGACCACGTTTTGCACATCATGCCTAGAAGTGCCTGTAAGGCTTTGTGTATATTAACTTGTTGCGATTCGTTTGAGCCGCTACGTGCAAACTTGAATCGCAGTTCTGAGGCTAACCCGCGCAAGCTGGATGACCACGTTTTGCACATCATGCCTGAAAGTGACTTTAAGGCGTTGTGTGTATTAACTTGTTGCGATTCGTTTGAGCCGCTACGCGCAAACTTGATTCGCAGTTCTGAGCCTAACCCGCGCAAGCTGGATGACCGCGTTATGCACATCATGCCTAGAAGTGCCTGTAAGGCTTTGTGTGTATTAACTTGTTGCGATTCGCTTTAGCCGCTATGTGCGAACTTGAATCGCAGTTCTCAGCCTAACCCGCGCAAGCTGGATGACCTCGTTTTTCACATCATGCCTAAAAGTGCCTGTAAGGCTTTGTGTGTATTAACTTGTTGCGATTCGCTTTAGCCGCTATGTGCGAACTTGAATCGCAGTTCTCAGCCTAACCCGCGCAAGCTGGATGACCTCGTTTTGCACATCATGCCTAAAAGTGCCTTTAAGGCGTTGTGTGTATTAACTTGTTGCGATTCGTTTGAGCCGCTATGTGCGAACTTGAATCGCAGTTCTCAGCCTAACCCGCGCAAGCTGGATGACCTCGTTTTTCACATCATGCCTAAAAGTGCCTGTAAGGCTTTGTGTGTATTAACTTGTTGCGATTCGCTTTAGCCGCTATGTGCGAACTTGAATCGCAGTTCTCAGCCAACCCGCGCAAGCTGGATGACCACGTTTTGCACATCATGCCTAAAAGTGCCTTTAAAGCGTTGTGTGTATTAACTTCTTGCGATTCGTTTGCCCCGCTACGTGCAAACTTGAATCGCAGTTCTGAGCCTAACCCGCGCAAGCTGGATGACCACGTTTTGCACATCATGCCTAAAAGTGCCTTTAAGGCGTTGTGTGTATTAACTTGTTGCGATTCGTTTGAGCCGCTACGTGCAAACTTGAATCGCAGTTCTGAGCCTAACCCGCGCAAGCTGGATGACCGCGTTTTGCACATAATGCCTAAAAGTGCCTGTAAGGCGTTGTGTGTATTAACTTGTTGCGATTCGTTTGAGCCGCTACGTGCAAACTTGAATCGCAGTTCTGAGCCTAACCAGCGCAAGCTGGATGACCGCGTTATGCGCATCATGCCTAGAAGTGCCTGTAAGGCTTTGTGTGTATTAACTTGTTGCGATTCGTTTGAGCCGCTACGTGCAAACTTGAATCGCAGTTCTGAGCCTAACCCGCGCAAGCTGGATGACCGCGTTTTGCACATAATGCCTAAAAGTGCCTGTAAGGCGTTGTGTGTATTAACTTGTTGCGATTCGTTTGAGCCGCTACGTGCAAACTTGATTCGCAGTTCTGAGCCTAACCCGCGCAAGCTGGATGACCACGTTTTGCACATCATGCCTAAAAGTGCCTTTAAGGCGTTGTGTGTATTAACTTGTTGCGATTCGTTTGAGCCGCTACGTGCAAACTTGAATCGCAGTTCTGACCCTAACCCGCGCAAGCTGGATGACCGCGTTATGCACATCATGCCTAGAAGTGCCTTTAAGGCGTTGTGTGTATTAACTTGTTGCGATTCGTTTGAGCCGCTACGTGCAAACTTGAATCGCAGTTCTGAGCCTAACCCGCGCAAGCTGGATGACCGCGTTATGCACATCATGCCTAGAAGTGCCTGTAAGGCTTTGTGTGTATTAACTTGTTGCGATTCGTTTGAGCCGCTACGTGCAAACTTGATTCGCAGTTCTGAGCCTAACCAGCGCAAGCTGGATGACCACGTTTTCACATCATGCCTAAAAGTGCCTTTAAGGAGTTGTGTGTATTAACTTGTTGCGATTCGTTTGAGCCGCTACGTGCAAACTTGAATCGCAGTTCTGAGCCTAACCCGCGCAAGCTGGATGACAGCGTCATGCACATCATGCCTAGAAGTGCCTGTAAGGCTTTGTGTGTATTAACTTTTTGCGATTCGCTTTAGCCGCTATTTGCGAACTTGAATCGCAGTTCTCAGCCTAACCCGCGCAAGCTGGATGACCTCGTTTTTCACATCATGCCTAAAAGTGCCTGTAAGGCTTTGTGTGTATTAACTTGTTGCGATTCGCTTTAGCCGCTATGTGCGAACTTGAATCGCAGTTCTCAGCCTAACCCGCGCAAGCTGGATGACCACGTTTTGCACATCATGCCTAGAAGTGCCTGTAAGGCTTTGTGTATATTAACTTGTTGCGATTCGTTTGAGCCGCTACGTGCAAACTTGAATCGCAGTTCTGAGGCTAACCCGCGCAAGCTGGATGACCACGTTTTGCACATCATGCCTGAAAGTGACTTTAAGGCGTTGTGTGTATTAACTTGTTGCGATTCGTTTGAGCCGCTACGCGCAAACTTGAATCGCAGTTCTGAGCCTAACCCGCGCAAGCTGGATGACCGCGTTATGCACATCATGCCTAGAAGTGCCTGTAAGGCTTTGTGTGTATTAACTTGTTGCGATTCGCTTTAGCCGCTATGTGCGAACTTGAATCGCAGTTCTCAGCCTAACCCTCGCAAGCTGGATGACCTCGTTTTGCACATCATGCCTAAAAGTGCCTTTAAGGCGTTGTGTGTATTAACTTGTTGAGATTCGTTTGAGCCGCTACGTGCAAACTTGAATCGCAGTTCTGAGGCTAACCCGCGCAAGCTGGATGACCACGTTTTGCACATCATGCCTAAAAGTGCCTTTAAGGCGTTGTGTGTATTAACTTGTTGCGATTCGTTTGAGCCGCTACGTGCAAACTTGAATCGCAGTTCTGAGCCTAACCCGCGCAAGCTGGATGACCGCGTCATGCACATCATGCCTAGAAGTGCCTGTAAGGCTTTGTGTGTATTAACTTGTTGCGATTCGCTTTAGCCGCTATGTGCGAACTTGAATCGCAGTTCTCAGCCTAACCCGCGCGAGCTGGATGACCTCGTTTTTCACATCATGCCTAAAAGTGCCTGTAAGGCTTTGTGTGTATTAACTTGTTGCGATTCGCTTTAGCCGCTATATGCGAACTTGAATCGCAGTTCTGAGCCTAACCCGCGCAAGCTGGATGACCGCGTTTTGCACATAATGCCTAAAAGTGCCTGTAAGGCGTTGTGTGTATTAATTTGTTGCGATTCGTTTGAGCCGCTACGTGCAAACTTGAATCGCAGTTCTGAGCCTAACCAGCGCAAGCTGGATGACCGCGTTATGCGCATCATGCCTAGAAGTGCCTGTAAGGCTTTGTGTGTATTAACTTGTTGCGATTCGTTTGAGCCGCTACGTGCAAACTTGAATCGCAGTTCTGAGCCTAACCCGCGCAAGCTGGGTGACAGCGTTATGCAAATCATGCCTAGAAGTGCCTGTAAGGCTTTGTGTGTATTAACTTGTTGCGATTCGCTTTAGCCGCTATGTGCGAACTTGAATCGCATTTCTGTACCTAACCCGCGCAGCTTGAGTGACGCCTATTTGCACATCATGCCTAAAAGTGCCTGTAAGGCGTTGTGTGTATAACTTGTTGCGATTCGCTTTAGCCACTATGTGCGAACTTGAATCGCAGTTCTGAGCCTAACCCGCGCAAGCTGGATGACCACGTTTTGCACATCATGCCTAAAAGTGCCTTTAAGGCGTTGTGTGTATTAACTTGTTGCGATTCGTTTGAGCCGCTACGTGCAAACTTGAATCGCAGTTCTGAGCCTAACCCGCGGAAGCTGGATGACCGCGTTATGCACATCATGCCTAGAAGTGCCTGTAAGGCTTTGAGTGTATTAACTTGTTGCGGTTCGTTTGAGCCACTACGTGCAAACTTGAATCGCAGTTCTGAGCCTAACCCGCGCAAGCTGGATGACCGCGACATGCACATCAAGCCTAGAAGTGCCTGTAAGGCTTTGTGTGTATTAACTTGTTGCGATTCGCTTTAGCCGCTATGTGCGAACTTGAATCGCAGTTCTCAGCCTAACCCGCGCAAGCTGGATGACCTCGTTTTTCACATCATGCCTAAAAGTGCCTGTAAGGCTTTGTGTGTATTAACTTGTTGCGATTCCCTTTAGCCGCTATGTGCGAACTTGAATCGCAGTTCTGAGCCTAACCCGCGCAAGCTGGATGACCGCGTTTTGCACATAATGCCTAAAAGTGCCTGTAAGGCGTTGTGTGTATTAACTTGTTGCGATTCGTTTGAGCCGCTACGTGCAAACTTGAATCGCAGTTCTGAGCCTAACCCGCGCAAGCTGGATGACCGCGTTATGCACATCATGCCTAGAAGTGCCTGTAAGGCTTTGTGTGTATTAACTTGTTGCGATTCGTTTGAGCCGCTACGTGCAAACTTGATTCGCAGTTCTGAGCCTAACCCGCGCAAGCTGGATGACCGCGTTATGCACATCATGCCTAGAAGTGCCTGTAAGGCTTTGTGTGTATTAACTTGTTGCGATTCGCTTTAGCCGCTATGTGCGAACTTGAATCGCAGTTCTCAGCCTAACCCGCGCAAGCTGGATGACCTCGTTTTTCACATCATGCCTAAAAGTGCCTGTAAGGCTTTGTGTGTATTAACTTGTTGCGATTCGCTTTAGCCGCTATGTGCGAACTTGAATCGCAGTTCTCAGCCAACCCGCGCAAGCTGGATGACCACGTTTTGCACATCATGCCTAAAAGTGCCTTTAAAGCGTTGTGTGTATTAACTTCTTGCGATTCGTTTGCGCCGCTACGTGCAAACTTGAATCGCAGTTCTGAGCCTAACCCGCGCAAGCTGGATGACCGCGTTTTGCACATAATGCCTAAAAGTGCCTGTAAGGCGTTGTGTCTATTAACTTGTTGCGATTCGTTTGAGCCGCTACGTGCAAACTTGAATCGCAGTTCTGAGCCTAACCCGCGCAAGCTGGATGACCGCGTTATGCACATCATGCCTAGAAGTGCCTGTAAGGCTTGGTGTGTATTAACTTGTTGCGATTCGTTTGAGCCGCTACGTGCAAACTTGAATCGCAGTTCTGAGCCTAACCCGCGCAAGCTGGATGACCACGTTTTGCATATCATGCCTAAAAGTGCCTTTAAGGCGTTGTGTGTATTAACTTGTTGCGATTCGTTTGAGCCGCTACGTGCAAACTTGAATCGCAGTTCTGAGCCTAACCCGCGCAAGCTGGGTGACAGCGTTAAGCAAATCATGCCTAGAAGTGCCTGTAAGGCGTTGTGTGTATTAACTTGTTGCGATTCGTTTGAGCCGCTACGTGCAAACTTGAATCGCAGTTCTGAGCCTAACCCGCGCAAGCTGGGTGACAGCGTTATGCAAATCATGCCTAGAAGTGCCTTTAAGGCGTTGTGTGTATTAACTTGTTGCGATTCGTTTGAGCCGCTACGTGCAAACTTGAATCGCAGTTCTGAGCCTAACCCGCGCAAGCTGGATGACCGCGTTATGCACATCATGCCTAGAAGTGCCTGTAAGGCTTTGTGTGTATTAACTTGTTGCGATTCGTTTGAGCCGCTACGTGCAAACTTGATTCGCAGTTCTGAGCCTAACCCGCGCAAGCTGGATGACCACGTTTTCACATCATGCCTAAAAGTGCCTTTAAGGCGTTGTGTGTATTAACTTGTTGCGATTCGCTTTAGCCGCGTTTTGCGAACTTGAATCGCAGTTCTCAGCCTAACCCGCGCAAGCTGGATGACCTCGTTTTGCACATCATGCCTAAAAGTGCCTTTAAGGCGTTGTGTGTATTAACTTGTTGCGATTCGTTTGAGCCGCTACGTGCAAACTTGAATCGCAGTTCTGAGCCTAACCCGCGGAAGCTGGATGACCGCGTTATGCACATCATGCCTAGAAGTGCCTGTAAGGCTTTGAGTGTATTAACTTGTTGCGGTTCGTTTGAGCCGCTACGTGCAAACTTGAATCGCAGTTCTGAGCCTAACCCGCGCAAGCTGGATGACCACGTTTTGCACATCATGCCTAAAAGTGCCTTTAAGGCGTTGTGTGTATTAACTTGTTGCGGTTCGTTTGAGCCGCTACGTGCAAACTTGAATCGCAGTTCTGAGCCTAACCCGCGCAAGCTGGATGACCACGTTTTGCACATCATGCCTAAAAGTGCCTTTAAGGCGTTGTGTGTATTAACTTGTTGCGATTCGTTTGAGCCGCTACGTGCAAACTTGAATCGCAGTTCTGAGCCTAACCCGCGCAAGCTGGATGACTGCGTTATGCACATCATGCCTAGAAGTGCCTGTACGGCTTTGTGTGTATTAACTTGTTGCGATTCGTTTGAGCCGCTACGTGCAAACTTGATTCGCAGTTCTGAGCCTAACCCGCGCAAGTGATGACCACGTTTTCACATCATGCCTAAAAGTGCCTTTAAGGCGTTGTGTGTATTAACTTGTTGCGATTCGTTTGAGCCGCTACGTGCAAACTTGAATCGCAGTTCTGAGCCTAACCCGCGCAAGCTGGATGACCGCGTCATGCACATCAAGCCTAGAAGTGCCTGTAAGGCGTTGTGTGTATTAACTTGTTGCGATTCGTTTGAGCCGCTACGTGCAAACTTGAATCGCAGTTCTGAGGCTAACCCGCGCAAGCTGGATGACCACGTTTTGCACATCATGCTAAAAGTGCCTTTAAGGCGTTGTGTGTATTAACTTGTTGCGATTCGTTTGAGCCGCTACGTGCAAACTTGAATCGCAGTTCTGAGCCTAACCCGCGCAAGCTGGATGACCGCGTCATGCACATCATGCCTAGAAGAGCCTGTAAGGCTTTGTGTGTATTAACTTGTTGCGATTCGCTTTAGCCGCTATGTGCGAACTTGAATCGCAGTTCTCAGCCTAACCCGCGCAAGCTGGATGACCTCGTTTTTCACATCATGCCTAAAAGTGCCTGTAAGGCTTTGTGTGTATTAACTTGTTGCGATTCGCTTTAGCCGCTATGTGCGAACTTGAATCGCAGTTCTGAGCCTAACCCGCGCAAGCTGGATGACCGCGTTTTGCACATAATGCCTAAAAGTGCCTGTAAGGCGTTGTGTGTATTAACTTGTTGCGATTCGTTTGAGCCGCTACGTGCAAACTTGAATCGCAGTTCTGAGCCTAACCCGCGCAAGCTGGATGACCGCGTTATACACATCATGCCTAGAAGTGCCTGTAAGGCTTTGTGTGTATTAACTTGTTGCGATTCGTTTGAGCCGCTACGTGCAAACTTGATTCGCAGTTCTGAGCCTAACCCGCGCAAGCTGGATGACCACGTTTTGCACATCATGCCTAAAAGTGCCTTTAAGGCGTTGTGTGTATTAACTTGTTGCGATTCGTTTGAGCCGCTACGTGCAAACTTGAATCGCAGTTCTGACCCTAACCCGCGCAAGCTGGATGACCGCGTTATGCACATCATGCCTAGAAGTGCCTGTAAGGCTTTGTGTGTATTAACTTGTTGCGATTCGCTTTAGCCGCTATGTGCGAACTTGAATCGCAGTTCTCAGCCTAACCCGCGCAAGCTGGATGACCTCGTTTTTCACATCATGCCTAAAAGTGCCTGTAAGGCTTTGTGTGTATTAACTTGTTGCGATTCGCTTTAGCCGCTATGTGCGAACTTGAATCGCAGTTGTCAGCCTAACCCGCGCAAGCTGGATGACCACGTATTGCACATCATGCCTAGAAGTGCCTGTAAGGCGTTGTGTGTATTAAGTTGTTGCGAATCGTTTGAGCCGCTGCGTGCAAACTTGAATCGCAGTTCTGAGCCTAACCCGCGCAAGCTGGGTGACAGCGTTATGCAAATCATACCTAGAAGTGCCTTTAAGGCGTTGTGTGTATTAACTTGTTGCGATTCGTTTGAGCCGCTACGTGCAAACTTGAATCGCAGTTCTGAGCCTAACCCGCGCAAGCTGGATGACCGCGTTATGCACATCATGCCTAGAAGTGCCTGTAGGCTTTGTGTGTATTAACTTGTTGCGATTCGTTTGAGCCGCTACGTGCAAACTTGATTCGCAGTTCTGAGCCTAACCAGCGCAAGCTGGATGACCACGTTTTCACATCATGCCTAAAAGTGCCTTTAAGGAGTTGTGTGTATTAACTTGTTGCGATTCGTTTGAGCCGCTACGTGCAAACTTGAATCGCAGTTCTGAGCCTAACCCGCGCAAGCTGGATGACAGCGTCATGCACATCATGCCTAGAAGTGCCTGTAAGGCTTTGTGTGTATTAACTTTTTGCGATTCGCTTTAGCCGCTATTTGCGAACTTGAATCGCAGTTCTCAGCCTAACCCGCGCAAGCTGGATGACCTCGTTTTTCACATCATGCCTAAAAGTGCCTGTAAGGCTTTGTGTGTATTAACTTGTTGCGATTCGCTTTAGCCGCTATGTGCGAACTTGAATCGCAGTTCTCAGCCTAACCCGCGCAAGCTGGATGACCACGTTTTGCACATCATGCCTAGAAGTGCCTGTAAGGCTTTGTGTATATTAACTTGTTGCGATTCGTTTGAGCCGCTACGTGCAAACTTGAATCGCAGTTCTGAGGCTAACCCGCGCAAGCTGGATGACCACGTTTTGCACATCATGCCTGAAAGTGACTTTAAGGCGTTGTGTGTATTAACTTGTTGCGATTCGTTTGAGCCGCTACGCGCAAACTTGAATCGCAGTTCTGAGCCTAACCCGCGCAAGCTGGATGACCGCGTTATGCACATCATGCCTAGAAGTGCCTGTAAGGCTTTGTGTGTATTAACTTGTTGCGATTCGTTTGAGCCGCTACGTGCAAACTTGATTCGCAGTTCTGAGCCTAACCCGCGCAAGCTGGATGACCACGTTTTCACATCATGCCTAAAAGTGCCTTTAAGGCGTTGTGTGTATTAACTTGTTGCGATTCGCTTTAGCCGCGTTTTGCAAAGTTGAATCGCAGTTCTCAGCCTAACCCGCGCAAGCTGGATGACCGCGTTTTGCACATAATGCCTAAAAGTGCCTGTAAGGCGTTGTGTCTATTAACTTGTTGCGATTCGTTTGAGCCGCTACGTGCAAACTTGAATCGCAGTTCTGAGCCTAACCCGCGCAAGCTGGATGACCGCGTTATGCACATCATGCCTAGAAGTGCCTGTAAGGCTTGGTGTGTATTAACTTGTTGCGATTCGTTTGAGCCGCTACGTGCAAACTTGAATCGCAGTTCTGAGCCTAACCCGCGCAAGCTGGATGACCACGTTTTGCATATCATGCCTAAAAGTGCCTTTAAGGCGTTGTGTGTATTAACTTGTTGCGATTCGTTTGAGCCGCTACGTGCAAACTTGAATCGCAGTTCTGAGCCTAACCCGCGCAAGCTGGATGACCGCGTTATGCACATCATGCCTAGAAGTGCCTGTAAGGCTTTGTGTGTATTAACTTGTTGCGATTCGTTTGAGCCGCTACGTGCAAACTTGATTCGCAGTTCTGAGCCTAACCCGCGCAAGCTGGATGACCACGTTTTCACATCATGCCTAAAAGTGCCTTTAAGGCGTTGTGTGTATTAACTTGTTGCGATTCGCTTTAGCCGCGTTTTGCGAACTTGAATCGCAGTTCTCAGCCTAACCCGCGCAAGCTGGACGACCGCGTTTTGCACATAATGCCTAAAAGTGCCTGTAAGGCGTTGTGTCTATTAACTTGTTGCGATTCGTTTGAGCCGCTACGTGCAAACTTGAATCGCAGTTCTGAGCCTAACCCGCGCAAGCTGGATGACCGCGTTATGCACATCATGCCTAGAAGTGCCTGTAAGGCTTTGAGTGTATTAACTTGTTGCGGTTCGTTTGAGCCGCTACGTGCAAACTTGAATCGCAGTTCTGAGCCTAACCCGCGCAAGCTGGATGACCACGTTTTGCACATCATGCCTAAAAGTGCCTTTAAGGCGTTGTGTGTATTAACTTGTTGCGGTTCGTTTGAGCCGCTACGTGCAAACTTGAATCGCAGTTCTGAGCCTAACCCGCGCAAGCTGGATGACCACGTTTTGCACATCATGCCTAAAAGTGCCTTTAAGGCGTTGTGTGTATTAACTTGTTGCGATTCGTTTGAGCCGCTACGTGCAAACTTGAATCGCAGATCTGAGCCTAACCCGCGCAAGCTGGATGACTGCGTTATGCGCATCATGCCTAGAAGTGCCTGTACGGCTTTGTGTGTATTAACTTGTTGCGATTCGTTTGAGCCGCTACGTGCAAACTTGATTCGCAGTTCTGAGCCTAACCCGCGCAAGCTGGATGACCACGTTTTCACATCATGCCTAAAAGTGCCTTTAAGGCGTTGTGTGTATTAACTTGTTGCGATTCGTTTGAGCCGCTACGTGCAAACTTGAATCGCAGTTCTGAGCCTAACCCGCGCAAGCTGGATGACCGCGTCATGCACATCAAGCCTAGAAGTGCCTGTAAGGCGTTGTGTGTATTAACTTGTTGCGATTCGTTTGAGCCGCTACGTGCAAACTTGAATCGCAGTTCTGAGGCTAACCCGCGCAAGCTGGATGACCACGTTTTGCACATCATGCTAAAAGTGCCTTTAAGGCGTTGTGTGTATTAACTTGTTGCGATTCGTTTGAGCCGCTACGTGCAAACTTGAATCGCAGTTCTGAGCCTAACTCGCGCAAGCTGGATGACCGCGTCATGCACATCATGCCTAGAAGAGCCTGTAAGGCTTTGTGTGTATTAACTTGTTGCGATTCGCTTTAGCCGCTATGTGCGAACTTGAATCGCAGTTCTCAGCCTAACCCGCGCAAGCTGGATGACCTCGTTTTTCACATCATGCCTAAAAGTGCCTGTAAGGCTTTGTGTGTATTAACTTGTTGCGATTCGCTTTAGCCGCTATGTGCGAACTTGAATCGCAGTTCTGAGTCTAACCCGCGCAAGCTGGATGACCGCGTTTTGCACATAATGCCTAAAAGTGCCTGTAAGGCGTTGTGTGTATTAACTTGTTGCGATTCGTTTGAGCCGCTACGTGCAAACTTGAATCGCAGTTCTGAGCCTAACCCGCGCAAGCTGGATGACCGCGTTATACACATCATGCCTAGAAGTGCCTGTAAGGCTTTGTGTGTATTAACTTGTTGCGATTCGTTTGAGCCGCTACGTGCAAACTTGATTCGCAGTTCTGAGCCTAACCCGCGCAAGCTGGATGACCACGTTTTGCACATCATGCCTAAAAGTGCCTTTAAGGCGTTGTGTGTATTAACTTGTTGCGATTCGTTTGAGCCGCTACGTGCAAACTTGAATCGCAGTTCTGACCCTAACCCGCGCAAGCTGGATGACCGCGTTATGCACATCATGCCTAGAAGTGCCTGTAAGGCTTTGTGTGTATTAACTTGTTGCGATTCGCTTTAGCCGCTATGTGCGAAGTTGAATCGCAGTTCTCAGCCTAACCCGCGCAAGCTGGATGACCTCGTTTTTCACATCATGCCTAAAAGTGCCTGTAAGGCTTTGTGTGTATTAACTTGTTGCGATTCGCTTTAGCCGCTATGTGCGAACTTGAATCGCAGTTGTCAGCCTAACCCGCGCAAGCTGGATGACCACGTATTGCACATCATGCCTAGAAGTGCCTGTAAGGCGTTGTGTGTATTAAGTTGTTGCGAATCGTTTGAGCCGCTGCGTGCAAACTTGAATCGCAGTTCTGAGCCTAACCCGCGCAAGCTGGGTGACAGCGTTATGCAAATCATACCTAGAAGTGCCTTTAAGGCGTTGTGTGTATTAACTTGTTGCGATTCGTTTGAGCCGCTACGTGCAAACTTGAATCGCAGTTCTGAGCCTAACCCGCGCAAGCTGGATGACCGCGTTATGCACATCATGCCTAGAAGTGCCTGTAAGGCTTTGTGTGTATTAACTTGTTGCGATTCGTTTGAGCCGCTACGTGCAAACTTGATTCGCAGTTCTGAGCCTAACCAGCGCAAGCTGGATGACCACGTTTTCACATCATGCCTAAAAGTGCCTTTAAGGAGTTGTGTGTATTAACTTGTTGCGATTCGTTTGAGCCGCTACGTGCAAACTTGAATCGCAGTTCTGAGCCTAACCCGCGCAAGCTGGATGACAGCGTCATGCACATCATGCCTAGAAGTGCCTGTAAGGCTTTGTGTGTATTAACTTTTTGCGATTCGCTTTAGCCGCTATTTGCGAACTTGAATCGCAGTTCTCAGCCTAACCCGCGCAAGCTGGATGACCTCGTTTTTCACATCATGCCTAAAAGTGCCTGTAAGGCTTTGTGTGTATTAACTTGTTGCGATTCGCTTTAGCCGCTATGTGCGAACTTGAATCGCAGTTCTCAGCCTAACCCGCGCAAGCTGGATGACCACGTTTTGCACATCATGCCTAGAAGTGCCTGTAAGGCTTTGTGTATATTAACTTGTTGCGATTCGTTTGAGCCGCTACGTGCAAACTTGAATCGCAGTTCTGAGGCTAACCCGCGCAAGCTGGATGACCACGTTTTGCACATCATGCCTGAAAGTGACTTTAAGGCGTTGTGTGTATTAACTTGTTGCGATTCGTTTGAGCCGCTACGCGCAAACTTGAATCGCAGTTCTGAGCCTAACCCGCGCAAGCTGGATGACAGCGTCATGCACATCATGCCTAGAAGTGCCTGTAAGGCTTTGTGTGTATTAACTTTTTGCGATTCGCTTTAGCCGCTATTTGCGAACTTGAATCGCAGTTCTCAGCCTAACCCGCGCAAGCTGGATGACCTCGTTTTTCACATCATGCCTAAAAGTGCCTGTAAGGCTTTGTGTGTATTAACTTGTTGCGATTCGCTTTAGCCGCTATGTGCGAACTTGAATCGCAGTTCTCAGCCTAACCCGCGCAAGCTGGATGACCACGTTTTGCACATCATGCCTAGAAGTGCCTGTAAGGCTTTGTGTATATTAACTTGTTGCGATTCGTTTGAGCCGCTACGTGCAAACTTGAATCGCAGTTCTGAGGCTAACCCGCGCAAGCTGGATGACCACGTTTTGCACATCATGCCTGAAAGTGACTTTAAGGCGTTGTGTGTATTAACTTGTTGCGATTCGTTTGAGCCGCTACGCGCAAACTTGAATCGCAGTTCTGAGCCTAACCCGCGCAAGCTGGATGACCGCGTTATGCACATCATGCCTAGAAGTGCCTGTAAGGCTTTGTGTGTATTAACTTGTTGCGATTCGTTTGAGCCGCTACGTGCAAACTTGATTCGCAGTTCTGAGCCTAACCCGCGCAAGCTGGATGACCACGTTTTCACATCATGCCTAAAAGTGCCTTTAAGGCGTTGTGTGTATTAACTTGTTGCGATTCGCTTTAGCCGCGTTTTGCAAAGTTGAATCGCAGTTCTCAGCCTAACCCGCGCAAGCTGGATGACCGCGTTTTGCACATAATGCCTAAAAGTGCCTGTAAGGCGTTGTGTCTATTAACTTGTTGCGATTCGTTTGAGCCGCTACGTGCAAACTTGAATCGCAGTTCTGAGCCTAACCCGCGCAAGCTGGATGACCGCGTTATGCACATCATGCCTAGAAGTGCCTGTAAGGCTTGGTGTGTATTAACTTGTTGCGATTCGTTTGAGCCGCTACGTGCAAACTTGAATCGCAGTTCTGAGCCTAACCCGCGCAAGCTGGATGACCACGTTTTGCATATCATGCCTAAAAGTGCCTTTAAGGCGTTGTGTGTATTAACTTGTTGCGATTCGTTTGAGCCGCTACGTGCAAACTTGAATCGCAGTTCTGAGCCTAACCCGCGCAAGCTGGATGACCGCGTTATGCACATCATGCCTAGAAGTGCCTGTAAGGCTTTGTGTGTATTAACTTGTTGCGATTCGTTTGAGCCGCTACGTGCAAACTTGATTCGCAGTTCTGAGCCTAACCCGCGCAAGCTGGATGACCACGTTTTCACATCATGCCTAAAAGTGCCTTTAAGGCGTTGTGTGTATTAACTTGTTGCGATTCGCTTTAGCCGCGTTTTGCGAACTTGAATCGCAGTTCTCAGCCTAACCCGCGCAAGCTGGACGACCGCGTTTTGCACATAATGCCTAAAAGTGCCTGTAAGGCGTTGTGTCTATTAACTTGTTGCGATTCGTTTGAGCCGCTACGTGCAAACTTGAATCGCAGTTCTGAGCCTAACCCGCGCAAGCTGGATGACCGCGTTATGCACATCATGCCTAGAAGTGCCTGTAAGGCTTTGAGTGTATTAACTTGTTGCGGTTCGTTTGAGCCGCTACGTGCAAACTTGAATCGCAGTTCTGAGCCTAACCCGCGCAAGCTGGATGACCACGTTTTGCACATCATGCCTAAAAGTGCCTTTAAGGCGTTGTGTGTATTAACTTGTTGCGGTTCGTTTGAGCCGCTACGTGCAAACTTGAATCGCAGTTCTGAGCCTAACCCGCGCAAGCTGGATGACCACGTTTTGCACATCATGCCTAAAAGTGCCTTTAAGGCGTTGTGTGTATTAACTTGTTGCGATTCGTTTGAGCCGCTACGTGCAAACTTGAATCGCAGATCTGAGCCTAACCCGCGCAAGCTGGATGACTGCGTTATGCGCATCATGCCTAGAAGTGCCTGTACGGCTTTGTGTGTATTAACTTGTTGCGATTCGTTTGAGCCGCTACGTGCAAACTTGATTCGCAGTTCTGAGCCTAACCCGCGCAAGCTGGATGACCACGTTTTCACATCATGCCTAAAAGTGCCTTTAAGGCGTTGTGTGTATTAACTTGTTGCGATTCGTTTGAGCCGCTACGTGCAAACTTGAATCGCAGTTCTGAGCCTAACCCGCGCAAGCTGGATGACCGCGTCATGCACATCAAGCCTAGAAGTGCCTGTAAGGCGTTGTGTGTATTAACTTGTTGCGATTCGTTTGAGCCGCTACGTGCAAACTTGAATCGCAGTTCTGAGGCTAACCCGCGCAAGCTGGATGACCACGTTTTGCACATCATGCTAAAAGTGCCTTTAAGGCGTTGTGTGTATTAACTTGTTGCGATTCGTTTGAGCCGCTACGTGCAAACTTGAATCGCAGTTCTGAGCCTAACTCGCGCAAGCTGGATGACCGCGTCATGCACATCATGCCTAGAAGAGCCTGTAAGGCTTTGTGTGTATTAACTTGTTGCGATTCGCTTTAGCCGCTATGTGCGAACTTGAATCGCAGTTCTCAGCCTAACCCGCGCAAGCTGGATGACCTCGTTTTTCACATCATGCCTAAAAGTGCCTGTAAGGCTTTGTGTGTATTAACTTGTTGCGATTCGCTTTAGCCGCTATGTGCGAACTTGAATCGCAGTTCTGAGCCTAACCCGCGCAAGCTGGATGACCGCGTTTTGCACATAATGCCTAAAAGTGCCTGTAAGGCGTTGTGTGTATTAACTTGTTGCGATTCGTTTGAGCCGCTACGTGCAAACTTGAATCGCAGTTCTGAGCCTAACCCGCGCAAGCTGGATGACCGCGTTATACACATCATGCCTAGAAGTGCCTGTAAGGCTTTGTGTGTATTAACTTGTTGCGATTCGTTTGAGCCGCTACGTGCAAACTTGATTCGCAGTTCTGAGCCTAACCCGCGCAAGCTGGATGACCACGTTTTGCACATCATGCCTAAAAGTGCCTTTAAGGCGTTGTGTGTATTAACTTGTTGCGATTCGTTTGAGCCGCTACGTGCAAACTTGAATCGCAGTTCTGACCCTAACCCGCGCAAGCTGGATGACCGCGTTATGCACATCATGCCTAGAAGTGCCTGTAAGGCTTTGTGTGTATTAACTTGTTGCGATTCGCTTTAGCCGCTATGTGCGAACTTGAATCGCAGTTCTCAGCCTAACCCGCGCAAGCTGGATGACCTCGTTTTTCACATCATGCCTAAAAGTGCCTGTAAGGCTTTGTGTGTATTAACTTGTTGCGATTCGCTTTAGCCGCTATGTGCGAACTTGAATCGCAGTTGTCAGCCTAACCCGCGCAAGCTGGATGACCACGTATTGCACATCATGCCTAGAAGTGCCTGTAAGGCGTTGTGTGTATTAAGTTGTTGCGAATCGTTTGAGCCGCTGCGTGCAAACTTGAATCGCAGTTCTGAGCCTAACCCGCGCAAGCTGGGTGACAGCGTTATGCAAATCATACCTAGAAGTGCCTTTAAGGCGTTGTGTGTATTAACTTGTTGCGATTCGTTTGAGCCGCTACGTGCAAACTTGAATCGCAGTTCTGAGCCTAACCCGCGCAAGCTGGATGACCGCGTTATGCACATCATGCCTAGAAGTGCCTGTAAGGCTTTGTGTGTATTAACTTGTTGCGATTCGTTTGAGCCGCTACGTGCAAACTTGATTCGCAGTTCTGAGCCTAACCAGCGCAAGCTGGATGACCACGTTTTCACATCATGCCTAAAAGTGCCTTTAAGGAGTTGTGTGTATTAACTTGTTGCGATTCGTTTGAGCCGCTACGTGCAAACTTGAATCGCAGTTCTGAGCCTAACCCGCGCAAGCTGGATGACAGCGTCATGCACATCATGCCTAGAAGTGCCTGTAAGGCTTTGTGTGTATTAACTTTTTGCGATTCGCTTTAGCCGCTATTTGCGAACTTGAATCGCAGTTCTCAGCCTAACCCGCGCAAGCTGGATGACCTCGTTTTTCACATCATGCCTAAAAGTGCCTGTAAGGCTTTGTGTGTATTAACTTGTTGCGATTCGCTTTAGCCGCTATGTGCGAACTTGAATCGCAGTTCTCAGCCTAACCCGCGCAAGCTGGATGACCACGTTTTGCACATCATGCCTAGAAGTGCCTGTAAGGCTTTGTGTATATTAACTTGTTGCGATTCGTTTGAGCCGCTACGTGCAAACTTGAATCGCAGTTCTGAGGCTAACCCGCGCAAGCTGGATGACCACGTTTTGCACATCATGCCTGAAAGTGACTTTAAGGCGTTGTGTGTATTAACTTGTTGCGATTCGTTTGAGCCGCTACGCGCAAACTTGAATCGCAGTTCTGAGCCTAACCCGCGCAAGCTGGATGACCGCGTTATGCACATCATGCCTAGAAGTGCCTGTAAGGCTTTGTGTGTATTAACTTGTTGCGATTCGTTTGAGCCGCTACGTGCAAACTTGATTCGCAGTTCTGAGCCTAACCCGCGCAAGCTGGATGACCACGTTTTCACATCATGCCTAAAAGTGCCTTTAAGGCGTTGTGTGTATTAACTTGTTGCGATTCGCTTTAGCCGCGTTTTGCGAAGTTGAATCGCAGTTCTCAGCCTAACCCGCGCAAGCTGGATGACCGCGTTTTGCACATAATGCCTAAAAGTGCCTGTAAGGCGTTGTGTCTATTAACTTGTTGCGATTCGTTTGAGCCGCTACGTGCAAACTTGAATCGCAGTTCTGAGCCTAACCCGCGCAAGCTGGATGACCGCGTTATGCACATCATGCCTAGAAGTGCCTGTAAGGCTTGGTGTGTATTAACTTGTTGCGATTCGTTTGAGCCGCTACGTGCAAACTTGAATCGCAGTTCTGAGCCTAACCCGCGCAAGCTGGATGACCACGTTTTGCATATCATGCCTAAAAGTGCCTTTAAGGCGTTGTGTGTATTAACTTGTTGCGATTCGTTTGAGCCGCTACGTGCAAACTTGAATCGCAGTTCTGAGCCTAACCCGCGCAAGCTGGATGACCGCGTTATGCACATCATGCCTAGAAGTGCCTGTAAGGCTTTGTGTGTATTAACTTGTTGCGATTCGTTTGAGCCGCTACGTGCAAACTTGATTCGCAGTTCTGAGCCTAACCCGCGCAAGCTGGATGACCACGTTTTCACATCATGCCTAAAAGTGCCTTTAAGGCGTTGTGTGTATTAACTTGTTGCGATTCGCTTTAGCCGCGTTTTGCGAACTTGAATCGCAGTTCTCAGCCTAACCCGCGCAAGCTGGACGACCGCGTTTTGCACATAATGCCTAAAAGTGCCTGTAAGGCGTTGTGTCTATTAACTTGTTGCGATTCGTTTGAGCCGCTACGTGCAAACTTGAATCGCAGTTCTGAGCCTAACCCGCGCAAGCTGGATGACCGCGTTATGCACATCATGCCTAGAAGTGCCTGTAAGGCTTGGTGTGTATTAACTTGTTGCGATTCGTTTGAGCCGCTACGTGCAAACTTGAATCGCAGTTCTGAGCCTAACCCGCGCAAGCTGGATGACCACGTTATGCACATCATGCCTAAAAGTGCCTTTAAGGCGTTGTGTGTATTAACTTGTTGCGGTTCGTTTGAGCCGCTACGTGCAAACTTGAATCGCAGTTCTGAGCCTAACCCGCGCAAGCTGGATGACCACGTTTTGCACATCATGCCTAAAAGTGCCTTTAAGGCGTTGTGTGTATTAACTTGTTGCGATTCGTTTGAGCCGCTACGTGCAAACTTGAATCGCAGTTCTGAGCCTAACCCGCGCAAGCTGGATGACCGCGTCATGCACATCAAGCCTAGAAGTGCCTGTAAGGCTTTGTGTGTATTAACTTGTTGCGATTCGCTTTAGCCGCTATGTGCGAACTTGAATCGCAGTTCTCAGCCTAACCCGCGCAAGCTGGACGACCTCGTTTTGCACATCATGCCTAAAAGTGCCTTTAAGGCGTTGTGTGTATTAACTTGTTGCGATTCGTTTGAGCCGCTACGTGCAAACTTGAATCGCAGTTCTGAGGCTAACCCGCGCAAGCTGGATGACCACGTTTTGCACATCATGCTAAAAGTGCCTTTAAGGCGTTGTGTGTATTAACTTGTTGCGATTCGTTTGAGCCGCTACGTGCAAACTTGAATCGCAGTTCTGAGCCTAACCCGCGCAAGCTGGATGACTGCGTCATGCACATCATGCCTAGAAGAGCCTGTAAGGCTTTGTGTGTATTAACTTGTTGCGATTCGCTTTAGCCGCTATGTGCGAACTTGAATCGCAGTTCTCAGCCTAACCCGCGCAAGCTGGATGACCTCGTTTTTCACATCATGCCTAAAAGTGCCTGTAAGGCTTTGTGTGTATTAACTTGTTGCGATTCGCTTTAGCCGCTATGTGCGAACTTGAATCGCAGTTCTGAGCCTAACCCGCGCAAGCTGGATGACCGCGTTTTGCACATAATGCCTAAAAGTGCCTGTAAGGCGTTGTGTGTATTAACTTGTTGCGATTCGTTTGAGCCGCTACGTGCAAACTTGATTCGCAGTTCTGAGCCTAACCCGCGCAAGCTGGATGACCACGTTTTGCACATCATGCCTAAAAGTGCCTTTAAGGCGTTGTGTGTATTAACTTGTTGCGATTCGTTTGAGCCGCTACGTGCAAACTTGAATCGCAGTTCTGACCCTAACCCGCGCAAGCTGGATGACCGCGTTATGCACATCATGCCTAGAAGTGCCTGTAAGGCTTTGTGTGTATTAACTTGTTGCGATTCGCTTTAGCCGCTATGTGCGAACTTGAATCGCAGTTCTCAGCCTAACCCGCGCAAGCTGGATGACCTCGTTTTTCACATCATGCCTAAAAGTGCCTGTAAGGCTTTGTGTGTATTAACTTGTTGCGATTCGCTTTAGCCGCTATGTGCGAACTTGAATCGCAGTTGTCAGCCTAACCCGCGCAAGCTGGATGACCACGTATTGCACATCATGCCTAGAAGTGCCTGTAAGGCGTTGTGTGTATTAAGTTGTTGCGAATCGTTTGAGCCGCTACGTGCAAACTTGAATCGCAGTTCTGAGCCTAACCCGCGCAAGCTGGGTGACAGCGTTATGCAAATCATGCCTAGAAGGGCCTTTAAGGCGTTGTGTGTATTAACTTGTTGCGATTCGTTTGAGCCGCTACGTGCAAACTTGATTCGCAGTTCTGAGCCTAACCAGCGCAAGCTGGATGACCACGTTTTCACATCATGCCTAAAAGTGCCTTTAAGGAGTTGTGTGTATTAACTTGTTGCGATTCGTTTGAGCCGCTACGTGCAAACTTGAATCGCAGTTCTGAGCCTAACCCGCGCAAGCTGGATGACAGCGTCATGCACATCATGCCTAGAAGTGCCTGTAAGGCTTTGTGTGTATTAACTTTTTGCGATTCGCTTTAGCCGCTATTTGCGAACTTGAATCGCAGTTCTCAGCCTAACCCGCGCAAGCTGGATGACCTCGTTTTTCACATCATGCCTAAAAGTGCCTGTAAGGCTTTGTGTGTATTAACTTGTTGCGATTCGCTTTAGCCGCTATGTGCGAACTTGAATCGCAGTTCTCAGCCTAACCCGCGCAAGCTGGATGACCACGTTTTGCACATCATGCCTAGAAGTGCCTGTAAGGCTTTGTGTATATTAACTTGTTGCGATTCGTTTGAGCCGCTACGTGCAAACTTGAATCGCAGTTCTGAGGCTAACCCGCGCAAGCTGGATGACCACGTTTTGCACATCATGCCTGAAAGTGACTTTAAGGCGTTGTGTGTATTAACTTGTTGCGATTCGTTTGAGCCGCTACGCGCAAACTTGAATCGCAGTTCTGAGCCTAACCCGCGCAAGCTGGATGACAGCGTCATGCACATCATGCCTAGAAGTGCCTGTAAGGCTTTGTGTGTATTAACTTTTTGCGATTCGCTTTAGCCGCTATTTGCGAACTTGAATCGCAGTTCTCAGCCTAACCCGCGCAAGCTGGATGACCTCGTTTTTCACATCATGCCTAAAAGTGCCTGTAAGGCTTTGTGTGTATTAACTTGTTGCGATTCGCTTTAGCCGCTATGTGCGAACTTGAATCGCAGTTCTCAGCCTAACCCGCGCAAGCTGGATGACCACGTTTTGCACATCATGCCTAGAAGTGCCTGTAAGGCTTTGTGTATATTAACTTGTTGCGATTCGTTTGAGCCGCTACGTGCAAACTTGAATCGCAGTTCTGAGGCTAACCCGCGCAAGCTGGATGACCACGTTTTGCACATCATGCCTGAAAGTGACTTTAAGGCGTTGTGTGTATTAACTTGTTGCGATTCGTTTGAGCCGCTACGCGCAAACTTGAATCGCAGTTCTGAGCCTAACCCGCGCAAGCTGGATGACCGCGTTATGCACATCATGCCTAGAAGTGCCTGTAAGGCTTTGTGTGTATTAACTTGTTGCGATTCGTTTGAGCCGCTACGTGCAAACTTGATTCGCAGTTCTGAGCCTAACCCGCGCAAGCTGGATGACCACGTTTTCACATCATGCCTAAAAGTGCCTTTAAGGCGTTGTGTGTATTAACTTGTTGCGATTCGCTTTAGCCGCGTTTTGCAAAGTTGAATCGCAGTTCTCAGCCTAACCCGCGCAAGCTGGATGACCGCGTTTTGCACATAATGCCTAAAAGTGCCTGTAAGGCGTTGTGTCTATTAACTTGTTGCGATTCGTTTGAGCCGCTACGTGCAAACTTGAATCGCAGTTCTGAGCCTAACCCGCGCAAGCTGGATGACCGCGTTATGCACATCATGCCTAGAAGTGCCTGTAAGGCTTGGTGTGTATTAACTTGTTGCGATTCGTTTGAGCCGCTACGTGCAAACTTGAATCGCAGTTCTGAGCCTAACCCGCGCAAGCTGGATGACCACGTTTTGCATATCATGCCTAAAAGTGCCTTTAAGGCGTTGTGTGTATTAACTTGTTGCGATTCGTTTGAGCCGCTACGTGCAAACTTGAATCGCAGTTCTGAGCCTAACCCGCGCAAGCTGGATGACCGCGTTATGCACATCATGCCTAGAAGTGCCTGTAAGGCTTTGTGTGTATTAACTTGTTGCGATTCGTTTGAGCCGCTACGTGCAAACTTGATTCGCAGTTCTGAGCCTAACCCGCGCAAGCTGGATGACCACGTTTTCACATCATGCCTAAAAGTGCCTTTAAGGCGTTGTGTGTATTAACTTGTTGCGATTCGCTTTAGCCGCGTTTTGCGAACTTGAATCGCAGTTCTCAGCCTAACCCGCGCAAGCTGGACGACCGCGTTTTGCACATAATGCCTAAAAGTGCCTGTAAGGCGTTGTGTCTATTAACTTGTTGCGATTCGTTTGAGCCGCTACGTGCAAACTTGAATCGCAGTTCTGAGCCTAACCCGCGCAA
The DNA here is from genome assembly GCF_055883805.1 of Amblyomma maculatum. NCBI lineage: Eukaryota > Metazoa > Arthropoda > Arachnida > Ixodida > Ixodidae > Amblyomma > Amblyomma maculatum. Next base: position 1,553,249 of record NW_028146746.1, read on the forward strand.
GCTGGATGACCGCGTTATGCACATCATGCCTAGAAGTGCCTGTAAGGCTTTGAGTGTATTAACTTGTTGCGGTTCGTTTGAGCCGCTACGTGCAAACTTGAATCGCAGTTCTGAGCCTAACCCGCGCAAGCTGGATGACCACGTTTTGCACATCATGCCTAAAAGTGCCTTTAAGGCGTTGTGTGTATTAACTTGTTGCGGTTCGTTTGAGCCGCTACGTGCAAACTTGAATCGCAGTTCTGAGCCTAACCCGCGCAAGCTGGATGACCACGTTTTGCACATCATGCCTAAAAGTGCCTTTAAGGCGTTGTGTGTATTAACTTGTTGCGATTCGTTTGAGCCGCTACGTGCAAACTTGAATCGCAGATCTGAGCCTAACCCGCGCAAGCTGGATGACTGCGTTATGCGCATCATGCCTAGAAGTGCCTGTACGGCTTTGTGTGTATTAACTTGTTGCGATTCGTTTGAGCCGCTACGTGCAAACTTGATTCGCAGTTCTGAGCCTAACCCGCGCAAGCTGGATGACCACGTTTTCACATCATGCCTAAAAGTGCCTTTAAGGCGTTGTGTGTATTAACTTGTTGCGATTCGTTTGAGCCGCTACGTGCAAACTTGAATCGCAGTTCTGAGCCTAACCCGCGCAAGCTGGATGACCGCGTCATGCACATCAAGCCTAGAAGTGCCTGTAAGGCGTTGTGTGTATTAACTTGTTGCGATTCGTTTGAGCCGCTACGTGCAAACTTGAATCGCAGTTCTGAGGCTAACCCGCGCAAGCTGGATGACCACGTTTTGCACATCATGCTAAAAGTGCCTTTAAGGCGTTGTGTGTATTAACTTGTTGCGATTCGTTTGAGCCGCTACGTGCAAACTTGAATCGCAGTTCTGAGCCTAACTCGCGCAAGCTGGATGACCGCGTCATGCACATCATGCCTAGAAGAGCCTGTAAGGCTTTGTGTGTATTAACTTGTTGCGATTCGCTTTAGCCGCTATGTGCGAACTTGAATCGCAGTTCTCAGCCTAACCCGCGCAAGCTGGATGACCTCGTTTTTCACATCATGCCTAAAAGTGCCTGTAAGGCTTTGTGTGTATTAACTTGTTGCGATTCGCTTTAGCCGCTATGTGCGAACTTGAATCGCAGTTCTGAGCCTAACCCGCGCAAGCTGGATGACCGCGTTTTGCACATAATGCCTAAAAGTGCCTGTAAGGCGTTGTGTGTATTAACTTGTTGCGATTCGTTTGAGCCGCTACGTGCAAACTTGAATCGCAGTTCTGAGCCTAACCCGCGCAAGCTGGATGACCGCGTTATACACATCATGCCTAGAAGTGCCTGTAAGGCTTTGTGTGTATTAACTTGTTGCGATTCGTTTGAGCCGCTACGTGCAAACTTGATTCGCAGTTCTGAGCCTAACCCGCGCAAGCTGGATGACCACGTTTTGCACATCATGCCTAAAAGTGCCTTTAAGGCGTTGTGTGTATTAACTTGTTGCGATTCGTTTGAGCCGCTACGTGCAAACTTGAATCGCAGTTCTGACCCTAACCCGCGCAAGCTGGATGACCGCGTTATGCACATCATGCCTAGAAGTGCCTGTAAGGCTTTGTGTGTATTAACTTGTTGCGATTCGCTTTAGCCGCTATGTGCGAACTTGAATCGCAGTTCTCAGCCTAACCCGCGCAAGCTGGATGACCTCGTTTTTCACATCATGCCTAAAAGTGCCTGTAAGGCTTTGTGTGTATTAACTTGTTGCGATTCGCTTTAGCCGCTATGTGCGAACTTGAATCGCAGTTGTCAGCCTAACCCGCGCAAGCTGGATGACCACGTATTGCACATCATGCCTAGAAGTGCCTGTAAGGCGTTGTGTGTATTAAGTTGTTGCGAATCGTTTGAGCCGCTGCGTGCAAACTTGAATCGCAGTTCTGAGCCTAACCCGCGCAAGCTGGGTGACAGCGTTATGCAAATCATACCTAGAAGTGCCTTTAAGGCGTTGTGTGTATTAACTTGTTGCGATTCGTTTGAGCCGCTACGTGCAAACTTGAATCGCAGTTCTGAGCCTAACCCGCGCAAGCTGGATGACCGCGTTATGCACATCATGCCTAGAAGTGCCTGTAAGGCTTTGTGTGTATTAACTTGTTGCGATTCGTTTGAGCCGCTACGTGCAAACTTGATTCGCAGTTCTGAGCCTAACCAGCGCAAGCTGGATGACCACGTTTTCACATCATGCCTAAAAGTGCCTTTAAGGAGTTGTGTGTATTAACTTGTTGCGATTCGTTTGAGCCGCTACGTGCAAACTTGAATCGCAGTTCTGAGCCTAACCCGCGCAAGCTGGATGACAGCGTCATGCACATCATGCCTAGAAGTGCCTGTAAGGCTTTGTGTGTATTAACTTTTTGCGATTCGCTTTAGCCGCTATTTGCGAACTTGAATCGCAGTTCTCAGCCTAACCCGCGCAAGCTGGATGACCTCGTTTTTCACATCATGCCTAAAAGTGCCTGTAAGGCTTTGTGTGTATTAACTTGTTGCGATTCGCTTTAGCCGCTATGTGCGAACTTGAATCGCAGTTCTCAGCCTAACCCGCGCAAGCTGGATGACCACGTTTTGCACATCATGCCTAGAAGTGCCTGTAAGGCTTTGTGTATATTAACTTGTTGCGATTCGTTTGAGCCGCTACGTGCAAACTTGAATCGCAGTTCTGAGGCTAACCCGCGCAAGCTGGATGACCACGTTTTGCACATCATGCCTGAAAGTGACTTTAAGGCGTTGTGTGTATTAACTTGTTGCGATTCGTTTGAGCCGCTACGCGCAAACTTGAATCGCAGTTCTGAGCCTAACCCGCGCAAGCTGGATGACCGCGTTATGCACATCATGCCTAGAAGTGCCTGTAAGGCTTTGTGTGTATTAACTTGTTGCGATTCGTTTGAGCCGCTACGTGCAAACTTGATTCGCAGTTCTGAGCCTAACCCGCGCAAGCTGGATGACCACGTTTTCACATCATGCCTAAAAGTGCCTTTAAGGCGTTGTGTGTATTAACTTGTTGCGATTCGCTTTAGCCGCGTTTTGCGAAGTTGAATCGCAGTTCTCAGCCTAACCCGCGCAAGCTGGATGACCGCGTTTTGCACATAATGCCTAAAAGTGCCTGTAAGGCGTTGTGTCTATTAACTTGTTGCGATTCGTTTGAGCCGCTACGTGCAAACTTGAATCGCAGTTCTGAGCCTAACCCGCGCAAGCTGGATGACCGCGTTATGCACATCATGCCTAGAAGTGCCTGTAAGGCTTGGTGTGTATTAACTTGTTGCGATTCGTTTGAGCCGCTACGTGCAAACTTGAATCGCAGTTCTGAGCCTAACCCGCGCAAGCTGGATGACCACGTTTTGCATATCATGCCTAAAAGTGCCTTTAAGGCGTTGTGTGTATTAACTTGTTGCGATTCGTTTGAGCCGCTACGTGCAAACTTGAATCGCAGTTCTGAGCCTAACCCGCGCAAGCTGGATGACCGCGTTATGCACATCATGCCTAGAAGTGCCTGTAAGGCTTTGTGTGTATTAACTTGTTGCGATTCGTTTGAGCCGCTACGTGCAAACTTGATTCGCAGTTCTGAGCCTAACCCGCGCAAGCTGGATGACCACGTTTTCACATCATGCCTAAAAGTGCCTTTAAGGCGTTGTGTGTATTAACTTGTTGCGATTCGCTTTAGCCGCGTTTTGCGAACTTGAATCGCAGTTCTCAGCCTAACCCGCGCAAGCTGGACGACCGCGTTTTGCACATAATGCCTAAAAGTGCCTGTAAGGCGTTGTGTCTATTAACTTGTTGCGATTCGTTTGAGCCGCTACGTGCAAACTTGAATCGCAGTTCTGAGCCTAACCCGCGCAAGCTGGATGACCGCGTTATGCACATCATGCCTAGAAGTGCCTGTAAGGCTTGGTGTGTATTAACTTGTTGCGATTCGTTTGAGCCGCTACGTGCAAACTTGAATCGCAGTTCTGAGCCTAACCCGCGCAAGCTGGATGACCACGTTATGCACATCATGCCTAAAAGTGCCTTTAAGGCGTTGTGTGTATTAACTTGTTGCGGTTCGTTTGAGCCGCTACGTGCAAACTTGAATCGCAGTTCTGAGCCTAACCCGCGCAAGCTGGATGACCACGTTTTGCACATCATGCCTAAAAGTGCCTTTAAGGCGTTGTGTGTATTAACTTGTTGCGATTCGTTTGAGCCGCTACGTGCAAACTTGAATCGCAGTTCTGAGCCTAACCCGCGCAAGCTGGATGACCGCGTCATGCACATCAAGCCTAGAAGTGCCTGTAAGGCTTTGTGTGTATTAACTTGTTGCGATTCGCTTTAGCCGCTATGTGCGAACTTGAATCGCAGTTCTCAGCCTAACCCGCGCAAGCTGGACGACCTCGTTTTGCACATCATGCCTAAAAGTGCCTTTAAGGCGTTGTGTGTATTAACTTGTTGCGATTCGTTTGAGCCGCTACGTGCAAACTTGAATCGCAGTTCTGAGGCTAACCCGCGCAAGCTGGATGACCACGTTTTGCACATCATGCTAAAAGTGCCTTTAAGGCGTTGTGTGTATTAACTTGTTGCGATTCGTTTGAGCCGCTACGTGCAAACTTGAATCGCAGTTCTGAGCCTAACCCGCGCAAGCTGGATGACTGCGTCATGCACATCATGCCTAGAAGAGCCTGTAAGGCTTTGTGTGTATTAACTTGTTGCGATTCGCTTTAGCCGCTATGTGCGAACTTGAATCGCAGTTCTCAGCCTAACCCGCGCAAGCTGGATGACCTCGTTTTTCACATCATGCCTAAAAGTGCCTGTAAGGCTTTGTGTGTATTAACTTGTTGCGATTCGCTTTAGCCGCTATGTGCGAACTTGAATCGCAGTTCTGAGCCTAACCCGCGCAAGCTGGATGACCGCGTTTTGCACATAATGCCTAAAAGTGCCTGTAAGGCGTTGTGTGTATTAACTTGTTGCGATTCGTTTGAGCCGCTACGTGCAAACTTGATTCGCAGTTCTGAGCCTAACCCGCGCAAGCTGGATGACCACGTTTTGCGCATCATGCCTAAAAGTGCCTTTAAGGCGTTGTGTGTATTAACTTGTTGCGATTCGTTTGAGCCGCTACGTGCAAACTTGAATCGCAGTTCTGACCCTAACCCGCGCAAGCTGGATGACCGCGTTATGCACATCATGCCTAGAAGTGCCTGTAAGGCTTTGTGTGTATTAACTTGTTGCGATTCGCTTTAGCCGCTATGTGCGAACTTGAATCGCAGTTCTCAGCCTAACCCGCGCAAGCTGGATGACCTCGTTTTTCACATCATGCCTAAAAGTGCCTGTAAGGCTTTGTGTGTATTAACTTGTTGCGATTCGCTTTAGCCGCTATGTGCGAACTTGAATCGCAGTTGTCAGCCTAACCCGCGCAAGCTGGATGACCACGTATTGCACATCATGCCTAGAAGTGCCTGTAAGGCGTTGTGTGTATTAAGTTGTTGCGAATCGTTTGAGCCGCTACGTGCAAACTTGAATCGCAGTTCTGAGCCTAACCCGCGCAAGCTGGGTGACAGCGTTATGCAAATCATGCCTAGAAGGGCCTTTAAGGCGTTGTGTGTATTAACTTGTTGCGATTCGTTTGAGCCGCTACGTGCAAACTTGAATCGCAGTTCTGAGCCTAACCCGCGCAAGCTGGATGACCGCGTTATGCACATCATGCCTAGAAGTGCCTGTAAGGCTTTGTGTGTATTAACTTGTTGCGATTCGTTTGAGCCGCTACGTGCAAACTTGATTCGCAGTTCTGAGCCTAACCAGCGCAAGCTGGATGACCACGTTTTCACATCATGCCTAAAAGTGCCTTTAAGGAGTTGTGTGTATTAACTTGTTGCGATTCGTTTGAGCCGCTACGTGCAAACTTGAATCGCAGTTCTGAGCCTAACCCGCGCAAGCTGGATGACAGCGTCATGCACATCATGCCTAGAAGTGCCTGTAAGGCTTTGTGTGTATTAGCTTTTTGCGATTCGCTTTAGCCGCTATTTGCGAACTTGAATCGCAGTTCTCAGCCTAACCCGCGCAAGCTGGATGACCTCGTTTTTCACATCATGCCTAAAAGTGCCTGTAAGGCTTTGTGTGTATTAACTTGTTGCGATTCGCTTTAGCCGCTATGTGCAAACTTGAATCGCAGTTCTGAGGCTAACCCGCGCAAGCTGGATGACCACGTTTTGCACATCATGCCTGAAAGTGACTTTAAGGCGTTGTGTGTATTAACTTGTTGCGATTCGTTTGAGCCGCTACGCGCAAACTTGAATCGCAGTTCTGAGCCTAACCCGCGCAAGCTGGATGACCGCGTTATGCACATCATACCTAGAAGTGCCTGTAAGGCTTTGTTTGTATTAACTTGTTGCGATTCGTTTGAGCCGCTACGTGCAAACTTGATTCGCAGTTCTGAGCCTAACCCGCGCAAGCTGGATGACCACGTTTTCACATCATGCCTAAAAGTGCTTTTAAGGCGTTGTGTGTATTAACTTGTTGCGATTCGTTTGAGCCGCTACGTGCAAACTTGAATCGCAGTTCTGAGCCTAACCCGCGCAAGCTGGATGACTGCGTTATGCACATCATGCCTAGAAGTGCCTGTAAGGCTTTGTGTGTATTAACTTGTTGCGATTCGTTTGAGCCGCTACGTGCAAACTTGATTCGCAGTTCTGAGCCTAACCCGCGCAAGCTGGATGACCACGTTTTCACATCATGCCTAAAAGTGCCTTTAAGGCGTTGTGTGTATTAACTTGTTGCGATTCGTTTGAGCCGCTACGTGCAAACTTGAATCGCAGTTCTGAGCCTAACCCGCGCAAGCTGGATGACCGCGTCATGCACATCAAGCCTAGAAGTGCCTGTAAGGCTTTGTGTGTATTAACTTGTTGCGATTCGCTTTAGCCGCTATGTGCGAACTTGAATCGCAGTTCTCAGCCTAACCCGCGCAAGCTGGACGACCTCGTTTTGCACATCATGCCTAAAAGTGCCTTTAAGGCGTTGTGTGTATTAACTTGTTGCGATTCGTTTGAGCCGCTACGTGCAAACTTGAATCGCAGTTCTGAGGCTAACCCGCGCAAGCTGGATGACCACGTTTTGCACATCATGCTAAAAGTGCCTTTAAGGCGTTGTGTGTATTAACTTGTTGCGATTCGTTTGAGCCGCTACGTGCAAACTTGAATCGCAGTTCTGAGCCTAACCCGCGCAGGCTGGATGACCGCGTCATGCACATCATGCCTAGAAGAGCCTGTAAGGCTTTGTGTGTATTAACTTGTTGCGATTCGCTTTAGCCGCTATGTGCGAACTTGAATCGCAGTTCTCAGCCTAACCCGCGCAAGCTGGATGACCTCGTTTTTCACATCATGCCTAAAAGTGCCTGTAAGGCTTTGTGTGTATTAACTTGTTGCGATTCGCTTTAGCCGCTATGTGCGAACTTGAATCGCAGTTCTGAGCCTAACCCGCGCAAGCTGGATGACCGCGTTTTGCACATAATGCCTAAAAGTGCCTGTAAGGCGTTGTGTGTATTAACTTGTTGCGATTCGTTTGAGCCGCTACGTGCAAACTTGAATCGCAGTTCTGAGCCTAACCCGCGCAAGCTGGATGACCGCGTTATACACATCATGCCTAGAAGTGCCTGTAAGGCTTTGTGTGTATTAACTTGTTGCGATTCGTTTGAGCCGCTACGTGCAAACTTGATTCGCAGTTCTGAGCCTAACCCGCGCAAGCTGGATGACCACGTTTTGCACATCATGCCTAAAAGTGCCTTTAAGGCGTTGTGTGTATTAACTTGTTGCGATTCGTTTGAGCCGCTACGTGCAAACTTGAATCGCAGTTCTGACCCTAACCCGCGCAAGCTGGATGACCGCGTTATGCACATCATGCCTAGAAGTGCCTGTAAGGCTTTGTGTGTATTAACTTGTTGCGATTCGCTTTAGCCGCTATGTGCGAACTTGAATCGCAGTTCTCAGCCTAACCCGCGCAAGCTGGATGACCTCGTTTTTCACATCATGCCTAAAAGTGCCTGTAAGGCTTTGTGTGTATTAACTTGTTGCGATTCGCTTTAGCCGCTATGTGCGAACTTGAATCGCAGTTGTCAGCCTAACCCGCGCAAGCTGGATGACCACGTATTGCACATCATGCCTAGAAGTGCCTGTAAGGCGTTGTGTGTATTAAGTTGTTGCGAATCGTTTGAGCCGCTACGTGCAAACTTGAATCGCAGTTCTGAGCCTTACCCGCGCAAGCTGGGTGACAGCGTTATGCAAATCATGCCTAGAAGTGCCTTTAAGGCGTTGTGTGTATTACCTTGTTGCGATTCGTTTGAGCCGCTACGTGCAAACTTGAATCGCAGTTCTGAGCCTAACCCGCGCAAGCTGGATGACCGCGTTATGCACATCATGCCTAGAAGTGCCTGTAAGGCTTTGTGTGTATTAACTTGTTGCGATTCGTTTGAGCCGCTACGTGCAAACTTGATTCGCAGTTCTGAGCCTAACCAGCGCAAGCTGGATGACCACGTTTTCACATCATGCCTAAAAGTGCCTTTAAGGAGTTGTGTGTATTAACTTGTTGCGATTCGTTTGAGCCGCTACGTGCAAACTTGAATCGCAGTTCTGAGCCTAACCCGCGCAAGCTGGATGACAGCGTCATGCACATCATGCCTAGAAGTGCCTGTAAGGCTTTGTGTGTATTAACTTTTTGCGATTCGCTTTAGCCGCTATTTGCGAACTTGAATCGCAGTTCTCAGCCTAACCCGCGCAAGCTGGATGACCTCGTTTTTCACATCATGCCTAAAAGTGCCTGTAAGGCTTTGTGTGTATTAACTTGTTGCGATTCGCTTTAGCCGCTATGTGCGAACTTGAATCGCAGTTCTCAGCCTAGCCCGCGCAAGCTGGATGACCACGTTTTGCACATCATGCCTAGAAGTGCCTGTAAGGCTTTGTGTGTATTAACTTGTTGCGATTCGCTTTAGCCGCTATGTGCGAACTTGAATCGCAGTTCTCAGCCTAACCCGCGCAAGCTGGATGACCTCGTTTTGCACATCATGCCTAAAAGTGCCTTTAAGGCGTTGTGTGTATTAACTTGTTGAGATTCGTTTGAGCCGCTACGTGCAAACTTGAATCGCAGTTCTGAGGCTAACCCGCGCAAGCTGGATGACCACGTTTTGCACATCATGCCTAAAAGTGCCTTTAAGGCGTTGTGTGTATTAACTTGTTGCGATTCGTTTGAGCCGCTACGTGCAAACTTGAATCGCAGTTCTGAGCCTAACCCGCGCAAGCTGGATGACCGCGTCATGCACATCATGCCTAGAAGTGCCTGTAAGGCTTTGTGTGTATTAACTTGTTGCGATTCGCTTTAGCCGCTATGTGCGAACTTGAATCGCAGTTCTCAGCCTAACCCGCGCGAGCTGGATGACCTCGTTTTTCACATCATGCCTAAAAGTGCCTGTAAGGCTTTGTGTGTATTAACTTGTTGCGATTCGCTTTAGCCGCTATATGCGAACTTGAATCGCAGTTCTGAGCCTAACCCGCGCAAGCTGGATGACCGCGTTTTGCACATAATGCCTAAAAGTGCCTGTAAGGCGTTGTGTGTATTAACTTGTTGCGATTCGTTTGAGCCGCTACGTGCAAACTTGAATCGCAGTTCTGAGCCTAACCAGCGCAAGCTGGATGACCGCGTTATGCACATCATGCCTAGAAGTGCCTGTAAGGCTTTGTGTGTATTAACTTGTTGCGATTCGTTTGAGCCGCTACGTGCAAACTTGAATCGCAGTTCTGAGCCTAACCCGCGCAAGCTGGGTGACAGCGTTATGCAAATCATGCCTAGAAGTGCCTGTAAGGCTTTGTGTGTATTAACTTGTTGCGATTCGCTTTAGCCGCTATGTGCGAACTTGAATCGCAGTTCTGTACCTAACCCGCGCAGCTTGAGTGACGCCTATTTGCACATCATGCCTAAAAGTGCCTGTAAGGCGTTGTGTGTATAACTTGTTGCGATTCGCTTTAGCCACTATGTGCGAACTTGAATCGCAGTTCTGAGCCTAACCCGCGCAAGCTGGATGACCACGTTTTGCACATCATGCCTAAAAGTGCCTTTAAGGCGTTGTGTGTATTAACTTGTTGCGATTCGTTTGAGCCGCTACGTGCAAACTTGAATCGCAGTTCTGAGCCTAACCCGCGGAAGCTGGATGACCGCGTTATGCACATCATGCCTAGAAGTGCCTGTAAGGCTTTGAGTGTATTAACTTGTTGCGGTTCGTTTGAGCCACTACGTGCAAACTTGAATCGCAGTTCTGAGCCTAACCCGCGCAAGCTGGATGACCGCGACATGCACATCATGCCTAGAAGTGCCTGTAAGGCTTTGTGTGTATTAACTTGTTGCGATTCGCTTTAGCCGCTATGTGCGAACTTGAATCGCAGTTCTCAGCCTAACCCGCGCAAGCTGGATGACCTCGTTTTTCACATCATGCCTAAAAGTGCCTGTAAGGCTTTGTGTGTATTAACTTGTTGCGATTCGCTTTAGCCGCTATGTGCGAACTTGAATCGCAGTTCTGAGCCTAACCCGCGCAAGCTGGATGACCGCGTTTTGCACATAATGCCTAAAAGTGCCTGTAAGGCGTTGTGTGTATTAACTTGTTGCGATTCGTTTGAGCCGCTACGTGCAAACTTGAATCGCAGTTCTGAGCCTAACCCGCGCAAGCTGGATGACCGCGTTATGCACATCATGCCTAGAAGTGCCTGTAAGGCTTTGTGTGTATTAACTTGTTGCGATTCGTTTGAGCCGCTACGTGCAAACTTGATTCGCAGTTCTGAGCCTAACCCGCGCAAGCTGGATGACCGCGTTATGCACATCATGCCTAGAAGTGCCTGTAAGGCTTTGTGTGTATTAACTTGTTGCGATTCGCTTTAGCCGCTATGTGCGAACTTGAATCGCAGTTCTCAGCCTAACCCGCGCAAGCTGGATGACCTCGTTTTTCACATCATGCCTAAAAGTGCCTGTAAGGCTTTGTGTGTATTAACTTGTTGCGATTCGCTTTAGCCGCTATGTGCGAACTTGAATCGCAGTTCTCAGCCAACCCGCGCAAGCTGGATGACCACGTTTTGCACATCATGCCTAAAAGTGCCTTTAAAGCGTTGTGTGTATTAACTTGTTGCGATTCGTTTGAGCCGCTACGTGCAAACTTGAATCGCAGTTCTGAGCCTAACCCGCGCAAGCTGGATGACCGCGTTTTGCACATAATGCCTAAAAGTGCCTGTAAGGCGTTGTGTCTATTAACTTGTTGCGATTCGTTTCAGCCGCTACGTGCAAACTTGAATCGCAGTTCTGAGCCTAACCCGCGCGAGCTGGATGACCGCGTTATGCACATCATGCCTAGAAGTGCCTGTAAGGCTTTGTGTGTATTAACTTGTTGCGATTCGCTTTAGCCGCTATGTGCGAACTTGAATCGCAGTTCTCAGCCTAACCCGCGCAAGCTGGATGACCTCGTTTTTCACATCATGCCTAAAAGTGCCTGTAAGGCTTTGTGTGTATTAACTTGTTGCGATTCGCTTTAGCCGCTATGTGCGAACTTGAATCGCAGTTCTGAGCCTAACCCGCGCAAGCTGGATGACCGCGTTTTGCACATAATGCCTAAAAGTGCCTGTAAGGCGTTGTGTGTATTAACTTGTTGCGATTCGTTTGAGCCGCTACGTGCAAACTTGAATCGCAGTTCTGAGCCTAACCCGCGCAAGCTGGATGACCGCGTTATGCACATCATGCCTAGAAGTGCCTGTAAGGCTTTGTGTGTATTAACTTGTTGCGATTCGTTTGAGCCGCTACGTGCAAACTTGATTCGCAGTTCTGAGCCTAACCCGCGCAAGCTGGATGACCGCGTTATGCACATCATGCCTAGAAGTGCCTGTAAGGCTTTGTGTGTATTAACTTGTTGCGATTCGCTTTAGCCGCTATGTGCGAACTTGAATCGCAGTTCTCAGCCTAACCCGCGCAAGCTGGATGACCTCGTTTTTCACATCATGCCTAAAAGTGCCTGTAAGGCTTTGTGTGTATTAACTTGTTGCGATTCGCTTTAGCCGCTATGTGCGAACTTGAATCGCAGTTCTCAGCCAACCCGCGCAAGCTGGATGACCACGTTTTGCACATCATGCCTAAAAGTGCCTTTAAAGCGTTGTGTGTATTAACTTGTTGCGATTCGTTTGAGCCGCTACGTGCAAACTTGAATCGCAGTTCTGAGCCTAACCCGCGCAAGCTGGATGACCGCGTTTTGCACATAATGCCTAAAAGTGCCTGTAAGGCGTTGTGTCTATTAACTTGTTGCGATTCGTTTCAGCCGCTACGTGCAAACTTGAATCGCAGTTCTGAGCCTAACCCGCGCGAGCTGGATGACCGCGTTATGCACATCATGCCTAGAAGTGCCTGTAAGGCTTGGTGTGTATTAACTTGTTGCGATTCGTTTGAGCCGCTACGTGCAAACTTGAATCGCAGTTCTGAGCCTAACCCGCGCAAGCTGGATGACCACGTTTTGCATATCATGCCTAAAAGTGCCTTTAAGGCGTTGTGTGTATTAACTTGCTGCGATTCGTTTGAGCCGCTACGTGCAAACTTGAATCGCAGTTCTGAGCCTAACCCGCGCAAGCTGGGTGACAGCGTTATGCAACTCATGCCTAGAAGTGCCTGTAAGGCGTTGTGTGTATTAACTTGTTGCGATTCGTTTGAGCCGCTACGTGCAAACTTGAATCGCAGTTCTGAGCCTAACCCGCGCAAGCTGGGTGACAGCGTTATGCAAATCATGCCTAGAAGTGCCTTTAAGGCGTTGTGTGTATTAACTTGTTGCGATTCGTTTGAGCCGCTACGTGCAAACTTGAATCGCAGTTCTGAGCCTAACCCGCGCAAGCTGGATGACCGCGTTATGCACATCATGCCTAGAAGTGCCTGTAAGGCTTTGTGTGTATTAACTTGTTGCGATTCGTTTGAGCCGCTACGTGCAAACTTGATTCGTAGTTCTGAGCCTAACCCGCGCAAGCTGGATGACCACGTTTTCACATCATGCCTAAAAGTGCCTTTAAGGCGTTGTGTGTATTAACTTGTTGCGATTCGCTTTAGCCGCGTTTTGCGAACTTGAATCGCAGTTCTCAGCCTAACCCGCGCAAGCTGGATGACCTCGTTTTTCACATCATGCCTAAAAGTGCCTGTAAGGCTTTGTGTGTATTAACTTGTTGCGATTCGCTTTAGCCGCTATGTGCGAACTTGAATCGCAGTTCTCAGCCTAACCCGCGCAAGCTGGATGACTGCGTTATGCACATCATGCCTAGAAGTGCCTGTAAGGCTTTGTGTGTATTAACTTGTTGCGATTCGTTTGAGCCGCTACGTGCAAACTTGATTCGCAGTTCTGAGCCTAACCCGCGCAAGCTGGATGACCACGTTTTCACATCATGCCTAAAAGTGCCTTTAAGGCGTTGTGTGTATTAACTTGTTGCGATTCGTTTGAGCCGCTACGTGCAAACTTGAATCGCAGTTCTGAGCCTAACCCGCGCAAGCTGGATGACCGCGTCATGCACATCAAGCCTAGAAGTGCCTGTAAGGCTTTGTGTGTATTAACTTGTTGCGATTCGCTTTAGCCGCTATGTGCGAACTTGAATCGCAGTTCTCAGCCTAACCCGCGCAAGCTGGACGACCTCGTTTTGCACATCATGCCTAAAAGTGCCTTTAAGGCGTTGTGTGTATTAACTTGTTGCGATTCGTTTGAGCCGCTACGTGCAAACTTGAATCGCAGTTCTGAGGCTAACCCGCGCAAGCTGGATGACCACGTTTTGCACATCATGCTAAAAGTGCCTTTAAGGCGTTGTGTGTATTAACTTGTTGCGATTCGTTTGAGCCGCTACGTGCAAACTTGAATCGCAGTTCTGAGCCTAACCCGCGCAAGCTGGATGACTGCGTCATGCACATCATGCCTAGAAGAGCCTGTAAGGCTTTGTGTGTATTAACTTGTTGCGATTCGCTTTAGCCGCTATGTGCGAACTTGAATCGCAGTTCTCAGCCTAACCCGCGCAAGCTGGATGACCTCGTTTTTCACATCATGCCTAAAAGTGCCTGTAAGGCTTTGTGTGTATTAACTTGTTGCGATTCGCTTTAGCCGCTATGTGCGAACTTGAATCGCAGTTCTGAGCCTAACCCGCGCAAGCTGGATGACCGCGTTTTGCACATAATGCCTAAAAGTGCCTGTAAGGCGTTGTGTGTATTAACTTGTTGCGATTCGTTTGAGCCGCTACGTGAAAACTTGAATCGCAGTTCTGAGCCTAACCCGCGCAAGCTGGATGACCGCGTTATACACATCATGCCTAGAAGTGCCTGTAAGGCTTTGTGTGTATTAACTTGTTGCGATGCGTTTGAGCCGCTACGTGCAAACTTGATTCGCAGTTCTGAGCCTAACCCGCGCAAGCTGGATGACCACGTTTTGCACATCATGCCTAAAAGTGCCTTTAAGGCGTTGTGTGTATTAACTTGTTGCGATTCGTTTGAGCCGCTACGTGCAAACTTGAATCGCAGTTCTGACCCTAACCCGCGCAAGCTGGATGACCGCGTTATGCACATCATGCCTAGAAGTGCCTGTAAGGCTTTGTGTGTATTAACTTGTTGCGATTCGCTTTAGCCGCTATGTGCGAACTTGAATCGCAGTTCTCAGCCTAACCCGCGCAAGCTGGATGACCTCGTTTTTCACATCATGCCTAAAAGTGCCTGTAAGGCTTTGTGTGTATTAACTTGTTGCGATTCGCTTTAGCCGCTATGTGCGAACTTGAATCGCAGTTGTCAGCCTAACCCGCGCAAGCTGGATGACCACGTATTGCACATCATGCCTAGAAGTGCCTGTAAGGCGTTGTGTGTATTAAGTTGTTGCGAATCGTATGAGCCGCTACGTGCAAACTTGAATCGCAGTTCTGAGCCTAACCCGCGCAAGCTGGGTGACAGCGTTATGCAAATCATGCCTAGAAGGGCCTTTAAGGCGTTGTGTGTATTAACTTGTTGCGATTCGTTTGAGCCGCTACGTGCAAACTTGAATCGCAGTTCTGAGCCTAACCCGCGCAAGCTGGATGACCGCGTTATGCACATCATGCCTAGAAGTGCCTGTAAGGCTTTGTGTGTATTAACTTGTTGCGATTCGTTTGAGCCGCTACGTGCAAACTTGATTCGCAGTTCTGAGCCTAACCAGCGCAAGCTGGATGACCACGTTTTCACATCATGCCTAAAAGTGCCTTTAAGGAGTTGTGTGTATTAACTTGTTGCGATTCGTTTGAGCCGCTACGTGCAAACTTGAATCGCAGTTCTGAGCCTAACCCGCGCAAGCTGGATGACAGCGTCATGCACATCATGCCTAGAAGTGCCTGTAAGGCTTTGTGTGTATTAACTTTTTGCGATTCGCTTTAGCCGCTATTTGCGAACTTGAATCGCAGTTCTCAGCCTAACCCGCGCAAGCTGGATGACCTCGTTTTTCACATCATGCCTAAAAGTGCCTGTAAGGCTTTGTGTGTATTAACTTGTTGCGATTCGCTTTAGCCGCTATGTGCGAACTTGAATCGCAGTTCTCAGCCTAACCCGCGCAAGCTGGATGACCACGTTTTGCACATCATGCCTAGAAGTGCCTGTAAGGCTTTGTGTATATTAACTTGTTGCGATTCGTTTGAGCCGCTACGTGCAAACTTGAATCGCAGTTCTGAGGCTAACCCGCGCAAGCTGGATGACCACGTTTTGCACATCATGCCTGAAAGTGACTTTAAGGCGTTGTGTGTATTAACTTGTTGCGATTCGTTTGAGCCGCTACGCGCAAACTTGAATCGCAGTTCTGAGCCTAACCCGCGCAAGCTGGATGACCGCGTTATGCACATCATACCTAGAAGTGCCTGTAAGGCTTTGTTTGTATTAACTTGTTGCGATTCGTTTGAGCCGCTACGTGCAAACTTGATTCGCAGTTCTGAGCCTAACCCGCGCAAGCTGGATGACCACGTTTTCACATCATGCCTAAAAGTGCCTTTAAGGCGTTGTGTGTATTAACTTGTTGCGATTCGCTTTAGCCGCGTTTTGCGAACTTGAATCGCAGTTCTCAGCCTAACCCGCGCAAGCTGGATGACCTCGTTTTGCACATCATGCCTAAAAGTGCCTTTAAGGCGTTGTGTGTATTAACTTGTTGCGATTCGTTTGAGCCGCTACGTGCAAACTTGAATCGCAGTTCTGAGCCTAACCCGCGGAAGCTGGATGACCGCGTTATGCACATCATGCCTAGAAGTGCCTGTAAGGCTTTGAGTGTATTAACTTGTTGCGGTTCGTTTGAGCCGCTACGTGCAAACTTGAATCGCAGTTCTGAGCCTAACCCGCGCAAGCTGGATGACCACGTTTTGCACATCATGCCTAAAAGTGCCTTTAAGGCGTTGTGTGTATTAACTTGTTGCGGTTCGTTTGAGCCGCTACATGCAAACTTGAATCGCAGTTCTGAGCCTAACCCGCGCAAGCTGGATGACCACGTTTTGCACATCATGCCTAAAAGTGCCTTTAAGGCGTTGTGTGTATTAACTTGTTGCGATTCGTTTGAGCCGCTACGTGCAAACTTGAATCGCAGTTCTGAGCCTAACCCGCGCAAGCTGGATGACTGCGTTATGCACATCATGCCTAGAAGTGCCTGTAAGGCTTTGTGTGTATTAACTTGTTGCGATTCGTTTGAGCCGCTACGTGCAAACTTGATTCGCAGTTCTGAGCCTAACCCGCGCAAGCTGGATGACCACGTTTTCACATCATGCCTAAAAGTGCCTTTAAGGCGTTGTGTGTATTAACTTGTTGCGATTCGTTTGAGCCGCTACGTGCAAACTTGAATCGCAGTTCTGAGCCTAACCCGCGCAAGCTGGATGACCGCGTCATGCACATCAAGCCTAGAAGTGCCTGTAAGGCTTTGTGTGTATTAACTTGTTGCGATTCGCTTTAGCCGCTATGTGCGAACTTGAATCGCAGTTCTCAGCCTAACCCGCGCAAGCTGGACGACCTCGTTTTGCACATCATGCCTAAAAGTGCCTTTAAGGCGTTGTGTGTATTAACTTGTTGCGATTCGTTTGAGCCGCTACGTGCAAACTTGAATCGCAGTTCTGAGGCTAACCCGCGCAAGCTGGATGACCACGTTTTGCACATCATGCTAAAAGTGCCTTTAAGGCGTTGTGTGTATTAACTTGTTGCGATTCGTTTGAGCCGCTACGTGCAAACTTGAATCGCAGTTCTGAGCCTAACCCGCGCAGGCTGGATGACCGCGTCATGCACATCATGCCTAGAAGAGCCTGTAAGGCTTTGTGTGTATTAACTTGTTGCGATTCGCTTTAGCCGCTATGTGCGAACTTGAATCGCAGTTCTCAGCCTAACCCGCGCAAGCTGGATGACCTCGTTTTTCACATCATGCCTAAAAGTGCCTGTAAGGCTTTGTGTGTATTAACTTGTTGCGATTCGCTTTAGCCGCTATGTGCGAACTTGAATCGCAGTTCTGAGCCTAACCCGCGCAAGCTGGATGACCGCGTTTTGCACATAATGCCTAAAAGTGCCTGTAAGGCGTTGTGTGTATTAACTTGTTGCGATTCGCTTGAGCCGCTACGTGCAAACTTGAATCGCAGTTCTGAGCCTAACCCGCGCAAGCTGGATGACCGCGTTATACACATCATGCCTAGAAGTGCCTGTAAGGCTTTGTGTGTATTAACTTGTTGCGATTCGTTTGAGCCGCTACGTGCAAACTTGATTCGCAGTTCTGAGCCTAACCCGCGCAAGCTGGATGACCACGTTTTGCACATCATGCCTAAAAGTGCCTTTAAGGCGTTGTGTGTATTAACTTGTTGCGATTCGTTTGAGCCGCTACGTGCAAACTTGAATCGCAGTTCTGACCCTAACCCGCGCAAGCTGGATGACCGCGTTATGCACATCATGCCTAGAAGTGCCTGTAAGGCTTTGTGTGTATTAACTTGTTGCGATTCGCTTTAGCCGCTATGTGCGAACTTGAATCGCAGTTCTCAGCCTAACCCGCGCAAGCTGGATGACCTCGTTTTTCACATCATGCCTAAAAGTGCCTGTAAGGCTTTGTGTGTATTAACTTGTTGCGATTCGCTTTAGCCGCTATGTGCGAACTTGAATCGCAGTTGTCAGCCTAACCCGCGCAAGCTGGATGACCACGTATTGCACATCATGCCTAGAAGTGCCTGTAAGGCGTTGTGTGTATTAAGTTGTTGCGAATCGTTTGAGCCGCTACGTGCAAACTTGAATCGCAGTTCTGAGCCTAACCCGCGCAAGCTGGGTGACAGCGTTATGCAAATCATGCCTAGAAGTGCCTTTAAGGGGTTGTGTGTATTACCTTGTTGCGATTCGTTTGAGCCGCTACGTGCAAACTTGAATCGCAGTTCTGAGCCTAACCCGCGCAAGCTGGATGACCGCGTTATGCACATCATGCCTAGAAGTGCCTGTAAGGCTTTGTGTGTATTAACTTGTTGCGATTCGTTTGAGCCGCTACGTGCAAACTTGATTCGCAGTTCTGAGCCTAACCAGCGCAAGCTGGATGACCACGTTTTCACATCATGCCTAAAAGTGCCTTTAAGGAGTTGTGTGTATTAACTTGTTGCGATTCGTTTGAGCCGCTACGTGCAAACTTGAATCGCAGTTCTGAGCCTAACCCGCGCAAGCTGGATGACAGCGTCATGCACATCATGCCTAGAAGTGCCTGTAAGGCTTTGTGTGTATTAACTTTTTGCGATTCGCTTTAGCCGCTATTTGCGAACTTGAATCGCAGTTCTCAGCCTAACCCGCGCAAGCTGGATGACCTCGTTTTTCACATCATGCCTAAAAGTGCCTGTAAGGCTTTGTGTGTATTAACTTGTTGCGATTCGCTTTAGCCGCTATGTGCGAACTTGAATCGCAGTTCTCAGCCTAGCCCGCGCAAGCTGGATGACCACGTTTTGCACATCATGCCTAGAAGTGCCTGTAAGGCTTTGTGTGTATTAACTTGTTGCGATTCGCTTTAGCCGCTATGTGCGAACTTGAATCGCAGTTCTCAGCCTAACCCGCGCAAGCTGGATGACCTCGTTTTGCACATCATGCCTAAAAGTGCCTTTAAGGCGTTGTGTGTATTAACTTGTTGAGATTCGTTTGAGCCGCTACGTGCAAACTTGAATCGCAGTTCTGAGGCTAACCCGCGCAAGCTGGATGACCACGTTTTGCACATCATGCCTAAAAGTGCCTTTAAGGCGTTGTGTGTATTAACTTGTTGCGATTCGTTTGAGCCGCTACGTGCAAACTTGAATCGCAGTTCTGAGCCTAACCCGCGCAAGCTGGATGACCGCGTCATGCACATCATGCCTAGAAGTGCCTGTAAGGCTTTGTGTGTATTAACTTGTTGCGATTCGCTTTAGCCGCTATGTGCGAACTTGAATCGCAGTTCTCAGCCTAACCCGCGCGAGCTGGATGACCTCGTTTTTCACATCATGCCTAAAAGTGCCTGTAAGGCTTTGTGTGTATTAACTTGTTGCGATTCGCTTTAGCCGCTATATGCGAACTTGAATCGCAGTTCTGAGCCTAACCCGCGCAAGCTGGATGACCGCGTTTTGCACATAATGCCTAAAAGTGCCTGTAAGGCGTTGTGTGTATTAACTTGTTGCGATTCGTTTGAGCCGCTACGTGCAAACTTGAATCGCAGTTCTGAGCCTAACCAGCGCAAGCTGGATGACCGCGTTATGCACATCATGCCTAGAAGTGCCTGTAAGGCTTTGTGTGTATTAACTTGTTGCGATTCGTTTGAGCCGCTACGTGCAAACTTGAATCGCAGTTCTGAGCCTAACCCGCGCAAGCTGGGTGACAGCGTTATGCAAATCATGCCTAGAAGTGCCTGTAAGGCTTTGTGTGTATTAACTTGTTGCGATTCGCTTTAGCCGCTATGTGCGAACTTGAATCGCAGTTCTGTACCTAACCCGCGCAGCTTGAGTGACGCCTATTTGCACATCATGCCTAAAAGTGCCTGTAAGGCGTTGTGTGTATAACTTGTTGCGATTCGCTTTAGCCACTATGTGCGAACTTGAATCGCAGTTCTGAGCCTAACCCGCGCAAGCTGGATGACCACGTTTTGCACATCATGCCTAAAAGTGCCTTTAAGGCGTTGTGTGTATTAACTTGTTGCGATTCGTTTGAGCCGCTACGTGCAAACTTGAATCGCAGTTCTGAGCCTAACCCGCGGAAGCTGGATGACCGCGTTATGCACATCATGCCTAGAAGTGCCTGTAAGGCTTTGAGTGTATTAACTTGTTGCGGTTCGTTTGAGCCACTACGTGCAAACTTGAATCGCAGTTCTGAGCCTAACCCGCGCAAGCTGGATGACCGCGACATGCACATCATGCCTAGAAGTGCCTGTAAGGCTTTGTGTGTATTAACTTGTTGCGATTCGCTTTAGCCGCTATGTGCGAACTTGAATCGCAGTTCTCAGCCTAACCCGCGCAAGCTGGATGACCTCGTTTTTCACATCATGCCTAAAAGTGCCTGTAAGGCTTTGTGTGTATTAACTTGTTGCGATTCGCTTTAGCCGCTATGTGCGAACTTGAATCGCAGTTCTGAGCCTAACCCGCGCAAGCTGGATGACCGCGTTTTGCACATAATGCCTAAAAGTGCCTGTAAGGCGTTGTGTGTATTAACTTATTGCGATTCGTTTGAGCCGCTACGTGCAAACTTGAATCGCAGTTCTGAGCCTAACCCGCGCAAGCTGGATGACCGCGTTATGCACATCATGCCTAGAAGTGCCTGTAAGGCTTTGTGTGTATTAACTTGTTGCGATTCGTTTGAGCCGCTACGTGCAAACTTGATTCGCAGTTCTGAGCCTAACCCGCGCAAGCTGGATGACCGCGTTATGCACATCATGCCTAGAAGTGCCTGTAAGGCTTTGTGTGTATTAACTTGTTGCGATTCGCTTTAGCCGCTATGTGCGAACTTGAATCGCAGTTCTCAGCCTAACCCGCGCAAGCTGGATGACCTCGTTTTTCACATCATGCCTAAAAGTGCCTGTAAGGCTTTGTGTGTATTAACTTGTTGCGATTCGCTTTAGCCGCTATGTGCGAACTTGAATCGCAGTTCTCAGCCAACCCGCGCAAGCTGGATGACCACGTTTTGCACATCATGCCTAAAAGTGCCTTTAAAGCGTTGTGTGTATTAACTTGTTGCGATTCGTTTGAGCCGCTACGTGCAAACTTGAATCGCAGTTCTGAGCCTAACCCGCGCAAGCTGGATGACCGCGTTTTGCACATAATGCCTAAAAGTGCCTGTAAGGCGTTGTGTCTATTAACTTGTTGCGATTCGTTTCAGCCGCTACGTGCAAACTTGAATCGCAGTTCTGAGCCTAACCCGCGCGAGCTGGATGACCGCGTTATGCACATCATGCCTAGAAGTGCCTGTAAGGCTTGGTGTGTATTAACTTGCTGCGATTCGTTTGAGCCGCTACGTGCAAACTTGAATCGCAGTTCTGAGCCTAACCCGCGCAAGCTGGGTGACAGCGTTATGCAACTCATGCCTAGAAGTGCCTGTAAGGCGTTGTGTGTATTAACTTGTTGCGATTCGTTTGAGCCGCTACGTGCAAACTTGAATCGCAGTTCTGAGCCTAACCCGCGCAAGCTGGGTGACAGCGTTATGCAAATCATGCCTAGAAGTGCCTTTAAGGCGTTGTGTGTATTAACTTGTTGCGATTCGTTTGAGCCGCTACGTGCAAACTTGAATCGCAGTTCTGAGCCTAACCCGCGCAAGCTGGATGACCGCGTTATGCACATCATGCCTAGAAGTGCCTGTAAGGCTTTGTGTGTATTAACTTGTTGCGATTCGTTTGAGCCGCTACGTGCAAACTTGATTCGTAGTTCTGAGCCTAACCCGCGCAAGCTGGATGACCACGTTTTCACATCATGCCTAAAAGTGCCTTTAAGGCGTTGTGTGTATTAACTTGTTGCGATTCGCTTTAGCCGCTATGTGCGAACTTGAATCGCAGTTCTCAGCCTAACCCGCGCAAGCTGGATGACTGCGTTATGCACATCATGCCTAGAAGTGCCTGTAAGGCTTTGTGTGTATTAACTTGTTGCGATTCGTTTGAGCCGCTACGTGCAAACTTGATTCGCAGTTCTGAGCCTAACCCGCGCAAGCTGGATGACCACGTTTTCACATCATGCCTAAAAGTGCCTTTAAGGCGTTGTGTGTATTAACTTGTTGCGATTCGTTTGAGCCGCTACGTGCAAACTTGAATCGCAGTTCTGAGCCTAACCCGCGCAAGCTGGATGACCGCGTCATGCACATCAAGCCTAGAAGTGCCTGTAAGGCTTTGTGTGTATTAACTTGTTGCGATTCGCTTTAGCCGCTATGTGCGAACTTGAATCGCAGTTCTCAGCCTAACCCGCGCAAGCTGGACGACCTCGTTTTGCACATCATGCCTAAAAGTGCCTTTAAGGCGTTGTGTGTATTAACTTGTTGCGATTCGTTTGAGCCGCTACGTGCAAACTTGAATCGCAGTTCTGAGGCTAACCCGCGCAAGCTGGATGACCACGTTTTGCACATCATGCTAAAAGTGCCTTTAAGGCGTTGTGTGTATTAACTTGTTGCGATTCGTTTGAGCCACTACGTGCAAACTTGAATCGCAGTTCTGAGCCTAACCCGCGCAAGCTGGATGACTGCGTCATGCACATCATGCCTAGAAGAGCCTGTAAGGCTTTGTGTGTATTAACTTGTTGCGATTCGCTTTAGCCGCTATGTGCGAACTTGAATCGCAGTTCTCAGCCTAACCCGCGCAAGCTGGATGACCGCGTTATGCACATCATGCCTAGAAGTGCCTGTAAGGCTTTGTGTGTATTAACTTGTTGCGATTCGTTTGAGCCGCTACGTGCAAACTTGATTCGTAGTTCTGAGCCTAACCCGCGCAAGCTGGATGACCACGTTTTCACATCATGCCTAAAAGTGCCTTTAAGGCGTTGTGTGTATTAACTTGTTGCGATTCGCTTTAGCCGCGTTTTGCGAACTTGAATCGCAGTTCTCAGCCTAACCCGCGCAAGCTGGATGACCTCGTTTTTCACATCATGCCTAAAAGTGCCTGTAAGGCTTTGTGTGTATTAACTTCTTGCGATTCGCTTTAGCCGCTATGTGCGAACTTGAATCGCAGTTCTCAGCCTAACCCGCGCAAGCTGGATGACTGCGTTATGCACATCATGCCTAGAAGTGCCTGTAAGGCTTTGTGTGTATTAACTTGTTGCGATTCGTTTGAGCCGCTACGTGCAAACTTGATTCGCAGTTCTGAGCCTAACCCGCGCAAGCTGGATGACCACGTTTTCACATCATGCCTAAAAGTGCCTTTAAGGCGTTGTGTGTATTAACTTGTTGCGATTCGTTTGAGCCGCTACGTGCAAACTTGAATCGCAGTTCTGAGCCTAACCCGCGCAAGCTGGATGACCGCGTCATGCACATCAAGCCTAGAAGTGCCTGTAAGGCTTTGTGTGTATTAACTTGTTGCGATTCGCTTTAGCCGCTATGTGCGAACTTGAATCGCAGTTCTCAGCCTAACCCGCGCAAGCTGGACGACCTCGTTTTGCACATCATGCCTAAAAGTGCCTTTAAGGCGTTGTGTGTATTAACTTGTTGCGATTCGTTTGAGCCGCTACGTGCAAACTTGAATCGCAGTTCTGAGGCTAACCCGCGCAAGCTGGATGACCACGTTTTGCACATCATGCTAAAAGTGCCTTTAAGGCGTTGTGTGTATTAACTTGTTGCGATTCGTTTGAGCCGCTACGTGCAAACTTGAATCGCAGTTCTGAGCCTAACCCGCGCAAGCTGGATGACTGCGTCATGCACATCATGCCTAGAAGAGCCTGTAAGGCTTTGTGTGTATTAACTTGTTGCGATTCGCTTTAGCCGCTATGTGCGAACTTGAATCGCAGTTCTCAGCCTAACCCGCGCAAGCTGGATGACCTCGTTTTTCACATCATGCCTAAAAGTGCCTGTAAGGCTTTGTGTGTATTAACTTGTTGCGATTCGCTTTAGCCGCTATGTGCGAACTTGAATCGCAGTTCTGAGCCTAACCCGCGCAAGCTGGATGACCGCGTTTTGCACATAATGCCTAAAAGTGCCTGTAAGGCGTTGTGTGTATTAACTTGTTGCGATTCGTTTGAGCCGCTACGTGCAAACTTGAATCGCAGTTCTGAGCCTAACCCGCGCAAGCTGGATGACCGCGTTATACACATCATGCCTAGAAGTGCCTGTAAGGCTTTGTGTGTATTAACTTGTTGCGATTCGTTTGAGCCGCTACGTGCAAACTTGATTCGCAGTTCTGAGCCTAACCCGCGCAAGCTGGATGACCACGTTTTGCACATCATGCCTAAAAGTGCCTTTAAGGCGTTGTGTGTATTAACTTGTTGCGATTCGTTTGAGCCGCTACGTGCAAACTTGAATCGCAGTTCTGACCCTAACCCGCGCAAGCTGGATGACCGCGTTATGCACATCATGCCTAGAAGTGCCTGTAAGGCTTTGTGTGTATTAACTTTTTGCGATTCGCTTTAGCCGCTATGTGCGAACTTGAATCGCAGTTCTCAGCCTAACCCGCGCAAGCTGGATGACCTCGTTTTTCACATCATGCCTAAAAGTGCCTGTAAGGCTTTGTGTGTATTAACTTGTTGCGATTCGCTTTAGCCGCTATGTGCGAACTTGAATCGCAGTTGTCAGCCTAACCCGCGCAAGCTGGATGACCACGTATTGCACATCATGCCTAGAAGTGCCTGTAAGGCGTTGTGTGTATTAAGTTGTTGCGAATCGTTTGAGCCGCTACGTGCAAACTTGAATCGCAGTTCTGAGCCTAACCCGCGCAAGCTGGGTGACAGCGTTATGCAAATCATGCCTAGAAGGGCCTTTAAGGCGTTGTGTGTATTAACTTGTTGCGATTCGTTTGAGCCGCTACGTGCAAACTTGAATCGCAGTTCTGAGCCTAACCCGCGCAAGCTGGATGACCGCGTTATGCACATCATGCCTAGAAGTGCCTGTAAGGCTTTGTGTGTATTAACTTGTTGCGATTCGTTTGAGCCGCTACGTGCAAACTTGATTCGCAGTTCTGAGCCTAACCAGCGCAAGCTGGATGACCACGTTTTCACATCATGCCTAAAAGTGCCTTTAAGGAGTTGTGTGTATTAACTTGTTGCGATTCGTTTGAGCCGCTACGTGCAAACTTGAATCGCAGTTCTGAGCCTAACCCGCGCAAGCTGGATGACAGCGTCATGCACATCATGCCTAGAAGTGCCTGTAAGGCTTTGTGTGTATTAACTTTTTGCGATTCGCTTTAGCCGCTATTTGCGAACTTGAATCGCAGTTCTCAGCCTAACCCGCGCAAGCTGGATGACCTCGTTTTTCACATCATGCCTAAAAGTGCCTGTAAGGCTTTGTGTGTATTAACTTGTTGCGATTCGCTTTAGCCGCTATGTGCGAACTTGAATCGCAGTTCTCAGCCTAACCCGGGCAAGCTGGATGACCACGTTTTGCACATCATGCCTAGAAGTGCCTGTAAGGCTTTGTGTATATTAACTTGTTGCGATTCGTTTGAGCCGCTACGTGCAAACTTGAATCGCAGTTCTGAGGCTAACCCGCGCAAGCTGGATGACCACGTTTTGCACATCATGCCTGAAAGTGACTTTAAGGCGTTGTGTGTATTAACTTGTTGCGATTCGTTTGAGCCGCTACGCGCAAACTTGAATCGCAGTTCTGAGCCTAACCCGCGCAAGCTGGATGACCGCGTTATGCACATCATACCTAGAAGTGCCTGTAAGGCTTTGTTTGTATTAACTTGTTGCGATTCGTTTGAGCCGCTACGTGCAAACTTGATTCGCAGTTCTGAGCCTAACCCGCGCAAGCTGGATGACCACGTTTTCACATCATGCCTAAAAGTGCCTTTAAGGCGTTGTGTGTATTAACTTGTTGCGATTCGCTTTAGCCGCGTTTTGCGAACTTGAATCGCAGTTCTCAGCCTAACCCGCGCAAGCTGGATGACCTCGTTTTGCACATCATGCCTAAAAGTGCCTTTAAGGCGTTGTGTGTATTAACTTGTTGCGATTCGTTTGAGCCGCTACGTGCAAACTTGAATCGCAGTTCTGAGCCTAACCCGCGGAAGCTGGATGACCGCGTTATGCACATCATGCCTAGAAGTGCCTGTAAGGCTTTGAGTGTATTAACTTGTTGCGGTTCGTTTGAGCCGCTACGTGCAAACTTGAATCGCAGTTCTGAGCCTAACCCGCGCAAGCTGGATGACCACGTTTTGCACATCATGCCTAAAAGTGCCTTTAAGGCGTTGTGTGTATTAACTTGTTGCGGTTCGTTTGAGCCGCTACATGCAAACTTGAATCGCAGTTCTGAGCCTAACCCGCGCAAGCTGGATGACCACGTTTTGCACATCATGCCTAAAAGTGCCTTTAAGGCGTTGTGTGTATTAACTTGTTGCGATTCGTTTGAGCCGCTACGTGCAAACTTGAATCGCAGTTCTGAGCCTAACCCGCGCAAGCTGGATGACTGCGTTATGCACATCATGCCTAGAAGTGCCTGTAAGGCTTTGTGTGTATTAACTTGTTGCGATTCGTTTGAGCCGCTACGTGCAAACTTGATTCGCAGTTCTGAGCCTAACCCGCGCAAGCTGGATGACCACGTTTTCACATCATGCCTAAAAGTGCCTTTAAGGCGTTGTGTGTATTAACTTGTTGCGATTCGTTTGAGCCGCTACGTGCAAACTTGAATCGCAGTTCTGAGCCTAACCCGCGCAAGCTGGATGACCGCGTCATGCACATCAAGCCTAGAAGTGCCTGTAAGGCTTTGTGTGTATTAACTTGTTGCGATTCGCTTTAGCCGCTATGTGCGAACTTGAATCGCAGTTCTCAGCCTAACCCGCGCAAGCTGGACGACCTCGTTTTGCACATCATGCCTAAAAGTGCCTTTAAGGCGTTGTGTGTATTAACTTGTTGCGATTCGTTTGAGCCGCTACGTGCAAACTTGAATCGCAGTTCTGAGGCTAACCCGCGCAAGCTGGATGACCACGTTTTGCACATCATGCTAAAAGTGCCTTTAAGGCGTTGTGTGTATTAACTTGTTGCGATTCGTTTGAGCCGCTACGTGCAAACTTGAATCGCAGTTCTGAGCCTAACCCGCGCAGGCTGGATGACCGCGTCATGCACATCATGCCTAGAAGAGCCTGTAAGGCTTTGTGTGTATTAACTTGTTGCGATTCGCTTTAGCCGCTATGTGCGAACTTGAATCGCAGTTCTCAGCCTAACCCGCGCAAGCTGGATGACCTCGTTTTTCACATCATGCCTAAAAGTGCCTGTAAGGCTTTGTGTGTATTAACTTGTTGCGATTCGCTTTAGCCGCTATGTGCGAACTTGAATCGCAGTTCTGAGCCTAACCCGCGCAAGCTGGATGACCGCGTTTTGCACATAATGCCTAAAAGTGCCTGTAAGGCGTTGTGTGTATTAACTTGTTGCGATTCGTTTGAGCCGCTACGTGCAAACTTGAATCGCAGTTCTGAGCCTAACCCGCGCAAGCTGGATGACCGCGTTATACACATCATGCCTAGAAGTGCCTGTAAGGCTTTGTGTGTATTAACTTGTTGCGATTCGTTTGAGCCGCTACGTGCAAACTTGATTCGCAGTTCTGAGCCTAACCCGCGCAAGCTGGATGACCACGTTTTGCACATCATGCCTAAAAGTGCCTTTAAGGCGTTGTGTGTATTAACTTGTTGCGATTCGTTTGAGCCGCTACGTGCAAACTTGAATCGCAGTTCTGACCCTAACCCGCGCAAGCTGGATGACCGCGTTATGCACATCATGCCTAGAAGTGCCTGTAAGGCTTTGTGTGTATTAACTTGTTGCGATTCGCTTTAGCCGCTATGTGCGAACTTGAATCGCAGTTCTCAGCCTAACCCGCGCAAGCTGGATGACCTCGTTTTTCACATCATGCCTAAAAGTGCCTGTAAGGCTTTGTGTGTATTAACTTGTTGCGATTCGCTTTAGCCGCTATGTGCGAACTTGAATCGCAGTTGTCAGCCTAACCCGCGCAAGCTGGATGACCACGTATTGCACATCATGCCTAGAAGTGCCTGTAAGGCGTTGTGTGTATTAAGTTGTTGCGAATCGTTTGAGCCGCTACGTGCAAACTTGAATCGCAGTTCTGAGCCTAACCCGCGCAAGCTGGGTGACAGCGTTATGCAAATCATGCCTAGAAGTGCCTTTAAGGCATTGTGTGTATTACCTTGTTGCGATTCGTTTGAGCCGCTACGTGCAAACTTGAATCGCAGTTCTGAGCCTAACCCGCGCAAGCTGGATGACCGCGTTATGCACATCATGCCTAGAAGTGCCTGTAAGGCTTTGTGTGTATTAACTTGTTGCGATTCGTTTGAGCCGCTACGTGCAAACTTGATTCGCAGTTCTGAGCCTAACCAGCGCAAGCTGGATGACCACGTTTTCACATCATGCCTAAAAGTGCCTTTAAGGAGTTGTGTGTATTAACTTGTTGCGATTCGTTTGAGCCGCTACGTGCAAACTTGAATCGCAGTTCTGAGCCTAACCCGCGCAAGCTGGATGACAGCGTCATGCACATCATGCCTAGAAGTGCCTGTAAGGCTTTGTGTGTATTAACTTTTTGCGATTCGCTTTAGCCGCTATTTGCGAACTTGAATCGCAGTTCTCAGCCTAACCCGCGCAAGCTGGATGACCTCGTTTTTCACATCATGCCTAAAAGTGCCTGTAAGGCTTTGTGTGTATTAACTTGTTGCGATTCGCTTTAGCCGCTATGTGCGAACTTGAATCGCAGTTCTCAGCCTAGCCCGCGCAAGCTGGATGACCACGTTTTGCACATCATGCCTAGAAGTGCCTGTAAGGCTTTGTGTGTATTAACTTGTTGCGATTCGCTTTAGCCGCTATGTGCGAACTTGAATCGCAGTTCTCAGCCTAACCCGCGCAAGCTGGATGACCTCGTTTTGCACATCATGCCTAAAAGTGCCTTTAAGGCGTTGTGTGTATTAACTTGTTGAGATTCGTTTGAGCCGCTACGTGCAAACTTGAATCGCAGTTCTGAGGCTAACCCGCGCAAGCTGGATGACCACGTTTTGCACATCATGCCTAAAAGTGCCTTTAAGGCGTTGTGTGTATTAACTTGTTGCGATTCGTTTGAGCCGCTACGTGCAAACTTGAATCGCAGTTCTGAGCCTAACCCGCGCAAGCTGGATGACCGCGTCATGCACATCATGCCTAGAAGTGCCTGTAAGGCTTTGTGTGTATTAACTTGTTGCGATTCGCTTTAGCCGCTATGTGCGAACTTGAATCGCAGTTCTCAGCCTAACCCGCGCGAGCTGGATGACCTCGTTTTTCACATCATGCCTAAAAGTGCCTGTAAGGCTTTGTGTGTATTAACTTGTTGCGATTCGCTTTAGCCGCTATATGCGAACTTGAATCGCAGTTCTGAGCCTAACCCGCGCAAGCTGGATGACCGCGTTTTGCACATAATGCCTAAAAGTGCCTGTAAGGCGTTGTGTGTATTAACTTGTTGCGATTCGTTTGAGCCGCTACGTGCAAACTTGAATCGCAGTTCTGAGCCTAACCAGCGCAAGCTGGATGACCGCGTTATGCACATCATGCCTAGAAGTGCCTGTAAGGCTTTGTGTGTATTAACTTGTTGCGATTCGTTTGAGCCGCTACGTGCAAACTTGAATCGCAGTTCTGAGCCTAACCCGCGCAAGCTGGGTGACAGCGTTATGCAAATCATGCCTAGAAGTGCCTGTAAGGCTTTGTGTGTATTAACTTGTTGCGATTCGCTTTAGCCGCTATGTGCGAACTTGAATCGCAGTTCTGTACCTAACCCGCGCAGCTTGAGTGACGCCTATTTGCACATCATGCCTAAAAGTGCCTGTAAGGCGTTGTGTGTATAACTTGTTGCGATTCGCTTTAGCCACTATGTGCGAACTTGAATCGCAGTTCTGAGCCTAACCCGCGCAAGCTGGATGACCACGTTTTGCACATCATGCCTAAAAGTGCCTTTAAGGCGTTGTGTGTATTAACTTGTTGCGATTCGTTTGAGCCGCTACGTGCAAACTTGAATCGCAGTTCTGAGCCTAACCCGCGGAAGCTG
Source organism: Amblyomma maculatum (assembly GCF_055883805.1). Taxonomy (NCBI): domain Eukaryota; kingdom Metazoa; phylum Arthropoda; class Arachnida; order Ixodida; family Ixodidae; genus Amblyomma; species Amblyomma maculatum. Next base: position 1,583,403 of record NW_028146746.1, read on the forward strand.
GATGACCGCGTTATGCACATCATGCCTAGAAGTGCCTGTAAGGCTTTGAGTGTATTAACTTGTTGCGGTTCGTTTGAGCCACTACGTGCAAACTTGGATCGCAGTTCTGAGCCTAACCCGCGCAAGCTGGATGACCGCGACATGCACATCATGCCTAGAAGTGCCTGTAAGGCTTTGTGTGTATTAACTTGTTGCGATTCGCTTTAGCCGCTATGTGCGAACTTGAATCGCAGTTCTCAGCCTAACCCGCGCAAGCTGGATGACCTCGTTTTTCACATCATGCCTAAAAGTGCCTGTAAGGCTTTGTGTGTATTAACTTGTTGCGATTCGCTTTAGCCGCTATGTGCGAACTTGAATCGCAGTTCTGAGCCTAACCCGCGCAAGCTGGATGACCGCGTTTTGCACATAATGCCTAAAAGTGCCTGTAAGGCGTTGTGTGTATTAACTTGTTGCGATTCGTTTGAGCCGCTACGTGCAAATTTGAATCGCAGTTCTGAGCCTAACCCGCGCAAGCTGGATGACCGCGTTATGCACATCATGCCTAGAAGTGCCTGTAAGGCTTTGTGTGTATTAACTTGTTGCGATTCGTTTGAGCCGCTACGTGCAAACTTGATTCGCAGTTCTGAGCCTAACCCGCGCAAGCTGGATGACCGCGTTATGCACATCATGCCTAGAAGTGCCTGTAAGGCTTTGTGTGTATTAACTTGTTGCGATTCGCTTTAGCCGCTATGTGCGAACTTGAATCGCAGTTCTCAGCCTAACCCGCGCAAGCTGGATGACCTCGTTTTTCACATCATGCCTAAAAGTGCCTGTAAGGCTTTGTGTGTATTAACTTGTTGCGATTCGCTTTAGCCGCTATGTGCGAACTTGAATCGCAGTTCTCAGCCAACCCGCGCAAGCTGGATGACCACGTTTTGCACATCATGCCTAAAAGTGCCTTTAAAGCGTTGTGTGTATTAACTTGTTGCGATTCGTTTGAGCCGCTACGTGCAAACTTGAATCGCAGTTCTGAGCCTAACCCGCGCAAGCTGGATGACCGCGTTTTGCACATAATGCCTAAAAGTGCCTGTAAGGCGTTGTGTCTATTAACTTGTTGCGATTCGTTTCAGCCGCTACGTGCAAACTTGAATCGCAGTTCTGAGCCTAACCCGCGCGAGCTGGATGACCGCGTTATGCACATCATGCCTAGAAGTGCCTGTAAGGCTTGGTGTGTATTAACTTGTTGCGATTCGTTTGAGCCGCTACGTGCAAACTTGAATCGCAGTTCTGAGCCTAACCCGCGCAAGCTGGATGACCACGTTTTGCATATCATGCCTAAAAGTGCCTTTAAGGCGTTGTGTGTATTAACTTGCTGCGATTCGTTTGAGCCGCTACGTGCAAACTTGAATCGCAGTTCTGAGCCTAACCCGCGCAAGCTGGGTGACAGCGTTATGCAACTCATGCCTAGAAGTGCCTGTAAGGCGTTGTGTGTATTAACTTGTTGCGATTCGTTTGAGCCGCTACGTGCAAACTTGAATCGCAGTTCTGAGCCTAACCCGCGCAAGCTGGATGACCGCGTTATGCACATCATGCCTAGAAGTGCCTGTAAGGCTTTGTGTGTATTAACTTGTTGCGATTCGTTTGAGCCGCTACGTGCAAACTTGATTCGCAGTTCTGAGCCTAACCCGCGCAAGCTGGATGACCACGTTTTCACATCATGCCTAAAAGTGCCTTTAAGGCGTTGTGTGTATTAACTTGTTGCGATTCGCTTTAGCCGCGTTTTGCGAACTTGAATCGCAGTTCTCAGCCTAACCCGCGCAAGCTGGATGACCTCGTTTTTCACATCATGCCTAAAAGTGCCTGTAAGGCTTTGTGTGTATTAACTTGTTGCGATTCGCTTTAGCCGCTATGTGCGAACTTGAATCGCAGTTCTCAGCCTAACCCGCGCAAGCTGGATGACCACGTTTTGCACATCATGCCTAGAAGTGCCTGTAAGGCTTTGTGTGTATTAACTTGTTGCGATTCGTTTGAGCCGCTACGTGCAAACTTGAATCGCAGTTCTGAGGCTAACCCGCGCAAGCTGGATGACCACGTTTTGCACATCATGCCTAAAAGTGCCTTTAAGGCGTTGTGTGTATTAACTTGTTGCGATTCGTTTGAGCCGCTACGTGCAAACTTGAATCGCATTTCTGAGCCTAACCCGCGCAAGTTGGATGACCGCGTTATGCACATCATGTCTAGAAGTGCCTGTAAGGCTTTGTGTGTATTAACTTGTTGCGATTCGCTTTAGCCGCTATGTGCGAACTTGAATCGCAGTTCTCAGCCTAACCCGCGCAAGCTGGTAGACCTCGTTTTGCACATCATGCCTAAAGGTGCCTTTAAGGCGTTGTGTGTATTAACTTGTTGCGATTCGTTTGAGCCGCTACGTGCAAACTTGAATCGCAGTTCTGAGGCTAACCCGCGCAAGCTGGATGACCACGTTTTGCACATCATGCCTAAAAGTGCCTTTAAGGCGTTGTGTGTATTAACTTGTTGCGATTCGTTTGAGCCGCTACGTGCAAACTTGAATCGCAGTTCTGAGCCTAACCCGCGCAAGCTGGATGACCGCGTCATGCACATCATGCCTAGAAGTGCCTGTAAGGCTTTGTGTGTATTAACTTGTTGCGATTCGCTTTAGCCGCTATGTGCGAACTTGAATCGAAGTTCTCAGCCTAACCCGCGCAAGCTGGATGACCTCGTTTTTCACATCATGCCTAAAAGTGCCTGTAAGGCTTTGTGTGTATTTTGTTGCGATTCGCTTTAGCAGCTATGTGCGAACTTGAATCGCAGTTCTCAGCCTAACCCGCGCAAGCTGGATGACCACGTTTTGCACATCATGCCTAAAAGTGCCTTTAAGGCGTTATGTGTATTAACTTGTTGCGATTCGCTTTAGCCACTATGTGCGAACTTGAATCGCAGTTCTGAGCCTAAGCCGCGCAAGCTGGATGACCACGTTTTGCACATCATGCCTAAAAGTGCCTTTAAGGCGTTGTGTGTATTAACTTGTTGCGGTTCGTTTGAGCCGCTACGTGCAAACTTGAATCGCAGTTCTGAGCCTAACCCGCGCAAGCTGGATGACCACGTTTTGCACATCATGCCTAAAAGTGCCTTTAAGGCGTTGTGTGTATTAACTTGTTGCGGTTCGTTTGAGCCGCTACGTGCAAACTTGAATCGCAGTTCGGAGCCTAACCCGCGCAAGCTGGATGACCGCGTTATGCACATCATGCCTAGAAGTGCCTGTAAGGCTTTGTTTGTATTAACTTGTTGCGATTCGTTTGAGCCGCTACGTGCAAACTTGATTCGCAGTTCTGAGCCTAACCAGCGCAAGCTGCATGACCACGTTTTCACATCATGCCTAAAAGTGCCTTTAAGGCGTTGTGTGTATTAACTTGTTGCGATTCGTTTGAGCCGCTACGTGCAAACTTGAATCGCAGTTCTGAGCCTAACCCGCGCAAGCTGGATGACCGCGTCATGCACATCATGCCTAGAAGTGCCTGTAAGGCTTTGTGTGTATTAACTTGTTGCGATTCGCTTTAGCCGCTATGTGCGAACTTGAATCGCAGTTCTCAGCCTAACCCGCGCAAGCTGGATGACCACGTTTTGCACATCATGCCTAGAAGTGCCTGTAAGGCTTTGTGTGTATTAACTTGTTGCGATTCGTTTGAGCCGCTACGTGCAAACTTGAATCGCAGTTCTGAGGCTAACCCGCGCAAGCTGGATGACCACGTTTTGCACATCATGCCTAAAAGTGCCTTTAAGGCGTTGTGTGTATTAACTTGTTGCGATTCGCTTTAGCCGCTATGTGCGAACTTGAATCGCAGTTCTCAGCCTAACCCGCGCAAGCTGGATGACCTCGTTTTGCACATCATGCCTAAAAGTGCCTTTAAGGCGTTGTGTGTATTAACTTGTTGCGATTCGTTTGAGCCGCTACGTGCAAACTTGAATCGCAGTTCTGAGCCTAACCCGCGCAAGCTGGATGACCGCGTTATGCACATCATGCCTAGAAGTGCCTGTAAGGCTTTGTGTGTATTAACTTGTTGCGATTCGCTTTAGCCGCTATGTGCGAACTTGAATCGCAGTTCTCAGCCTAACCCGCGCAAGCTGGATGACCTCGTTTTGCACATCATGCCTAAAAGTGCCTTTAAGGCGTTGTGTGTATTAACTTGTTGCGATTCGTTTGAGCCGCTACGTGCAAACTTGAATCGCAGTTCTGAGGCTAACCCGCGCAAGCTGGATGACCACGTTTTGCACATCATGCCTAAAAGTGCCTTTAAGGCGTTGTGTGTATTAACTTGTTGCGATTCGTTTGAGCCGCTACGTGCAAACTTGAATCGCAGTTCTGAGCCTAACCCGCGCAAGCTGGATGACCGCGTCATGCACATCATGCCTAGAAGAGCCTGTAAGGCTTTGTGTGTATTAACTTGTTGCGATTCGCTTTAGCCGCTATGTGCGAACTTGAATCGCAGTTCTCAGCCTAACCCGCGCAAGCTGGATGACCTCGTTTTTCACATCATGCCTAAAAGTGCCTGTAAGGCTTTGTGTGTATTAACTTGTTGCGATTCGCTTTAGCCGCTATGTGCGAACTTGAATCGCAGTTCTGAGCCTAACCCGCGCAAGCTGGATGACCGCGTTTTGCACATAATGCCTAAAAGTGCCTGTAAGGCGTTGTGTGTATTAACTTGTTGCGATTCGTTTGAGCCGCTACGTGCAAACTTGAATCGCAGTTCTGAGCCTAACCCGCGCAAGCTGGATGACCGCGTTATACACATCATGCCTAGAAGTGCCTGTAAGGCTTTGTGTGTATTAACTTGTTGCGATTCGTTTGAGCCGCTACGTGCAAACTTGATTCGCAGTTCTGAGCCTAACCCGCGCAAGCTGGATGACCACGTTTTGCACATCATGCCTAGAAGTGCCTGTAAGGCTTTGTGTGTATTAAGTTGTTGCGATTCGTTTGAGCCGCTACGTGCAAACTTGAATCGCAGTTCTGAGCCTAACCCGCGCAAGCTGGGTGATAGCGTTATGCAAATCATGCCTAGAAGTGCCTTTAAGGCGTTGTGTGTATTAACTTGTTGCGATTCGTTTGAGCCGCTACGTGCAAACTTGAATCGCAGTTCTGAGCCTAACCCGCGCAAGCTGGATGACCGCGTTATGCACATCATGCCTAGAAGTGCCTGTAAGGCTTTGTGTGTATTAACTTGTTGCGATTCGTTTGAGCCGCTACGTGCAAACTTGATTCGCAGTTCTGAGCCTAACCCGCGCAAGCTGGATGACCACGTTTTCACATCATGCCTAAAAGTGCCTTTAATGCGTTGTGTGTATTAACTTGGTGCGATTCGTTTGAGCCGCTACGTGCAAACTTGATTCGCAGTTCTGAGCCTAACCCGCGCAAGCTGGATGACCACGTTTTGCACATCATGCCTAAAAGTGCCTTTAAGGCGTTGTGTGTATTAACTTGTTGCGATTCGTTTGAGCCGCTACGTGCGAACTTGAATCGCAGTTCTGAGCCTAACCCGCGCAAGCTGGATGACCGCGTTATGCACATCATGCCTAGAAGTGCCTGTAAGGCTTTGTGTATATTAACTTTTTGCGATTCGCTTTAGCCGCTATGTGCGAACTTGAATCGTAGTTCTCAGCCTAACCCGCGCAAGCTGGATGACCGCGTTATGCACATCCTGCCTAGAAGTGCCTGTAAGGCTTTGTGTGTATTAACTTGTTGCGATTCGCTTTAGCCGCTATGTGCGAACTTGAATCGCAGTTCTCAGCCTAACCCGCGCAAGCTGGATGACCACGTTTTGCACATCATGCCTAGAAGTGCCTGTAAGGCTTTGTGTGTATTAACTTGTTGCGATTCGTTTGAGCCGCTACGTGCAAACTTGAATCGCAGTTCTGAGGCTAACCCGCGCAAGCTGGATGACCACGTTTTGCACATCATGCCTAAAAGTGCCTTTAAGGCGTTGTGTGTATTAACTTGTTGCGATTCGCTTTAGCCACTATGTGCGAACTTGAATCGCAGTTCTGAGCCTAACCCGCGCAAGCTGGATGACCACGTTTTGCACATCATGCCTAAAAGTGCCTTTAAGGCGTTGTGTGTATTAACTTGTTGCGGTTCGTTTGAGCCGCTACGTGCAAACTTGAATCGCAGTTCTGAGCCTAACCCGCGCAAGCTGGATGACCGCGTTATGCACATCATGCCTAGAAGTGCCTGTAAGGCTTTGTGTGTATAACCTTTTTGCGATTCGTTTGAGCCGCTACGTGCAAACTTGATTCGCAGTTCTGAGCCTAACCAGCGCAAGCTGCATGACCACGTTTTCACATCATGCCTAAAAGTGCCTTTAAGGCGTTGTGTGTATTAACTTGTTGCGATTCGTTTGAGCCGCTACGTGCAAACTTGAATCGCAGTTCTGAGCCTAACCCGCGCAAGCTGGATGACCGCGTCATGCACATCATGCCTAGAAGTGCCTGTAAGGCTTTGTGTGTATTAACTTGTTGCGATTCGCTTTAGCCGCTATGTGCGAACTTGAATCGCAGTTCTCAGCCTAACCCGCGCAAGCTGGATGACCACGTTTTGCACGTCATGCCTAGAAGTGCCTGTAAGGCTTTGTGTGTATTAACTTGTTGCGATTCGTTTGAGCCGCTACGTGCAAACTTGAATCGCAGTTCTGAGGCTAACCCGCGCAAGCTGGATGACCACGTTTTGCACATCATGCCTAAAAGTGCCTTTAAGGCGTTGTGTGTATTAACTTGTTGCGATTCGCTTTAGCCGCTATGTGCGAACTTGAATCGCAGTTCTCAGCCTAACCCGCGCAAGCTGGATGACCTCGTTTTGAACATCATGCCTAAAAGTGCCTTTAAGGCGTTGTGTGTATTAATTTGTAGCGATTCGTTTGAGCCGCTACGTGCAAACTTGAATCGCAGTTCTGAGCCTAACCCGCGCAAGCTGGATGACCGCGTTATGCACATCATGCCTAGAAGTGCCTGTAAGGCTTTGTGTGTATTAACTTGTTGCGATTCGCTTTAGCCGCTATGTGCGAACTTGAATCGCAGTTCTCAGCCTAACCCGCGCAAGCTGGATGACCTCGTTTTGCACATCATGCCTAAAAGTGCCTTTAAGGCGTTGTGTGTATTAACAACTTGTTGCGATTCGTTTGAGCCGCTACGTGCAAACTTGAATCGCAGTTCTGAGGCTAACCCGCGCAAGCTGGATGACCACGTTTTGCACATCATGCCTAAAAGTGCCTTTAAGGCGTTGTGTGTATTAACTTGTTGCGATTCGTTTGAGCCGCTACGTGCAAACTTGAATCGCAGTTCTGAGCCTAACCCGCGCAAGCTGGATGACCGCGTCATGCACATCATGCCTAGAAGAGCCTGTAAGGCTTTGTGTGTATTAACTTGTTGCGATTCGCTTTAGCCGCTATGTGCGAACTTGAATCGCAGTTCTCAGCCTAACCCGCGCAAGCTGGAAGACCTCGTTTTTCACATCATGCCTAAAAGTGCCTGTAAGGCTTTGTGTGTATTAACTTGTTGCGATTCGCTTTAGCCGCTATGTGCGAACTTGAATCGCAGTTCTGAGCCTAACCCGCGCAAGCTGGATGACCGCGTTTTGCACATAATGCCTAAAAGTGCCTGTAAGGCGTTGTGTGTATTAACTTGTTGCGATTCGTTTGAGCCGCTACGTGCAAACTTGAATCGCAGTTCTGAGCCTAACCCGCGCAAGCTGGATGACCGCGTTATACACATCATGCCTAGAAGTGCCTGTAAGGCTTTGTGTGTATTTACTTGTTGCGATTCGTTTGAGCCGCTACGTGCAAACTTGATTCGCAGTTCTGAGCCTAACCCGCGCAAGCTGGATGACCACGTTTTGCACATCATGCCTAGAAGTGCCTGTAAGGCTTTGTGTGTATTAACTTGTTGCGATTCGTTTGAGCCGCTACGTGCAAACTTGAATCGCAGTTCTGAGCCTAACCCGCGCAAGCTGGGTGATAGCGTTATGCAAATCATGCCTAGAAGTGCCTTTAAGGCTTTGTGTGTATTAACTTGTTGCGATTCGCTTTAGCCGCTATGTGCGAACTTGAATCGCAGTTCTCAGCCTAACCCGCGCAAGCTGGATGACCACGTTTTGCACATCATGCCTAGAAGTGCCTGTAAGGCTTTGTGTGTATTAACTTGTTGCGATTCGTTTGAGCCGCTACGTGCAAACTTGATTCGCAGTTCTGAGCCTAACCCGCGCAAGCTGGATGACCACGTTTTCACATCATGCCTAAAAGTGCCTTTAAGGCGTTGTGTGTATTAACTTGTTGCGATTCGCTTTAGCCGTATTTTGCGAACTTGAATCGCAGTTCTCAGCCTAACCCGCGCAAGCTGGATGACCTCGTTTTTCACATCATGCCTAAAAGTGCCTGTAAGGCTTTGTGTGTATTAACTTGTTGCGATTCGCTTTAGCCGCTATGTGCGAACTTGAATCGCAGTTCTCAGCCTGACCCGCGCAAGCTGGATGACCACGTTTTGCACATCATGCCTAGAAGTGCCTGTAAGGCTTTGTGTGTATTAACTTGTTGCGATTCGTTTGAGCCGCTACGTGCAAACTTGAATCGCAGTTCTGAGGCTAACCCGCGCAAGCTGGATGACCACGTTTTGCACATCATGCCTAAAAGTGCCTTTAAGGCGTTGTGTGTATTAACTTGTTGCGATTCGTTTGAGCCGCTACGTGCAAACTTGAATCGCAGTTCTGAGCCTAACCCGCGCAAGCTGGATGACCGCGTCATGCACATCATGCCTAGAAGTGCCTGTAAGGCTCTGTGTGTATTAACTTGTTGCGATTCGCTTTAGCCGCTATGTGCGAACTTGAATCGAAGTTCTCAGCCTAACCCGCGCAAGCTGGATGACCTCGTTTTTCACATCATGCCTAAAAGTGCCTGTAAGGCTTTGTGTGTATTTTGTTGCGATTCGCTTTAGCAGCTATGTGCGAACTTGAATCGCAGTTCTCAGCCTAACCCGCGCAAGCTGGATGACCACGTTTTGCACATCATGCCTAGAAGTGCCTGTAAGGCTTTGTGTGTATTAACTTGTTGCGATTCGTTTGAGCCGCTACGTGCAAACTTGAATCGCAGTTCTGAGGCTAACCCGCGCAAGCTGGATGACCACGTTTTGCACATCATGCCTAAAAGTGCCTTTAAGGCGTTGTGTGTATTAACTTGTTGCGATTCGCTTTAGCCACTATGTGCGAACTTGAATCGCAGTTCTGAGCCTAACCCGCGCAAGCTGGATGACCACGTTTTGCACATCATGCCTAAAAGTGCCTTTAAGGCGTTGTGTGTATTAACTTGTTGCGGTTCGTTTGAGCCGCTACGTGCAAACTTGAATCGCAGTTCTGAGCCTAACCCGCGCAAGCTGGATGACCGCGTTATGCACATCATGCCTAGAAGTGCCTGTAAGGCTTTGTGTGTATTAACTTGTTGCGATTCGTTTGAGCCGCTACGTGCAAACTTGATTCGCAGTTCTGAGCCTAACCAGCGCAAGCTGCATGACCACGTTTTCACATCATGCCTAAAAGTGCCTTTAAGGCGTTGTGTGTATTAACTTGTTGCGATTCGTTTGAGCCGCTACGTGCAAACTTGAATCGCAGTTCTGAGCCTAACCCGCGCAAGCTGGATGACCGCGTCATGCACATCATGCCTAGAAGTGCCTGTAAGGCTTTGTGTGTATTAACTTGTTGCGATTCGCTTTAGCCGCTATGTGCGAACTTGAATCGCAGTTCTCAGCCTAACCCGGCAAGCTGGATGACCACGTTTTGCACGTCATGCCTAGAAGTGCCTGTAAGGCTTTGTGTGTATTAACTTGTTGCGATTCGTTTGAGCCGCTACGTGCAAACTTGAATCGCAGTTCTGAGCCTAACCCGCGCAAGCTGGATGACCGCGTCATGCACATCATGCCTAGAAGTGCCTGTAAGGCTCTGTGTGTATTAACTTGTTGCGATTCGCTTTAGCCGCTATGTGCGAACTTGAATCGAAGTTCTCAGCCTAACCCGCGCAAGCTGGATGACCTCGTTTTTCACATCATGCCTAAAAGTGCCTGTAAGGCTTTGTGTGTATTTTGTTGCGATTCGCTTTAGCAGCTATGTGCGAACTTGAATCGCAGTTCTCAGCCTAACCCGCGCAAGCTGGATGACCACGTTTTGCACATCATGCCTAGAAGTGCCTGTAAGGCTTTGTGTGTATTAACTTGTTGCGATTCGTTTGAGCCGCTACGTGCAAACTTGAATCGCAGTTCTGAGGCTAACCCGCGCAAGCTGGATGACCACGTTTTGCACATCATGCCTAAAAGTGCCTTTAAGGCGTTGTGTGTATTAACTTGTTGCGATTCGCTTTAGCCACTATGTGCGAACTTGAATCGCAGTTCTGAGCCTAACCCGCGCAAGCTGGATGACCACGTTTTGCACATCATGCCTAAAAGTGCCTTTAAGGCGTTGTGTGTATTAACTTGTTGCGGTTCGTTTGAGCCGCTACGTGCAAACTTGAATCACAGTTCTGAGCCTAACCCGCGCAAGCTGGATGACCGCGTTATGCACATCATGCCTAGAAGTGCCTGTAAGGCTTTGTGTGTATTAACTTGTTGCGATTCGTTTGAGCCGCTACGTGCAAACTTGATTCGCAGTTCTGAGCCTAACCAGCGCAAGCTGCATGACCACGTTTTCACATCATGCCTAAAAGTGCCTTTAAGGCGTTGTGTGTATTAACTTGTTGCGATTCGTTTGAGCCGCTACGTGCAAACTTGAATCGCAGTTCTGAGCCTAACCCGCGCAAGCTGGATGACCGCGTCATGCACATCATGCCTAGAAGTGCCTGTAAGGCTTTGTGTGTATTAACTTGTTGCGATTCGCTTTAGCCGCTATGTGCGAACTTGAATCGCAGTTCTCAGCCTAACCCGGCAAGCTGGATGACCACGTTTTGCACGTCATGCCTAGAAGTGCCTGTAAGGCTTTGTGTGTATTAACTTGTTGCGATTCGTTTGAGCCGCTACGTGCAAACTTGAATCGCAGTTCTGAGGCTAACCCGCGCAAGCTGGATGACCACGTTTTGCACATCATGCCTAAAAGTGCCTTTAAGGCGTTGTGTGTATTAACTTGTTGCGATTCGCTTTAGCCGCTATGTGCGAACTTGAATCGCAGTTCTCAGCCTAACACGCGCAAGCTGGATGACCTCGTTTTGCACATCATGCCTAAAAGTGCCTTTAAGGCGTTGTGTGTATTAACAACTTGTTGCGATTCGTTTGAGCCGCTACGTGCAAACTTGAATCGCAGTTCTGAGGCTAACCCGCGCAAGCTGGATGACCACGTTTTGCACATCATGCCTAAAAGTGCCTTTAAGGCGTTGTGTGTATTAACTTGTTGCGATTCGTTTGAGCCGCTACGTGCAAACTTGAATCGCAGTTCTGAGCCTAACCCGCGCAAGCTGGATGACCGCGTCATGCACATCATGCCTAGAAGAGCCTGTAAGGCTTTGTGTGTATTAACTTGTTGCGATTCGCTTTAGCCGCTATGTGCGAACTTGAATCGCAGTTCTCAGCCTAACCCGCGCAAGCTGGAAGACCTCGTTTTTCACATCATGCCTAAAAGTGCCTGTAAGGCTTTGTGTGTATTAACTTGTTGCGATTCGCTTTAGCCGCTATGTGCGAACTTGAATCGCAGTTCTGAGCCTAACCCGCGCAAGCTGGATGACCGCGTTTTGCACATAATGCCTAAAAGTGCCTGTAAGGCGTTGTGTGTATTAACTTGTTGCGATTCGTTTGAGCCGCTACGTGCAAACTTGAATCGCAGTTCTGAGCCTAACCCGCGCAAGCTGGATGACCGCGTTATACACATCATGCCTAGAAGTGCCTGTAAGGCTTTGTGTGTATTTACTTGTTGCGATTCGTTTGAGCCGCTACGTGCAAACTTGATTCGCAGTTCTGAGCCTAACCCGCGCAAGCTGGATGACCACGTTTTGCACATCATGCCTAGAAGTGCCTGTAAGGCTTTGTGTGTATTAACTTGTTGCGATTCGTTTGAGCCGCTACGTGCAAACTTGAATCGCAGTTCTGAGCCTAACCCGCGCAAGCTGGGTGATAGCGTTATGCAAATCATGCCTAGAAGTGCCTTTAAGGCTTTGTGTGTATTAACTTGTTGCGATTCGCTTTAGCCGCTATGTGCGAACTTGAATCGCAGTTCTCAGCCTAACCCGCGCAAGCTGGATGACCACGTTTTGCACATCATGCCTAGAAGTGCCTGTAAGGCTTTGTGTGTATTAACTTGTTGCGATTCGTTTGAGCCGCTACGTGCAAACTTGATTCGCAGTTCTGAGCCTAACCCGCGCAAGCTGGATGACCACGTTTTCACATCATGCCTAAAAGTGCCTTTAAGGCGTTGTGTGTATTAACTTGTTGCGATTCGCTTTAGCCGTATTTTGCGAACTTGAATCGCAGTTCTCAGCCTAACCCGCGCAAGCTGGATGACCTCGTTTTTCACATCATGCCTAAAAGTGCCTGTAAGGCTTTGTGTGTATTAACTTGTTGCGATTCGCTTTAGCCGCTATGTGCGAACTTGAATCGCAGTTCTCAGCCTAACCCGCGCAAGCTGGATGACCACGTTTTGCACATCATGCCTAGAAGTGCCTGTAAGGCTTTGTGTGTATTAACTTGTTGCGATTCGTTTGAGCCGCTACGTGCAAACTTGAATCGCAGTTCTGAGGCTAACCCGCGCAAGCTGGATGACCACGTTTTGCACATCATGCCTAAAAGTGCCTTTAAGGCGTTGTGTGTATTAACTTGTTGCGATTCGTTTGAGCCGCTACGTGCAAACTTGAATCGCAGTTCTGAGCCTAACCCGCGCAAGCTGGATGACCGCGTCATGCACATCATGCCTAGAAGTGCCTGTAAGGCTCTGTGTGTATTAACTTGTTGCGATTCGCTTTAGCCGCTATGTGCGAACTTGAATCGAAGTTCTCAGCCTAACCCGCGCAAGCTGGATGACCTCGTTTTTCACATCATGCCTAAAAGTGCCTGTAAGGCTTTGTGTGTATTTTGTTGCGATTCGCTTTAGCAGCTATGTGCGAACTTGAATCGCAGTTCTCAGCCTAACCCGCGCAAGCTGGATGACCACGTTTTGCACATCATGCCTAGAAGTGCCTGTAAGGCTTTGTGTGTATTAACTTGTTGCGATTCGTTTGAGCCGCTACGTGCAAACTTGAATCGCAGTTCTGAGGCTAACCCGCGCAAGCTGGATGACCACGTTTTGCACATCATGCCTAAAAGTGCCTTTAAGGCGTTGTGTGTATTAACTTGTTGCGATTCGCTTTAGCCACTATGTGCGAACTTGAATCGCAGTTCTGAGCCTAACCCGCGCAAGCTGGATGACCACGTTTTGCACATCATGCCTAAAAGTGCCTTTAAGGCGTTGTGTGTATTAACTTGTTGCGGTTCGTTTGAGCCGCTACGTGCAAACTTGAATCGCAGTTCTGAGCCTAACCCGCGCAAGCTGGATGACCGCGTTATGCACATCATGCCTAGAAGTGCCTGTAAGGCTTTGTGTGTATTAACTTGTTGCGATTCGTTTGAGCCGCTACGTGCAAACTTGATTCGCAGTTCTGAGCCTAACCAGCGCAAGCTGCATGACCACGTTTTCACATCATGCCTAAAAGTGCCTTTAAGGCGTTGTGTGTATTAACTTGTTGCGATTCGTTTGAGCCGCTACGTGCAAACTTGAATCGCAGTTCTGAGCCTAACCCGCGCAAGCTGGATGACCGCGTCATGCACATCATGCCTAGAAGTGCCTGTAAGGCTTTGTGTGTATTAACTTGTTGCGATTCGCTTTAGCCGCTATGTGCGAACTTGAATCGCAGTTCTCAGCCTAACCCGCGCAAGCTGGATGACCACGTTTTGCACGTCATGCCTAGAAGTGCCTGTAAGGCTTTGTGTGTATTAACTTGTTGCGATTCGTTTGAGCCGCTACGTGCAAACTTGAATCGCAGTTCTGAGGCTAACCCGCGCAAGCTGGATGACCACGTTTTGCACATCATGCCTAAAAGTGCCTTTAAGGCGTTGTGTGTATTAACTTGTTGCGATTCGCTTTAGCCGCTATGTGCGAACTTGAATCGCAGTTCTCAGCCTAACACGCGCAAGCTGGATGACCTCGTTTTGCACATCATGCCTAAAAGTGCCTTTAAGGCGTTGTGTGTATTAACTTGTTGCGATTCGTTTGAGCCGCTACGTGCAAACTTGAATCGCAGTTCTGAGCCTAACCCGCGCAAGCTGGATGACCGCGTTATGCACATCATGCCTAGAAGTGCCTGTAAGGCTTTGTGTGTATTAACTTGTTGCGATTCGCTTTAGCCGCTATGTGCGAACTTGAATCGCAGTTCTCAGCCTAACCCGCGCAAGCTGGATGACCTCGTTTTGCACATCATGCCTAAAAGTGCCTTTAAGGCGTTGTGTGTATTAACTTGTTGCGATTCGTTTGAGCCGCTACGTGCAAACTTGAATCGCAGTTCTGAGGCTAACCCGCGCAAGCTGGATGACCACGTTTTGCACATCATGCCTAAAAGTGCCTTTAAGGCGTTGTGTGTATTAACTTGTTGCGATTCGTTTGAGCCGCTACGTGCAAACTTGAATCGCAGTTCTGAGCCTAACCCGCGCAAGCTGGATGACCGCGTCATGCACATCATGCCTAGAAGAGCCTGTAAGGCTTTGTGTGTATTAACTTGTTGCGATTCGCTTTAGCCGCTATGTGCGAACTTGAATCGCAGTTCTCAGCCTAACCCGCGCAAGCTGGATGACCTCGTTTTTCACATCATGCCTAAAAGTGCCTGTAAGGCTTTGTGTGTATTAACTTGTTGCGATTCGCTTTAGCCGCTATGTGCGAACTTGAATCGCAGTTCTGAGCCTAACCCGCGCAAGCTGGATGACCGCGTTTTGCACATAATGCCTAAAAGTGCCTGTAAGGCGTTGTGTGTATTAACTTGTTGCGATTCGTTTGAGCCGCTACGTGCAAACTTGAATCGCAGTTCTGAGCCTAACCCGCGCAAGCTGGATGACCGCGTTATACACATCATGCCTAGAAGTGCCTGTAAGGCTTTGTGTGTATTAACTTGTTGCGATTCGTTTGAGCCGCTACGTGCAAACTTGATTCGCAGTTCTGAGCCTAACCCGCGCAAGCTGGATGACCACGTTTTGCACATCATGCCTAGAAGTGCCTGTAAGGCTTTGTGTGTATTAACTTGTTGCGATTCGTTTGAGCCGCTACGTGCAAACTTGAATCGCAGTTCTGAGCCTAACCCGCGCAAGCTGGGTGATAGCGTTATGCAAATCATGCCTAGAAGTGCCTTTAAGGCTTTTTGTGTATTAACTTGTTGCGATTCGCTTTAGCCGCTATGTGCGAACTTGAATCGCAGTTCTCAGCCTAACCCGCGCAAGCTGGATGACCACGTTTTGCACATCATGCCTAGAAGTGCCTGTAAGGCTTTGTGTGTATTAACTTGTTGCGATTCGTTTGAGCCGCTACGTGCAAACTTGATTCGCAGTTCTGAGCCTAACCCGCGCAAGCTGGATGACCACGTTTTCACATCATGCCTAAAAGTGCCTTTAAGGCGTTGTGTGTATTAACTTGTTGCGATTCGCTTTAGCCGTATTTTGCGAACTTGAATCGCAGTTCTCAGCCTAACCCGCGCAAGCTGGATGACCTCGTTTTTCACATCATGCCTAAAAGTGCCTGTAAGGCTTTGTGTGTATTAACTTGTTGCGATTCGCTTTAGCCGCTATGTGCGAACTTGAATCGCAGTTCTCAGCCTAACCCGCGCAAGCTGGATGACCACGTTTTGCACATCATGCCTAGAAGTGCCTGTAAGGCTTTGTGTGTATTAACTTGTTGCGATTCATTTGAGCCGCTACGTGCAAACTTGAATCGCAGTTCTGAGGCTAACCCGCGCAAGCTGGATGACCACGTTTTGCACATCATGCCTAAAAGTGCCTTTAAGGCGTTGTGTGTATTAACTTGTTGCGATTCGTTTGAGCCGCTACGTGCAAACTTGAATCGCAGTTCTGAGCCTAACCCGCGCAAGCTGGATGACCGCGTCATGCACATCATGCCTAGAAGTGCCTGTAAGGCTCTGTGTGTATTAACTTGTTGCGATTCGCTTTAGCCGCTATGTGCGAACTTGAATCGAAGTTCTCAGCCTAACCCGCGCAAGCTGGATGACCTCGTTTTTCACATCATGCCTAAAAGTGCCTGTAAGGCTTTGTGTGTATTTTGTTGCGATTCGCTTTAGCAGCTATGTGCGAACTTGAATCGCAGTTCTCAGCCTAACCCGCGCAAGCTGGATGACCACGTTTTGCACATCATGCCTAGAAGTGCCTGTAAGGCTTTGTGTGTATTAACTTGTTGCGATTCGTTTGAGCCGCTACGTGCAAACTTGAATCGCAGTTCTGAGGCTAACCCGCGCAAGCTGGATGACCACGTTTTGCACATCATGCCTAAAAGTGCCTTTAAGGCGTTGTGTGTATTAACTTGTTGCGATTCGCTTTAGCCACTATGTGCGAACTTGAATCGCAGTTCTGAGCCTAACCCGCGCAAGCTGGATGACCACGTTTTGCACATCATGCCTAAAACTGCCTTTAAGGCGTTGTGTGTATTAACTTGTTGCGGTTCGTTTGAGCCGCTACGTGCAAACTTGAATCGCAGTTCTGAGCCTAACCCGCGCAAGCTGGATGACCGCGTTATGCACATCATGCCTAGAAGTGCCTGTAAGGCTTTGTGTGTATTAACTTGTTGCGATTCGTTTGAGCCGCTACGTGCAAACTTGATTCGCAGTTCTGAGCCTAACCAGCGCAAGCTGCATGACCACGTTTTCACATCATGCCTAAAAGTGCCTTTAAGGCGTTGTGTGTATTAACTTGTTGCGATTCGTTTGAGCCGCTACGTGCAAACTTGAATCGCAGTTCTGAGCCTAACCCGCGCAAGCTGGATGACCGCGTCATGCACATCATGCCTAGAAGTGCCTGTAAGGCTTTGTGTGTATTAACTTGTTGCGATTCGCTTTAGCCGCTATGTGCGAACTTGAATCGCAGTTCTCAGCCTAACCCGCGCAAGCTGGATGACCACGTTTTGCACGTCATGCCTAGAAGTGCCTGTAAGGCTTTGTGTGTATTAACTTGTTGCGATTCGTTTGAGCCGCTACGTGCAAACTTGAATCGCAGTTCTGAGGCTAACCCGCGCAAGCTGGATGACCACGTTTTGCACATCATGCCTAAAAGTGCCTTTAAGGCGTTGTGTGTATTAACTTGTTGCGATTCGCTTTAGCCGCTATGTGCGAACTTGAATCGCAGTTCTCAGCCTAACACGCGCAAGCTGGATGACCTCGTTTTGCACATCATGCCTAAAAGTGCCTTTAAGGCGTTGTGTGTATTAACTTGTTGCGATTCGTTTGAGCCGCTACGTGCAAACTTGAATCGCAGTTCTGAGCCTAACCCGCGCAAGCTGGATGACCGCGTTATGCACATCATGCCTAGAAGTGCCTGTAAGGCTTTGTGTGTATTAACTTGTTGCGATTCGCTTTAGCCGCTATGTGCGAACTTGAATCGCAGTTCTCAGCCTAACCCGCGCAAGCTGGATGACCTCGTTTTGCACATCATGCCTAAAAGTGCCTTTAAGGCGTTGTGTGTATTAACTTGTTGCGATTCGTTTGAGCCGCTACGTGCAAACTTGAATCGCAGTTCTGAGGCTAACCCGCGCAAGCTGGATGACCACGTTTTGCACATCATGCCTAAAAGTGCCTTTAAGGCGTTGTGTGTATTAACTTGTTGCGATTCGTTTGAGCCGCTACGTGCAAACTTGAATCGCAGTTCTGAGCCTAACCCGCGCAAGCTGGATGACCGCGTCATGCACATCATGCCTAGAAGAGCCTGTAAGGCTTTGTGTGTATTAACTTGTTGCGATTCGCTTTAGCCGCTATGTGCGAACTTGAATCGCAGTTCTCAGCCTAACCCGCGCAAGCTGGATGACCTCGTTTTTCACATCATGCCTAAAAGTGCCTGTAAGGCTTTGTGTGTATTAACTTGTTGCGATTCGCTTTAGCCGCTATGTGCGAACTTGAATCGCAGTTCTGAGCCTAACCCGCGCAAGCTGGATGACCGCGTTTTGCACATAATGCCTAAAAGTGCCTGTAAGGCGTTGTGTGTATTAACTTGTTGCGATTCGTTTGAGCCGCTACGTGCAAACTTGAATCGCAGTTCTGAGCCTAACCCGCGCAAGCTGGATGACCGCGTTATACACATCATGCCTAGAAGTGCCTGTAAGGCTTTGTGTGTATTAACTTGTTGCGATTCGTTTGAGCCGCTACGTGCAAACTTGATTCGCAGTTCTGAGCCTAACCCGCGCAAGCTGGATGACCACGTTTTGCACATCATGCCTAGAAGTGCCTGTAAGGCTTTGTGTGTATTAACTTGTTGCGATTCGTTTGAGCCGCTACGTGCAAACTTGAATCGCAGTTCTGAGCCTAACCCGCGCAAGCTGGGTGATAGCGTTATGCAAATCATGCCTAGAAGTGCCTTTAAGGCTTTTTGTGTATTAACTTGTTGCGATTCGCTTTAGCCGCTATGTGCGAACTTGAATCGCAGTTCTCAGCCTAACCCGCGCAAGCTGGATGACCACGTTTTGCACATCATGCCTAGAAGTGCCTGTAAGGCTTTGTGTGTATTAACTTGTTGCGATTCGTTTGAGCCGCTACGTGCAAACTTGATTCGCAGTTCTGAGCCTAACCCGCGCAAGCTGGATGACCACGTTTTCACATCATGCCTAAAAGTGCCTTTAAGGCGTTGTGTGTATTAACTTGTTGCGATTCGCTTTAGCCGTATTTTGCGAACTTGAATCGCAGTTCTCAGCCTAACCCGCGCAAGCTGGATGACCTCGTTTTTCACATCATGCCTAAAAGTGCCTGTAAGGCTTTGTGTGTATTAACTTGTTGCGATTCGCTTTAGCCGCTATGTGCGAACTTGAATCGCAGTTCTCAGCCTAACCCGCGCAAGCTGGATGACCACGTTTTGCACATCATGCCTAGAAGTGCCTGTAAGGCTTTGTGTGTATTAACTTGTTGCGATTCGTTTGAGCCGCTACGTGCAAACTTGAATCGCAGTTCTGAGGCTAACCCGCGCAAGCTGGATGACCACGTTTTGCACATCATGCCTAAAAGTGCCTTTAAGGCGTTGTGTGTATTAACTTGTTGCGATTCGTTTGAGCCGCTACGTGCAAACTTGAATCGCAGTTCTGAGCCTAACCCGCGCAAGCTGGATGACCGCGTCATGCACATCATGCCTAGAAGTGCCTGTAAGGCTCTGTGTGTATTAACTTGTTGCGATTCGCTTTAGCCGCTATGTGCGAACTTGAATCGAAGTTCTCAGCCTAACCCGCGCAAGCTGGATGACCTCGTTTTTCACATCATGCCTAAAAGTGCCTGTAAGGCTTTGTGTGTATTTTGTTGCGATTCGCTTTAGCAGCTATGTGCGAACTTGAATCGCAGTTCTCAGCCTAACCCGCGCAAGCTGGATGACCACGTTTTGCACATCATGCCTAGAAGTGCCTGTAAGGCTTTGTGTGTATTAACTTGTTGCGATTCGTTTGAGCCGCTACGTGCAAACTTGAATCGCAGTTCTGAGGCTAACCCGCGCAAGCTGGATGACCACGTTTTGCACATCATGCCTAAAAGTGCCTTTAAGGCGTTGTGTGTATTAACTTGTTGCGATTCGCTTTAGCCACTATGTGCGAACTTGAATCGCAGTTCTGAGCCTAACCCGCGCAAGCTGGATGACCACGTTTTGCACATCATGCCTAAAAGTGCCTTTAAGGCGTTGTGTGTATTAACTTGTTGCGGTTCGTTTGAGCCGCTACGTGCAAACTTGAATCGCAGTTCTGAGCCTAACCCGCGCAAGCTGGATGACCGCGTTATGCACATCATGCCTAGAAGTGCCTGTAAGGCTTTGTGTGTATTAACTTGTTGCGATTCGTTTGAGCCGCTACGTGCAAACTTGATTCGCAGTTCTGAGCCTAACCAGCGCAAGCTGCATGACCACGTTTTCACATCATGCCTAAAAGTGCCTTTAAGGCGTTGTGTGTATTAACTTGTTGCGATTCGTTTGAGCCGCTACGTGCAAACTTGAATCGCAGTTCTGAGCCTAACCCGCGCAAGCTGGATGACCGCGTCATGCACATCATGCCTAGAAGTGCCTGTAAGGCTTTGTGTGTATTAACTTGTTGCGATTCGCTTTAGCCGCTATGTGCGAACTTGAATCGCAGTTCTCAGCCTAACCCGCGCAAGCTGGATGACCACGTTTTGCACGTCATGCCTAGAAGTGCCTGTAAGGCTTTGTGTGTATTAACTTGTTGCGATTCGTTTGAGCCGCTACGTGCAAACTTGAATCGCAGTTCTGAGGCTAACCCGCGCAAGCTGGATGACCACGTTTTGCACATCATGCCTAAAAGTGCCTTTAAGGCGTTGTGTGTATTAACTTGTTGCGATTCGCTTTAGCCGCTATGTGCGAACTTGAATCGCAGTTCTCAGCCTAACACGCGCAAGCTGGATGACCTCGTTTTGCACATCATGCCTAAAAGTGCCTTTAAGGCGTTGTGTGTATTAACTTGTTGCGATTCGTTTGAGCCGCTACGTGCAAACTTGAATCGCAGTTCTGAGCCTAACCCGCGCAAGCTGGATGACCGCGTTATGCACATCATGCCTAGAAGTGCCTGTAAGGCTTTGTGTGTATTAACTTGTTGCGATTCGCTTTAGCCGCTATGTGCGAACTTGAATCGCAGTTCTCAGCCTAACCCGCGCAAGCTGGATGACCTCGTTTTGCACATCATGCCTAAAAGTGCCTTTAAGGCGTTGTGTGTATTAACTTGTTGCGATTCGTTTGAGCCGCTACGTGCAAACTTGAATCGCAGTTCTGAGGCTAACCCGCGCAAGCTGGATGACCACGTTTTGCACATCATGCCTAAAAGTGCCTTTAAGGCGTTGTGTGTAATAACTTGTTGCGATTCGTTTGAGCCGCTACGTGCAAACTTGAATCGCAGTTCTGAGCCTAACCCGCGCAAGCTGGATGACCGCGTCATGCACATCATGCCTAGAAGAGCCTGTAAGGCTTTGTGTGTATTAACTTGTTGCGATTCGCTTTAGCCGCTATGTGCGAACTTGAATCGCAGTTCTCAGCCTAACCCGCGCAAGCTGGATGACCTCGTTTTTCACATCATGCCTAAAAGTGCCTGTAAGGCTTTGTGTGTATTAACTTGTTGCGATTCGCTTTAGCCGCTATGTGCGAACTTGAATCGCAGTTCTGAGCCTAACCCGCGCAAGCTGGATGACCGCGTTTTGCACATAATGCCTAAAAGTGCCTGTAAGGCGTTGTGTGTATTAACTTGTTGCGATTCGTTTGAGCCGCTACGTGCAAACTTGAATCGCAGTTCTGAGCCTAACCCGCGCAAGCTGGATGACCGCGTTATACACATCATGCCTAGAAGTGCCTGTAAGGCTTTGTGTGTATTAACTTGTTGCGATTCGTTTGAGCCGCTACGTGCAAACTTGATTCGCAGTTCTGAGCCTAACCCGCGCAAGCTGGATGACCACGTTTTGCACATCATGCCTAGAAGTGCCTGTAAGGCTTTGTGTGTATTAACTTGTTGCGATTCGTTTGAGCCGCTACGTGCAAACTTGAATCGCAGTTCTGAGCCTAACCCGCGCAAGCTGGGTGATAGCGTTATGCAAATCATGCCTAGAAGTGCCTTTAAGGCGTTGTGTGTATTAACTTGTTGCGATTCGTTTGAGCCGCTACGTGCAAACTTGAATCGCAGTTCTGAGCCTAACCCGCGCAAGCTGGATGACCGCGTTATGCACATCATGCCTAGAAGTGCCTGTAAGGCTTTGCGTGTATTAACTTGTTGCGATTCGTTTGAGCCGCTACGTGCAAACTTGATTCGCAGTTCTGAGCCTAACCCGCGCAAGCTGGATGACCACGTTTTCACATCATGCCTAAAAGTGCCTTTAATGCGTTGTGTGTATTAACTTGGTGCGATTCGTTTGAGCCGCTACGTGCAAACTTGATTCGCAGTTCTGAGCCTAACCCGCGCAAGCTGGATGACCACGTTTTGCACATCATGCCTAAAAGTGCCTTTAAGGCGTTTTGTGTATTAACTTGTTGCGATTCGTTTGAGCCGCTACGTGCGAACTTGAATCGCAGTTCTGAGCCTAACCCGCGCAAGCTGGATGACCGCGTTATGCACATCATGCCTAGAAGTGCCTGTAAGGCTTTGTGTATATTAACTTTTTGCGATTCGCTTTAGCCGCTATGTGCGAACTTGAATCGCAGTTCTCAGCCTAACCCGCGCAAGCTGGATGACCTCGTTTTTCACATCATGCCTAAAAGTGCCTGTAAGGCTTTGTGTGTATTAACTTGTTGCGATTCGCTTTAGCCGCTATGTACGAACTTGAATCGCAGTTCTCAGCCTAACCCGCGCAAGCTGGATGACCACGTTTTGCACATCATGCCTAGAAGTGCCTGTAAGGCTTTGTGTGTATTAACTTGTTGCGATTCGTTTGAGGCGCTACGTGCAAACTTGAATCGCAGTTCTGAGGCTAACCCGCGCAAGCTGGATGACCACGTTTTGCACATCATGCCTAAAAGTGCCTTTAAGGCGTTGTGTGTATTAACTTGTTGCGATTCGTTTGAGCCGCTAAGTGCGAACTTGAATCGCATTTCTGAGCCTAACCCGCGCAAGCTGGATGACCGCGTTATGCACATCCTGCCTAGAAGTGCCTGTAAGGCTTTGTGTGTATTAACTTGTTTCGATTCGCTTTAGCCGCTATGTGCGAACTTGAATCGCAGTTCTGTACCTAACCCGCGCAGCTTGAGTGAAGCCTATTTGCACATCATGCCTAAAAGTGTCTGTAAGGCGTTGTGTGTATTGTTGCGATTCGCTTTAGCCGCTATGTGCGAACTTGAATCGCAGTTCTGAGCCTAACCCGCGCAAGCTGGATGACCACGTTTTGCACATCATGCCTAAAAGTGCCTTTAAGGCGTTGTGTGTATTAACTTGTTGCGATTCGTTTGAGCCGCTACGTGCAAACTTGAATCGCAGTTCTGAGCCTAACCCGCGGAAGCTGGATGACCGCGTTATGCACATCATGCCTAGAAGTGCCTGTAAGGCTTTGAGTGTATTAACTTGTTGCGGTTCGTTTGAGCCGCTACGTGCAAACTTGAATCGCAGTTCTGAGCCTAACCCGCGCAAGCTGGATGACCACGTTTTGCACATCATGCCTAAAAGTGCCTTTAAGGCGTTGTGTGTATTAACTTGTTGCGGTTCGTTTGAGCCGCTACGTGCAAACTTGAATCGCAGTTCTCAGCCTAACCCGCGCAAGCTGGATGACCTCGTTTTTCACATCATGCCTAAAAGTGCCTGTAAGGCTTTGTGTGTATTAACTTGTTGCGATTCGCTTTAGCCGCTATGTGCGAACTTGAATCGCAGTTCTCAGCCTAACCCGCGCAAGCTGGATGACCACGTTTTGCACATCATGCCTAGAAGTGCCTGTAAGGCTTTGTGTGTATTAACTTGTTGCGATTCGTTTGAGCCGCTACGTGCAAACTTGAATCGCAGTTCTGAGGCTAACCCGCGCAAGCTGGATGACCACGTTTTGCACATCATGCCTAAAAGTGCCTTTAAGGCGTTGTGTGTATTAACTTGTTGCGATTCGTTTGAACCGCTACGTGCAAACTTGAATCGCAGTTCTGAGCCTAACCCGCGCAAGCTGGATGACCGCGTTATGCACATCATGCCTAGAAGTGCCTGTAAGGCTTTGTGTGTATTAACTTGTTGCGATTCGCCTTAGCCGCTATGTGCGAACTTGAATCGCAGTTCTCAGCCTAACCCGCGCAAGCTGGACGACCTCGTTTTGCACATCATGCCTAAAAGTGCCTTTAAGGCGTTGTGTGTATTAACTTGTTGCGATTCGTTTCAGCCGCTACGTGCAAACTTGAATCGCAGTTCTGAGGCTAACCCGCGCAAGCTGGATGACCACGTTTTGCACATCATGCCTAAAAGTGCCTTTAAGGCGTTGTGTGTATTAACTTGTTGCGATTCGTTTGAGCCGCTACGTGCAAACTTGAATCGCAGTTCTGAGCCTAACCCGCGCAAGCTGGATGACCGCGTCATGCACATCATGCCTAGAAGAGCCTGTAAGGCTTTGTGTGTATTAACTTGTTGCGATTCGCTTTAGACGCTATGTGCGAACTTGAATCGCAGTTCTCAGCCTAACCCGCGCAAGCTGGATGACCTCGTTTTTCACATCATGCCTAAAAGTGCCTGTAAGGCTTTGTGTGTATTAACTTGTTGCGATTCGCTTTAGCCGCTATGTGCGAACTTGAATCGCAGTTCTGAGCCTAACCCGCGCAAGCTGGATGACCGCGTTTTGCACATAATGCCTAAAAGTGCCTGTAAGGCGTTGTGTGTATTAACTTGTTGCGATTCGCTTTAGCAGCTATGTGCGAACTTGAATCGCAGTTCTCAGCCTAACCCGCGCAAGCTGGATGACCACGTTTTGCACATCATGCCTAGAAGTGCCTGTAAGGCTTTGTGTGTATTAACTTGCGATTCGTTTGAGCCGCTACGTGCAAACTTGAATCGCAGTTCTGAGGCTAACCCGCGCAAGCTGGATGACCACGTTTTGCACATCATGCCTAAAAGTGCCTTTAAGGCGTTGTGTGTATTAACTTGTTGCGATTCGCTTTAGCCACTATGTGCGAACTTGAATCGCAGTTCTGAGCCTAACCCGCGCAAGCTGGATGACCACGTTTTGCACATCATGCCTAAAAGTGCCTTTAAGGCGTTGTGTGTATTAACTTGTTGCGGTTCGTTTGAGCCGCTACGTGCAAACTTGAATCGCAGTTCTGAGCCTAACCCGCGCAAGCTGGATGACCGCGTTATGCACATCATGCCTAGAAGTGCCTGTAAGGCTTTGTGTGTATTAACTTGTTGCGATTCGTTTGAGCCGCTACGTGCAAACTTGATTCGCAGTTCTGAGCCTAACCAGCGCAAGCTGCATGACCACGTTTTCACATCATGCCTAAAAGTGCCTTTAAGGCGTTGTGTGTATTAACTCGTTGCGATTCGTTTGAGCCGCTACGTGCAAACTTGAATCGCAGTTCTGAGCCTAACCCGCGCAAGCTGGATGACCGCGTCATGCACATCATGCCTAGAAGTGCCTGTAAGGCTTTGTGTGTATTAACTTGTTGCGATTCGCTTTAGCCGCTATGTGCGAACTTGAATCGCAGTTCTCAGCCTAACCCGCGCAAGCTGGATGACCACGTTTTGCACGTCATGCCTAGAAGTGCCTGTAAGGCTTTGTGTGTATTAACTTGTTGCGATTCGTTTGAGCCGCTACGTGCAAACTTGAATCGCAGTTCTGAGGCTAACCCGCGCAAGCTGGATGACCACGTTTTGCACATCATGCCTAAAAGTGCCTTTAAGGCGTTGTGTGTATTAACTTGTTGCGATTCGCTTTAGCCGCTATGTGCGAACTTGAATCGCAGTTCTCAGCCTAACCCGCGCAAGCTGGATGACCTCGTTTTGCACATCATGCCTAAAAGTGCCTTTAAGGCGTTGTGTGTATTAACTTGTTGCGATTCGTTTGAGCCGCTACGTGCAAACTTGAATCGCAGTTCTGAGGCTAACCCGCGCAAGCTGGATGACCACGTTTTGCACATCATGCCTAAAAGTGCCTTTAAGGCGTTGTGTGTATTAACTTGTTGCGATTCGTTTGAGCCGCTACGTGCAAACTTGAATCGCAGTTCTGAGCCTAACCCGCGCAAGCTGGATGACCGCGTCATGCACATCATGCCTAGAAGAGCCTGTAAGGCTTTGTGTGTATTAACTTGTTGCGATTCGCTTTAGCCGCTATGTGCGAACTTGAATCGCAGTTCTCAGCCTAACCCGCGCAAGCTGGATGACCTCGTTTTTCACATCATGCCTAAAAGTGCCTGTAAGGCTTTGTGTGTATTAACTTGTTGCGATTCGCTTTAGCCGCTATGTGCGAACTTGAATCGCAGTTCTGAGCCTAACCCGCGCAAGCTGGATGACCGCGTTTTGCACATAATGCCTAAAAGTGCCTGTAAGGCGTTGTGTGTATTAACTTGTTGCGATTCGTTTGAGCCGCTACGTGCAAACTTGAATCGCAGTTCTGAGCCTAACCCGCGCAAGCTGGATGACCGCGTTATACACATCATGCCTAGAAGTGCCTGTAAGGCTTTGTGTGTATTAACTTGTTGCGATTCGTTTGAGCCGCTACGTGCAAACTTGATTCGCAGTTCTGAGCCTAACCCGCGCAAGCTGGATGACCACGTTTTGCACATCATGCCTAGAAGTGCCTGTAAGGCTTTGTGTGTATTAACTTGTTGCGATTCGTTTGAGCCGCTACGTGCAAACTTGAATCGCATTTCTGAGCCTAACCCGCGCAAGCTGGGTGATAGCGTTATGCAAATCATGCCTAGAAGTGCCTTTAAGGCGTTGTGTGTATTAACTTGTTGCGATTCGTTTGAGCCGCTACGTGCAAACTTGAATCGCAGTTCTGAGCCTAACCCGCGCAAGCTGGATGACCGCGTTATGCACATCATGCCTAGAAGTGCCTGTAAGGCTTTGTGTGTATTAACTTGTTGCGATTCGCTTTAGCCACTATGTGCGAACTTGAATCGCAGTTCTGAGCCTAACCCGCGCAAGCTGGATGACCACGTTTTGCACATCATGCCTAAAAGTGCCTTTAAGGCGTTGTGTGTATTAACTTGTTGCGATTCGTTTGAGCCGCTACGTGCAAACTTGAATCGCAGTTCTGAGCCTAACCCGCGGAAGCTGGATGACCGCGTTATGCACATCATGCCTAGAAGTGCCTGTAAGGCTTTGTGTGTATTAACTTGTTGCGATTCGCTTTAGCCACTATGTACGAACTTGAATCGCAGTTCCGAGCCTAACCCGCGCAAGCTGGATGACCACGTTTTGCACATCATGCCTAAAAGTGCCTTTAAGGCGTTGTGTGTATTAACTTGTTGCGATTCGTTTGAGCCGCTACGTGCAAACTTGAATCGCAGTTCTGAGCCTAACCCGCGCAAGCTGGATGACCGCGTTATGCACATCATGCCTAGAAGTGCCTGTAAGGCTTTGTGTGTATTAACTTGTTGCGATTCGCTTTAGCCACTATGTGCGAACTTGAATCGCAGTTCTGAGCCTAACCCGCGCAAGCTGGATGACCGCGTTTTGCACATAATGCGTAAAAGTGCCTGTAAGGCGTTGTGTGTATTAACTTGTTGCGATTCGTTTGAGCCGCTACGTGCAAACCTGAATTGCAGTTCTGAGCCTAACCCGCGCAAGCTGGATGACCGCGTTATGCACATCATGCCTAGAAGTGCCTGTAAGGCTTTGTGTGTATTAACTTGTTGCGATTCGTTTGAGCCGCTACGTGCAAACTTGAATCGCAGTTCTGAGGCTAACCCGCGCAAGCTGGATGACCACGTTTTGCACATCATGCCTAAAAGTGCCTTTAAGGCGTTGTGTGTATTAACTTGTTGCGATTCGCTTTAGCCGCTATGTGCGAACTTGAATCGCAGTTCTCAGCCTAACCCGCGCAAGCTGGATGACCTCGTTTTGCACATCATGCCTAAAAGTGCCTTTAAGGCGTTGTGTGTATTAACTTGTTGCGATTCGTTTGAGCCGCTACGTGCAAACTTGAATCGCAGTTCTGAGGCTAACCCGCGCAAGCTGGATGACCACGTTTTGCACATCATGCCTAAAAGTGCCTTTAAGGCGTTGTGTGTATTAACTTGTTGCGATTCGTTTGAGCCGCTACGTGCAAACTTGAATCGCAGTTCTGAGCCTAACCCGCGCAAGCTGGATGACCGCGTCATGCACATCATGCCTAGAAGAGCCTGTAAGGCTTTGTGTGTATTAACTTGTTGCGATTCGCTTTAGCCGCTATGTGCGAACTTGAATCGCAGTTCTCAGCCTAACCCGCGCAAGCTGGATGACCTCGTTTTTCACATCATGCCTAAAAGTGCCTGTAAGGCTTTGTGTGTATTAACTTGTTGCGATTCGCTTTAGCCGCTATGTGCGAACTTGAATCGCAGTTCTGAGCCTAACCCGCGCAAGCTGGATGACCGCGTTTTGCACATAATGCCTAAAAGTGCCTGTAAGGCGTTGTGTGTATTAACTTGTTGCGATTCGTTTGAGCCGCTACGTGCAAACTTGAATCGCAGTTCTGAGCCTAACCCGCGCAAGCTGGATGACCGCGTTATACACATCATGCCTAGAAGTGCCTGTAAGGCTTTGTGTGTATTAACTTGTTGCGATTCGTTTGAGCCGCTACGTGCAAACTTGATTCGCAGTTCTGAGCCTAACCCGCGCAAGCTGGATGACCACGTTTTGCACATCATGCCTAGAAGTGCCTGTAAGGCTTTGTGTGTATTAACTTGTTGCGATTCGTTTGAGCCGCTACGTGCAAACTTGAATCGCAGTTCTGAGCCTAACCCGCGCAAGCTGGGTGATAGCGTTATGCAAATCATGCCTAGAAGTGCCTTTAAGGCGTTGTGTGTATTAACTTGTTGCGATTCGTTTGAGCCGCTACGTGCAAACTTGAATCGCAGTTCTGAGCCTAACCCGCGCAAGCTGGATGACCGCGTTATGCACATCATGCCTAGAAGTGCCTGTAAGGCTTTGTGTGTATTAACTTGTTGCGATTCGTTTGAGCCGCTACGTGCAAACTTGATTCGCAGTTCTGAGCCTAACCCGCGCAAGCTGGATGACCACGTTTTCACATCATGCCTAAAAGTGCCTTTAATGCGTTGTGTGTATTAACTTGGTGCGATTCGTTTGAGCCGCTACGTGCAAACTTGATTCGCAGTTCTGAGCCTAACCCGCGCAAGCTGGATGACCACGTTTTGCACATCATGCCTAAAAGTGCCTTTAAGGCGTTTTGTGTATTAACTTGTTGCGATTCGTTTGAGCCGCTACGTGCGAACTTGAATCGCAGTTCTGAGCCTAACCCGCGCAAGCTGGATGACCGCGTTATGCACATCATGCCTAGAAGTGCCTGTAAGGCTTTGTGTATATTAACTTTT
Organism: Amblyomma maculatum; assembly: GCF_055883805.1. Taxonomy (NCBI): domain Eukaryota; kingdom Metazoa; phylum Arthropoda; class Arachnida; order Ixodida; family Ixodidae; genus Amblyomma; species Amblyomma maculatum. The sequence continues at coordinate 1,612,581 of NW_028146746.1, forward strand.
TGCGATTCGCTTTAGCCGCTATGTGCGAACTTGAATCGCAGTTCTCAGCCTAACCCGCGCAAGCTGGATGACCTCGTTTTTCACATCATGCCTAAAAGTGCCTGTAAGGCTTTGTGTGTATTAACTTGTTGCGATTCGCTTTAGCCGCTATGTACGAACTTGAATCGCAGTTCTCAGCCTAACCCGCGCAAGCTGGATGACCACGTTTTGCACATCATGCCTAGAAGTGCCTGTAAGGCTTTGTGTGTATTAACTTGTTGCGATTCGTTTGAGGCGCTACGTGCAAACTTGAATCGCAGTTCTGAGGCTAACCCGCGCAAGCTGGATGACCACGTTTTGCACATCATGCCTAAAAGTGCCTTTAAGGCGTTGTGTGTATTAACTTGTTGCGATTCGTTTGAGCCGCTAAGTGCGAACTTGAATCGCATTTCTGAGCCTAACCCGCGCAAGCTGGATGACCGCGTTATGCACATCCTGCCTAGAAGTGCCTGTAAGGCTTTGTGTGTATTAACTTGTTTCGATTCGCTTTAGCCGCTATGTGCGAACTTGAATCGCAGTTCTGTACCTAACCCGCGCAGCTTGAGTGAAGCCTATTTGCACATCATGCCTAAAAGTGTCTGTAAGGCGTTGTGTGTATTGTTGCGATTCGCTTTAGCCGCTATGTGCGAACTTGAATCGCAGTTCTGAGCCTAACCCGCGCAAGCTGGATGACCACGTTTTGCACATCATGCCTAAAAGTGCCTTTAAGGCGTTGTGTGTATTAACTTGTTGCGATTCGTTTGAGCCGCTACGTGCAAACTTGAATCGCAGTTCTGAGCCTAACCCGCGGAAGCTGGATGACCGCGTTATGCACATCATGCCTAGAAGTGCCTGTAAGGCTTTGAGTGTATTAACTTGTTGCGGTTCGTTTGAGCCGCTACGTGCAAACTTGAATCGCAGTTCTGAGCCTAACCCGCGCAAGCTGGATGACCACGTTTTGCACATCATGCCTAAAAGTGCCTTTAAGGCGTTGTGTGTATTAACTTGTTGCGGTTCGTTTGAGCCGCTACGTGCAAACTTGAATCGCAGTTCTCAGCCTAACCCGCGCAAGCTGGATGACCTCGTTTTTCACATCATGCCTAAAAGTGCCTGTAAGGCTTTGTGTGTATTAACTTGTTGCGATTCGCTTTAGCCGCTATGTGCGAACTTGAATCGCAGTTCTCAGCCTAACCCGCGCAAGCTGGATGACCACGTTTTGCACATCATGCCTAGAAGTGCCTGTAAGGCTTTGTGTGTATTAACTTGTTGCGATTCGTTCGAGCCGCTACGTGCAAACTTGAATCGCAGTTCTGAGGCTAACCCGCGCAAGCTGGATGACCACGTTTTGCACATCATGCCTAAAAGTGCCTTTAAGGCGTTGTGTGTATTAACTTGTTGCGATTCGTTTGAACCGCTACGTGCAAACTTGAATCGCAGTTCTGAGCCTAACCCGCGCAAGCTGGATGACCGCGTTATGCACATCATGCCTAGAAGTGCCTGTAAGGCTTTGTGTGTATTAACTTGTTGCGATTCGCCTTAGCCGCTATGTGCGAACTTGAATCGCAGTTCTCAGCCTAACCCGCGCAAGCTGGACGACCTCGTTTTGCACATCATGCCTAAAAGTGCCTTTAAGGCGTTGTGTGTATTAACTTGTTGCGATTCGTTTGAGCCGCTACGTGCAAACTTGAATCGCAGTTCTGAGGCTAACCCGCGCAAGCTGGATGACCACGTTTTGCACATCATGCCTAAAAGTGCCTTTAAGGCGTTGTGTGTATTAACTTGTTGCGATTCGTTTGAGCCGCTACGTGCAAACTTGAATCGCAGTTCTGAGCCTAACCCGCGCAAGCTGGATGACCGCGTCATGCACATCATGCCTAGAAGAGCCTGTAAGGCTTTGTGTGTATTAACTTGTTGCGATTCGCTTTAGACGCTATGTGCGAACTTGAATCGCAGTTCTCAGCCTAACCCGCGCAAGCTGGATGACCTCGTTTTTCACATCATGCCTAAAAGTGCCTGTAAGGCTTTGTGTGTATTAACTTGTTGCGATTCGCTTTAGCCGCTATGTGCGAACTTGAATCGCAGTTCTGAGCCTAACCCGCGCAAGCTGGATGACCGCGTTTTGCACATAATGCCTAAAAGTGCCTGTAAGGCGTTGTGTGTATTAACTTGTTGCGATTCGCTTTAGCAGCTATGTGCGAACTTGAATCGCAGTTCTCAGCCTAACCCGCGCAAGCTGGATGACCACGTTTTGCACATCGTGCCTAGAAGTGCCTGTAAGGCTTTGTGTGTATTAACTTGCGATTCGTTTGAGCCGCTACGTGCAAACTTGAATCGCAGTTCTGAGGCTAACCCGCGCAAGCTGGATGACCACGTTTTGCACATCATGCCTAAAAGTGCCTTTAAGGCGTTGTGTGTATTAACTTGTTGCGATTCGCTTTAGTCACTATGTGCGAACTTGAATCGCAGTTCTGAGCCTAACCCGCGCAAGCTGGATGACCACGTTTTGCACATCATGCCTAAAAGTGCCTTTAAGGCGTTGTGTGTATTAACTTGTTGCGGTTCGTTTGAGCCGCTACGTGCAAACTTGAATCGCAGTTCTGAGCCTAACCCGCGCAAGCTGGATGACCGCGTTATGCACATCATGCCTAGAAGTGCCTGTAAGGCTTTGTGTGTATTAACTTGTTGCGATTCGTTTGAGCCGCTACGTGCAAACTTGATTCGCAGTTCTGAGCCTAACCAGCGCAAGCTGCATGACCACGTTTTCACATCATGCCTAAAAGTGCCTTTAAGGCGTTGTGTGTATTAACTCGTTGCGATTCGTTTGAGCCGCTACGTGCAAACTTGAATCGCAGTTCTGAGCCTAACCCGCGCAAGCTGGATGACCGCGTCATGCACATCATGCCTAGAAGTGCCTGTAAGGCTTTGTGTGTATTAACTTGTTGCGATTCGCTTTAGCCGCTATGTGCGAACTTGAATCGCAGTTCTCAGCCTAACCCGCGCAAGCTGGATGACCACGTTTTGCACGTCATGCCTAGAAGTGCCTGTAAGGCTTTGTGTGTATTAACTTGTTGCGATTCGTTTGAGCCGCTACGTGCAAACTTGAATCGCAGTTCTGAGGCTAACCCGCGCAAGCTGGATGACCACGTTTTGCACATCATGCCTAAAAGTGCCTTTAAGGCGTTGTGTGTATTAACTTGTTGCGATTCGCTTTAGCCGCTATGCGCGAACTTGAATCGCAGTTCTCAGCCTAACCCGCGCAAGCTGGATGACCTCGTTTTGCACATCATGCCTAAAAGTGCCTTTAAGGCGTTGTGTGTATTAACTTGTTGCGATTCGTTTGAGCCGCTACGTGCAAACTTGAATCGCAGTTCTGAGGCTAACCCGCGCAAGCTGGATGACCACGTTTTGCACATCATGCCTAAAAGTGCCTTTAAGGCGTTGTGTGTATTAACTTGTTGCGATTCGTTTGAGCCGCTACGTGCAAACTTGAATCGCAGTTCTGAGCCTAACCCGCGCAAGCTGGATGACCGCGTCATGCACATCATGCCTAGAAGAGCCTGTAAGGCTTTGTGTGTATTAACTTGTTGCGATTCGCTTTAGCCGCTATGTGCGAACTTGAATCGCAGTTCTCAGCCTAACCCGCGCAAGCTGGATGACCTCGTTTTTCACATCATGCCTAAAAGTGCCTGTAAGGCTTTGTGTGTATTAACTTGTTGCGATTCGCTTTAGCCGCTATGTGCGAACTTGAATCGCAGTTCTGAGCCTAACCCGCGCAAGCTGGATGACCGCGTTTTGCACATAATGCCTAAAAGTGCCTGTAAGGCGTTGTGTGTATTAACTTGTTGCGATTCGTTTGAGCCGCTACGTGCAAACTTGAATCGCAGTTCTGAGCCTAACCCGCGCAAGCTGGATGACCGCGTTATACACATCATGCCTAGAAGTGCCTGTAAGGCTTTGTGTGTATTAACTTGTTGCGATTCGTTTGAGCCGCTACGTGCAAACTTGATTCGCAGTTCTGAGCCTAACCCGCGCAAGCTGGATGACCACGTTTTGCACATCATGCCTAGAAGTGCCTGTAAGGCTTTGTGTGTATTAACTTGTTGCGATTCGTTTGAGCCGCTACGTGCAAACTTGAATCGCAGTTCTGAGCCTAACCCGCGCAAGCTGGGTGATAGCGTTATGCAAATCATGCCTAGAAGTGCCTTTAAGGCGTTGTGTGTATTAACTTGTTGCGATTCGTTTGAGCCGCTACGTGCAAACTTGAATCGCAGTTCTGAGCCTAACCCGCGCAAGCTGGATGACCGCGTTATGCACATCATGCCTAGAAGTGCCTGTAAGGCTTTGTGTGTATTAACTTGTTGCGATTCGTTTGAGCCGCTACGTGCAAACTTGATTCGCAGTTCTGAGCCTAACCCGCGCAAGCTGGATGACCACGTTTTCACATCATGCCTAAAAGTGCCTTTAATGCGTTGTGTGTATTAACTTGGTGCGATTCGTTTGAGCCGCTACGTGCAAACTTGATTCGCAGTTCTGAGCCTAACCCGCGCAAGCTGGATGACCACGTTTTGCACATCATGCCTAAAAGTGCCTTTAAGGCGTTGTGTGTATTAACTTGTTGCGATTCGTTTGAGCCGCTACGTGCGAACTTGAATCGCAGTTCTGAGCCTAACCCGCGCAAGCTGGATGACCGCGTTATGCACATCATGCCTAGAAGTGCCTGTAAGGCTTTGTGTATATTAACTTTTTGCGATTCGCTTTAGCCGCTATGTGCGAACTTGAATCGCAGTTCTCAGCCTAACCCGCGCAAGCTGGATGACCTCGTTTTTCACATCATGCCTAAAAGTGCCTGTAAGGCTTTGTGTGTATTAACTTGTTGCGATTCGCTTTAGCCGCTATGTACGAACTTGAATCGCAGTTCTCAGCCTAACCCGCGCAAGCTGGATGACCACGTTTTGCACATCATGCCTAGAAGTGCCTGTAAGGCTTTGTGTGTATTAACTTGTTGCGATTCGTTTGAGGCGCTACGTGCAAACTTGAATCGCAGTTCTGAGGCTAACCCGCGCAAGCTGGATGACCACGTTTTGCACATCATGCATAAAAGTGCCTTTAAGGCGTTGTGTGTATTAACTTGTTGCGATTCGTTTGAGCCGCTAAGTGCGAACTTGAATCGCATTTCTGAGCCTAACCCGCGCAAGCTGGATGACCGCGTTATGCACATCCTGCCTAGAAGTGCCTGTAAGGCTTTGTGTGTATTAACTTGTTTCGATTCGCTTTAGCCGCTATGTGCGAACTTGAATTGCAGTTCTGTACCTAACCCGCGCAGCTTGAGTGACGCCTATTTGCACATCATGCCTAAAAGTGTCTGTAAGGCGTTGTGTGTATTAACTTGTTGCGATTCGCTTTAGCCACTATGTGCGAACTTGAATCGCAGTTCTGAGCCTAACCCGCGCAAGCTGGATGACCACGTTTTGCACATCATGCCTAAAAGTGCCTTTAAGGCGTTGTGTGTATTAACTTGTTGCGATTCGTTTGAGCCGCTACGTGCAAACTTGAATCGCAGTTCTGAGCCTAACCCGCGGAAGCTGGATGACCGCGTTATGCACATCATGCCTAGAAGTGCCTGTAAGGCTTTGAGTGTATTAACTTGTTGCGGTTCGTTTGAGCCGCTACGTGCAAACTTGAATCGCAGTTCTGAGCCTAACCCGCGCAAGCTGGATGACCACGTTTTGCACATCATGCCTAAAAGTGCCTTTAAGGCGTTGTGTGTATTAACTTGTTGCGGTTCGTTTGAGCCGCTACGTGCAAACTTGAATCGCAGTTCTCAGCCTAACCCGCGCAAGCTGGATGACCTCGTTTTTCACATCATGCCTAAAAGTGCCTGTAAGGCTTTGTGTGTATTAACTTGTTGCGATTCGCTTTAGCCGCTATGTGCGAACTTGAATCGCAGTTCTCAGCCTAACCCGCGCAAGCTGGATGACCACGTTTTGCACATCATGCCTAGAAGTGCCTGTAAGGCTTTGTGCGTATTAACTTGTTGCGATTCGTTTGAGCCGCTACGTGCAAACTTGAATCGCAGTTCTGAGGCTAACCCGCGCAAGCTGGATGACCACGTTTTGCACATCATGCCTAAAAGTGCCTTTAAGGCGTTGTGTGTATTAACTTGTTGCGATTCGTTTGAACCGCTACGTGCAAACTTGAATCGCAGTTCTGAGCCTAACCCGCGCAAGCTGGATGACCGCGTTATGCACATCATGCCTAGAAGTGCCTGTAAGGCTTTGTGTGTATTAACTTGTTGCGATTCGCCTTAGCCGCTATGTGCGAACTTGAATCGCAGTTCTCAGCCTAACCCGCGCAAGCTGGACGACCTCGTTTTGCACATCATGCCTAAAAGTGCCTTTAAGGCGTTATGTGTATTAACTTGTTGCGATTCGTTTGAGCCGCTACGTGCAAACTTGAATCGCAGTTCTGAGGCTAACCCGCGCAAGCTGGATGACCACGTTTTGCACATCATGCCTAAAAGTGCCTTAAAGGCGTTGTGTCTATTAACTTGTTGCGATTCGTTTGAGCCGCTACGTGCAAACTTGAATCGCAGTTCTGAGCCTAACCCGAGCAAGCTGGATGACCGCGTCATGCACATCATGCCTAGAAGAGCCTTTAAGGCGTTGTGTGTATTAACTTGTTGCGATTCGTTTGAGCCGCTACGTGCAAACTTGAATCGCAGTTCTGAGCCTAACCCGCGCAAGCTGGATGACCGCGTTATGCACATCATGCCTAGAAGTGCCTGTAAGGCTTTGTGTGTATTAACTTGTTGCGATTCGTTTGAGCCGCTACGTGCAAACTTGATTCGCAGTTCTGAGCCAAACCCGCGCAAGCTGGATGACCACGTTTTGCACATCATGCCTAAAAGTGCCTTTAAGGCGCTGTGTGTATTAACTTGTTGCGATTCGTTTGAGCCGCTACGTGCAAACTTGAATCGCAGTTCTGAGCCTAACCCGCGCAAGCTGGATGACCACGTTTTGCACATCATGCCTAAAAGTGCCTTTAAGGCGTTGTGTGTATTAACTTGTTGCGATTCGTTTGAGCCGCTATGTGCGAACTTGAATCGCAGTTCTGTACCTTACCCGCGCAGCTTGAGTGACGCCTATTTGCACATCTTGCCTAAATGTGCCTGTAAGTCGTTGTGTGTATTAACTTGTTGCGATTCGCTTTAGCCACTATGTGCGAACTTGAATCGCAGTTCTGAGCCTAACTCGCGCAAGCTGGATGACCACGTTTTGCACATCATGCCTAAAAGTGCCTTTAAGGCGTTGTGTGTATTAACTTGTTGCGATTCGTTTGAGCCGCTACGTGCAAACTTGAATCGCAGTTCTGAGCGTAACCCGCGGAAGCTGGATGACCGCGTTATGCACATCATGCCTAGAAGTGCCTGTAAGGCTTTGAGTGTATTAACTTGTTGCGGTTCGTTTGAGCCGCTACGTGCAAACTTGAATCGCAGTTCTGAGCCTAACGCGCGCAAGCTGGATGACCACGTTTTGCACATCATGCCTAAAAGTGCCTTTAGGGCGTTGTGTGTATTAACTTGTTGCGGTTCATTTGAGCCGCTACGTGCAAACTTGAATCGCAGTTCTGAGCCTAACCCGCGCAAGCTGGATGACCACGTTTTGCACATCATGCCTAAAAGTGCCTGCAAGGCTTTGTGTGTATTAACTTGTTGCGATTCGTTTGAGCCGCTACGTGCAAACTTGATTCGCAGTTCTGAGCCTAACCCGCGCAAGCTGGATGACCACGTTTTCACATCATGCCTAAAAGTGCCTTTAAGGCGTTGTGTGTATTAACTTGTTGCGATTCGTTTGAGCCGCAAACGTGCAAACTTGAATCGCAGTTCTGAGCCTAACCCGCGCAAGCTGGATGACCGCGTCATGCACATCATGCCTAGAAGTGCCTGTAAGGCTTTGTGTGTATTAACTTGTTGCGATTCGCTTTAGCCGCTATGTGCGAACTTGAATCGCAGTTCTCAGCCTAACCCGCGCAAGCTGGATGACCTCGTTTTTCACATCATGCCTAAAAGTGCCTGTAAGGCTTTGTGTGTATTAACTTGTTGCGATTCGCTTTAGCCGCTATGTGCGAACTTGAGTCGCAGTTCTCAGCCTAATCCGCGCAAGCTGGATGACCACGTTTTGCACATCATGCCTAGAAGTGCCTGTAAGGCTTTGTGTGTATTAACTTGTTGCGATTCGTTTGAGCCGCTACGTGCAAACTTGAATCGCAGTTCTGAGGCTAACCCGCGCAAACTGGATGACCACGTTTTGCACATCATGCCTAAAAGTGCCTTTAAGGCGTTGTGTGTATTAACTTGTTTCGATTTTTTTGAGCCGCTACGTGCAAACTTGAATCGCAGTTCTGAGCCTAACCCGCGCAAGCTGGATGACCGCGTTATGCACATCATGCCTAGAAGTGCCTGTAAGGCTTTGTGTGTATTAACTTGTTGCGATTCGCTTTAGCCGCTATGTGCGAACTTGAATCGCAGTATTCAGTTCTGAGCCTAACCCGCGCAAGCTGGATGACCGCGTTATGCACATCATGCCTAGAAGTGCCTGTAAGGCTTTGTGTGTATTAACTTGTTGCGATTCGCTTTAGCCGCTACGTGCAAACTTGAATCGCAGTTCTCAGCCTAACCCGCGCAAGCTGGATGACCGCGTTGTGCACACCATGCCTAAAAGTGCCTGTAAGGCTTTGTGTGTATTAACTTGTTGCGATTCGCTTTAGCCGCTATGTGCGAACTTGAATCGCAGTTCTCAGCCTAACCCGCGCAAGCTGGATGACCTCGTTTTTCACATCATGCCTAAAAGTGCCTGTAAGGCTTTGTGTGTATTAACTTGTTGCGATTCGCTTTAGCCGCTATGTGCGAACTTGAATCGCAGTTCTCAGCCTAACCCGCGCAAGCTGGATGACCACGTTTTGCACATCATGCCTAAAAGTGCCTTTAAAGCGTTGGCAAGCTGGATGAACTTCAGCAAAGTAGAGTTCTGGGCTAGTTGGTAATACATGATAAGTGGGAGGCTTAGCGCGGAACAAACAAGGACAAGAGAGGCACACAGGACGAGCGCTAACTTACAACTGAAAATTGGAAGGGAAAATGTACGAACTCGAGGAAAAAATAGCAAGAGAGCTTCTTGAGGCGTCATTCATTCATAGATTAGGAACCGATAAGTGTGTGAGTGAAACGTCGGTTATTCTGTTGAAAAAGGAAGCATTGTTTTTAAATGCTGTGTAAGTTTTTGTATGCTTCCGGTATTTCTTCTCTATCTCTTCTGTTTTATCTGCCTTTGGGTGGCCCTAGATTATCTTGAATTATCTTTCCAGTCATGCAAATTCAGGGCAGAGCATGCGCACATATTTTTTCCTCGAGTTCGTACATTTTCCCTTCCAATTTTCAGTTGTAAGTTAGCGCTCGTCCTGTGTGCCTCTCTTGTCCTTGTTTGTTCCGCGCTAAGCCTCCCACTTATCAAGCTGGATGACCTCGTTTTGCACATAATGCCTAAAAGTGCCTGTAAGGCGTTGTGTGTATTACTTGTTTCGATTCGTTTGAGCTGCTACGTGCGAACTTGAGTCGCAGTTCTCAGCCTAACCCGCGCAAGCTGGATGACCACGTTTTGCACATCATGCCTAGAAGTGCCTGTAAGGCTTTGTGTGTATTAACTTGTTGCGATTCGTTTGAGCCGCTACGTGCAAACTTGATTCGCAGTTCTGAGCCTAACCCGCGCAAGCTGGATGACCTCGTTTTTCACATCATGCCTAAAAGTGCCTGTAAGGCTTTGTGTGTATTAACTTGTTGCGATTCGCTTTAGCCGCTATGTGCGAACTTGAGTCGCATTTCTCAGCCTAACCCGCGCAAGCTGGATGACCACGTTTTGCACATCATGCCTAGAAGTGCCTGTAAGGCTTTGTGTGTATTAACTTGTTGCGATTCGTTTGAGCCGCTACGTGCAAACTTGATTCGCAGTTCTGAGCCTAACCCGCGCAAGCTGGATGACCACGTTTTCACATCATGCCTAAAAGTGCCTTTAATGCGTTGTGTGTATTAACTTGGTGCGATTCGTTTGAGCCGCTACGTGCAAACTTGATTCGCAGTTCTGAGCCTAACCCGCGCAAGCTGGATGACCACGTTTTGCACATCATGCCTAAAAGTGCCTTTAAGGCGTTGTGTGTATTAACTTGTTGCGATTCGTTTGAGCCGCTACGTGCGAACTTGAATCGCAGTTCTGAGCCTAACCCGCGCAAGCTGGATGACCGCGTTATGCACATCATGCCTAGAAGTGCCTGTAAGGCTTTGTGTATATTAACTTTTTGCGATTCGCTTTAGCCGCTACGTGCGAACTTGAATCGCAGTTCTGAGCCTAACCCGCGCAAGCTGGATGACCTCGTTTTTCACATCATGCCTAAAAGTGCCTGTAAGGCTTTGTGTGTATTAACTTGTTGCGATTCGCTTTAGCCGCTATGTACGAACTTGAATCGCAGTTCTCAGCCTAACCCGCGCAAGCTGGATGACCACGTTTTGCACATCATGCCTAGAAGTGCCTGTAAGGCTTTGTGTGTATTAACTTGTTGCGATTCGTTTGAGGCGCTACGTGCAAACTTGAATCGCAGTTCTGAGGCTAACCCGCGCAAGCTGGATGACCACGTTTTGCACATCATGCATAAAAGTGCCTTTAAGGCGTTGTGTGTATTAACTTGTTGCGATTCGTTTGAGCCGCTAAGTGCGAACTTGAATCGCATTTCTGAGCCTAACCCGCGCAAGCTGGATGACCGCGTTATGCACATCCTGCCTAGAAGTGCCTGTAAGGCTTTGTGTGTATTAACTTGTTTCGATTCGCTTTAGCCGCTATGTGCGAACTTGAATTGCAGTTCTGTACCTAACCCGCGCAGCTTGAGTGACGCCTATTTGCACATCATGCCTAAAAGTGTCTGTAAGGCGTTGTGTGTATTAACTTGTTGCGATTCGTTTGAGCCGCTACGTGCAAACTTGAATCGCAGTTCTGAGCCTAACCCGCGGAAGCTGGATGACCGCGTTATGCACATCATGCCTAGAAGTGCCTGTAAGGCTTTGAGTGTATTAACTTGTTGCGGTTCGTTTGAGCCGCTACGTGCAAACTTGAATCGCAGTTCTGAGCCTAACCCGCGCAAGCTGGATGACCACGTTTTGCACATCATGCCTAAAAGTGCCTTTAAGGCGTTGTGTGTATTAACTTGTTGCGGTTCGTTTGAGCCGCTACGTGCAAACTTGAATCGCAGTTCTCAGCCTAACCCGCGCAAGCTGGATGACCTCGTTTTTCACATCATGCCTAAAAGTGCCTGTAAGGCTTTGTGTGTATTAACTTGTTGCGATTCGCTTTAGCCGCTATGTGCGAACTTGAATCGCAGTTCTCAGCCTAACCCGCGCAAGCTGGATGACCACGTTTTGCACATCATGCCTAGAAGTGCCTGTAAGGCTTTGTGTGTATTAACTTGTTGCGATTCGTTTGAGCCGCTACGTGCAAACTTGAATCGCAGTTCTGAGGCTAACCCGCGCAAGCTGGATGACCACGTTTTGCACATCATGCCTAAAAGTGCCTTTAAGGCGTTGTGTGTATTAACTTGTTGCGATTCGTTTGAACCGCTACGTGCAAACTTGAATCGCAGTTCTGAGCCTAACCCGCGCAAGCTGGATGACCGCGTTATGCACATCATGCCTAGAAGTGCCTGTAAGGCTTTGTGTGTATTAACTTGTTGCGATTCGCCTTAGCCGCTATGTGCGAACTTGAATCGCAGTTCTCAGCCTAACCCGCGCAAGCTGGACGACCTCGTTTTGCACATCATGCCTAAAAGTGCCTTTAAGGCGTTGTGTGTATTAACTTGTTGCGATTCGTTTGAGCCGCCACGTGCAAACTTGAATCGCAGTTCTGAGGCTAACCCGCGCAAGCTGGATGACCACGTTTTGCACATCATGCCTAAAAGTGCCTTTAAGGCGTTGTGTCTATTAACTTGTTGCGATTCGTTTGAGCCGCTACGTGCAAACTTGAATCGCAGTTCTGAGCCTAACCCGCGCAAGCTGGATGACCGCGTCATGCACATCATGCCTAGAAGAGCCTGTAAGGCTTTGTGTGTATTAACTTGTTGCGATTCGCTTTAGCCGCTATGTGCGAACTTGAATCGCAGTTCTCAGCCTAACCCGCGCAAGCTGGATGACCTCGTTTTTCACATCATGCCTAAAAGTGCCTGTAAGGCTTTGTGTGTATTAACTTGTTGCGATTCGCTTTAGCCGCTATGTGCGAACTTGAATCGCAGTTCTGAGCCTAACCCGCGCAAGCTGGATGACCGCGTTTTGCACATAATGCCTAAAAGTGCCTGTAAGGCGTTGTGTGTATTAACTTGTTGCGATTCGTTTGAGCCGCTACGTGCAAACTTGAATCGCAGTTCTGAGCCTAACCCGCGCAAGCTGGATGACCGCGTTATACACATCATGCCTAGAAGTGCCTTTAAGGCGTTGTGTGTATTAACTTGTTGCGATTCGTTTGAGCCGCTACGTGCAAACTTGAATCGCAGTTCTGAGCCTAACCCGCGCAAGCTGGATGACCGCGTTATGCACATCATGCCTAGAAGTGCCTGTAAGGCTTTGTGTGTATTAACTTGTTGCGATTCGTTTGAGCCGCTACGTGCAAACTTGATTCGCAGTTCTGAGCCTAACCCGCGCAAGCTGGATGACCACGTTTTGCACATCATGCCTAAAAGTGCCTTTAAGGCGTTGTGTGTATTAACTTGTTGCGATTCGCTTTAGCCGCTATGTGCGAACTTGAATCGCAGTTCTCAGCCTAACCCGCGCAAGCTGGATGACCTCGTTTTTCACATCATGCCTAAAAGTGCCTGTAAGGCTTTGTGTGTATTAACTTGTTGCGATTCGCTTTAGCCGCTATGTGCGAACTTGAGTCGCAGTTCTCAGCCTAACCCGCGCAAGCTGGATGACCACGTTTTGCACATCATGCCTAGAAGTGCCTGTAAGGCTTTGTGTGTATTAACTTGTTGCGATTCGTTTGAGCCGCTACGTGCAAACTTGAATCGCAGTTCTGAGGCTAACCCGCGCAAACTGGATGACCACGTTTTGCACATCATGCCTAAAAGTGCCTTTAAGGCGTTGTGTGTATTAACTTGTTTCGATTTTTTTGAGCCGCTACGTGCAAACTTGAATCGCAGTTCTGAGCCTAATCCGGGCAAGCTGGATGACCGCGTTATGCACATCATGCCTAGAAGTGCCTGTAAGGCTTTGTGTGTATTAACTTGTTGCGATTCGCTTTAGCCGCTATGTGCGAACTTGAATCGCAGTTCTGAGCCTAACCCGCGCAAGCTGGATGACCGCGTTATGCACATCATGCCTAGAAGTGCCTGTAAGGCTTTGTGTGTATTAACTTGTTGCGATTCGCTTTAGCCGCTATGTGCAAACTTGAATCGCAGTTCTCAGCCTAACCCGCGCAAGCTGGATGACCGCGTTATGCACACCATGCCTAAAAGTGCCTGTAAGGCTTTGTGTGTATTAACTTGTTGCGATTCGCTTTAGCCGCTATGTGCGAACTTGAATCGCAGTTCTCAGCCTAACCCGCGCAAGCTGGATGACCACGTTTTGCACATCATGCCTAAAAGTGCCTTTAAAGCGTTGGCAAGCTGGATGAACTTCAGCAAAGTAGAGTTCTGGGCTAGTTGGTAATACATGATAAGTGGGAGGCTTAGCGCGGAACAAACAAGGACAAGAGAGGCACACAGGACGAGCGCTAACTTACAACTGAAAATTGGAAGGGAAAATGTACGAACTCGAGGAAAAAATAGCAAGAGAGCTTCTTGAGGCGTCATTCATCCATAGATTAGGAACCGATAAGTGTGTGAGTGAAACGTCGGTTATGCTGTTGAAAAAGGAAGCATTGTTTTTAAATGCTGTGTAAGTTTTTGTATGCTTCCGGTATTTCTTCTCTATCTCTTCTGTTTTATCTGCCTTTGGGTGGCCCTAGATTATCTTGAATTATCTTTCCAGTCATGCAAATTCAGGGCTTTATAGAGCATGCGCACATATTTTTTCCTCGGGTTCGTACATTTTCCCTTCCAATTTTCAGTTGTAAGTTAGCGCTCGTCCTGTGTGCCTCTCTTGTCCTTGTTTGTTCCGCGCTAAGCCTCCCACTTATCAAGCTGGATGACCTCGTTTTGCACATAATGCCTAAAAGTGCCTGTAAGGCGTTGTGTGTATTAACTTGTTTCGATTCGTTTGAGCTGCTACGTGCAAACTTGAATCGCAGTTCTGAGCCTAACCCGCGCAAGCTGGATGACCGCGTTATGCACACCATGCCTAGAAGTGCCTGTAAGGCTTTGTGTGTATTAACTTGTTGCGATTCGTTTGAGCCGCTACGTGCAAACTTGATTCGCAGTTCTGAGCCTAACCCGCGCAAGCTGGATGACCACGTTTTGCACATCATGCCTAAAAGTGCCTTTAAGGCGTTGTGTGTATTAACTTGTTGCGATTCGTTTGAGCCGCTACGTGCAAACTTGAATCGCAGTTCTGAGCCCAACCCGCGCAAGCTGGATGACCGCGTTATGCACATCATGCCTAGAAGTGCCTGTAAGGCTTTGTGTGTATTAACTTGTTGCGATTCGCTTTAGCCGCTATGTGCGAACTTGAGTCGCATTTCTCAGCCTAACCCGCGCAAGCTGGATGACCACGTTTTGCACATCATGCCTAGAAGTGCCTGTAAGGCGTTGTGTGTATTAACTTGTTGCGATTCGCTTTAGCCACTATGTGCGAACTTGAATCGCAGTTCTGAGCCTAACCCGCGCAAGCTGGATGACCACGTTTTGCACATCATGCCTAAATGTGCCTTTAAGGCGTTGTGTGTATTAACTTGTTGCGATTCGCTTTAGCCGCTACGTGCAAACTTGATTCGCAGTTCTGAGCCTAACCCGCGGAAGCTGGATGACCACGTTTTGCACATCATGCCTAGAAGTGCCTGTAAGGCTTTGTGTGTATTAACTTGCTGCGATTCGTTTGAGCCGCTACGTGCAAACTTGAATCGCAGTTCTGAGCCTAACCCGCGCAAGCTGGGTGATAGCGTTATGCAAATCATGCCTAGAAGTGCCTTTAAGGCGTTGTGTGTATTAACTTGTTGCGATTCGTTTGAGCTGCTACGTGCAAACTTGAATCGCAGTTCTGAGCCTAACCCGCGCAAGCTGGATGACCGCGTTATGCACATCATGCCTAGAAGTGCCTGTAAGGCTTTGTGTGTATTAACTTGTTGCGATTCGTTTGAGCCGCTACGTGCAAACTTGATTCGCAGTTCTGAGCCTAACCCGCGCAAGCTGGATGACCACGTTTTCACATCATGCCTAAAAGTGCCTTTAATGCGTTGTGTGTATTAACTTGGTGCGATTCGTTTGAGCCGCTACGTGCAAACTTGATTCGCAGTTCTGAGCCTAACCCGCGCAAGCTGGATGACCACGTTTTGCACATCATGCCTAAAAGTGCCTTTAAGGCGTTGTGTGTATTAACTTGTTGCGATTCGTTTGAGCCGCTATGTGCGAACTTGTATCGCAGTTCTCAGCCTAACCCGCGCAAGCTGGATGACCGCGTTATGCACATCCTGCCTAGAAGTGCCTGTAAGGCTTTGTGTGTATTAACTTGTTGCGATTCGCTTTAGCCGCTATGTGCGAACTTGAATCGCAGTTCTCAGCCTAACCCGCGCAAGCTGGATGACCACGTTTTGCACATCATGCCTAGAAGTGCCTGTAAGGCTTTGTGTGTATTAACTTGTTGCGATTCGTTTGAGCCGCTACGTGCAAACTTGAATCGCAGTTCTGAGGCTAACCCGCGCAAGCTGGATGACCACGTTTTGCACATCATGCCTAAAAGTGCCTTTAAGGCGTTGTGTGTATTAACTTGTTGCGATTCGCTTTAGCCGCGTTTTGCGAACTTGAATCGCAGTTCTCAGCCTAACCGCGCAAGCTGGATGACCTCGTTTTTCACATCATGCCTAAAAGTGCCTGTAAGGCTTTGTGTGTATTAACTTGTTGCGATTCGCTTTAGCCGCTATGTACGAACTTGAATTGCAGTTCTCAGCCTAACCCGCGCAAGCTGGATGACCACGTTTTGCACATCATGCCTAGAAGTGCCTGTAAGGCTTTGTGTGTATTAACTTGTTGCGATTCGTTTGAGCCGCTACGTGCAAACTTGAATCGCAGTTCTGAGGCTAACCCGCGCAAGCTGGATGACCACGTTTTGCACATCATGCCTAAAAGTGCCTTTAAGGCGTTGTGTGTATTAACTTGTTGCGATTCGTTTGAGCCGCTAAGTGCGAACTTGAATCGCATTTCTGAGCCTAACCCGCGCAAGCTGGATGACCGCGTTATGCACATCATGTCTAGAAGTGCCTGTAAGGCTTTGTGTGTATTAACTTGTTGCGATTCGCTTTAGCCGCTATGTGCGAACTTGAATCGCAGTTCTCAGCCTAACCCGCGCAAGCTGGATGACCTCGTTTTGCACATCATGCCTAGAAGTGCCTGTAAGGCTTTGTGTGTATTAACTTGTTGCGATTCGTTTGAGCCGCTACGTGCAAACTTGAATCGCAGTTCTGAGGCTAACCCGCGCAAGCTGGATGACCGCGTTATGCACATCATGCCTAGAAGTGCCTGTAAGGCTTTGTGTGTATTAACTTGTTGCGATTCGCTTTAGCCGCTATGTGCGAACTTGAATCGCAGTTCTCAGCCTAACCCGCGCAAGCTGGATGACCGCGTTATGCACACCATGCCTAGAAGTGCTTGTAAGGCTTTGTGTGTATTAACTTGTTGCGATTCGATTGAGCCGCTACGTGCAAACTTGATTCGCAGTTCTGAGCCTAACCCGCGCAAGCTGGATGACCACGTTTTGCACATCATGCCTAAAAGTGCCTTTAAGGCGTTGTGTGTATTAACTTGTTGCGATTCGTTTGAGCCGCTACGTGCAAACTTGAATCGCAGTTCTGAGCCTAACCCGCGCAAGCTGGATGACCGCGTTATGCACATCATGCCTACAAGTGCCTGTAAGGCTTTGTGTGTATTAACTTGTTGCGATTCGCTTTAGCCGCTATGTGCAAACTTGAATCGCAGTTCTCAGCCTAACCCGCGCAAGCTGGATGACCGCGTTATGCACACCATGCCTAAAAGTGCCTGTAAGGCTTTGTGTGTATTAACTTGTTGCGATTCACTTTAGCCGCTATGTGCGAACTTGAATCGCAGTTCTCAGCCTAACCCGCGCAAGCTGGATGACCACGTTTTGCACATCATGCCTAAAAGTGCCTTTAAAGCGTTGTGTGTATTAACTTGTTGCGATTCGTTTGAGCCGCTACGTGCAAACTTGAATCGCAGTTCTGAGCCTAACCCGCGCAAGCTGGATGACCTCGTTTTGCACATAATGCCTAAAAGTGCCTGTAAGGCGTTGTGTGTATTAACTTGTTTCGATTCGTTTGAGCTGCTACGTGCAAACTTGAATCGCAGTTCTGAGCCTAACCCGCGCAAGCTGGATGACCGCGTTATGCACACCATGCCTAGAAGTGCCTGTAAGGCGTTGTGTGTATTAACTTGTTGCGATTCGTTTGAGCCGCTAAGTGCGAACTTGAATCGCATTTCTGAGCCTAACCCGCGCAAGCTGGATGACCGCGTTATGCACATCATGTCTAGAAGTGCCTGTAAGGCTTTGTGTGTATTAACTTGTTGCGATTCGCTTTAGCCGCTATGTGCGAACTTGAATCGCAGTTCTCAGCCTAACCCGCGCAAGCTGGATGACCTCGTTTTGCACATCATGCCTAGAAGTGCCTGTAAGGCTTTGTGTGTATTAACTTGTTGCGATTCGTTTGAGCCGCTACGTGCAAACTTGAATCGCAGTTCTGAGGCTAACCCGCGCAAGCTGGATGACCGCGTTATGCACATCATGCCTAGAAGTGCCTGTAAGGCTTTGTGTGTATTAACTTGTTGCGATTCGCTTTAGCCGCTATGTGCGAACTTGAATCGCAGTTCTCAGCCTAACCCGCGCAAGCTGGATGACCGCGTTATGCACACCATGCCTAGAAGTGCTTGTAAGGCTTTGTGTGTATTAACTTGTTGCGATTCGATTGAGCCGCTACGTGCAAACTTGATTCGCAGTTCTGAGCCTAACCCGCGCAAGCTGGATGACCACGTTTTGCACATCATGCCTAAAAGTGCCTTTAAGGCGTTGTGTGTATTAACTTGTTGCGATTCGTTTGAGCCGCTACGTGCAAACTTGAATCGCAGTTCTGAGCCTAACCCGCGCAAGCTGGATGACCGCGTTATGCACATCATGCCTAGAAGTGCCTGTAAGGCTTTGTGTGTATTAACTTGTTGCGATTCGCTTTAGCCGCTATGTGCAAACTTGAATCGCAGTTCTCAGCCTAACCCGCGCAAGCTGGATGACCGCGTTATGCACACCATGCCTAAAAGTGCCTGTAAGGCTTTGTGTGTATTAACTTGTTGCGATTCGCTTTAGCCGCTATGTGCGAACTTGAATCGCAGTTCTCAGCCTAACCCGCGCAAGCTGGATGACCACGTTTTGCACATCATGCCTAAAAGTGCCTTTAAAGCGTTGTGTGTATTAACTTGTTGCGATTCGTTTGAGCCGCTACGTGCAAACTTGAATCGCAGTTCTGAGCCTAACCCGCGCAAGCTGGATGACCTCGTTTTGCACATAATGCCTAAAAGTGCCTGTAAGGCGTTGTGTGTATTAACTTGTTTCGATTCGTTTGAGCTGCTACGTGCAAACTTGAATCGCAGTTCTGAGCCTAACCCGCGCGAGCTGGATGACCGCGTTATGCACACCATGCCTAGAAGTGCCTGTAAGGCGTTGTGTGTATTAACTTGTTGCGATTCGTTTGAGCCGCTAAGTGCGAACTTGAATCGCATTTCTGAGCCTAACCCGCGCAAGCTGGATGACCGCGTTATGCACATCATGTCTAGAAGTGCCTGTAAGGCTTTGTGTGTATTAACTTGTTGCGATTCGCTTTAGCCGCTATGTGCGAACTTAATCGCAGTTCTCAGCCTAACCCGCGCAAGCTGGATGACCTCGTTTTGCACATCATGCCTAGAAGTGCCTGTAAGGCTTTGTGTGTATTAACTTGTTGCGATTCGTTTGAGCCGCTACGTGCAAACTTGAATCGCAGTTCTGAGGCTAACCCGCGCAAGCTGGATGACCGCGTTATGCACATCATGCCTAGAAGTGCCTGTAAGGCTTTGTGTGTATTAACTTGTAGCGATTCGCTTTAGCCGCTATGTGCGAACTTGAATCGCAGTTCTCAGCCTAACCCGCGCAAGCTGGATGACCGCGTTATGCACACCATGCCTAGAAGTGCTTGTAAGGCTTTGTGTGTATTAACTTGTTGCGATTCGATTGAGCCGCTACGTGCAAACTTGATTCGCAGTTCTGAGCCTAACCCGCGCAAGCTGGATGACCACGTTTTGCACATCATGCCTAAAAGTGCTTTAAGGCGTTGTGTGTATTAACTTGTTGCGATTCGTTTGAGCCGCTACGTGCAAACTTGAATCGCAGTTCTGAGCCTAACCCGCGCAAGCTGGATGACCGCGTTATGCACATCATGCCTAGAAGTGCCTGTAAGGCTTTGTGTGTATTAACTTGTTGCGATTCGTTTGAGCCGCTACGTGCAAACTTGAATCGCAGTTCTGAGGCTAACCCGCGCAAACTGGATGACCACGTTTTGCACATCATGCCTAAAAGTGCCTTTAAGGCGTTGTGTGTATTAAATTGTTTCGATTCGTTTGAGCCGCTACGTGCAAACTTGAATCGCAGTTCTGAGCCTAACCCGCGCAAGCTGGATGACCGCGTTATGCACATCATGCCTAGAAGTGCCTGTAAGGCTTTGTGTGTATTAAGTTGTTGCGATTCGCTTTAGCCGCTATGTGCGAACTTGAATCGCAGTTCTGAGCCTAACCCGCGCAAGCTGGATGACCGCGTTATGCACATCATGCCTAGAAGTGCCTGTAAGGCTTTGTGTGTATTAACTTGTTGCGATTCGCTTTAGCCGCTATGTGCAAACTTGAATCGCAGTTCTCAGCCTAACCCGCGCAAGCTGGATGACCGCGTTATGCACACCATGCCTAAAAGTGCCTGTAAGGCTTTGTGTGTATTAACTTGTTGCGATTCGCTTTAGCCGCTATGTGCGAACTTGAATCGCAGTTCTCAGCCTAACCCGCGCAAGCTGGATGACCACGTTTTGCACATCATGCCTAAAAGTGCCTTTAAAGCGTTGGCAAGCTGGATGAACTTCAGCAAAGTAGAGTTCTGGGCTAGTTGGTAATACATGATAAGTGGGAGGCTTAGCGCGGAACAAACAAGGACAAGAGAGGCACACAGGACGAGCGCTAACTTACAACTGAAAATTGGAAGGGAAAATGTACGAACTCGAGGAAAAAATAGCAAGAGAGCTTCTTGAGGCGTCATTCATCCATAGATTAGGAACCGATAAGTGTGTGAGTGAAACGTCGGTAATTCTGTTGAAAAAGGAAGCATTGTTTTTAAATGCTGTGTAAGTTTTTGTATGCTTCCGGTATTTCTTCTCTATCTCTTCTGTTTTATCTGCCTTTGGGTGGCCCTAGATTATCTTGAATTATCTTTCCAGTCATGCAAATTCAGGGCTTTATAGAGCATGCGCACATATTTTTTCCTCGAGTTCGTACATTTTCCCTTCCAATTTTCAGTTGTAAGTTAGCGCTCGTCCTGTGTGCCTCTCTTGTCCTTGTTTGTTCCGCGCTAAGCCTCCCACTTATCAAGCTGGATGACCTCGTTTTGCACATAATGCCTAAAAGTGCCTGTAAGGCGTTGTGTGTATTAACTTGTTTCGATTCGTTTGAGCTGCTACGTGCAAACTTGAATCGCAGTTCTGAGCCTAACCCGCGCAAGCTGGATGACCGCGTTATGCACACCATGCCTAGAAGTGCCTGTAAGGCTTTGTGTGTATTAACTTGTTGCGATTCGTTTGAGCCGCTACGTGCAAACTTGATTCGCAGTTCTGAGCCTAACCCGCGCAAGCTGGATGACCACGTTTTGCACATCATGCCTAAAAGTGCCTTTAAGGCTTTGTGTGTATTAACTTGTTGCGATTCGTTTGAGCCGCTACGTGCAAACTTGAATCGCAGTTCTGAGCCTAACCCGCGCAAGCTGGATGACCGCGTTATGCACATCATGCCTAGAAGTGCCTGTAAGGCTTTGTGTGTATTAACTTGTTGCGATTCGCTTTAGCCGCTATGTGCGAACTTGAATCGCAGTTCTGTACCTAACCCGCGCAGCTTGAGTGACGCCTATTTGCACATCATGCCTAAAAGTGCCTGTAAGGCGTTGTGTGTATTAACTTGTTGCGATTCGCTTTAGCCACTATGTGCGAACTTGAATCGCAGTTCTGAGCCTAACCCGCGCAAGCTGGATGACCACGTTTTGCACATCATGCCTAAATGTGCCTTTAAGGCGTTGTGTGTATTAACTTGTTGCGATTCGCTTTAGCCGCTACGTGCAAACTTGATTCGCAGTTCTGAGCCTAACCCGCGCAAGCTGGATGACCACGTTTTGCACATCATGCCTAGAAGTGCCTGTAAGGCTTTGTGTGTATTAACTTGTTGCGATTCGTTTGAGCCGCTACGTGCAAACTTGAATCGCAGTTCTGAGCCTAACCCGCGCAAGCTGGGTGATAGCGTTATGCAAATCATGCCTAGAAGTGCCTTTAAGGCGTTGTGTGTATTAACTTGTTGCGATTCGTTTGAGCCGCAACGTGCAAACTTGAATCGCAGTTCTGAGCCTAACCCGCGCAAGCTGGATGACCGCGTTATGCACATCATGCCTAGAAGTGCCTGTAAGGCTTTGTGTGTATTAACTTGTTGCGATTCGTTTGAGCCGCTACGTGCAAACTTGATTCGCAGTTCTGAGCCTAACCCGCGCAAGCTGGATGACCACGTTTTCACATCATGCCTAAAAGTGCCTTTAATGCGTTGTGTGTATTAACTTGGTGCGATTCGTTTGAGCCGCTACGTGCAAACTTGATTCGCAGTTCTGAGCCTAACCCGCGCAAGCTGGATGACCACGTTTTGCACATCATGCCTAAAAGTGCCTTTAAGGCGTTGTGTGTATTGTTGCGATTCGTTTGAGCCGCTACGTGCGAACTTGAATCGCAGTTCTGAGCCTAACCCGCGCAAGCTGGATGACCGCGTTATGCACATCATGCCTAGAAGTGCCTGTAAGGCTTTGTGTATATTAACTTTTTGCGATTCGCTTTAGCCGCTATGTGCGAACTTGAATCGCAGTTCTCAGCCTAACCCGCGCAAGCTGGATGACCGCGTTATGCACATCCTGCCTAGAAGTGCCTGTAAGGCTTTGTGTGTATTAACTTGTTGCGATTCGCTTTAGCCGCTATGTGCGAACTTGAATCGCAGTTCTCAGCCTAACCCGCGCAAGCTGGATGACCACGTTTTGCACATCATGCCTAGAAGTGCCTGTAAGGCTTTGTGTGTATTAACTTGTTGCGATTCGTTTGAGCCGCTACGTGCAAACTTGAATCGCAGTTCTGAGGCTAACCCGCGCAAGCTGGATGACCACGTTTTGCACATCATGCCTAAAAGTGCCTTTAAGGCGTTGTGTGTATTAACTTGTTGCGATTCGCTTTAGCCGCGTTTTGCGAACTTGAATCGCAGTTCTCAGCCTAACCCGCGCAAGCTGGATGACCTCGTTTTTCACATCATGCCTAAAAGTGCCTGTAAGGCTTTGTGTGTATTAACTTGTTGCGATTCGCTTTAGCCGCTATGTACGAACTTGAATCGCAGTTCTCAGCCTAACCCGCGCAAGCTGGATGACCACGTTTTGCACATCATGCCTAGAAGTGCCTGTAAGGCTTTGTGTGTATTAACTTGTTGCGATTCGTTTGAGCCGCTACGTGCAAACTTGAATCGCAGTTCTGAGGCTAACCCGCGCAAGCTGGATGACCACGTTTTGCACATCATGCCTAAAAGTGCCTTTAAGGCGTTGTGTGTATTAACTTGTTGCGATTCGTTTGAGCCGCTAAGTGCGAACTTGAATCGCATTTCTGAGCCTAACCCGCGCAAGCTGGATGACCGCGTTATGCACATCATGTCTAGAAGTGCCTGTAAGGCTTTGTGTGTATTAACTTGTTGCGATTCGCTTTAGCCGCTATGTGCGAACTTGAATCGCAGTTCTCAGCCTAACCCGCGCAAGCTGGATGACCTCGTTTTGCACATCATGCCTAGAAGTGCCTGTAAGGCTTTGTGTGTATTAACTTGTTGCGATTCGATTGAGCCGCTACGTGCAAACTTGATTCGCAGTTCTGAGCCTAACCCGCGCAAGCTGGATGACCGCGTTATGCACATCATGCCTAGAAGTGCCTGTAAGGCTTTGTGTGTATTAACTTGTTGCGATTCGCTTTAGCCGCTATGTGCGAACTTGAATCGCAGTTCTCAGCCTAACCCGCGCAAGCTGGATGACCACGTTTTGCACATCATGCCTAAAAGTGCCTTTAAAGCGTTGTGTGTATTAACTTGTTGCGATTCGTTTGAGCCGCTACGTGCAAACTTGAATCGCAGTTCTGAGCCTAACCCGCGCAAGCTGGATGACCTCGTTTTGCACATAATGCCTAAAAGTGCCTGTAAGGCGTTGTGTGTATTAACTTGTTTCGATTCGTTTGAGCTGCTACGTGCAAACTTGAATCGCAGTTCTGAGCCTAACCCGCGCAAGCTGGATGACCGCGTTATGCACACCATGCCTAGAAGTGCCTGTAAGGCGTTGTGTGTATTAACTTGTTGCGATTCGTTTGAGCCGCTAAGTGCGAACTTGAATCGCATTTCTGAGCCTAACCCGCGCAAGCTGGATGACCGCGTTATGCACATCATGTCTAGAAGTGCCTGTAAGGCTTTGTGTGTATTAACTTGTTGCGATTCGCTTTAGCCGCTATGTGCGAACTTGAATCGCAGTTCTCAGCCTAACCCGCGCAAGCTGGATGACCTCGTTTTGCACATCATGCCTAGAAGTGCCTGTAAGGCTTTGTGTGTATTAACTTGTTGCGATTCGTTTGAGCCGCTACGTGCAAACTTGAATCGCAGTTCTGAGGCTAACCCGCGCAAGCTGGATGACCGCGTTATGCACATCATGCCTAGAAGTGCCTGTAAGGCTTTGTGTGTATTAACTTGTTGCGATTCGCTTTAGCCGCTATGTGCGAACTTGAATCGCAGTTCTCAGCCTAACCCGCGCAAGCTGGATGACCGCGTTATGCACACCATGCCTAGAAGTGCTTGTAAGGCTTTGTGTGTATTAACTTGTTGCGATTCGATTGAGCCGCTACGTGCAAACTTGATTCGCAGTTCTGAGCCTAACCCGCGCAAGCTGGATGACCACGTTTTGCACATCATGCCTAAAAGTGCTTTAAGGCGTTGTGTGTATTAACTTGTTGCGATTCGTTTGAGCCGCTACGTGCAAACTTGAATCGCAGTTCTGAGCCTAACCCGCGCAAGCTGGATGACCGCGTTATGCACATCATGCCTAGAAGTGCCTGTAAGGCTTTGTGTGTATTAACTTGTTGCGATTCGCTTTAGCCGCTATGTGCAAACTTGAATCGCAGTTCTCAGCCTAACCCGCGCAAGCTGGATGACCGCGTTATGCACACCATGCCTAAAAGTGCCTGTAAGGCTTTGTGTGTATTAACTTGTTGCGATTCGCTTTAGCCGCTATGTGCGAACTTGAATCGCAGTTCTCAGCCTAACCCGCGCAAGCTGGATGACCACGTTTTGCACATCATGCCTAAAAGTGCCTTTAAAGCGTTGTGTGTATTAACTTGTTGCGATTCGCTTTAGCCGCTATGTGCGAACTTGAATCGCATTTCTGTACCTAACCCGCGCAGCTTGAGTGACGCCTATTTGCACATCATGCCTAAAAGTGCCTGTAAGGCGTTGTGTGTATTAACTTGTTGCGATTCGCTTTAGCCACTATGTGCGAACTTGAATCGCAGTTCTGAGCCTAACCCGCGAGAGCTGGATGACCACGTTTTGCACATCATGCCTAAAAGTGCCTTTAAGGCGTTGTGTGTATTAACTTGTTGCGATTCGCTTTAGCCGCTACGTGCAAACTTGATTCGCAGTTCTGAGCCTAACCCGCGCAAGCTGGATGACCACGTTTTGCACATCATGCCTAGAAGTGCCTGTAAGGCTTTGTGTGTATTAACTTGTTGCGATTCGTTTGAGCCGCTACGTGCAAACTTGAATCGCAGTTCTGAGCCTAACCCGCGCAAGCTGGGTGATAGCGTTATGCAAATCATGCCTAGAAGTGCCTTTAAGGCGTTGTGTGTATTAACTTGTTGCGATTCGTTTGAGCCGCTACGTGCAAACTTGAATCGCAGTTCTGAGCCTAACCCGCGCAAGCTGGATGACCGCGTTATGCACATCATGCCTAGAAGTGCCTGTAAGGCTTTGTGTGTATTAACTTGTTGCGATTCGTTTGAGCCGCTACGTGCAAACTTGATTCGCAGTTCTGAGCCTAACCCGCGCAAGCTGGATGACCACGTTTTCACATCATGCCTAAAAGTGCCTTTAATGCGTTGTGTGTATTAACTTGGTGCGATTCGTTTGAGCCGCTACGTGCAAACTTGATTCGCAGTTCTGAGCCTAACCCGCGCAAGCTGGATGACCACGTTTTGCACATCATGCCTAAAAGTGCCTTTAAGGCGTTGTGTGTATTAACTTGTTGCGATTCGTTTGAGCCGCTACGTGCGAACTTGAATCGCAGTTCTGAGCCTAACCCGCGCAAGCTGGATGACCGCGTTATGCACATCATGCCTAGAAGTGCCTGTAAGGCTTTGTGTATATTAACTTTTTGCGATTCGCTTTAGCCGCTATGTGCGAACTTGAATCGCAGTTCTCAGCCTAACCCGCGCAAGCTGGATGACCGCGTTATGCACATCCTGCCTAGAAGTGCCTGTAAGGCTTTGTGTGTATTAACTTGTTGCGATTCGCTTTAGCCGCTATGTGCGAACTTGAATCGCAGTTCTCAGCCTAACCCGCGCAAGCTGGATGACCACGTTTTGCACATCATGCCTAGAAGTGCCTGTAAGGCTTTGTGTGTATTAACTTGTTGCGATTCGTTTGAGCCGCTACGTGCAAACTTGAATCGCAGTTCTGAGGCTAACCCGCGCAAGCTGGATGACCACGTTTTGCACATCATGCCTAGAAGTGCCTGTAAGGCTTTGTGTGTATTAACTTGTTGCGATTCGTTTGAGCCGCTACGTGCAAACTTGAATCGCAGTTCTGAGGCTAACCCGCGCAAGCTGGATGACCACGTTTTGCACATCATGCCTAAAAGTGCCTTTAAGGCGTTGTGTGTATTAACTTGTTGCGATTCGTTTCAGCCGCTAAGTGCGAACTTGAATCGCATTTCTGAGCCTAACCCGCGCAAGCTGGATGACCGCGTTATGCACATCATGTCTAGAAGTGCCTGTAAGGCTTTGTGTGTATTAACTTGTTGCGATTCGCTTTAGCCGCTATGTGCGAACTTGAATCGCGGTTCTCAGCCTAACCCGCGCAAGCTGGATGACCTCGTTTTGCACATCATGCCTAGAAGTGCCTGTAAGGCTTTGTGTGTATTAACTTGTTGCGATTCGTTTGAGCCGCTACGTGCAAACTTGAATCGCAGTTCTGAGGCTAAGCCGCGCAAGCTGGATGACCGCGTTATGCACATCATGCCTAGAAGTGCCTGTAAGGCTTTGTGTATATTAACTTTTTGCGATTCGCTTTAGCCGCTATGTGCGAACTTGAATCGCAGTTCTCAGCCTAACCCGCGCAAGCTGGATGACCGCGTTATGCACATCCTGCCTAGAAGTGCCTGTAAGGCTTTGTGTGTATTAATTAGTTTCGATTCGCTTTAGCCGCTATGTGCGAACTTGAATCGCAGTTCTGTACCTAACCCGCGCAGCTTGAGTGACGCCTATTTGCACATCATGCCTAAAAGTGCCTGTAAGGCGTTGTGTGTATTAACTTGTTGCGATTCGCTTTAGCCACTATGTGCGAACTTGAATCGCAGTTCTGAGCCTAACCCGCGCAAGCTGGATAACCACGTTTTGCACATCATGCCTAAAAGTGCCTTTAAGGCGTTGTGTGTATTAACTTGTTGCGATTCGTTTGAGCCGCTACGTGCAAACTTGAATCGCAGTTCTGACCCTAACCCGCGGAAGCTGGATGACCGCGTTATGCACATCATGCCTAGAAGTGCCTGTAAGGCTTTGAGTGTATTAACTTGTTGCGGTTCGTTTGAGCCGCTACGTGCAAACTTGAATCGCAGTTCTGAGCCTAACCCGCGCAAGCTGGATGACCACGTTTTGCACATCATGCCTAAAAGTGCCTTTAAGGCGTTGTGTGTATTAACTTGTTGCGGTTCGTTTGAGCCGCTACGTGCAAACTTGAATCGCAGTTCTCAGCCTAACCCGCGCAAGCTGGATGACCTCGTTTTTCACATCATGCCTAAAAGTGCCTGTAAGGCTTTGTGTGTATTAACTTGTTGCGATTCGCTTTAGCCGCTATGTGCGAACTTGAATCGCAGTTCTCAGCCTAACCCGCGCAAGCTGGATGACCACGTTTTGCACATCATGCCTAGAAGTGCCTGTAAGGCTTTGTGTGTATTAACTTGTTGCGATTCGTTTGAGCCGCTACGTGCAAACTTGAATCGCAGTTCTGAGGCTAACCCGCGCAAGCTGGATGACCACGTTTTGCACATCATGCCTAAAAGTGCCTTTAAGGCGTTGTGTGTATTAACTTGTTGCGATTCGTTTGAGCCGCTACGTGCAAACTTGAATCGCAGTTCTGAGCCTAACCCGCGCAAGCTGGATGACCGCGTTATGCACATCATGCCTAGAAGTGCCTGTAAGGCTTTGTGTGTATTAACTTGTTGCGATTCGCCTTAGCCGCTATGTGCGAACTTGAATCGCAGTTCTCAGCCTAACCCGCGCAAGCTGGACGACCTCGTTTTGCACATCATGCCTAAAAGTGCCTTTAAGGCGTTGTGTGTATTAACTTGTTGCGATTCGTTTGAGCCGCTACGTGCAAACTTGAATCGCAGTTCTGAGGCTAACCCGCGCAAGCTGGATGACCACGTTTTGCACATCATGCCTAAAAGTGCCTTTAAGGCGTTGTGTGTATTAACTTGTTGCGATTCGTTTGAGCCGCTACGTGCAAACTTGAATCGCAGTTCTGAGCCTAACCCGCGCAAGCTGGATGACCGCGTCATGCACATCATGCCTAGAAGAGCCTGTAAGGCTTTGTGTGTATTAACTTGTTGCGATTCGCTTTAGCCGCTATGTGCGAACTTGAATCGCAGTTCTCAGCCTAACCCGCGCAAGCTGGATGACCTCGTTTTTCACATCATGCCTAAAAGTGCCTGTAAGGCTTTGTGTGTATTAACTTGTTGCGATTCGCTTTAGCCGCTATGTGCGAACTTGAATCGCAGTTCTGAGCCTAACCCGCGCAAGCTGGATGACCGCGTTTTGCACATAATGCCTAAAAGTGCCTGTAAGGCGTTGTGTGTATTAACTTGTTGCGATTCGTTTGAGCCGCTACGTGCAAACTTGAATCGCAGTTCTGAGCCTAACCCGCGCAAGCTGGATGACCGCGTTATACACATCATGCCTAGAAGTGCCTTTAAGGCGTTGTGTGTATTAACTTGTTGCGATTCGTTTGAGCCGCTACGTGCAAACTTGAATCGCAGTTCTGAGCCTAACCCGCGCAAGCTGGATGACCGCGTTATGCACATCATGCCTAGAAGTGCCTGTAAGGCTTTGTGTGTATTAACTGGTTGCGATTCGTTTGAGCCGCTACGTGCAAACTTGATTCGCAGTTCTGAGCCTAACCCGCGCAAGCTGGATGACCACGTTTTGCACATCATGCCTAAAAGTGCCTTTAAGGCGTTGTGTGTATTAACTTGTTGCGATTCGTTTGAGCCGCTACGTGCAAACTTGAATCGCAGTTCTGAGCCTAACCCGCGCAAGCTGGATGACCGCGTTATGCACATCATGCCTAGAAGTGCCTGTAAGGCTTTGTGTGTATTAACTTGTTGCGATTCGTTTGAGCCGCTACGTGCAAACTTGAATCGCAGTTCTGAGCCTAACCCGCGCAAGCTGGATGACCACGTTTTCACATCATGCCTAAAAGTGCCTTTAATGCGTTGTGTGTATTAACTTGGTGCGATTCGTTTGAGCCGCTACGTGCAAACTTGATTCGCAGTTCTGAGCCTAACCCGCGCAAGCTGGATGACCACGTTTTGCACATCATGCCTAAAAGTGCCTTTAAGGCGTTGTGTGTATTAACTTGTTGCGATTCGTTTGAGCCGCTACGTGCGAACTTGAATCGCAGTTCTGAGCCTAACCCGCGCAAGCTGGATGACCGCGTTATGCACATCATGCCTAGAAGTGCCTGTAAGGCTTTGTGTGTATTAACTTGTTGCGATTCGTTTGAGCCGCTACGTGCAAACTTGAATCGCAGTTCTGAGGCTAACCCGCGCAAGCTGGATGACCTCGTTTTTCACATCATGCCTAAAAGTGCCTGTAAGGCTTTGTGTGTATTAACTTGTTGCGATTCGCTTTAGCCGCTATATGCGAACTTGAATCGCAGTTCTCAGCCTAACCCGCGATAGCTGGATGACCACGTTTTGCACATCATGCCTAGAAGTGCCTGTAAGGCTTTGTGTGTATTAACTTGTTGCGATTCGTTTGAGCCGCTACGTGCAAACTTGAATCGCAGTTCTGAGGCTAACCCGCGCAAGCTGGATGACCACGTTTTGCACATCATGCCTAAAAGTGCCTTTAAGGCGTTGTGTGTATTAACTTGTTGCGATTCGTTTGAGCCGCTACGTGCAAACTTGAATCGCAGTTCTGAGCCTAACCCGCGCAAGCTGGATGACCGCGTTATGCACATCATGCCTAGAAGTGCCTGTAAGGCTTTGTGTGTATTAACTTGTTGCGATTCGCCTTAGCCGCTATGTGCGAACTTGAATCGCAGTTCTCAGCCTAACCCGCGCAAGCTGGACGACCTCGTTTTGCACATCATGCCTAAAAGTGCCTTTAAGGCGTTGTGTGTATTAACTTGTTGCGATTCGTTTGAGCCGCTACGTGCAAACTTGAATCGCAGTTCTGAGGCAAACCCGCGCAAGCTGGATGACCACGTTTTGCACATCATGCCTAAAAGTGCCTTTAAGGCGTTGTGTGTATTAACTTGTTGCGATTCGTTTGAGCCGCTACGTGCAAACTTGAATCGCAGTTCTGAGCCTAACCCGCGCAAGCTGGATGACCGCGTCATGCACATCATGCCTAGAAGAGCCTGTAAGGCTTTGTGTGTATTAACTTGTTGCGATTCGCTTTAGCCGCTATGTGCGAACTTGAATCGCAGTTCTCAGCCTAACCCTCGCAAGCTGGATGACCTCGTTTTTCACATCATGCCTAAAAGTGCCTGTAAGGCTTTGTGTGTATTAACTTGTTGCGATTCGCTTTAGCCGCTATGTGCGAACTTGAATCGCAGTTCTGAGCCTAACCCGCGCAAGCTGGATGACCGCGTTTTGCACATAATGCCTAAAAGTGCCTGTAAGGCTTTGTGTGTATTAACTTGTTGCGATTCGCTTTAGCCGCTATGTGCGAACTTGAATCGCAGTTCTGTACCTAACCCGCGCAGCTTGAGTGACGCCTATTTGCACATCATGCCTAAAAGTGCCTGTAAGTCGTTGTGTGTATTAACTTGTTGCGATTCGCTTTAGCCACTATGTGCGAACTTGAATCGCAGTTCTGAGCCTAACTCGCGCAAGCTGGATGACCACGTTTTGCACATCATGCCTAAAAGTGCCTTTAGGGCGTTGTGTGTATTAACTTGTTGCGATTCGTTTGAGCCGCTACGTGCAAACTTGAATCGCAGTTCTGAGCCTAACCCGCGCAAGCTGGATGACCGCTTTATACACATCATGCCTAGAAGTGCCTGTAAGGCTTTGTGTGTATTAACTTGTTGCGATTCGTTTGAGCCGCTACGTGCAAACTTGATTCGCAGTTCTGAGCCTAACCCGCGCAAGCTGGATGACCACGTTTTGCACATCATGCCTAAAAGTGCCTGTAAGGCGTTGTGTGTATTAACTTGTTGCGATTCGTTTGAGCCGCTACGTGCAAACTTGAATCGCAGTTCTGAGCCTAACCCGCGCAAGCTGGGTGATAGCGTTATGCAAATCATGCCTAGAAGTGCCTTTAAGGCGTTGTGTGTATTAACTTGTTGCGATTCGTTTGAGCCGCTACGTGCAAACTTGAATCGCAGTTCTGAGCCTAACCCGCGCAAGCTGGATGACCGCGCTATGCACATCATGCCTAGAAGTGCCTGTAAGGCTTTGTGTGTATTAACTTGTTGCGATTCGTTTGAGCCGCTACGTGCAAACTTGATTCGCAGTTCTGAGCCTAACCCGCGCAAGCTGGATGACCACGTTTTGCACATCATGCCTAAAAGTGCCTTTAAGGCGTTGTGTGTATTAACTTGTTGCGGTTCGTTTGAGCCGCTACGTGCGAACTTGAATCGCAGTTCTCAGCCTAACCCGCGCAAGCTGGATGACCACGTTTTGCACATCATGCCTAGAAGTGCCTGTAAGGCTTTGTGTGTATTAACTTGTTGCGATTCGTTTGAGCCGCTACGTGCAAACTTGAATCGCAGTTCTGAGCCTAACCCGCGCAAGCTGGATGACCGTGTTATGCACATCATGCCTAGAAGTGCCTGTAAGGCTTTGTGTGTATTAACTTGTTGCGATTCGCCTTAGCCGCTATGTGCGAACTTGAATCGCAGTTCTCAGCCTAACCCGCGCAAGCTGGACGACCTCGTTTTGCACATCATGCCTAAAAGTGCCTTTAAGGCGTTGTGTGTATTAACTTGTTGCGATTCGTTTGAGCCGCTACGTGCAAACTTGAATCGCAGTTCTGAGGCTAACCCGCGCAAGCTGGATGACCAAGTTTTGCACATCATGCCTAAAAGTGCCTTTAAGGCGTTGTGTGTATTAACTTGTTGCGATTCGTTTGAGCCGCTACGTGCAAACTTGAATCGCAGTTCTGAGCCTAACCCGCGCAAGCTGGATGACCGCGTCATGCACATCATGCCTAGAAGAGCCTGTAAGGCTTTGTGTGTATTAACTTGTTGCGATTCGCTTTAGCCGCTATGTGCGAACTTGAATCGCAGTTCTCAGCCTAACCCGCGCAAGCTGGATGACCTCGTTTTTCACATCATGCCTAAAAGTGCCTGTAAGGCTTTGTGTGTATTACCTTTTTGCGATTCGCTTTAGCCGCTATGTGCGAACTTGAATCGCAGTTCTGAGCCTAACCCGCGCAAGCTGGATGACCGCGTTTTGCACATAATGCCTAAAAGTGCCTGTAAGGCGTTGTGTGTATTAACTTGTTGCGATTCGTTTGAGCCGCTACGTGCAAACTTGAATCGCAGTTCTGAGCCTAACCCGCGCAAGCTGGATGACCGCGTTATGCACATCATGCCTAGAAGTGCCTGTAAGGCTTTGTGTGTATTAACTTGTTGCGATTCGTTTGAGCCGCTACGTGCAAACTTGATTCGCAGTTCTGAGCCTAACCCGCGCAAGCTGGATGACCACGTTTTGCACATCATGCCTAAAAGTGCCTTTAAGGCGTTGTGTGTATTAACTTGTTGCGATTCGTTTGAGCCGCTACGTGCAAACTTGAATCGCAGTTCTGAGCCTAACCCGCGCAAGCTGGATGACCGCCTTATGCACATCATGCCTAGAAGTGCCTGTAAGGCTTTGTGTGTATTAACTTGTTGCGATTCGTTTGAGCCGCTACGTGCAAACTTGAATCGCAGTTCTGAGCCTAACCCGCGCAAGCTGGATGACCACGTTTTGCACATCATGCCTAAAAGTGCCTTTAAGGCTTTGTGTGTATTAACCTGTTGCGATTCGTTTGAGCCGCTACGTGCAAACTTGAATCGCAGTTCTGAGCCTAACCCGCGCAAGCTGGGTGACAGCATTATGCACATCATGCCTAGAAGTGCCTGTAAGGCTTTGTGTGTATTAACTTATTGCGATTCGCTTTAGCCGCTATGTGCGAACTTGAATCGCAGTTCTGTACCTAACCCGCGCAGCTTGAGTGACGCCTATTTGCACATCATGCCTAAAAGTGCCTGTAAATCGTTGTGTGTATTAACTTGTTGCGATTCGCTTTAGCCACTATGTGCGAACTTGAATCGCAGTTCTGAGCCTAACTCGCGCAAGCTGGATGACCACGTTTTGCACATCATGCCTAAAAGTGCCTTTAAGGCGTTGTGTGTATTAACTTGTTGCGATTCGTTTAAGCCGCTACGTGCAAACTTGAATCGCAGTTCTGAGCCTAACCCGCGGAAGCTGGATGACCGCGTTATGCACATCATGCCTAGAAGTGCCTGTAAGGCTTTGAGTGTATTAACTTGTTGCGGTTCGTTTGAGCCGCTACGTGCAAACTTGAATCGCAGTTCTGAGCCTAACCCGCGCAAGCTGGATGACCACGTTTTGCACATCATGCCTAAAAGTGCCTTTAGGGCGTTGTGTGTATTAACTTGTTGCGGTTCATTTGAGCCGCTACGTGCAAACTTGAATCGCAGTTCTGAGCCTAACCCGCGCAAGCTGGATGACCACGTTTTGCACATCATGCCTAAAAGTGCCTTTAAGGCGTTGTGTGTATTAACTTGTTGCGATTCGTTTGAGCCGCTACGTGCAAACTTGAATCGCAGTTCTGAGCCTAACCCGCGCAAGCTGGATGACCGCGTCATGCACATCATGCCTAGAAGAGCCTGTAAGGCTTTGTGTGTATTAACTTGTTGCGATTCGCTTTAGCCGCTATGTGCGAACTTGAATCGCAGTTCTCAGCCTAACCCTCGCAAGCTGGATGACCTCGTTTTTCACATCATGCCTAAAAGTGCCTGTAAGGCTTTGTGTGTATTAACTTGTTGCGATTCGCTTTAGCCGCTATGTGCGAACTTGAATCGCAGTTCTGAGCCTAACCCGCGCAAGCTGGATGACCGCGTTTTGCACATAATGCCTAAAAGTGCCTGTAAGGCTTTGTGTGTATTAACTTGTTGCGATTCGCTTTAGCCGCTATGTGCGAACTTGAATCGCAGTTCTGTACCTAACCCGCGCAGCTTGAGTGACGCCTATTTGCACATCATGCCTAAAAGTGCCTGTAAGTCGTTGTGTGTATTAACTTGTTGCGATTCGCTTTAGCCACTATGTGCGAACTTGAATCGCAGTTCTGAGCCTAACTCGCGCAAGCTGGATGACCACGTTTTGCACATCATGCCTAAAAGTGCCTTTAGGGCGTTGTGTGTATTAACTTGTTGCGATTCGTTTGAGCCGCTACGTGCAAACTTGAATCGCAGTTCTGAGCCTAACCCGCGCAAGCTGGATGACCGCTTTATACACATCATGCCTAGAAGTGCCTGTAAGGCTTTGTGTGTATTAACTTGTTGCGATTCGTTTGAGCCGCTACGTGCAAACTTGATTCGCAGTTCTGAGCCTAACCCGCGCAAGCTGGATGACCACGTTTTGCACATCATGCCTAAAAGTGCCTGTAAGGCGTTGTGTGTATTAACTTGTTGCGATTCGTTTGAGCCGCTACGTGCAAACTTGAATCGCAGTTCTGAGCCTAACCCGCGCAAGCTGGGTGATAGCGTTATGCAAATCATGCCTAGAAGTGCCTTTAAGGCGTTGTGTGTATTAACTTGTTGCGATTCGTTTGAGCCGCTACGTGCAAACTTGAATCGCAGTTCTGAGCCTAACCCGCGCAAGCTGGATGACCGCGCTATGCACATCATGCCTAGAAGTGCCTGTAAGGCTTTGTGTGTATTAACTTGTTGCGATTCGTTTGAGCCGCTACGTGCAAACTTGATTCGCAGTTCTGAGCCTAACCCGCGCAAGCTGGATGACCACGTTTTGCACATCATGCCTAAAAGTGCCTTTAAGGCGTTGTGTGTATTAACTTGTTGCGGTTCGTTTGAGCCGCTACGTGCGAACTTGAATCGCAGTTCTCAGCCTAACCCGCGCAAGCTGGATGACCACGTTTTGCACATCATGCCTAGAAGTGCCTGTAAGGCTTTGTGTGTATTAACTTGTTGCGATTCGTTTGAGCCGCTACGTGCAAACTTGAATCGCAGTTCTGAGGCTAACCCGCGCAAGCTGGATGACCACGTTTTGCACATCATGCCTAAAAGTGCCTTTAAGGCGTTGTGTGTATTAACTTGTTGCGATTCGTTTGAGCCGCTACGTGCAAACTTGAATCGCAGTTCTGAGCCTAACCCGCGCAAGCTGGATGACCGTGTTATGCACATCATGCCTAGAAGTGCCTGTAAGGCTTTGTGTGTATTAACTTGTTGCGATTCGCCTTAGCCGCTATGTGCGAACTTGAATCGCAGTTCTCAGCCTAACCCGCGCAAGCTGGACGACCTCGTTTTGCACATCATGCCTAAAAGTGCCTTTAAGGCGTTGTGTGTATTAACTTGTTGCGATTCGTTTGAGCCGCTACGTGCAAACTTGAATCGCAGTTCTGAGGCTAACCCGCGCAAGCTGGATGACCAAGTTTTGCACATCATGCCTAAAAGTGCCTTTAAGGCGTTGTGTGTATTAACTTGTTGCGATTCGTTTGAGCCGCTACGTGCAAACTTGAATCGCAGTTCTGAGCCTAACCCGCGCAAGCTGGATGACCGCGTCATGCACATCATGCCTAGAAGAGCCTGTAAGGCTTTGTGTGTATTAACTTGTTGCGATTCGCTTTAGCCGCTATGTGCGAACTTGAATCGCAGTTCTCAGCCTAACCCGCGCAAGCTGGATGACCTCGTTTTTCACATCATGCCTAAAAGTGCCTGTAAGGCTTTGTGTGTATTACCTTTTTGCGATTCGCTTTAGCCGCTATGTGCGAACTTGAATCGCAGTTCTGAGCCTAACCCGCGCAAGCTGGATGACCGCGTTTTGCACATAATGCCTAAAAGTGCCTGTAAGGCGTTGTGTGTATTAACTTGTTGCGATTCGTTTGAGCCGCTACGTGCAAACTTGAATCGCAGTTCTGAGCCTAACCCGCGCAAGCTGGATGACCGCGTTATGCACATCATGCCTAGAAGTGCCTGTAAGGCTTTGTGTGTATTAACTTGTTGCGATTCGTTTGAGCCGCTACGTGCAAACTTGATTCGCAGTTCTGAGCCTAACCCGCGCAAGCTGGATGACCACGTTTTGCACATCATGCCTAAAAGTGCCTTTAAGGCGTTGTGTGTATTAACTTGTTGCGATTCGTTTGAGCCGCTACGTGCAAACTTGAATCGCAGTTCTGAGCCTAACCCGCGCAAGCTGGATGACCGCCTTATGCACATCATGCCTAGAAGTGCCTGTAAGGCTTTGTGTGTATTAACTTGTTGCGATTCGTTTGAGCCGCTACGTGCAAACTTGAATCGCAGTTCTGAGCCTAACCCGCGCAAGCTGGATGACCACGTTTTGCACATCATGCCTAAAAGTGCCTTTAAGGCTTTGTGTGTATTAACCTGTTGCGATTCGTTTGAGCCGCTACGTGCAAACTTGAATCGCAGTTCTGAGCCTAACCCGCGCAAGCTGGGTGACAGCATTATGCACATCATGCCTAGAAGTGCCTGTAAGGCTTTGTGTGTATTAACTTATTGCGATTCGCTTTAGCCGCTATGTGCGAACTTGAATCGCAGTTCTGTACCTAACCCGCGCAGCTTGAGTGACGCCTATTTGCACATCATGCCTAAAAGTGCCTGTAAATCGTTGTGTGTATTAACTTGTTGCGATTCGCTTTAGCCACTATGTGCGAACTTGAATCGCAGTTCTGAGCCTAACTCGCGCAAGCTGGATGACCACGTTTTGCACATCATGCCTAAAAGTGCCTTTAAGGCGTTGTGTGTATTAACTTGTTGCGATTCGT
Source organism: Amblyomma maculatum (assembly GCF_055883805.1). Classification (NCBI taxonomy): domain Eukaryota; kingdom Metazoa; phylum Arthropoda; class Arachnida; order Ixodida; family Ixodidae; genus Amblyomma; species Amblyomma maculatum. The sequence continues at coordinate 1,649,630 of NW_028146746.1, forward strand.
TTAAGCCGCTACGTGCAAACTTGAATCGCAGTTCTGAGCCTAACCCGCGGAAGCTGGATGACCGCGTTATGCACATCATGCCTAGAAGTGCCTGTAAGGCTTTGAGTGTATTAACTTGTTGCGGTTCGTTTGAGCCGCTACGTGCAAACTTGAATCGCAGTTCTGAGCCTAACCCGCGCAAGCTGGATGACCACGTTTTGCACATCATGCCTAAAAGTGCCTTTAGGGCGTTGTGTGTATTAACTTGTTGCGGTTCATTTGAGCCGCTACGTGCAAACTTGAATCGCAGTTCTGAGCCTAACCCGCGCAAGCTGGATGACCACGTTTTGCACATCATGCCTAAAAGTGCCTGCAAGGCTTTGTGTGTATTAACTTGTTGCGATTCGTTTGAGCCGCTACGTGCAAACTTGATTCGCAGTTCTGAGCCAGGTCATCCGCGCAAGCTGGATGACCACGTTTTCACATCATGCCTAAAAGTGCCTTTAAGGCGTTGTGTGTATTAACTTGTTGCGATTCGTTTGAGCCGCAAACGTGCAAACTTGAATCGCAGTTCTGAGCCTAACCCGCGCAAGCTGGATGACCGCGTCATGCACATCATGCCTAGAAGTGCCTGTAAGGCTTTGTGTGTATTAACTTGTTGCGATTCGCTTTAGCCGCTATGTGCGAACTTGAATCGCAGTTCTCAGCCTAACCCGCGCAAGCTGGATGACCTCGTTTTTCACATCATGCCTAAAAGTGCCTGTAAGGCTTTGTGTGTATCAACTTGTTGCGATTCGCTTTAGCCGCTATGTGCGAACTTGAGTCGCAGTTCTCAGCCTAACCCGCGCAAGCTGGATGACCAAGTTTTGCACATCATGCCTAGAAGTGCCTGTAAGGCTTTGTGTGTATTAACTTGTTGCGATTCGTTTGAGCCGCTACGTGCAAACTTGAATCGCAGTTCTGAGGCTAACCCGCGCAAACTGGATGACCACGTTTTGCACATCATGCCTAAAAGTGCCTTTAAGGCGTTGTGTGTATTAACTTGTTGCGATTCGTTTGAGCCGCTACGTGCAAACTTGAATCGCAGTTCTGAGCCTAACCCGCGCAAGCTGGATGACCGCGTTATGCACATCATGCCTAGAAGTGCCTGTAAGGCTTTGTGTGTATTAACTTGTTGCGATTCGCTTTAGCCGCTATGTGCGAACTTGAATCGCAGTTCTCAGCCTAACCCGCGCAAGCTGGATGACCGCGTTATGCACACCATGCCTAGAAGTGCTTGTAAGGCTTTGTGTGTATTAACTTGTTGCGATTCGTTTGAGCCGCTACGTGCAAACTTGATTCGCAGTTCTGAGCCTAACCCGCGCAAGCTGGATGACCACGTTTTGCACATCATGCCTAAAAGTGCCTTTAAGGCGTTGTGTGTATTAACTTGTTGCGATTCGTTTGAGCCGCTACGTGCAACCTTGAATCGCAGTTCTGAGCCTAACCCGCGCAAGCTGGATGACCGCGTTATGCACATCATGCCTAGAAGTGCCTGTAAGGCTTTGTGTGTATTAACTTGTTGCGATTCGCTTTAGCCGCTATGTGCGAACTTGAATCGCAGTTCTCAGCCTAACCCGCGCAAGCTGGATGACCACGTTTTGCACATCATGCCTAAAAGTGCCTTTAAAGCGTTGTGTGTATTAACCCTTTGCGATTCGTTTGAGCCGCTACGTGCAAACTTGAATCGCAGTTCTGAGCCTAACCCGCGCAAGCTGGATGACCTCGTTTTGCACATAATGCCTAAAAGTGCCTGTAAGGCGTTGTGTGTATTAACTTGTTTCGATTCGTTTGAGCTGCTACGTGCAAACTTGAATCGCAATTCTGAGCCTAACCCGCGCAAGCTGGATGACCGCGTTATGCACACCATGCCTAGAAGTGCCTGTAAGGCTTTGTGTGTATTAACTTGTTGCGATTCGTTTGAGCCGCTACGTGCAAACTTGATTCGCAGTTCTGAGCCTAACCCGCGCAAGCTGGATGACCACGTTTTGCACATCATGCCTAAAAGTGCCTTTAAGGCGTTGTGTGTATTAACTTGTTGCGATTCGTTTGAGCCGCTACGTGCAAACTTGAATCGCAGTTCTGAGCCTAACCCGCGCAAGCTGGATGACCGCGTTATGCACATCATGCCTAGAAGTGCCTGTAAGGCTTTGTGTGTATTAACTTGTTGCGATTCGCTTTAGCCGCTATGTGCGAACTTGAATCGCAGTTCTCAGCCTAACCCGCGCAAGCTGGATGACCTCGTTTTGCACATCATGCCTAAAAGTGCCTTTAAGGCGTTGTGTGTATTAACTTGTTGCGATTCGTTTGAGCCGCTATGTGCGAACTTGAATCGCAGTTCTCAGCCTAACCCGCGCAAGCTGGATGACCGCGTTATGCACACCATGCCTAAAAGTGCCTGTAAGGCTTTGTGTGTATTAACTTGTTGCGATTCGCTTTAGCCGCTATGTGCGAACTTGAATCGCAGTTCTCAGCCTAACCCGCGCAAGCTGGATGACCACGTTTTGCACATCATGCCTAAAGTGAAAGCATTGTGTGTATTAACTTGTTGCGATTCGTTTGAGCCCCTACGTGCAAACTTGAATCGCAGTTCTGAGCCTAACCCGCGCAAGCTGGATGACCTCGTTTTGCACATAATGCCTAAAAGTGCCTGTAAGGCGTTGTGTGTATTAACTTGTTGCGATTCGTTTGAGCCGCTATGTGCGAACTTGAATCGCAGTTCTCAGCCTAACCCGCGCAAGCTGGATGACCTCGTTTTGCACATCATGCCTAAAAGTGCCTGTAAGGCTTTGTGTGTATTAACTTGTTGCGATTCGCTTTAGCCGCTATGTGCGAACTTGAGTCGCAGTTCTCAGCCTAACCCGCGCAAGCTGGATGACCACGTTTTGCACATCATGCCTAGAAGTGCCTGTAAGGCTTTGTGTGTATTAACTTGTTGCGATTCCTTTGAGCCGCTACGTGCAAACTTGAATCGCAGTTCTGAGCCTAACCCGCGCAAGCTGGATGACCGCGTCATGCACATCATGCCTAGAAGAGCCTGTAAGGCTTTGTGTGTATTAACTTGTTGCGATTCGTTTGAGCCGCTACGTGCAAACTTGATTCGCAGTTCTGAGCCTAACCCGCGCAAGCTGGATGACCACGTTTTCACATCATGCCTAAAAGTGCCTTTAATGCGTTGTGTGTATTAACTTGTTGCGATTCGTTTGAGCCGCTACGTGCAAACTTGAATCGCAGTTCTGAGCCTAACCCGCGCAAGCTGGATGACCGCGTCATGCACATCATGCCTAGAAGTGCCTGTAAGGCTTTGTGTGTATTAACTTGTTGCGATTCGCTTTAGCCGCTATGTGCGAACTTGAATCGCAGTTCTCAGCCTAACCCGCGCAAGCTGGATGACCTCGTTTTTCACATCATGCCTAAAAGTGCCTGTAAGGCTTTGTGTGTATTAACTTGTTGCGATTCGCTTTAGCCGCTATGTGCGAACTTGAGTCGCAGTTCTCAGCCTAACCCGCGCAAGCTGGATGACCACGTTTTGCACATCATGCCTAGAAGTGCCTGTAAGGCTTTGTGTGTATTAACTTGTTGCGATTCGTTTGAGCCGCTACGTGCAAACTTGAATCGCAGTTCTGAGGCTAACCCGCGCAAGCTGGATGACCACGTTTTGCACATCATGCCTAAAAGTGCCTTTAAGGCGTTGTGTGTATTAACGTGTTGCGATTCGTTTGAGCCGCTAAGTGCGAACTTGAATCGCATTTCTGAGCCTAACCCGCGCAAGCTGGATGACCGCGTTATGCACATCATGTCTAGAAGTGCCTGTAAGGCTTTGTGTGTATTAACTTGTTGCGATTCGCTTTAGCCGCTATGTGCGAACTTGAATCGCAGTTCTCAGCCTAACCCGCGCAAGCTGGATGACCTCGTTTTGCACATCATGCCTAGAAGTGCCTGTAAGGCTTTGTGTGTATTAACTTGTTGCGATTCGTTTGAGCCGCTACGTGCAAACTTGAATCGCAGTTCTGAGGCTAACCCGCGCAAGCTAGATGACCGCGTTATGCACATCATGCCTAGAAGTGCCTGTAAGGCTTTGTGTATATTAACTTTTTGCGATTCGCTTTAGCCGCTATGTGCGAACTTGAATCGCAGTTCTCAGCCTAACCTGCGCAAGCTGGATGACCGCGTTATGCACATCCTGCCTAGAAGTGCCTGTAAGGCTTTGTGTGTATTAACTTGTTTCGATTCGCTTTAGCCGCTATGTGCGAACTTGAATCGCAGTTCTGTACCTAACCCGCGCAGCTTGAGTGACGCCTATTTGCACATCATGCCTAAAAGTGCCTGTAAGGCGTTGTGTGTATTAACTTGTTGCGATTCGCTTTAGCCACTATGTGCGAACTTGAATCGCAGTTCTGAGCCTAACCCGCGCAAGCTGGATGACCACGTTTTGCACATCATGCCTAAAAGTGCCTTTAAGGCGTTGTGTGTATTAACTTGTTGCGATTCGTTTGAGCCGCTACGTGCAAACTTGAATCGCAGTTCTGAGCCTAACCCGCGGAAGCTGGATGACCGCGTTATGCACATCATGCCTAGAAGTGCCTGTAAGGCTTTGAGTGTATTAACTTGTTGCGGTTCGTTTGAGCCGCTACGTGCAAACTTGAATCGCAGTTCTGAGCCTAACCCGCGCAAGCTGGATGACCACGTTTTGCACATCATGCCTAAAAGTGCCTTTAAGGCGTTGTGTGTATTAACTTGTTGCGGTTCGTTTGAGCCGCTACGTGCAAACTTGAATCGCAGTTCTCAGCCTAACCCGCGCAAGCTGGATGACCTCGTTTTTCACATCATGCCTAAAAGTGCCTGTAAGGCTTTGTGTGTATTAACTTGTTGCGATTCGCTTTAGCCGCTATGTGCGAACTTGAATCGCAGTTCTCAGCTTAACCCGCGATAGCTGGATGACCACGTTTTGCACATAATGCCTAGAAGTGCCTGTAAGGCTTTGTGTGTATTAACTTGTTGCGATTCGTTTGAGCCGCTACGTGCAAACTTGAATCGCAGTTCTGAGGCTAACCCGCGCAAGCTGGATGACCACGTTTTGCACATCATGCCTAAAAGTGCCTTTAAGGCGTTGTGTGTATTAACTTGTTGCGATTCGTTTGAGCCGCTACGTGCAAACTTGAATCGCAGTTCTGAGCCTAACCCGCGCAAGCTGGATGACCGCGTTATGCACATCATGCCTAGAAGTGCCTGTAAGGCTTTGTGTGTATTAACTTGTTGCGATTCGCCTTAGCCGCTATGTGCGAACTTCAATCGCAGTTCTCAGCCTAACCCGCGCAAGCTGGACGACCTCGTTTTGCACATCATGCCTAAAAGTGCCTTTAAGGCGTTGTGTGTATTAACTTGTTGCGATTCGTTTGAGCCGCTACGTGCAAACTTGAATCGCAGTTCTGAGGCAAACCCGCGCAAGCTGGATGACCACGTTTTGCACATCATGCCTAAAAGTGCCTTTAAGGCGTTGTGTGTATTAACTTGTTGCGATTCGTTTGAGCCGCTACGTGCAAACTTGAATCGCAGTTCTGAGCCTAACCCGCGCAAGCTGGATGACCGCGTCATGCACATCATGCCTAGAAGAGCCTGTAAGGCTTTGTGTGTATTAACTTGTTGCGATTCGCTTTAGCCGCTATGTGCGAACTTGAATCGCAGTTCTCAGCCTAACCCTCGCAAGCTGGATGACCTCGTTTTTCACATCATGCCTAAAAGTGCCTGTAAGGCTTTGTGTGTATTAACTTGTTGCGATTCGCTTTAGCCGCTATGTGCGAACTTGAATCGCAGTTCTGAGCCTAACCCGCGCAAGCTGGATGACCGCGTTTTGCACATAATGCCTAAAAGTGCCTGTAAGGCTTTGTGTGTATTAACTTGTTGCGATTCGCTTTAGCCGCTATGTGCGAACTTGAATCGCAGTTCTGTACCTAACCCGCGCAGCTTGAGTGACGCCTATTTGCACATCATGCCTAAAAGTGCCTGTAAGTCGTTGTGTGTATTAACTTGTTGCGATTCGCTTTAGCCACTATGTGCGAACTTGAATCGCAGTTCTGAGCCTAACTCGCGCAAGCTGGATGACCACGTTTTGCACATCATGCCTAAAAGTGCCTTTAAGGCGTTGTGTGTATTAACTTGTTGCGATTCGTTTGAGCCGCTACGTGCAAACTTGAATCGCAGTTCTGAGCCTAACCCGCGGAAGCTGGATGACCGCGTTATGCACATCATGCCTAGAAGTGCCTGTAAGGCTTTGAGTGTATTAACTTGTTGCGGTTCGTTTGAGCCGCTACGTGCAAACTTGAATCGCAGTTCTGAGCCTAACCCGCGCAAGCTGGATGACCACGTTTTGCACATCATGCCTAAAAGTGCCTTTAGGGCGTTGTGTGTATTAACTTGTTGCGATTCGTTTGAGCCGCTACGTGCAAACTTGAATCGCAGTTCTGAGCCTAACCCGCGCAAGCTGGATGACCGCTTTAAACACATCATGCCTAGAAGTGCCTGTAAGGCTTTGTGTGTATTAACTTGTTGCGATTCGTTTGAGCCGCTACGTGCAAACTTGATTCGCAGTTCTGAGCCTAACCCGCGCAAGCTGGATGACCACGTTTTGCACATCATGCCTAAAAGTGCCTGTAAGGCGTTGTGTGTATTAACTTGTTGCGATTCGTTTGAGCCGCTACGTGCAAACTTGAATCGCAGTTCTGAGCCTAACCCGCGCAAGCTGGGTGATAGCGTTATGCAAATCATGCCTAGAAGTGCCTTTAAGGCGTTGTGTGTATTAACTTGTTGCGATTCGTTTGAGCCGCTACGTGCAAACTTGAATCGCAGTTCTGAGCCTAACCCGCGCAAGCTGGATGACCGCGCTATGCACATCATGCCTAGAAGTGCCTGTAAGGCTTTGTGTGTATTAACTTGTTGCGATTCGTTTGAGCCGCTACGTGCAAACTTGATTCGCAGTTCTGAGCCTAACCCGCGCAAGCTGGATGACCACGTTTTGCACATCATGCCTAAAAGTGCCTTTAAGGCGTTGTGTGTATTAACTTGTTGCGGTTCGTTTGAGCCGCTACGTGCAAACTTGAATCGCAGTTCTCAGCCTAACCCGCGCAAGCTGGATGACCTCGTTTTTCACATCATGCCTAAAAGTGCCTGTAAGGCTTTGTGTGTATTAACTTGTTGCGATTCGCTTTAGCCGCTATGTGCGAACTTGAATCGCAGTTCTCAGCCTAACCCGCGCAAGCTGGATGACCACGTTTTGCACATCATGCCTAGAAGTGCCTGTAAGGCTTTGTGTGTATTAACTTGTTGCGATTCGTTTGAGCCGCTACGTGCAAACTTGAATCGCAGTTCTGAGGCTAACCCGCGCAAGCTGGATGACCACGTTTTGCACATCATGCCTAAAAGTGCCTTTAAGGCGTTGTGTGTATTAACTTGTTGCGATTCGTTTGAGCCGCTACGTGCAAACTTGAATCGCAGTTCTGAGCCTAACCCGCGCAAGCTGGATGACCGCGTTATGCACATCATGCCTAGAAGTGCCTGTAAGGCTTTGTGTGTATTAACTTGTTGCGATTCGCCTTAGCCGCTATGTGCGAACTTGAATCGCAGTTCTCAGCCTAACCCGCGCAAGCTGGACGACCTCGTTTTGCACATCATGCCTAAAAGTGCCTTTAAGGCGTTGTGTGTATTAACTTGTTGCGATTCGTTTGAGCCGCTACGTGCAAACTTGAATCGCAGTTCTGAGGCTAACCCGCGCAAGCTGGATGACCACGTTTTGCACATCATGCCTAAAAGTGCCTTTAAGGCGTTGTGTGTATTAACTTGTTGCGATTCGTTTGAGCCGCTACGTGCAAACTTGAATCGCAGTTCTGAGCCTAACCCGCGCAAGCTGGATGACCGCGTCATGCACATCATGCCTAGAAGAGCCTGTAAGGCTTTGTGTGTATTAACTTGTTGCGATTCGCTTTAGCCGCTATGTGCGAACTTGAATCGCAGTTCTCAGCCTAACCCGCGCAAGCTGGATGACCTCGTTTTTCACATCATGCCTAAAAGTGCCTGTAAGGCTTTGTGTGTATTAACTTGTTGCGATTCGCTTTAGCCGCTATGTGCGAACTTGAATCGCAGTTCTGAGCCTAACCCACGCAAGCTGGATGACCGCGTTTTGCACATAATGCCTAAAAGTGCCTGTAAGGCGTTGTGTGTATTAACTTGTTGCGATTCGTTTGAGCCGCTACGTGCAAACTTGAATCGCAGTTCTGAGCCTAACCCGCGCAAGCTGGATGACCGCGTTATACACATCATGCCTAGAAGTGCCTTTAAGGCGTTGTGTGTATTAACTTGTTGCGATTCGTTTGAGCCGCTACGTGCAAACTTGAATCGCAGTTCTGAGCCTAACCCGCGCAAGCTGGATGACCGCGTTATGCACATCATGCCTAGAAGTGCCTGTAAGGCTTTGTGTGTATTAACTTGTTGCGATTCGTTTGAGCCGCTACGTGCAAACTTGATTCGCAGTTCTGAGCCTAACCCGCGCAAGCTGGATGACCACGTTTTGCACATCATGCCTAAAAGTGCCTTTAAGGCGTTGTGTGTATTAACTTGTTGCGATTCGTTTGAGCCGCTACGTGCAAACTTGAATCGCAGTTCTGAGCCTAACCCGCGCAAGCTGGATGACCGCCTTATGCACATCATGCCTAGAAGTGCCTGTAAGGCTTTGTGTGTATTAACTTGTTGCGATTCGTTTGAGCCGCTACGTGCAAACTTGAATCGCAGTTCTGAGCCTAACCCGCGCAAGCTGGATGACCACGTTTTGCACATCATGCCTAAAAGTGCCTTTAAGGCTTTGTGTGTATTAACCTGTTGCGATTCGTTTGAGCCGCTACGTGCAAACTTGAATCGCAGTTCTGAGCCTAACCCGCGCAAGCTGGGTGACAGCGTTATGCACATCATGCCTAGAAGTGGCTGTAAGGCTTTGTGTGTATTAACTTGTTGCGATTCGCTTTAGCCGCTATGTGCGAACTTGAATCGCAGTTCTGTACCTAACCCGCGCAGCTTGAGTGCCGCCTATTTGCACATCATGCCTAAAAGTGCCTGTAAGTCGTTGTGTGTATTAACTTGTTGCGATTCGCTTTAGCCACTATGTGCGAACTTGAATCGCAGTTCTGAGCCTAACTCGCGCAAGCTGGATGACCACGTTTTGCACATCATGCCTAAAAGTGCCTTTAAGGCGTTGTGTGTATTAACTTGTTGCGATTCGTTTGAGCCGCTACGTGCAAACTTGAATCGCAGTTCTGAGCCTAACCCGCGGAAGCTGGATGACCGCGTTATGCACATCATGCCTAGAAGTGCCTGTAGGGCTTTGAGTGTATTAACTTGTTGCGGTTCGTTTGAGCCGCTACGTGCAAACTTGAATCGCAGTTCTGAGCCTAATCCGCGCAAGCTGGATGACCACGTTTTGCACATCATGCCTAAAAGTGCCTTTAGGGCGTTGTGTGTATTAACTTGTTGCGGTTCATTTGAGCCGCTACGTGCAAACTTGAATCGCAGTTCTGAGCCTAACCCGCGCAAGCTGGATGACCACGTTTTGCACATCATGCCTAAAAGTGCCTGCAAGGCTTTGTGTGTATTAACTTGTTGCGATTCGTTTGAGCCGCTACGTGCAAACTTGATTCGCAGTTCTGAGCCAGGTCATCCGCGCAAGCTGGATGACCACGTTTTCACATCATGCCTAAAAGTGCCTTTAAGGCGTTGTGTGTATTAACTTGTTGCGATTCGTTTGAGCCGCAAACGTGCAAACTTGAATCGCAGTTCTGAGCCTAACCCGCGCAAGCTGGATGACCGCGTCATGCACATCATGCCTAGAAGTGCCTGTAAGGCTTTGTGTGTATTAACTTGTTGCGATTCGCTTTAGCCGCTATGTGCGAACTTGAATCGCAGTTCTTAGCCTAACCCGCGCAAGCTGGATGACCTCGTTTTTCACATCATGCCTAAAAGTGCCTGTAAGGCTTTGTGTGTATTAACTTGTTGCGATTCGCTTTAGCCGCTATGTGCGAACTTGAGTCGCAGTTCTCAGCCTAACCCGCGCAAGCTGGATGACCACGTTTTGCACATCATGCCTAGAAGTGCCTGTAAGGCTTTGTGTGTATTAACTTGTTGCGATTCGTTTGAGCCGCTACGTGCAAACTTGAATCGCAGTTCTGAGGCTAACCGGCGCAAACTGGATGACCACGTTTTGCACATCATGCCTAAAAGTGCCTTTAAGGCGTTGTGTGTATTAACTTGTTGCGATTCGTTTGAGCCGCTACGTGCAAACTTGAATCGCAGTTCTGAGCCTAACCCGCGCAAGCTGGATGACCGCGTTATGCACATCATGCCTAGAAGTGCCTGTAAGGCTTTGTGTGTATTAACTCTTTGCGATTCGCTTTAGCCGCTATGTGCGAACTTGAATCGCAGTTCTCAGCCTAACCCGCGCAAGCTGGATGACCGCGTTATGCACACCATGCCTAGAAGTGCTTGTAAGGCTTTGTGTGTATTAACTTGTTGCGATTCGTTTGAGCCGCTACGTGCAAACTTGATTCGCAGTTCTGAGCCTAACCCGCGCAAGCTGGATGACCACGTTTTGCACATCATGCCTAAAAGTGCCTTTAAGGCGTTGTGTGTATTAACTTGTTGCGATTCGTTTGAGCCGCTACGTGCAAACTTGAATCGCAGTTCTGAGCCTAACCCGCGCAAGCTGGATGACCGCGTTATGCACATCATGCCTAGAAGTGCCTGTAAGGCTTTGTGTGTATTAACTTGTTGCGATTCGCTTTAGCCGCTATGTGCGAACTTGAATCGCAGTTCTCAGCCTAACCCGCGCAAGCTGGATGACCACGTTTTGCACATCATGCCTAAAAGTGCCTTTAAAGCGTTGTGTGTATTAACTTGTTGCGATTCGTTTGAGCCGCTACGTGCAAACTTGAATCGCAGTTCTGAGCCTAACCCGCGCAAGCTGGATGACCTCGTTTTGCACATAATGCCTAAAAGGGCCTGTAAGGCGTTGTGTGTATTAACTTGTTTCGATTCGTTTGAGCTGCTACGTGCAAACTTGAATCGCAATTCTGAGCCTAACCCGCGCAAGCTGGATGACCGCGTTATGCACACCATGCCTAGAAGTGCCTGTAAGGCTTTGTGTGTATTAACTTGTTGCGATTCGTTTGAGCCGCTACGTGCAAACTTGATTCGCAGTTCTGAGCCTAACCCGCGCAAGCTGGATGACCACGTTTTGCACATCATGCCTAAAAGTGCCTTTAAGGCGTTGTGTGTATTAACTTGTTGCGATTCGTTTGAGCCGCTACGTGCAAACTTGAATCGCAGTTCTGAGCCTAACCCGCGCAAGCTGGATGACCGCGTTATGCACATCATGCCTAGAAGTGCCTGTAAGGCTTTGTGTGTATTAACTTGTTGCGATTCGCTTTAGCCGCTATGTGCGAACTTGAATCGCAGTTCTCAGCCTAACCCGCGCAAGCTGGATGACCTCGTTTTGCACATCATGCCTAAAAGTGCCTTTAAGGCGTTGTGTGTATTAACTTGTTGCGATTCGTTTGAGCCGCTATGTGCGAACTTGAATCGCAGTTCTCAGCCTAACCCGCGCAAGCTGGATGACCGCGTTATGCACACCATGCCTAAAAGTGCCTGTAAGGCTTTGTGTGTATTAACTTGTTGCGATTCGCTTTAGCCGCTATGTGCGAACTTGAATCGCAGTTCTCAGCCTAACCCGCGCAAGCTGGATGACCACGTTTTGCACATCATGCCTAAAAGTGCCTTTAAAGCATTGTGTGTATTAACTTGTTGCGATTCGTTTGAGCCCCTACGTGCAAACTTGAATCGCAGTTCTGAGCCTAACCCGCGCAAGCTGGATGACCTCGTTTTGCACATAATGCCTAAAAGTGCCTGTAAGGCGTTGTGTGTATTAACTTGTTGCGATTCGTTTGAGCCGCTACGTGCAAACTTGAATCGCAGTTCTGAGCCTAACCCGCGCAAGCTGGATGACCGCGTCATGCACATCATGCCTAGAAGTGCCTGTAAGGCTTTGTGTGTATTAACTTGTTGCGATTCGGTTTAGCCGCTATGTGCGAACTTGAATCGCAGTTCTCAGCCTAACCCGCGCAAGCTGGATGACCTCGTTTTGCACATCATGCCTAAAAGTGCCTTTAAGGCGTTGTGTGTATTAACTTGTTGCGATTCGTTTGAGCCGCTACGTGCAAACTTGAATCGCAGTTCTGAGCCTAACCCGCGCAAGCTGGATGACCGCGTTATGCACATCATGCCTAGAAGTGCCTGTAAGGCTTTGTGTGTATTAACTTGTTGCGATTCGCTTTAGCCGCTATGTGCGAACTTGAATCGCAGTTCTCAGCCTAACCCGCGCAAGCTGGATGACCTCGTTTTGCACATTATGCCTAAAAGTGCCTGTAAGGCTTTGTGTGTATTAACTTGTTGCGATTCGCTTTAGCCGCTATGTGCGAACTTGAGTCGCAGTTCTAAGCCTAACCCGCGCAAGCTGGATGACCACGTTTTGCACATCATGCCTAGAAGTGCCTGTAAGGCTTTGTGTGTATTAACTTGTTGCGATTCCTTTGAGCCGCTACGTGCAAACTTGAATCGCAGTTCTGAGCCTAACCCGCGCAAGCTGGATGACCGCGTCATGCACATCATGCCTAGAAGAGCCTGTAAGGCTTTGTGTGTATTAACTTGTTGCGATTCGTTTGAGCCGCTACGTGCAAACTTGATTCGCAGTTCTGAGCCTAACCCGCGCAAGCTGGATGACCACGTTTTCACATCATGCCTAAAAGTGCCTTTAATGCGTTGTGTGTATTAACTTGTTGCGATTCGTTTGAGCCGCTACGTGCAAACTTGAATCGCAGTTCTGAGCCTAACCCGCGCAAGCTGGATGACCGCGTCATGCACATCATGCCTAGAAGTGCCTGTAAGGCTTTGTGTGTGTTAACTTGTTGCGATTCGCTTTAGCCGCTATGTGCGAACTTGAATCGCAGTTCTCAGCCTAACCCGCGCAAGCTGGATGACCTCGTTTTTCACATCATGCCTAAAAGTGCCTGTAAGGCTTTGTGTGTATTAACTTGTTGCGATTCGCTTTAGCCGCTATGTGCGAACTTGAGTCGCAGTTCTCAGCCTAACCCGCGCAAGCTGAATGACCACGTTTTGCACATCATGCCTAGAAGTGCCTGTAAGGCTTTGTGTGTATTAACTTGTTGCGATTCGTTTGAGCCGCTACGTGCAAACTTGAATCGCAGTTCTGAGGCTAACCCGCGCAAGCTGGATGACCACGTTTTGCACATCATGCCTAAAAGTACCTTTAAGGCGTTGTGTGTATTAACTTGTTGCGATTCGTTTGAGCCGCTACGTGCAAACTTGAATCGCAGTTCTGAGCCTAACCCGCGCAAGCTGGATGACCGCGTTATGCACATCATGCCTAGAAGTGCCTGTAAGGCTTTGTGTGTATTAACTTGTTGCGATTCGCTTTAGCCGCTATGTGCGAACTTGAATCGCAGTTCTCAGCCTAACCCGCGCAAGCTGGATGACCACGTTTTGCACATCATGCCTAAAAGTGCCTTTAAAGCGTTGTGTGTATTAACTTGTTGCGATTCGTTTGAGCCGCTACGTGCAAACTTGAATCGCAGTTCTGAGCCTAACCCGCGCAAGCTGGATGACCTCGTTTTGCACATAATGCCTAAAAGTGCCTGTAAGGCGTTGTGTGTATTAACTTGTTTCGATTCGTTTGAGCTGCTACGTGCAAACTTGAATCGCAATTCTGAGCCTAACCCGCGCAAGCTGGATGACCGCGTTATGCACACCATGCCTAGAAGTGCCTGTAAGGCTTTGTGTGTATTAACTTGTTGCGATTCGTTTGAGCCGCTACGTGCAAACTTGATTCGCAGTTCTGAGCCTAACCCGCGCAAGCTGGATGACCACGTTTTGCACATCATGCCTAAAAGTGCCTTTAAGGCGTTGTGTGTATTAACTTGTTGCGATTCGTTTGAGCCGCTACGTGCAAACTTGAATCGCAGTTCTGAGCCTAACCCGCGCAAGCTGGATGACCGCGTTATGCACATCATGCCTAGAAGTGCCTGTAAGGCTTTGTGTGTATTAACTTGTTGCGATTCGCTTTAGCCGCTATGTGCGAACTTGAATCGCAGTTCTCAGCCTAACCCGCGCAAGCTGGATGACCTCGTTTTGCACATCATGCCTAAAAGTGCCTTTAAGGCGTTGTGTGTATTAACTTGTTGCGATTCGTTTGAGCCGCTATGTGCGAACTTGAATCGCAGTTCTCAGCCTAACCCGCGCAAGCTGGATGACCGCGTTATGCACACCATGCCTAAAAGTGCCTGTAAGGCTTTGTGTGTATTAACTTGTTGCGATTCGCTTTAGCCGCTATGTGCGAACTTGAATCGCAGTTCTCAGCCTAACCCGCGCAAGCTGAATAACCACGTTTTGCACATCATGCCTAAAAGTGCCTTTAAAGCATTGTGTGTATTAACTTGTTGCGATTCGTTTGAGCCCCTACGTGCAAACTTGAATCGCAGTTCTGAGCCTAACCCGCGCAAGCTGGATGACCTCGTTTTGCACATAATGCCTAAAAGTGCCTGTAAGGCGTTGTGTGTATTAACTTGTTGCGATTCGTTTGAGCCGCTACGTGCAAACTTGAATCGCAGTTCTGAGCCTAACCCGCGCAAGCTGGATGACCGCGTCATGCACATCATGCCTAGAAGTGCCTGTAAGGCTTTGTGTGTATTAACTTGTTGCGATTCGGTTTAGCCGCTATGTGCGAACTTGAATCGCAGTTCTCAGCCTAACCCGCGCAAGCTGGATGACCTCGTTTTGCACATCATGCCTAAAAGTGCCTTTTAGGCGTTGTGTGTATTAACTTGTTGCGATTCGTTTGAGCCGCTACGTGCAAACTTGAATCGCAGTTCTGAGCCTAACCCGCGCAAGCTGGATGACCGCGTTATGCACATCATGCCTAGAAGTGCCTGTAAGGCTTTGTGTGTATTAACTTGTTGCGATTCGCTTTAGCCGCTATGTGCGAACTTGAATCGCAGTTCTCAGCCTAACCCGCGCAAGCTGGATGACCTCGTTTTGCACATCATGCCTAAAAGTGCCTGTAAGGCTTTGTGTGTATTAACTTATTGCGATTCGCTTTAGCCGCTATGTGCGAACTTGAGTCGCAGTTCTCAGCCTAACCCGCGCAAGCTGGATGACCACGTTTTGCACATCATGCCTAGAAGTGCCTGTAAGGCTTTGTGTGTATTAACTTGTTGCGATTCCTTTGAGCCGCTACGTGCAAACTTGAATCGCAGTTCTGAGCCTAACCCGCGCAAGCTGGATGACCGCGTCATGCACATCATGCCTAGAAGAGCCTGTAAGGCTTTGTGTGTATTAACTTGTTGCGATTCGTTTGAGCCGCTACGTGCAAACTTGATTCGCAGTTCTGAGCCTAACCCGCGCAAGCTGGATGACCACGTTTTCACATCATGCCTAAAAGTGCCTTTAATGCGTTGTGTGTATTAACTTGTTGCGATTCGTTTGAGCCGCTACGTGCAAACTTGAATCGCAGTTCTGAGCCTAACCCGCGCAAGCTGGATGACCGCGTCATGCACATCATGCCTAGAAGTGCCTGTAAGGCTTTGTGTGTATTAACTTGTTGCGATTCGCTTTAGCCGCTATGTGCGAACTTGAATCGCAGTTCTCAGCCTAACCCGCGCAAGCTGGACGACCTCGTTTTTCACATCATGCCTAAAAGTGCCTGTAAGGCTTTGTGTGTATTAACTTGTTGCGATTCGCTTTAGCCGCTATGTGCGAACTTGAGTCGCAGTTCTCAGCCTAACCCGCGCAAGCTGAATGACCACGTTTTGCACATCATGCCTAGAAGTGCCTGTAAGGCTTTGTGTGTATTAACTTGTTGCGATTCGTTTGAGCCGCTACGTGCAAACTTGAATCGCAGTTCTGAGGCTAACCCGCGCAAGCTGGATGACCACGTTTTGCACATCATGCCTAAAAGTGCCTTTAAGGCGTTGTGTGTATTAACTTGTTGCGATTCGTTTGAGCCGCTACGTGCAAACTTGAATCGCAGTTCTGAGCCTAACCCGCGCAAGCTGGATGACCGCGTTATGCTCATCATGCCTAGAAGTGCCTGTAAGGCTTTGTGTGTATTAACTTGTTGCGATTCGCTTTAGCCGCTATGTGCGAACTTGAATCGCAGTTCTCAGCCTAACCCGCGCAAGCTGGATGACCTCGTTTTTCACATCATGCCTAAAAGTGCCTGTAAGGATTTGTGTGTATTAACTTGTTGCGATTCGCTTTAGCCGCTATGTGCGAACTTGAATCGCAGTTCTCAGCCTAACCCGCGCAAGCTGGATGACCTCGTTTTGCACATAATGCCTAAAAGTGTCTGTAAGGTGTTGTGTGTATTAACTTGTTTCGATTCGTTTGAGCTGCTACGTGCAAACTTGAATCGCAGTTCTGAGCCTAACCCGCGCAAGCTGGATGACCGCGTTATGCACATCATGCCTAGAAGTGCCTGTAAGGCTTTGTGTGTATTAACTTGTTGCGATTCGTTTGAGCCGCTATGTGCAAACTTGATTCGCAGTTCTGAGCCTAACCCGCGCAAGCTGGATGACCACGTTTTGCACATCATGCCTAAAAGTGCCTTTAAGGCGTTGTGTGTATTAACTTGTTGCTATTCGTTTGAGCCGCTACGTGCAAACTTGAATCGCAGTTCTGAGCCTAACCCGCGCAAGCTGGATGACCGCGTTATGCACATCATGCCTAGAAGAGCCTGTAAGGTTTTGTGTGTATTAACTTGTTGCGATTCGCTTTAGCCGCTATGTGCGAACTTGAATCGCAGTTCTCAGCCTAACCCGCGCAAGCTGGATGACCTCGTTTTTCACATCATGCCTAAAAGTGCCTGTAAGGCTTTGTGTGTATTAACTTGTTGCGATTCGCTTTAGCCGCTAAGTGCGAACTTGAATCGCAGTTCTGAGCCTAACCCGCGCAAGCTGGATGACCGCGTTTTGCACATAATGCCTAAAAGTGCCTGTAAGGCGTTGTGTGTATTAACTTGTTGCGATTCGTTTGAGCCGCTACGTGCAAACTTGAATCGCAGTTCTGAGCCTAACCCGCGCAAGCTGGATGACCGCGTTATGCACATCATGCCTAGAAGTGCCTGTAAGGCTTTGTGTGTATTAACTTGTTGCGATTCGTTTGAGCCGCTACGTGCAAACTTGATTCGCAGTTCTGAGCCTAACCCGCGCAAGCTGGATGACCAAGTTTTCACATCATGCCTAAAAGTGCCTTTAAGGCGTTGTGTGTATTAACTTGTTGCGATTCGTTTGAGCCGCTACGTGCAAACTTGAATCGCAGTTCTGAGCCTAACCCGCGCAAGCTGGATGACCGCGTTATGCACATCATGCCTAGAAGTGCCTGTAAGGCTTTGTGTGTATTAACTTGGTGCGATTCGTTTGAGCCGCTACGTGCAAACTTGATTCGCAGTTCTGAGCCTAACCCGCGCAAGCTGGATGACCACGTTTTGCACATCATGCCTAAAAGTGCCTTTAAGGCGTTGTGTGTATTAACATGTTGCGATTCGCTTTAGCCGCGTTTTGCGAACTTGAATCGCAGTTCTCAGCCTAACCCGCGCAAGCTGGATGACCTCGTTTTTCACATCATGCCTAAAAGTGCCTGTAAGGCTTTGTGTGTATTAACTTGTTGCGATTCGCTTTAGCCGCTATGTGCGAACTTGAATCGCAGTTCTCAGACTAACCCGCGCAAGCTGGATGACCACGTTTTGCACATCATGCCTAGAAGTGCCTGTAAGGCTTTGTGTGTATTAACTTGTTGCGATTCGTTTGAGCCGCTACGTGCAAACTTGAATCGCAGTTCTGAGGCTAACCCGCGCAAGCTGGATGACCACGTTTTGCACATCATGCCTAAAAGTGCCTTTAAGGCGTTGTGTGTATTAACTTGTTGCGATTCGTTTGAGCCGCTACGTGCAAACTTCAATCGCATTTCTGAGCCTAACCCGCGCAAGCTGGATGACCGCGTTATGCACATCATGTCTAGAAGTGCCTGTAAGGCTTTGTGTGTATTAACTTGTTGCGATTCGCTTTAGCCGCTATGTGCGAACTTGAATCGCAGTTCTCAGCCTAACCCGCGCAAGCTGGATGACCTCGTTTTGCACATCATGCCTAGAAGTGCCTGTAAGGCTTTGTGTGTATTAACTTGTTGCGATTCGTTTGAGCCGCTACGTGCAAACTTGAATCGCAGTTCTGAGGCTAACCCGCGCAAGCTGGATGACCGCGTTATGCACATAATGCCTAGAAGTGCCTGTAAGGCTTTGTGTATATTAACTTTTTGCGATTCGCTTTAGCCGCTATGTGCGAACTTGAATCGCAGTTCTCAGCCTAACCCGCGCAAGCTGGATGACCGCGTTATGCACATCCTGCCTAGAAGTGCCTGTAAGGCTTTGTGTGTATTAACTTGTTGCGATTCGCTTTAGCCGCTATGTGCGAACTTGAATCGCAGTTCTGTACCTAACCCGCGCAGCTTGAGTGACGCCTATTTGCACATCATGCCTAAAAGTGCCTGTAAGACGTTGTGTGTATTAACTTGTTGCGATTCGCTTAAGCCACTATGTGCGAACTTGAATCGCAGTTCTGAGCCTAACCCGCGCAAGCTGGATGACCACGTTTTGCACATCATGCCTAAAAGTGCCTTTAAGGCGTTGTGTGTATTAACTTGTTGCGATTCGTTTGAGCCGCTACGTGCAAACTTGAATCGCAGTTTTGAGCCTAACCCGCGGAAGCTGGATGACCGCGTTATGCACATCATGCCTAGAAGTGCCTGTAAGGCTTTGAGTGTATTAACTTGTTGCGGCTCGTTTGAGCCGCTACGTGCAAACTTGAATCGCAGTTCTGAGCCTAACCCGCGCAAGCTGGATGACCACGTTTTTCACATCATGCCTAAAAGTGCCTTTAAGGCGTTGTGTGTATTAACTTGTTGCGGTTCGTTTGAGCCGCTACGTGCAAACTTGAATCGCAGTTCTGAGCATAACCCGCGCAAGCTGGATGACCACGTTTTGCACATCATGCCTAAAAGTGCCTTTAAGGCGTTGTGTGTATTAACTTGTTGCGATTCGTTTGAGCCGCTACGTGCAAACTTGAATCGCAGTTCTGAGCCTAACCCGCGCAAGCTGGATGACTGCGTTATGCACATCATGCCTAGAAGTGCCTGTAAGGCTTTGTGTGTATTAACTTGTTGCGATTCGTTTGAGCCGCTACGTGCAAACTTGATTCGCAGTTCTGAGCCTAACCCGCGCAAGCTGGATGACCACGTTTTCACATCATGCCTAAAAGTGCCTTTAAGGCGTTGTGTGTATTAACTTGTTGCGATTCGTTTGAGCCGCTACGTGCAAACTTGAATCACAGTTCTGAGCCTAACCCGCGCAAGCTGGAAGACCGCGTCATGCACATCAAGCCTAGCAGTGCCTGTAAGGCTTTGTGTGTATTAACTTGTTGCGATTCGCTTTAGCCGCTATTTGCGAACTTGAATCGCAGTTCTCAGCCTAACCCGCGCAAGCTGGATGACCTCGTTTTTCACATCATGCCTAGAAGTGCCTGTAAGGCTTTGTGTGTATTAACTTGTTGCGATTCGCTTTAGCCGCTATGTGCGAACTTGAATCGCAGTTCTGAGCCTAACCCGCGCAAGCTGGGTGACAGCGTTATGCAAATCATGCCTAGAAGTGCCTTTAAGGCGTTGTGTGTATTAACTTGTTGCGATTCGTTTGAGCCGCTACGTGCAAACTTGAATCGCAGTTCTGAGCCTAACCCGCGCAAGCTGGATGACCTCGTTTTTCACATCATGCCTAAAAGTGCCTGTAAGGCTTTGTGTGTATTAACTTGTTGCGATTCGCTTTAGCCGCTATGTGCGAACTTGAATCGCAGTTGTCAGCCTAACCCGCGCAAGCTGGATGACCACGTATTGCACAACATGCCTAGAAGTGCCTGTAAGGCGTTGTGTGTATTAACTTGTTGCGATTCGTTTGAGCCGCTACGTACAAACTTGAATCGCAGTTCTGAGCCTAACCCGCGCAAGCTGGGTGACAGCGTTATGCAAATCATGCCTAGAAGTGCCTTTAAGGCGTTGTGTGTATTAACTTGTTGCGATTCGTTTGAGCCGCTACGTGCAAACTTGAATCGCAGTTCTGAGCCTAACCCGCGCAAGCTGGATGACCGCGTTATGCACATCATGCCTAGAAGTGCCTGTAAGGCTTTGTGTGTATTAACTTGTTGCGATTCGCTTTAGCCGCTATGTGCGAACTTGAATCGCAGTTCTCAGCCTAACCCGCGCAAGCTGGATGACCTCGTTTTGCACATCATGCCTAAAAGTGCCTGTAAGGCTTTGTGTGTATTAACTTGTTGCGATTCGCTTTAGCCGCTATGTGCGAACTTGAGTCGCAGTTCTCAGCCTAACCCGCGCAAGCTGGATGACCACGTTTTGCACATCATGCCTAGAAGTGCCTGTAAGGCTTTGTGTGTATTAACTTGTTGCGATTCCTTTGAGCCGCTACGTGCAAACTTGAATCGCAGTTCTGAGCCTAACCCGCGCAAGCTGGATGACCGCGTCATGCACATCATGCCTAGAAGAGCCTGTAAGGCTTTGTGTGTATTAACTTGTTGCGATTCGTTTGAGCCGCTACGTGCAAACTTGATTCGCAGTTCTGAGCCTAACCCGCGCAAGCTGGATGACCACGTTTTCACATCATGCCTAAAAGTGCCTTTAATGCGTTGTGTGTATTAACTTGTTGCGATTCGTTTGAGCCGCTACGTGCAAACTTGAATCGCAGTTCTGAGCCTAACCCGCGCAAGCTGGATGACCGCGTCATGCACATCATGCCTAGAAGTGCCTGTAAGGCTTTGTGTGTATTAACTTGTTGCGATTCGCTTTAGCCGCTATGTGCGAACTTGAATCGCAGTTCTCAGCCTAACCCGCGCAAGCTGGACGACCTCGTTTTTCACATCATGCCTAAAAGTGCCTGTAAGGCTTTGTGTGTATTAACTTGTTGCGATTCGCTTTAGCCGCTATGTGCGAACTTGAGTCGCAGTTCTCAGCCTAACCCGCGCAAGCTGAATGACCACGTTTTGCACATCATGCCTAGAAGTGCCTGTAAGGCTTTGTGTGTATTAACTTGTTGCGATTCGTTTGAGCCGCTACGTGCAAACTTGAATCGCAGTTCTGAGGCTAACCCGCGCAAGCTGGATGACCACGTTTTGCACATCATGCCTAAAAGTGCCTTTAAGGCGTTGTGTGTATTAACTTGTTGCGATTCGTTTGAGCCGCTACGTGCAAACTTGAATCGCAGTTCTGAGCCTAACCCGCGCAAGCTGGATGACCGCGTTATGCTCATCATGCCTAGAAGTGCCTGTAAGGCTTTGTGTGTATTAACTTGTTGCGATTCGCTTTAGCCGCTATGTGCGAACTTGAATCGCAGTTCTCAGCCTAACCCGCGCAAGCTGGATGACCTCGTTTTTCACATCATGCCTAAAAGTGCCTGTAAGGATTTGTGTGTATTAACTTGTTGCGATTCGCTTTAGCCGCTATGTGCGAACTTGAATCGCAGTTCTCAGCCTAACCCGCGCAAGCTGGATGACCTCGTTTTGCACATAATGCCTAAAAGTGCCTGTAAGGCGTTGTGTGTATTAACTTGTTTCGATTCGTTTGAGCTGCTACGTGCAAACTTGAATCGCAGTTCTGAGCCTAACCCGCGCAAGCTGGATGACCGCGTTATGCACATCATGCCTAGAAGTGCCTGTAAGGCTTTGTGTGTATTAACTTGTTGCGATTCGTTTGAGCCGCTATGTGCAAACTTGATTCGCAGTTCTGAGCCTAACCCGCGCAAGCTGGATGACCACGTTTTGCACATCATGCCTAAAAGTGCCTTTAAGGCGTTGTGTGTATTAACTTGTTGCTATTCGTTTGAGCCGCTACGTGCAAACTTGAATCGCAGTTCTGAGCCTAACCCGCGCAAGCTGGATGACCGCGTTATGCACATCATGCCTAGAAGAGCCTGTAAGGTTTTGTGTGTATTAACTTGTTGCGATTCGCTTTAGCCGCTATGTGCGAACTTGAATCGCAGTTCTCAGCCTAACCCGCGCAAGCTGGATGACCTCGTTTTTCACATCATGCCTAAAAGTGCCTGTAAGGCTTTGTGTGTATTAACTTGTTGCGATTCGCTTTAGCCGCTAAGTGCGAACTTGAATCGCAGTTCTGAGCCTAACCCGCGCAAGCTGGATGACCGCGTTTTGCACATAATGCCTAAAAGTGCCTGTAAGGCGTTGTGTGTATTAACTTGTTGCGATTCGTTTGAGCCGCTACGTGCAAACTTGAATCGCAGTTCTGAGCCTAACCCGCGCAAGCTGGATGACCGCGTTATGCACATCATGCCTAGAAGTGCCTGTAAGGCTTTGTGTGTATTAACTTGTTGCGATTCGTTTGAGCCGCTACGTGCAAACTTGATTCGCAGTTCTGAGCCTAACCCGCGCAAGCTGGATGACCAAGTTTTCACATCATGCCTAAAAGTGCCTTTAAGGCGTTGTGTGTATTAACTTGTTGCGATTCGTTTGAGCCGCTACGTGCAAACTTGAATCGCAGTTCTGAGCCTAACCCGCGCAAGCTGGATGACCGCGTTATGCACATCATGCCTAGAAGTGCCTGTAAGGCTTTGTGTGTATTAACTTGTTGCGATTCGTTTGAGCCGCTACGTGCAAACTTGAATCGCAGTTCTGAGGCTAACCCGCGCAAGCTGGATGACCACGTTTTGCACATCATGCCTAAAAGTGCCTTTAAGGCGTTGTGTGTATTAACTTGTTGCGATTCGTTTGAGCCGCTACGTGCAAACTTCAATCGCATTTCTGAGCCTAACCCGCGCAAGCTGGATGACCGCGTTATGCACATCATGTCTAGAAGTGCCTGTAAGGCTTTGTGTGTATTAACTTGTTGCGATTCGCTTTAGCCGCTATGTGCGAACTTGAATCGCAGTTCTCAGCCTAACCCGCGCAAGCTGGATGACCTCGTTTTGCACATCATGCCTAGAAGTGCCTGTAAGGCTTTGTGTGTATTAACTTGTTGCGATTCGTTTGAGCCGCTACGTGCAAACTTGAATCGCAGTTCTGAGGCTAACCCGCGCAAGCTGGATGACCGCGTTATGCACATCATGCCTAGAAGTGCCTGTAAGGCTTTGTGTATATTAACTTTTTGCGATTCGCTTTAGCCGCTATGTGCGAACTTGAATCGCAGTTCTCAGCCTAACCCGCGCAAGCTGGATGACCGCGTTATGCACATCCTGCCTAGAAGTGCCTGTAAGGCTTTGTGTGTATTAACTTGTTGCGATTCGCTTTAGCCGCTATGTGCGAACTTGAATCGCAGTTCTGTACCTAACCCGCGCAGCTTGAGTGACGCCTATTTGCACATCATGCCTAAAAGTGCCTGTAAGACGTTGTGTGTATTAACTTGTTGCGATTCGCTTAAGCCACTATGTGCGAACTTGAATCGCAGTTCTGAGCCTAACCCGCGCAAGCTGGATGACCACGTTTTGCACATCATGCCTAAAAGTGCCTTTAAGGCGTTGTGTGTATTAACTTGTTGCGATTCGTTTGAGCCGCTACGTGCAAACTTGAATCGCAGTTTTGAGCCTAACCCGCGGAAGCTGGATGACCGCGTTATGCACATCATGCCTAGAAGTGCCTGTAAGGCTTTGAGTGTATTAACTTGTTGCGGTTCGTTTGAGCCGCTACGTGCAAACTTGAATCGCAGTTCTGAGCCTAACCCGCGCAAGCTGGATGACCACGTTTTTCACATCATGCCTAAAGGTGCCTTTAAGGCGTTGTGTGTATTAACTTGTTGCGGTTCGTTTGAGCCGCTACGTGCAAACTTGAATCGCAGTTCTGAGCATAACCCGCGCAAGCTGGATGACCACGTTTTGCACATCATGCCTAAAAGTGCCTTTAAGGCGTTGTGTGTATTAACTTGTTGCGATTCGTTTGAGCCGCTACGTGCAAACTTGAATCGCAGTTCTGAGCCTAACCCGCGCAAGCTGGATGACTGCGTTATGCACATCATGCCTAGAAGTGCCTGTAAGGCTTTGTGTGTATTAACTTGTTGCGATTCGTTTGAGCCGCTACGTGCAAACTTGATTCGCAGTTCTGAGCCTAACCCGCGCAAGCTGGATGACCACGTTTTCACATCATGCCTAAAAGTGCCTTTAAGGCGTGGTGTGTATTAACTTGTTGCGATTCGTTTGAGCCGCTACGTGCAAACTTGAATCACAGTTCTGAGCCTAACCCGCGCAAGCTGGAAGACCGCGTCATGCACATCAAGCCTAGCAGTGCCTGTAAGGCTTTGTGTGTATTAACTTGTTGCGATTCGCTTTAGCCGCTATTTGCGAACTTGAATCGCAGTTCTCAGCCTAACCCGCGCAAGCTGGATGACCTCGTTTTTCACATCATGCCTAGAAGTGCCTGTAAGGCTTTGTGTGTATTAACTTGTTGCGATTCGCTTTAGCCGCTATGTGCGAACTTGAATCGCAGTTCTGAGCCTAACCCGCGCAAGCTGGGTGACAGCGTTATGCAAATCATGCCTAGAAGTGCCTTTAAGGCGTTGTGTGTATTAACTTGTTGCGATTCGTTTGAGCCGCTACGTGCAAACTTGAATCGCAGTTCTGAGCCTAACCCGCGCAAGCTGGATGACCTCGTTTTTCACATCATGCCTAAAAGTGCCTGTAAGGCTTTGTGTGTATTAACTTGTTGCGATTCGCTTTAGCCGCTATGTGCGAACTTGAATCGCAGTTGTCAGCCTAACCCGCGCAAGCTGGATGACCACGTATTGCACAACATGCCTAGAAGTGCCTGTAAGGCGTTGTGTGTATTAACTTGTTGCGATTCGTTTGAGCCGCTACGTACAAACTTGAATCGCAGTTCTGAGCCTAACCCGCGCAAGCTGGGTGACAGCGTTATGCAAATCATGCCTAGAAGTGATTTAAGGCGTTGTGTGTATTAACTTGTTGCGATTCGTTTGAGCCGCTACGTGCAAACTTGAATCGCAGTTCTGAGCCTAACCCGCGCAAGCTGGATGACCGCGTTATGCACATCATGCCTAGAAGTGCCTGTAAGGCTTTGTGTGTATTAACTTGTTGCGATTCGTTTGAGCCGCTACGTGCAAACTTGATTCGCAGTTCTGAGCCTAACCAGCGCAAGCTGGATGACCACGTTTTCACATCATGCCTAAAAGTGCCTTTAAGGAGTTGTGTGTATTAACTTGTTGCGATTCGTTTGAGCCGCTACGTGCAAACTTGAATCGCAGTTCTGAGCCTAACCCGCGCAAGCTGGATGACAGCTTCATGCACATCATGCCTAGAAGTGCCTGTAAGGCTTTGTGTGTATTAACTTTTTGCGATTCGCTTTAGCCGCTATTTGCGAACTTGAATCGCAGTTCTCAGCCTAACCCGCGCAAGCTGGATGACCTCGTTTTTCACATCATGCCTAAAAGTGCCTGTAAGGCTTTGTGTGTATTAACTTGTTGCGATTCGCTTTAGCCGCTATGTGCGAACTTGAATCGCAGTTCTCAGCCTAACCCGCGCAAGCTGGATGACCACGTTTTGCACATCATGCCTAGAAGTGCCTGTAAGGCTTTGTGTATATTAACTTGTTGCGATTCGTTTGAGCCGCTACGTGCAAACTTGAATCGCAGTTCTGAGGCTAACCCGCGCAAGCTGGATGACCACGTTTTGCACATCATGCCTAAATGTGCCTTTAAGGCGTTGTGTGTATTAACTTGTTGCGGTTCGTTTGAGCCGCTACGTGCAAACTTGAATCGCAGTTCTGAGCCTAACCCGCGCAAGCTGGATGACCACGTTTTGCACATCATGCCTAAAAGTGCCTTTAAGGCGTTGTGTGTATTAGCTTGTTGCGATTCGTTTGAGCCGCTACGTGCAAACTTGAATCGCAGTTCTGAGCCTAACCCGCGCAAGCTGGATGACTGCGTTATGCACATCATGCCTAGAAGTGCCTGTAAGGCTTTGTGTGTATTAACTTGTTGCGATTCGTTTGAGCCGCTACGTGCAAACTTCATTCGCAGTTCTGAGCCTAACCCGCGCAAGCTGGATGACCACGTTTTCACATCATGCCTAAAAGTGCCTTTAAGGCGTTGTGTGTATTAACTTGTTGCGATTCGTTTGAGCCGCTACGTGCAAACTTGAATCGCAGTTCTGAGCCTAACCCGCGCAAGCTGGATGACCGCGTCATGCACATCAAGCCTAGAAGTGCCTGTAAGGCTTTGTGTGTATTAACTTGTTGCGATTCGCTTTAGCCTCTATTTGCGAACTTGAATCGCAGTTCTCAGCCTAACCCGCGCAAGCTGGATGACCTCGTTTTTCACATCATGCCTAGAAGTGCCTGTAAGGCTTTGTGTGTATTAACTTGTTGCGATTCGCTTTAGCCGCTATGTGCGAACTTGAATCGCAGTTCTCAGCCTAACCCGCGCAAGCTGGACGACCTCGTTTTGCACATCATGCCTAAAAGTGCCTTTAAGGCGTTGTGTGTATTAACTTGTTGCGATTCGTTTGAGCCGCTACGTGCAAACTTGAATCGCAGTTCTGAGGCTAACCCGCGCAAGCTGGATGACCACGTTTTGCACATCATGCTAAAAGTGCCTTTAGGGCGTTGTGTGTATTAACTTGTTGCGATTCGTTTGAGCCGCTACGTGCAAACTTGAATCGCAGTTCTGAGCCTAACCCGCGCAAGCTGGATGACCGCGTCATGCACATCATGCCTAGAAGAGCCTGTAAGGCTTTGTGTGTATTAACTTGTTGCTATTCGCTTTAGCCGCTATGTGCGAACTTGAATCGCAGTTCTCAGCCTAACCCGCGCAAGCTGGATGACCTCGTTTTTCACATCATGCCTAAAAGTGCCTGTAAGGCTTTGTGTGTATTAACTTGTTGCGATTCGCTTTAGCCGCTATGTGCGAACTTGAATCGCAGTTCTGAGCCTAACCCGCGCAAGCTGGATGACCGCGTTTTGCACATAATGCCTAAAAGTGCCTGTAAGGCGTTGTGTGTAATAACTTGTTGCGATTCGTTTGAGCCGCTACGTGCAAACTTGAATCGCAGTTCTGAGGCTAACCCGCGCAAGCTGGATGACCACGTTTTGCACATCATGCCTAAAAGTGCCTTTAAGGCGTTGTGTGTATTAACTTGTTGCGATTCGTTTGAGCCGCTACGTGCAAACTTGAATCGCATTTCTGAGCCTAACCCGCGCAAGCTGGATGACCGCGTTATGCACATCATGTCTAGAAGTGCCTGTAAGGCTTTGTGTGTATTAACTTGGTGCGATTCGCTTTAGCCGCTATGTGCGAACTTGAATCGCAGTTCTCAGCCTAACCCGCGCAAGCTGGATGACCTCGTTTTGCACATCATGCCTAGAAGTGCCTGTAAGGCTTTGTGTGTATTAACTTGTTGCGATTCGTTTGAGCCGCTACGTGCAAACTTGAATCGCAGTTCTGAGGCTAACCCGCGCAAGCTGGATGACCGCGTTATGCACATCATGCCTAGAAGTGCCTGTAAGGCTTTGTGTATATTAACTTTTTGCGATTCGCTTTAGCCGCTATGTGCGAACTTGAATCGCAGTTCTCAACCTAACCCGCGCAAGCTGGATGACCGCGTTATGCACATCCTGCCTAGAAGTGCCTGTAAGGCTTTGTGTGTATTAACTTGTTGCGAATCGCTTTAGCCGCTATGTGCGAACTTGAATCGCAGTTCTGTACCTAACCCGCGCAGCTTGAGTGATGCCTATTTGCACATCATGCCTAAAAGTGCCTGTGAGACGTTGTGTGTATTAACTTGTTGCGATTCGCTTTAGCCACTATGTGCGAACTTGAATCGCAGTTCTGAGCCTAACCCGCGCAAGCTGGATGACCACGTTTTTCACATCATGCCTAAAAGTGCCTTTAAGGCGTTGTGTGTATTAACTTGTTGCGGTTCGTTTGAGCCGCTACGTGCAAACTTGAATCGCAGTTCTGAGCATAACCCGCGCAAGCTGGATGACCACGTTTTGCACATCATGCCTAAAAGTGCCTTTAAGGCGTTGTGTGTATTAACTTGTTGCGATTCGTTTGAGCCGCTACGTGCAAACTTGAATCGCAGTTCTGAGCCTAACCCGCGCAAGCTGGATGACTGCGTTATGCACATCATGCCTAGAAGTGCCTGTAAGGCTTTGTGTGTATTAACTTGTTGCGATTCGTTTGAGCCGCTACGTGCAAACTTGATTCGCAGTTCTGAGCCTAACCCGCGCAAGCTGGATGACCACGTTTTCACATCATGCCTAAAAGTGCCTTTAAGGCGTTGTGTGTATTAACTTGTTGCGATTCGTTTGAGCCGCTACGTGCAAACTTGAATCGCAGTTCTGAGCCTAACCCGCGCAAGCTGGATGACCTCGTTTTTCACATCATGCCTAAATGTGCCTGTAAGGCTTTGTGTGTATTAACTTGTTGCGATTCGCTTTAGCCGCTATGTGCGAACTTGAATCGCAGTTGTCAGCCTAACCCGCGCAAGCTGGATGACCACGTATTGCACAACATGCCTAGAAGTGCCTGTAAGGCGTTGTGTGTATTAACTTGTTGCGATTCGTTTGAGCCGCTACGTACAAACTTGAATCGCAGTTCTGAGCCTAACCCGCGCAAGCTGGGTGACAGCGTTATGCAAATCATGCCTAGAAGTGCCTTTAAGGCGTTGTGTGTATTAACTTGTTGCGATTCGTTTGAGCCGCTACGTGCAAACTTGAATCGCAGTTCTGAGCCTAACCCGCGCAAGCTGGATGACCGCGTTATGCACATCATGCCTAGAAGTGCCTGTAAGGCTTTGTGTGTATTAACTTGTTGCGATTCGTTTGAGCCGCTACGTGCAAACTTGATTCGCAGTTCTGAGCCTAACCAGCGCAAGCTGGATGACCACGTTTTCACATCATGCCTAAAAGTGCCTTTAAGGAGTTGTGTGTATTAACTTGTTGCGATTCGTTTGAGCCGCTACGTGCAAACTTGAATCGCAGTTCTGAGCCTAACCCGCGCAAGCTGGATGACAGCTTCATGCACATCATGCCTAGAAGTGCCTGTAAGGCTTTGTGTGTATTAACTTTTTGCGATTCGCTTTAGCCGCTATTTGCGAACTTGAATCGCAGTTCTCAGCCTAACCCGCGCAAGCTGGATGACCTCGTTTTTCACATCATGCCTAAAAGTGCCTGTAAGGCTTTGTGTGTATTAACTTGTTGCGATTCGCTTTAGCCGCTATGTGCGAACTTGAATCGCAGTTCTCAGCCTAACCCGCGCAAGCTGGATGACCACGTTTTGCACATCATGCCTAGAAGTGCCTGTAAGGCTTTGTGTATATTAACTTGTTGCGATTCGTTTGAGCCGCTACGTGCAAACTTGAATCGCAGTTCTGAGCCTAACCCGCGCAAGCTGGATGACCGCGTTATGCACATCATGTCTAGAAGTGCCTGTAAGGCTTTGTGTGTATTAACTTGTTGCGATTCGCTTTAGCCGCTATGTGCGAACTTGAATCGCAGTTCTCAGCCTAACCCGCGCAAGCTGGATGACCTCGTTTTGCACATCATGCCTAGAAGTGCCTGTAAGGCTTTGTGTGTATTAACTTGTTGCGGTTCGTTTGAGCCGCTACGTGCAAACTTGAATCGCAGTTCTGAGCCTAACCCGCGCAAGCTGGATGACCACGTTTTGCACATCATGCCTAAAAGTGCCTTTAAGGCGTTGTGTGTATTAACTTGTTGCGATTCGTTTGAGCCGCTACGTGCAAACTTGAATCGCAGTTCTCAGCCTAACCCGCGCAAGCTGGATGACCGCGTTATGCACATCCTGCCTAGAAGTGCCTGTAAGGCTTTGTGTGTATTAACTTGTTGCGATTCGCTTTAGCCGCTATGTGCGAACTTGAATCGCAGTTCTGTACCTAACCCGCGCAGCTTGAGTGACGCCTATTTGCACATCATGCCTAAAAGTGCCTGTAAGACGTTGTGTGTATTAACTTGTTGCGATTCGTTTGAGCCGCTACGTGCAAACTTGAATCGCAGTTTTGAGCCTAACCCGCGGAAGCTGGATGACCGCGTTATGCACATCATGCCTAGAAGTGCCTGTAAGGCTTTGAGTGTATTAACTTGTTGCGGTTCGTTTGAGCCGCTACGTGCAAACTTGAATCGCAGTTCTGAGCCTAACCCGCGCAAGCTGGATGACCACGTTTTTCACATCATGCCTAAAAGTGCCTTTAAGGCGTTGTGTGTATTAACTTGTTGCGGTTCGTTTGAGCCGCTACGTGCAAACTTGAATCGCAGTTCTGAGCATAACCCGCGCAAGCTGGATGACCACGTTTTGCACATCATGCCTAAAAGTGCCTTTAAGGCGTTGTGTGTATTAACTTGTTGCGATTCGTTTGAGCCGCTACGTGCAAACTTGAATCGCAGTTCTGAGCCTAACCCGCGCAAGCTGGATGACTGCGTTATGCACATCATGCCTAGAAGTGCCTGTAAGGCTTTGTGTGTATTAACTTGTTGCGATTCGTTTGAGCCGCTACGTGCAAACTTGATTCGCAGTTCTGAGCCTAACCCGCGCAAGCTAGATGACCACGTTTTCACATCATGCCTAAAAGTGCCTTTAAGGCGTTGTGTGTATTAACTTGTTGCGATTCGTTTGAGCCGCTACGTGCAAACTTGAATCACAGTTCTGAGCCTAACCCGCGCAAGCTGGAAGACCGCGTCATGCACGTCAAGCCTAGCAGTGCCTGTAAGGCTTTGTGTGTATTAACTTGTTGCGATTCGCTTTAGCCGCTATTTGCGAACTTGAATCGCAGTTCTCAGCCTAACCCGCGCAAGCTGGATGACCTCGTTTTTCACATCATGCCTAGAAGTGCCTGTAAGGCTTTGTGTGTATTAACTTGTTGCGATTCGCTTTAGCCGCTATGTGCGAACTTGAATCGCAGTTCTGAGCCTAACCCGCGCAAGCTGGGTGACAGCGTTATGCAAATCATGCCTAGAAGTGCCTTTAAGGCGTTGTGTGTATTAACTTGTTGCGATTCGTTTGAGCCGCTACGTGCAAACTTGAATCGCAGTTCTGAGCCTAACCCGCGCAAGCTGAATGACCTCGTTTTTCACATCATGCCTAAAAGTGCCTGTAAGGCTTTGTGTGTATTAACTTGTTGCGATTCGCTTTAGCCGCTATGTGCGAACTTGAATCGCAGTTGTCAGCCTAACCCGCGCAAGCTGGATGACCACGTATTGCACAACATGCCTAGAAGTGCCTGTAAGGCGTTGTATGTATTAACTTGTTGCGATTCGTTTGAGCCGCTACGTACAAACTTGAATCGCAGTTCTGAGCCTAACCCGCGCAAGCTGGGTGACAGCGTTATGCAAATCATGCCTAGAAGTGCCTTTAAGGCGTTGTGTGTATTAACTTGTTGCGATTCGTTTGAGCCGCTACGTGCAAACTTGAATCGCAGTTCTGAGCCTAACCCGCGCAAGCTGGATGACCGCGTTATGCACATCATGCCTAGAAGTGCCTGTAAGGCTTTGTGTGTATTAACTTGTTGCGATTCGTTTGAGCCGCTACGTGCAAACTTGATTCGCAGTTCTGAGCCTAACCAGCGCAAGCTGGATGACCACGTTTTCACATCATGCCTAAAAGTGCCTTTAAGGAGTTGTGTGTATTAACTTGTTGCGATTCGTTTGAGCCGCTACGTGCAAACTTGAATCGCAGTTCTGAGCCTAACCCGCGCAAGCTGGATGACAGCTTCATGCACATCATGCCTAGAAGTGCCTGTAAGGCTTTGTGTGTATTAACTTTTTGCGATTCGCTTTAGCCGCTATTTGCGAACTTGAATCGCAGTTCTCAGCCTAACCCGCGCAAGCTGGATGACCTCGTTTTTCACATCATGCCTAAAAGTGCCTGTAAGGCTTTGTGTGTATTAACTTGTTGCGATTCGCTTTAGCCGCTATGTGCGAACTTGAATCGCAGTTCTCAGCCTAACCCGCGCAAGCTGGATGACCACGTTTTGCACATCATGCCTAGAAGTGCCTGTAAGGCTTTGTGTATATTAACTTGTTGCGATTCGTTTGAGCCGCTACGTGCAAACTTGAATCGCAGTTCTGAGGCTAACCCGCGCAAGCTGGATGACCACGTTTTGCACATCATGCCTAAAAGTGCCTTTAAGGCGTTGTGTGTATTAACTTGTTGCGGTTCGTTTGAGCCGCTACGTGCAAACTTGAATCGCAGTTCTGAGCCTAACCCGCGCAAGCTGGATGACCACGTTTTGCACATCATGCCTAAAAGTGCCTTTAAGGCGTTGTGTGTATTAACTTGTTGCGATTCGTTTGAGCCGCTACGTGCAAACTTGAATCGCAGTTCTGAGCCTAACCCGCGCAAGCTGGATGACTGCGTTATGCACATCATGCCTAGAAGTGCCTGTAAGGCTTTGTGTGTATTAACTTGTTGCGATTCGTTTGAGCCGCTACGTGCAAACTTGATTCGCAGTTCTGAGCCTAACCCGCGCAAGCTGGATGACCACGTTTTCACATCATGCCTAAAAGTGCCTTTAAGGCGTTGTGTGTATTAACTTGTTGCGATTCGTTTGAGCCGCTACGTGCAAACTTGAATCGCAGTTCTGAGCATAACCCGCGCAAGCTGGATGACCACGTTTTGCACATCATGCCTAAAAGTGCCTTTAAGGCGTTGTGTGTATTAACTTGTTGCGATTCGTTTGAGCCGCTACGTGCAAACTTGAATCGCAGTTCTGAGCCTAACCCGCGCAAGCTGGATGACTGCGTTATGCACATCATGCCTAGAAGTGCCTGTAAGGCTTTGTGTGTATTAACTTGTTGCGATTCGTTTGAGCCGCTACGTGCAAACTTGATTCGCAGTTCTGAGCCTAACCCGCGCAAGCTGGATGACCACGTTTTCACATCATGCCTAAAAGTGCCTTTAAGGCGTTGTGTGTATTAACTTGTTGCGATTCATTTGAGCCGCTACGTGCAAACTTGAATCACAGTTCTGAGCCTAACCCGCGCAAGCTGGAAGACCGCGTCATGCACATCAAGCCTAGCAGTGCCTGTAAGGCTTTGTGTGTATTAACTTGTTGCGATTCGCTTTAGCCGCTATTTGCGAACTTGAATCGCAGTTCTCAGCCTAACCCGCGCAAGCTGGATGACCGCGTCATGCACATCATGCCTAGAAGAGCCTGTAAGGCTTTGTGTGTATTAACTTGTTGCTATTCGCTTTAGCCGCTATGTGCGAACTTGAATCGCAGTTCTCAGCCTAACCCGCGCAAGCTGGATGACCTCGTTTTTCACATCATGCCTAAAAGTGCCTGTAAGGCTTTGTGTGTATTAACTTGTTGCGATTCGCTTTAGCCGCTATGTGCGAACTTGAATCGCAGTTCTGAGCCTAACCCGCGCAAGCTGGATGACCGCGTTTTGCACATAATGCCTAAAAGTGCCTGTAAGGCGTTGTGTGTAATAACTTGTTGCGATTCGTTTGAGCCGCTACGTACAAACTTGAATCGCAGTTCTGAGCCTAACCCGCGCAAGCTGGGTGACAGCGTTATGCAAATCATGCCTAGAAGTGCCTTTAAGGCGTTGTGTGTATTAACTTGTTGCGATTCGTTTGAGCCGCTACGTGCAAACTTGAATCGCAGTTCTGAGCCTAACCCGCGCAAGCTGGATGACCGCGTTATGCACATCATGCCTAGAAGTGCCTGTAAGGCTTTGTGTGTATTAACTTGTTGCGATTCGTTTGAGCCGCTACGTGCAAACTTGATTCGCAGTTCTGAGCCTAACCAGCGCAAGCTGGATGACCACGTTTTCACATCATGCCTAAAAGTGCCTTTAAGGAGTTGTGTGTATTAACTTGTTGCGATTCGTTTGAGCCGCTACGTGCAAACTTGAATCGCAGTTCTGAGCCTAACCCGCGCAAGCTGGATGACCGCGTTATGCACATCATGCCTAGAAGTGCCTGTAAGGCTTTGTGTGTATTAACTTGGTGCGATTCGTTTGAGCCGCTACGTGCAAACTTGATTCGCAGTTCTGAGCCTAACCCGCGCAAGCTGGATGACCACGTTTTGCACATCATGCCTAAAAGTGCCTTTAAGGCGTTGTGTGTATTAACATGTTGCGATTCGCTTTAGCCGCGTTTTGCGAACTTGAATCGCAGTTCTCAGCCTAACCCGCGCAAGCTGGATGACCTCGTTTTTCACATCATGCCTAAAAGTGCCTGTAAGGCTTTGTGTGTATTAACTTGTTGCGATTCGCTTTAGCCGCTATGTGCGAACTTGAATCGCAGTTCTCAGACTAACCCGCGCAAGCTGGATGACCACGTTTTGCACATCATGCCTAGAAGTGCCTGTAAGGCTTTGTGTGTATTAACTTGTTGCGATTCGTTTGAGCCGCTACGTGCAAACTTGAATCGCAGTTCTGAGGCTAACCCGCGAGAGCTGGATGACCACGTTTTGCACATCATGCCTAAAAGTGCCTTTAAGGCGTTGTGTGTATTAACTTGTTGCGATTCGTTTGAGCCGCTACGTGCAAACTTGAATCGCATTTCTGAGCCTAACCCGCGCAAGCTGGATGACCGCGTTATGCACATCATGTCTAGAAGTGCCTGTAAGGCTTTGTGTGTATTAACTTGTTGCGATTCGCTTTAGCCGCTATGTGCGAACTTGAATCGCAGTTCTCAGCCTAACCCGCGCAAGCTGGATGACCTTGTTTTGCACATCATGCCTAGAAGTGCCTGTAAGGCTTTGTGTGTATTAACTTGTTGCGATTCGTTTGAGCCGCTACGTGCAAACTTGAATCGCAGTTCTGAGGCTAACCCGCGCAAGCTGGATGACCGCGTTATGCACATCATGCCTAGAAGTGCCTGTAAGGCTTTGTGTATATTAACTTTTTGCGATTCGCTTTAGCCGCTATGTGCGAACTTGAATCGCAGTTCTCAGCCTAACCCGCGCAAGCTGGATGACCGCGTTATGCACATCCTGCCTAGAAGTGCCTGTAAGGCTTTGTGTGTATTAACTTGTTGCGATTCGCTTTAGCCGCTATGTGCGAACTTGAATCGCAGTTCTGTACCTAACCCGCGCAGCTTGAGTGACGCCTATTTGCACATCATGCCTAAAAGTGCCTGTAAGACGTTGTGTGTATTAACTTGTTGCGATTCGCTTTAGCCACTATGTGCGAACTTGAATCGCAGTTCTGAGCCTAACCCGCGCAAGCTGGATGACCACGTTTTGCACATCATGCCTAAAAGTGCCTTTAAGGCGTTGTGTGTATTAACTTGTTGCGATTCGTTTGAGCCGCTACGTGCAAACTTGAATCGCAGTTTTGAGCCTAACCCGCGGAAGCTGGATGACCGCGTTATGCACATCATGCCTAGAAGTGCCTGTAAGGCTTTGAGTGTATTAACTTGTTGCGGTTCGTTTGAGCCGCTACGTGCAAACTTGAATCGCAGTTCTGAGCCTAACCCGCGCAAGCTGGATGACCACGTTTTTCACATCATGCCTAAAAGTGCCTTTAAGGCGTTGTGTGTATTAACTTGTTGCGGTTCGTTTGAGCCGCTACGTGCAAACTTGAATCGCAGTTCTGAGCGTAACCCGCGCAAGCTGGATGACCACGTTTTGCACATCATGCCTAAAAGTGCCTTTAAGGCGTTGTGTGTATTAACTTGTTGCGATTCGTTTGAGCCGCTACGTGCAAACTTGAATCGCAGTTCTGAGCCTAACCCGCGCAAGCTGGATGACTGCGTTATGCACATCATGCCTAGAAGTGCCTGTAAGGCTTTGTGTGTATTAACTTGTTGCGATTCGTTTGAGCCGCTACGTGCAAACTTGATTCGCAGTTCTGAGCCTAACCCGCGCAAGCTGGATGACCACGTTTTCACATCATGCCTAAAAGTGCCTTTAAGGCGTTGTGTGTATTAACTTGTTGCGATTCGTTTGAGCCGCTACGTGCAAACTTGAATCACAGTTCTGAGCCTAACCCGCGCAAGCTGGAAGACCGCGTCATGCACATCAAGCCTAGCAGTGCCTGTAAGGCTTTGTGTGTATTAACTTGTTGCGATTCGCTTTAGCCGCTATTTGCGAACTTGAATCGCAGTTCTCAGCCTAACCCGCGCAAGCTGGATGACCTCGTTTTTCACATCATGCCTAGAAGTGCCTGTAAGGCTTTGTGTGTATTAACTTGTTGCGATTCGCTTTAGCCGCTATGTGCGAACTTAAATCGCAGTTCTGAGCCTAACCCGCGCAAGCTGGGTGACAGCGTTATGCAAATCATGCCTAGAAGTGCCTTTAAGGCGTTGTGTGTATTAACTTGTTGCGATTCGTTTGAGCCGCTACGTGCAAACTTGAATTGCAGTTCTGAGCCTAACCCGCGCAAGCTGGATGACCTCGTTTTTCACATCATGCCTAAAAGTGCCTGTAAGGCTTTGTGTGTATTAACTTGTTGCGATTCGCTTTAGCCGCTATGTGCGAACTTGAATCGCAGTTGTCAGCCTAACCCGCGCAAGCTGGATGACCACGTATTGCACAACATGCCTAGAAGTGCCTGTAAGGCGTTGTGTGTATTAACTTGTTGCGATTCGTTTGAGCCGCTACGTACAAACTTGAATCGCAGTTCTGAGCCTAACCCGCGCAAGCTGGGTGACAGCGTTATGCAAATCATGCCTAGAAGTGCCTTTAAGGCGTTGTGTGTATTAACTTGTTGCGATTCGTTTGAGCCGCTACGTGCAAACTTGAATCGCAGTTCTGAGCCTAACCCGCGCTAGCTGGATGACCGCGTTATGCACATCATGCCTAGAAGTGCCTGTAAGGCTTTGTGTGTATTAACTTGTTGCGATTCGTTTGAGCCGCTACGTGCAAACTTGAATCGCAGTTCTGAGCCTAACCCGCGCAAGCTGGATGACAGCTTCATGCACATCATGCCTAGAAGTGCCTGTAAGGCTTTGTGTGTATTAACTTTTTGCGATTCGCTTTAGCCGCTATTTGCGAACTTGAATCGCAGTTCTCAGCCTAACCCGCGCAAGCTGGATGACCTCGTTTTTCACATCATGCCTAAAAGTGCCTGTAAGGCTTTGTGTGTATTAACTTGTTGCGATTCGCTTTAGCCGCTATGTGCGAACTTGAATCGCAGTTCTCAGCCTAACCCGCGCAAGCTGGATGACCACGTTTTGCACATCATGCCTAGAAGTGCCTGTAAGGCTTTGTGTATATTAACTTGTTGCGATTCGTTTGAGCCGCTACGTGCAAACTTGAATCGCAGTTCTGAGGCTAACCCGCGCAAGCTGGATGACCACGTTTTGCACATCATGCCTAAAAGTGCCTTTAAGGCGTTGTGTGTATTAACTTGTTGCGGTTCGTTTGAGCCGCTACGTGCAAACTTGAATCGCAGTTCTGAGCCTAACCTGCGCAAGCTGGATGACCACGTTTTGCACATCATGCCTAAAAGTGCCTTTAAGGCGTTGTGTGTATTAACTTGTTGCGATTCGTTTGAGCCGCTACGTGCAAACTTGAATCGCAGTTCTGAGCCTAACCCGCGCAAGCTGGATGACTGCGTTATGCACATCATGCCTAGAAGTGCCTGTAAGGCTTTGTGTGTATTAACTTGTTGCGATTCGTTTGAGCCGCTACGTGCAAACTTCATTCGCAGTTCTGAGCCTAACCCGCGCAAGCTGGATGACCACGTTTTCACATCATGCCTAAAAGTGCCTTTAAGGCGTTGTGTGTATTAACTTGTTGCGATTCGTTTGAGCCGCTACGTGCAAACTTGAATCGCAGTTCTGAGCCTAACCCGCGCAAGCTGGATGACCGCGTCATGCACATCAAGCCTAGAAGTGCCTGTAAGGCTTTGTGTGTATTAACTTGTTGCGATTCGCTTTAGCCTCTATTTGCGAACTTGAATCGCAGTTCTCAGCCTAACCCGCGCAAGCTGGATGACCTCGTTTTTCACATCATGCCTAGAAGTGCCTGTAAGGCTTTGTGTGTATTAACTTGTTGCGATTCGCTTTAGCCGCTATGTGCGAACTTGAATCGCAGTTCTCAGCCTAACCCGCGCAAGCTGGACGACCTCGTTTTGCACATCATGCCTAAAAGTGCCTTTAAGGCGTTGTGTGTATTAACTTGTTGCGATTCGTTTGAGCCGCTACGTGCAAACTTGAATCGCAGTTCTGAGGCTAACCCGCGCAAGCTGGATGACCACGTTTTGCACATCATGCTAAAAGTGCCTTTAGGGCGTTGTGTGTATTAACTTGTTGCGATTCGTTTGAGCCGCTACGTGCAAACTTGAATCGCAGTTCTGAGCCTAACCCGCGCAAGCTGGATGACCGCGTCATGCACATCATGCCTAGAAGAGCCTGTAAGGCTTTGTGTGTATTAACTTGTTGCTATTCGCTTTAGCCGCTATGTGCGAACTTGAATCGCAGTTCTCAGCCTAACCCGCGCAAGCTGGATGACCTCGTTTTTCACATCAAGCCTAAAAGTGCCTGTAAGGCTTTGTGTGTATTAACTTGTTGCGATTCGCTTTAGCCGCTATGTGCGAACTTGAATCGCAGTTCTGAGCCTAACCCGCGCAAGCTGGATGACCGCGTTTTGCACATAATGCCTAAAAGTGCCTGTAAGGCGTTGTGTGTAATAACTTGTTGCGATTCGTTTGAGCCGCTACGTGCAAACTTGAATCGCAGTTCTGAGGCTAACCCGCGCAAGCTGGATGACCACGTTTTGCACATCATGCCTAAAAGTGCCTTTAAGGCGTTGTGTGTATTAACTTGTTGCGATTCGTTTGAGCCGCTACGTGCAAACTTGAATCGCATTTCTGAGCCTAACCCGCGCAAGCTGGATGACCGCGTTATGCACATCATGTCTAGAAGTGCCTGTAAGGCTTTGTGTGTATTA
This sequence comes from Amblyomma maculatum, assembly GCF_055883805.1. NCBI lineage: Eukaryota > Metazoa > Arthropoda > Arachnida > Ixodida > Ixodidae > Amblyomma > Amblyomma maculatum. Next base: position 1,688,679 of record NW_028146746.1, read on the forward strand.
ACTTGTTGCGATTCGCTTTAGCCGCTATGTGCGAACTTGAATCGCAGTTCTCAGCCTAACCCGCGCAAGCTGGATGACCTCGTTTTGCACATCATGCCTAGAAGTGCCTGTAAGGCTTTGTGTGTATTAACTTGTTGCGATTCGTTTGAGCCGCTACGTGCAAACTTGAATCGCAGTTCTGAGGCTAACCCGCGCAAGCTGGATGACCGCGTTATGCACATCATGCCTAGAAGTGCCTGTAAGGCTTTGTGTATATTAACTTTTTGCGATTCGCTTTAGCCGCTATGTGCGAACTTGAATCGCAGTTCTCAGCCTAACCCGCGCAAGCTGGATGACCGCGTTATGCACATCCTGCCTAGAAGTGCCTGTAAGGCTTTGTGTGTATTAACTTGTTGCGATTCGCTTTAGCCGCTATGTGCGAACTTGAATCGCAGTTCTGTACCTAACCCGCGCAGCTTGAGTGACGCCTATTTGCACATCATGCCTAAAAGTGCCTGTAAGACGTTGTGTGTATTAACTTGTTGCGATTCGCTTTAGCCACTATGTGCGAACTTGAATCGCAGTTCTGAGCCTAACCTGCGCAAGCTGGATGACCACGTTTTGCACATCATGCCTAAAAGTGCCTTTAAGGCGTTGTGTGTATTAACTTGTTGCGATTCGTTTGAGCCGCTACGTGCAAACTTGAATCGCAGTTTTGAGCCTAACCCGCGGAAGCTGGATGACCGCGTTATGCACATCATGCCTAGAAGTGCCTGTAAGGCTTTGAGTGTATTAACTTGTTGCGGTTCGTTTGAGCCGCTACGTGCAAACTTGAATCGCAGTTCTGAGCCTAACCCGCGCAAGCTGGATGACCACGTTTTTCACATCATGCCTAAAAGTGCCTTTAAGGCGTTGTGTGTATTAACTTGTTGCGGTTCGTTTGAGCCGCTACGTGCAAACTTGAATCGCAGTTCTGAGCATAACCCGCGCAAGCTGGATGACCACGTTTTGCACATCATGCCTAAAAGTGCCTTTAAGGCGTTGTGTGTATTAACTTGTTGCGATTCGTTTGAGCCGCTACGTGCAAACTTGAATCGCAGTTCTGAGCCTAACCCGCGCAAGCTGGATGACTGCGTTATGCACATCATGCCTAGAAGTGCCTGTAAGGCTTTGTGCGTATTAACTTGTTGCGATTCGTTTGAGCCGCTACGTGCAAACTTGATTCGCAGTTCTGAGCCTAACCCGCGCAAGCTGGATGACCACGTTTTCACATCATGCCTAAAAGTGCCTTTAAGGCGTTGTGTGTATTAACTTGTTGCGATTCGTTTGAGCCGCTACGTGCAAACTTGAATCGCAGTTCTGAGCCTAACCCGCGCAAGCTGGATGACCTCGTTTTTCACATCATGCCTAAAAGTGCCTGTAAGGCTTTGTGTGTATTAACTTGTTGCGATTCGCTTTAGCCGCTATGTGCGAACTTGAATCGCAGTTGTCAGCCTAACCCGCGCAAGCTGGATGACCACGTATTGCACAACATGCCTAGAAGTGCCTGTAAGGCGTTGTGTGTATTAACTTGTTGCGATTCGTTTGAGCCGCTACGTACAAACTTGAATCGCAGTTCTGAGCCTAACCCGCGCAAGCTGGGTGACAGCGTTATGCAAATCATGCCTAGAAGTGCCTTTAAGGCGTTGTGTGTATTAACTTGTTGCGATTCGTTTGAGCCGCTACGTGCAAACTTGAATCGCAGTTCTGAGCCTAACCCGCGCAAGCTGGATGACCGCGTTATGCACATCATGCCTAGAAGTGCCTGTAAGGCTTTGTGTGTATTAACTTGTTGCGATTCGTTTGAGCCGCTACGTGCAAACTTGATTCGCAGTTCTGAGCCTAACCAGCGCAAGCTGGATGACCACGTTTTCACATCATGCCTAAAAGTGCCTTTAAGGCGTTGTGTGTATTAACTTGTTGCGATTCGTTTGAGCCGCTACGTGCAAACTTGAATCGCATTTCTGAGCCTAACCCGCGCAAGCTGGATGACCGCGTTATGCACATCATGTCTAGAAGTGCCTGTAAGGCTTTGTGTGTATTAACTTGTTGCGATTCGCTTTAGCCGCTATGTGCGAACTTGAATCGCAGTTCTCAGCCTAACCCGCGCAAGCTGGATGACCTCGTTTTGCACATCATGCCTAGAAGTGCCTGTAAGGCTTTGTGTGTATTAACTTGTTGCGATTCGTTTGAGCCGCTACGTGCAAACTTGAATCGCAGTTCTGAGCCTAACCCGCGCAAGCTGGATGACCACGTTTTGCACATCATGCCTAAAAGTGCCTTTAAGGCGTTGTGTGTATTAACTTGTTGCGATTCGTTTGAGCCGCTACGTGCAAACTTGAATCGCAGTTTTGAGCCTAACCCGCGGAAGCTGGATGACCGCGTTATGCACATCATGCCTAGAAGTGCCTGTAAGGCTTTGAGTGTATTAACTTGTTGCGGTTCGTTTGAGCCGCTACGTGCAAACTTGAATCGCAGTTCTGAGCCTAACCCGCGCAAGCTGGATGACCACGTTTTTCACATCATGCCTAAAAGTGCCTTTAAGGCGTTGTGTGTATTAACTTGTTGCGGTTCGTTTGAGCCGCTACGTGCAAACTTGAATCGCAGTTCTGAGCATAACCCGCGCAAGCTGGATGACCACGTTTTGCACATCATGCCTAAAAGTGCCTTTAAGGCGTTGTGTGTATTAACTTGTTGCGATTCGTTTGAGCCGCTACGTGCAAACTTGAATCGCAGTTCTGAGCCTAACCCGCGCAAGCTGGATGACTGCGTTATGCACATCATGCCTAGAAGTGCCTGTAAGGCTTTGTGTGTATTAACTTGTTGCGATTCGTTTGAGCCGCTACGTGCAAACTTGATTCGCAGTTCTGAGCCTAACCCGCGCAAGCTGGATGACCACGTTTTCACATCATGCCTAAAAGTGCCTTTAAGGCGTTGTGTGTATTAACTTGTTGCGATTCGTTTGAGCCGCTACGTGCAAACTTGAATCACAGTTCTGAGCCTAACCCGCGCAAGCTGGAAGACCGCGTCATGCACATCAAGCCTAGCAGTGCCTGTAAGGCTTTGTGTGTATTAACTTGTTGCGATTCGCTTTAGCCGCTATTTGCGAACTTGAATCGCAGTTCTCAGCCTAACCCGCGCAAGCTGGATGACCTCGTTTTTCACATCATGCCTAGAAGTGCCTGTAAGGCTTTGTGTGTATTAACTTGTTGCGATTCGCTTTAGCCGCTATGTGCGAACTTGAATCGCAGTTCTGAGCCTAACCCGCGCAAGCTGGGTGACAGCGTTATGCAAATCATGCCTAGAAGTGCCTTTAAGGCGTTGTGTGTATTAACTTGTTGCGATTCGTTTGAGCCGCTACGTGCAAACTTGAATCGCAGTTCTGAGCCTAACCCGCGCAAGCTGGATGACCTCGTTTTTCACATCATGCCTAAAAGTGCCTGTAAGGCTTTGTGTGTATTAACTTGTTGCGATTCGCTTTAGCCGCTATGTGCGAACTTGAATCGCAGTTGTCAGCCTAACCCGCGCAAGCTGGATGACCACGTATTGCACAACATGCCTAGAAGTGCCTGTAAGGCGTTGTGTGTATTAACTTGTTGCGATTCGTTTGAGCCGCTACGTACAAACTTGAATCGCAGTTCTGAGCCTAACCCGCGCAAGCTGGGTGACAGCGTTATGCAAATCATGCCTAGAAGTGCCTTTAAGGCGTTGTGTGTATTAACTTGTTGCGATTCGTTTGAGCCGCTACGTGCAAACTTGAATCGCAGTTCTGAGCCTAACCCGCGCAAGCTGGATGACCGCGTTATGCACATCATGCCTAGAAGTGCCTGTAAGGCTTTGTGTGTATTAACTTGTTGCGATTCGTTTGAGCCGCTACGTGCAAACTTGATTCGCAGTTCTGAGCCTAACCAGCGCAAGCTGGATGACCACGTTTTCACATCATGCCTAAAAGTGCCTTTAAGGAGTTGTGTGTATTAACTTGTTGCGATTCGTTTGAGCCGCTACGTGCAAACTTGAATCGCAGTTCTGAGCCTAACCCGCGCAAGCTGGATGACAGCTTCATGCACATCATGCCTAGAAGTGCCTGTAAGGCTTTGTGTGTATTAACTTTTTGCGATTCGCTTTAGCCGCTATTTGCGAACTTGAATCGCAGTTCTCAGCCTAACCCGCGCAAGCTGGATGACCTCGTTTTTCACATCATGCCTAAAAGTGCCTGTAAGGCTTTGTGTGTATTAACTTGTTGCGATTCGCTTTAGCCGCTATGTGCGAACTTGAATCGCAGTTCTCAGCCTAACCCGCGCAAGCTGGATGACCACGTTTTGCACATCATGCCTAGAAGTGCCTGTAAGGCTTTGTGTATATTAACTTGTTGCGATTCGTTTGAGCCGCTACGTGCAAACTTGAATCGCAGTTCTGAGGCTAACCCGCGCAAGCTGGATGACCACGTTTTGCACATCATGCCTAAAAGTGCCTTTAAGGCGTTGTGTGTATTAACTTGTTGCGGTTCGTTTGAGCCGCTACGTGCAAACTTGAATCGCAGTTCTGAGCCTAACCCGCGCAAGCTGGATGACCACGTTTTGCACATCATGCCTAAAAGTGCCTTTAAGGCGTTGTGTGTATTAACTTGTTGCGATTCGTTTGAGCCGCTACGTGCAAACTTGAATCGCAGTTCTGAGCCTAACCCGCGCAAGCTGGATGACTGCGTTATGCACATCATGCCTAGAAGTGCCTGTAAGGCTTTGTGTGTATTAACTTGTTGCGATTCGTTTGAGCCGCTACGTGCAAACTTCATTCGCAGTTCTGAGCCTAACCCGCGCAAGCTGGATGACCACGTTTTCACATCATGCCTAAAAGTGCCTTTAAGGCGTTGTGTGTATTAACTTGTTGCGATTCGTTTGAGCCGCTACGTGCAAACTTGAATCGCAGTTCTGAGCCTAACCCGCGCAAGCTGGATGACCGCGTCATGCACATCAAGCCTAGAAGTGCCTGTAAGGCTTTGTGTGTATTAACTTGTTGCGATTCGCTTTAGCCTCTATTTGCGAACTTGAATCGCAGTTCTCAGCCTAACCCGCGCAAGCTGGATGACCTCGTTTTTCACATCATGCCTAGAAGTGCCTGTAAGGCTTTGTGTGTATTAACTTGTTGCGATTCGCTTTAGCCGCTATGTGCGAACTTGAATCGCAGTTCTCAGCCTAACCCGCGCAAGCTGGACGACCTCGTTTTGCACATCATGCCTAAAAGTGCCTTTAAGGCGTTGTGTGTATTAACTTGTTGCGATTCGTTTGAGCCGCTACGTGCAAACTTGAATCGCAGTTCTGAGGCTAACCCGCGCAAGCTGGATGACCACGTTTTGCACATCATGCTAAAAGTGCCTTTAGGGCGTTGTGTGTATTAACTTGTTGCGATTCGTTTGAGCCGCTACGTGCAAACTTGAATCGCAGTTCTGAGCCTAACCCGCGCAAGCTGGATGACCGCGTCATGCACATCATGCCTAGAAGAGCCTGTAAGGCTTTGTGTGTATTAACTTGTTGCTATTCGCTTTAGCCGCTATGTGCGAACTTGAATCGCAGTTCTCAGCCTAACCCGCGCAAGCTGGATGACCTCGTTTTTCACATCATGCCTAAAAGTGCCTGTAAGGCTTTGTGTGTATTAACTTGTTGCGATTCGCTTTAGCCGCTATGTGCGAACTTGAATCGCAGTTCTGAGCCTAACCCGCGCAAGCTGGATGACCGCGTTTTGCACATAATGCCTAAAAGTGCCTGTAAGGCGTTGTGTGTAATAACTTGTTGCGATTCGTTTGAGCCGCTACGTGCAAACTTGAATCGCAGTTCTGAGGCTAACCCGCGCAAGCTGGATGACCACGTTTTGCACATCATGCCTAAAAGTGCCTTTAAGGCGTTGTGTGTATTAACTTGTTGCGATTCGTTTGAGCCGCTACGTGCAAACTTGAATCGCATTTCTGAGCCTAACCCGCGCAAGCTGGATGACCGCGTTATGCACATCATGTCTAGAAGTGCCTGTAAGGCTTTGTGTGTATTAACTTGTTGCGATTCGCTTTAGCCGCTATGTGCGAACTTGAATCGCAGTTCTCAGCCTAACCCGCGCAAGCTGGATGACCTCGTTTTGCACATCATGCCTAGAAGTGCCTGTAAGGCTTTGTGTGTATTAACTTGTTGCGATTCGTTTGAGCCGCTACGTGCAAACTTGAATCGCAGTTCTGAGGCTAACCCGCGCAAGCTGGATGACCGCGTTATGCACATCATGCCTAGAAGTGCCTGTAAGGCTTTGTGTATATTAACTTTTTGCGATTCGCTTTAGCCGCTATGTGCGAACTTGAATCGCAGTTCTCAGCCTAACCCGCGCAAGCTGGATGACCGCGTTATGCACATCCTGCCTAGAAGTGCCTGTAAGGCTTTGTGTGTATTAACTTGTTGCGATTCGCTTTAGCCGCTATGTGCGAACTTGAATCGCAGTTCTGTACCTAACCCGCGCAGCTTGAGTGACGCCTATTTGCACATCATGCCTAAAAGTGCCTGTAAGACGTTGTGTGTATTAACTTGTTGCGATTCGCTTTAGCCACTATGTGCGAACTTGAATCGCAGTTCTGAGCCTAACCCGCGGAAGCTGGATGACCGCGTTATGCACATCATGCCTGGAAGTGCCTGTAAGGCTTTGAGTGTATTAACTTGTTGCGGTTCGTTTGAGCCGCTACGTGCAAACTTGAATCGCAGTTCTGAGCCTAACCCGCGCAAGCTGGATGACCACGTTTTTCACATCATGCCTAAAAGTGCCTTTAAGGCGTTGTGTGTATTAACTTGTTGCGATTCGTTTGAGCCGCTACGTGCAAACTTGAATCGCAGTTTTGAGCCTAACCCGCGGAAGCTGGATGACCGCGTTATGCACATCATGCCTGGAAGTGCCTGTAAGGCTTTGAGTGTATTAACTTGTTGCGGTTCGTTTGAGCCGCTACGTGCAAACTTGAATCGCAGTTCTGAGCCTAACCCGCGCAAGCTGGATGACCACGTTTTTCACATCATGCCTAAAAGTGCCTTTAAGGCGTTGTGTGTATTAACTTGTTGCGGTTCGTTTGAGCCGCTACGTGCAAACTTGAATCGCAGTTCTGAGCATAACCCGCGCAAGCTGGATGACCACGTTTTGCACATCATGCCTAAAAGTGCCTTTAAGGCGTTGTGTGTATTAACTTGTTGCGATTCGTTTGAGCCGCTACGTGCAAACTTGAATCGCAGTTCTGAGCCTAACCCGCGCAAGCTGGATGACTGCGTTATGCACATCATGCCTAGAAGTGCCTGTAAGGCTTTGTGCGTATTAACTTGTTGCGATTCGTTTGAGCCGCTACGTGCAAACTTGATTCGCAGTTCTGAGCCTAACCCGCGCAAGCTGGATGACCACGTTTTCACATCATGCCTAAAAGTGCCTTTAAGGCGTTGTGTGTATTAACTTGTTGCGATTCGTTTGAGCCGCTACGTGCAAACTTGAATCGCAGTTCTGAGCCTAACCCGCGCAAGCTGGATGACCTCGTTTTTCACATCATGCCTAAAAGTGCCTGTAAGGCTTTGTGTGTATTAACTTGTTGCGATTCGCTTTAGCCGCTATGTGCGAACTTGAATCGCAGTTGTCAGCCTAACCCGCGCAAGCTGGATGACCACGTATTGCACAACATGCCTAGAAGTGCCTGTAAGGCGTTGTGTGTATTAACTTGTTGCGATTCGTTTGAGCCGCTACGTACAAACTTGAATCGCAGTTCTGAGCCTAACCCGCGCAAGCTGGGTGACAGCGTTATGCAAATCATGCCTAGAAGTGCCTTTAAGGCGTTGTGTGTATTAACTTGTTGCGATTCGTTTGAGCCGCTACGTGCAAACTTGAATCGCAGTTCTGAGCCTAACCCGCGCAAGCTGGATGACCGCGTTATGCACATCATGCCTAGAAGTGCCTGTAAGGCTTTGTGTGTATTAACTTGTTGCGATTCGTTTGAGCCGCTACGTGCAAACTTGATTCGCAGTTCTGAGCCTAACCAGCGCAAGCTGGATGACCACGTTTTCACATCATGCCTAAAAGTGCCTTTAAGGAGTTGTGTGTATTAACTTGTTGCGATTCGTTTGAGCCGCTACGTGCAAACTTGAATCGCAGTTCTGAGCCTAACCCGCGCAAGCTGGATGACAGCTTCATGCACATCATGCCTAGAAGTGCCTGTAAGGCTTTGTGTGTATTAACTTTTTGCGATTCGCTTTAGCCGCTATTTGCGAACTTGAATCGCAGTTCTCAGCCTAACCCGCGCAAGCTGGATGACCTCGTTTTTCACATCATGCCTAAAAGTGCCTGTAAGGCTTTGTGTGTATTAACTTGTTGCGATTCGCTTTAGCCGCTATGTGCGAACTTGAATCGCAGTTCTCAGCCTAACCCGCGCAAGCTGGATGACCACGTTTTGCACATCATGCCTAGAAGTGCCTGTAAGGCTTTGTGTATATTAACTTGTTGCGATTCGTTTGAGCCGCTACGTGCAAACTTGAATCGCAGTTCTGAGGCTAACCCGCGCAAGCTGGATGACCACGTTTTGCACATCATGCCTAAAAGTGCCTTTAAGGCGTTGTGTGTATTAACTTGTTGCGGTTCGTTTGAGCCGCTACGTGCAAACTTGAATCGCAGTTCTGAGCCTAACCCGCGCAAGCTGGATGACCACGTTTTGCACATCATGCCTAAAAGTGCCTTTAAGGCGTTGTGTGTATTAACTTGTTGCGGTTCGTTTGAGCCGCTACGTGCAAACTTGAATCGCATTTCTGAGCCTAACCCGCGCAAGCTGGATGACCGCGTTATGCACATCATGTCTAGAAGTGCCTGTAAGGCTTTGTGTGTATTAACTTGTTGCGATTCGCTTTAGCCGCTATGTGCGAACTTGAATCGCAGTTCTCAGCCTAACCCGCGCAAGCTGGATGACCTCGTTTTGCACATCATGCCTAGAAGTGCCTGTAAGGCTTTGTGTGTATTAACTTGTTGCGATTCGTTTGAGCCGCTACGTGCAAACTTGAATCGCAGTTCTGAGGCTAACCCGCGCAAGCTGGATGACCGCGTTATGCACATCATGCCTAGAAGTGCCTGTAAGGCTTTGTGTATATTAACTTTTTGCGATTCGCTTTAGCCGCTATGTGCGAACTTGAATCGCAGTTCTCAGCCTAACCCGCGCAAGCTGGATGACCGCGTTATGCACATCCTGCCTAGAAGTGCCTGTAAGGCTTTGTGTGTATTAACTTGTTGCGATTCGCTTTAGCCGCTATGTGCGAACTTGAATCGCAGTTCTGTACCTAACCCGCGCAGCTTGAGTGACGCCTATTTGCACATCATGCCTAAAAGTGCCTGTAAGACGTTGTGTGTATTAACTTGTTGCGATTCGCTTTAGCCACTATGTGCGAACTTGAATCGCAGTTCTGAGCCTAACCCGCGCAAGCTGGATGACCACGTTTTGCACATCATGCCTAAAAGTGCCTTTAAGGCGTTGTGTGTATTAACTTGTTGCGATTCGTTTGAGCCGCTACGTGCAAACTTGAATCGCAGTTTTGAGCCTAACCCGCGGAAGCTGGATGACCGCGTTATGCACATCATGCCTAGAAGTGCCTGTAAGGCTTTGAGTGTATTAACTTGTTGCGGTTCGTTTGAGCCGCTACGTGCAAACTTGAATCGCAGTTCTGAGCCTAACCCGCGCAAGCTGGATGACCACGTTTTTCACATCATGCCTAAAAGTGCCTTTAAGGCGTTGTGTGTATTAACTTGTTGCGGTTCGTTTGAGCCGCTACGTGCAAACTTGAATCGCAGTTCTGAGCATAACCCGCGCAAGCTGGATGACCACGTTTTGCACATCATGCCTAAAAGTGCCTTTAAGGCGTTGTGTGTATTAACTTGTTGCGATTCGTTTGAGCCGCTACGTGCAAACTTGAATCGCAGTTCTGAGCCTAACCCGCGCAAGCTGGATGACTGCGTTATGCACATCATGCCTAGAAGTGCCTGTAAGGCTTTGTGTGTATTAACTTGTTGCGATTCGTTTGAGCCGCTACGTGCAAACTTGAATCACAGTTCTGAGCCTAACCCGCGCAAGCTGGAAGACCGCGTCATGCACATCAAGCCTAGCAGTGCCTGTAAGGCTTTGTGTGTATTAACTTGTTGCGATTCGCTTTAGCCGCTATTTGCGAACTTGAATCGCAGTTCTCAGCCTAACCCGCGAGAGCTGGATGACCTCGTTTTTCACATCATGCCTAGAAGTGCCTGTAAGGCTTTGTGTGTATTAACTTGTTGCGATTCGCTTTAGCCGCTATGTGCGAACTTGAATCGCAGTTCTGAGCCTAACCCGCGCAAGCTGGGTGACAGCGTTATGCAAATCATGCCTAGAAGTGCCTTTAAGGCGTTGTGTGTATTAACTTGTTGCGATTCGTTTGAGCCGCTACGTGCAAACTTGAATCGCAGTTCTGAGCCTAACCCGCGCAAGCTGGATGACCGCGTTATGCACATCATGCCTAGAAGTGCCTGTAAGGCTTTGTGTGTATTAACTTGTTGCGATTCGTTTGAGCAGCTACGTGCAAACTTGATTCGCAGTTCTGAGCCTAACCAGCGCAAGCTGGATGACCACGTTTTCACATCATGCCTAAAAGTGCCTTTAAGGAGTTGTGTGTATTAACTTGTTGCGATTCGTTTGAGCCGCTACGTGCAAACTTGAATCGCAGTTCTGAGCCTAACCCGCGCAAGCTGGATGACAGCTTCATGCACATCATGCCTAGAAGTGCCTGTAAGGCTTTGTGTGTATTAACTTTTTGCGATTCGCTTTAGCCGCTATTTGCGAACTTGAATCGCAGTTCTCAGCCTAACCCGCGCAAGCTGGATGACCTCGTTTTTCACATCATGCCTAAAAGTGCCTGTAAGGCTTTGTGTGTATTAACTTGTTGCGATTCGCTTTAGCCGCTATGTGCGAACTTGAATCGCAGTTCTCAGCCTAACCCGCGCAAGCTGGATGACCACGTTTTGCACATCATGCCTAGAAGTGCCTGTAAGGCTTTGTGTATATTAACTTGTTGCGATTCGTTTGAGCCGCTACGTGCAAACTTGAATCGCAGTTCTGAGGCTAACCCGCGCAAGCTGGATGACCACGTTTTGCACAACATGCCTAAAAGTGACTTTAAGGCGTTGTGTGTATTAACTTGTTGCGATTCGTTTGAGCCGCTACGTGCAAACTTGAATCGCAGTTCTGAGCCTAACCCGCGCAAGCTGGATGACCGCGTTATGCACATCATGCCTAGAAGTGCCTGTAAGGCTTTGTGTGTATTAACTTGTTGCGATTCGCTTTAGCCGCTATGTGCGAACTTGAATCGCAGTTCTCAGCCTAACCCGCGCAAGCTGGATGACCTCGTTTTGCACATCATGCCTAAAAGTGCCTTTAAGGCGTTGTGTGTATTAACTTGTTGCGATTCGTTTGAGCCGCTACGTGCAAACTTGAATCGCAGTTCTGAGGCTAACCCGCGCAAGCTGGATGACCACGTTTTGCACATCATGCCTAAAAGTGCCTTTAAGGCGTTGTGTGTATTAACTTGTTGCGATTCGTTTGAGCCGCTACGTGCAAACTTGAATCGCAGTTCTGAGCCTAACCCGCGCAAGCTGGATGACCGCGTCATGCACATCATGCCTAGAAGTGCCTGTAAGGCTTTGTGTGTATTAACTTGTTGCGATTCGCTTTAGCCGCTATGTGCGAACTTGAATCGCAGTTCTCAGCCTAACCCGCGCGAGCTGGATGACCTCGTTTTTCACATAATGCCTAAAAGTGCCTGTAAGGCGTTGTGTGTATTAACTTGTTGCGATTCGTTTGAGCCGCTACGTGCAAACTTGAATCGCAGTTCTGAGCCTAACCAGCGCAAGCTGGATGACCGCGTTATGCACATCATGCCTAGAAGTGCCTGTAAGGCTTTGTGTGTATTAACTTGTTGCGATTCGTTTGAGCCGCTACGTGCAAACTTGAATCGCAGTTCTGAGCCTAACCCGCGCAAGCTGGGTGACAGCGTTATGCAAATCATGCCTAGAAGTGCCTGTAAGGCTTTGTGTCTATTAACTTGTTGCGATTCGCTTTAGCCGCTATGTGCGAACTTGAATCGCAGTTCTGTACCTAACCCGCGCAGCTTGAGTGACGCCTATTTGCCCATCATGCCTAAAAGTGCCTGTAAGGCGTTGTGTGTATAACTTGTTGCGATTCGCTTTAGCCACTATGTGCGAACTTGAATCGCAGTTCTGAGCCTAACCCGCGCAAGCTGGATGACCACGTTTTGCACATCATGCCTAAAAGTGCCTTTAAAGCGTTGTGTGTATTAACTTGTTGCGATTCGTTTGAGCCGCTACGTGCAAACTTGAATCGCAGTTCTGAGCCTAACCCGCGCAAGCTGGATGACCGCGTTTTGCACATAATGCCTAAAAGTGCCTGTAAGGCGTTGTGTGTATTAACTTGTTGCGATTCGTTTGAGCCGCTACGTGCAAACTTGAATCGCAGTTCTGAGCCTAACCCGCGCAAGCTGGATGACCGCGTTATGCACATGATGCCTAGAAGTGCCTGTAAGGCTTGGTGTGTATTAACTTGTTGCGATTCGTTTGAGCCGCTACGTGCAAACTTGAATCGCAGTTCTGAGCCTAACACGCGCAAGCTGGATGACCACGTTTTGCATATCATGCCTAAAAGTGCCTTTAAGGCGTTGTGTGTATTAACTTGTTGCGATTCGTTTGAGCCGCTACGTGCAAACTTGAATCGCAGTTCTGAGCCTAACCCGCGCAAGCTGGGTGACAGCGTTATGCAAATCATGCCTAGAAGTGCCTGTAAGGCGTTGTGTGTATTAACTTGTTGCGATTCGTTTGAGCCGCTACGTGCAAACTTGAATCGCAGTTCTGAGCCTAACCCGCGCAAGCTGGGTGACAGCGTTATGCAAATCATGCCTAGAAGTGCCTTTAAGGCGTTGTGTGTATTAACTTGTTGCGATTCGTTTGAGCCGCTACGTGCAAACTTGAATCGCAGTTCTCAGCCTAACCCGCGCAAGCTGGATGACCTCGTTTTTCACATCATGCCTAAAAGTGCCTGTAAGGCTTTGTGTGTATTAACTTGTTGCGATTCGCTTTAGCCGCTATGTGCGAACTTGAATCGCAGTTCTCAGCCTAACCCGCGCAAGCTGGATGACCACGTTTTGCACATCATGCCTAGAAGTGCCTGTAAGGCTTTGTGTGTATTAACTTGTTGCGATTCGTTTGAGCCGCTACGTGCAAACTTGAATCGCAGTTCTGAGGCTAACCCGCGCAAGCTGGATGACCACGTTTTGTACATCATGCCTAAAAGTGCCTTTAAGGCGTTGTGTGTATTAACTTGTTGCGATTCGTTTGAGCCGCTACGTGCAAACTTGAATCGCAGTTCTGAGCCTAACCCGCGCAAGCTGGATGACCGCGTTATGCACATCATGCCTAGAAGTGCCTGTAAGGCTTTGTGTGTATTAACTTGTTGCGATTCGCTTTAGCCGCTATGTGCGAACTTGAATCGCAGTTCTCAGCCTAACCCGCGCAAGCTGGATGACCACGTTTTGCACATCATGCCTAAAAGTGCCTTTAAAGCGTTGTGTGTATTAACTTGTTGCGATTCGTTTGAGCCGCTACGTGCAAACTTGAATCGCAGTTCTGAGCCTAACCCGTGCAAGCTGGATGACCTCGTTTTGCACATAATGCCTAAAAGTGCCTGTAAGGCGTTGTGTGTATTAACTTGTTTCGATTCGTTTGAGCTGCTACGTGCAAACTTGAATCGCAATTCTGAGCCTAACCCGCGCAAGCTGGATGACCGCGTTATGCACACCATGCCTAGAAGTGCCTGTAAGGCTTTGTGTGTATTAACTTGTTGCGATTCGTTTGAGCCGCTACGTGCAAACTTGATTCGCAGTTCTGAGCCTAACCCGCGCAAGCTGGATGACCACGTTTTGCACATCATGCCTAAAAGTGCCTTTAAGGCGTTGTGTGTATTAACTTGTTGCGATTCGTTTGAGCCGCTACGTGCAAACTTGAATCGCAGTTCTGAGCCTAACCCGCGCAAGCTGGATGACCGCGTTATGCACATCATGCCTAGAAGTGCCTGTAAGGCTTTGTGTGTATTAACTTGTTGCGATTCGCTTTAGCCGCTATGTGCGAACTTGAATCGCAGTTCTCAGCCTAACCCGCGCAAGCTGGATGACCTCGTTTTGCACATCATGCCTAAAAGTGCCTTTAAGGCGTTGTGTGTATTAACTTGTTGCGATTCGTTTGAGCCGCTATGTGCGAACTTGAATCGCAGTTCTCAGCCTAACCCGCGCAAGCTGGATGACCGCGTTATGCACACCATGCCTAAAAGTGCCTGTAAGGCTTTGTGTGTATTAACTTGTTGCGATTCGCTTTAGCCGCTATGTGCGAACTTGAATCGCAGTTCTCAGCCTAACCCACGCAAGCTGGATGACCACGTTTTGCACATCATGCCTAAAAGTGCCTTTAAAGCATTGTGTGTATTAACTTGTTGCGATTCGTTTGAGCCCCTACGTGCAAACTTGAATCGCAGTTCTGAGCCTAACCCGCGCAAGCTGGATGACCTCGTTTTGCACATAATGCCTAAAAGTGCCTGTAAGGCGTTGTGTGTATTAACTTGTTGCGATTCGTTTGAGCCGCTACGTGCAAACTTGAATCGCAGTTCTGAGCCTAACCCGCGCAAGCTGGATGACCGCGTCATGCACATCATGCCTAGAAGAGCCTGTAAGGCTTTGTGTGTATTAACTTGTTGCGATTCGTTTGAGCCGCTACGTGCAAACTTGATTCGCAGTTCTGAGCCTAACCCGCGCAAGCTGGATGACCACGTTTTCACATCATGCCTAAAAGTGCCTGTAATGCGTTGTGTGTATTAACTTGTTGCGATTCGTTTGAGCCGCTACGTGCAAACTTGAATCGCAGTTCTGAGCCTAACCCGCGCAAGCTGGATGACCGCGTCATGCACATCATGCCTAGAAGTGCCTGTAAGGCTTTGTGTGTATTAACTTGTTGCGATTCGGTTTAGCCGCTATGTGCGAACTTGAATCGCAGTTCTCAGCCTAACCCGCGCAAGCTGGATGACCTCGTTTTGCACATCATGCCTAAAAGTGCCTTTAAGGCGTTGTGTGTATTAACTTGTTGCGATTCGTTTGAGCCGCTACGTGCAAACTTGAATCGCAGTTCTGAGCCTAACCCGCGCAAGCTGGATGACCGCGTTATGCACATCATGCCTAGAAGTGCCTGTAAGGCTTTGTGTGTATTAACTTGTTGCGACTCGCTTTAGCCGCTATGTGCGAACTTGAATCGCAGTTCTCAGCCTAACCCGCGCAAGCTGGATGACCTCGTTTTGCACATCATGCCTAAAAGTGCCTGTAAGGCTTTGTGTGTATTAACTTGTTGCGATTCGCTTTAGCCGCTATGTGCGAACTTGAGTCGCAGTTCTCAGCATAACCCGCGCAAGCTGGATGACCACGTTTTGCACATCATGCCTAGAAGTGCCTGTAAGGCTTTGTGTGTATTAACTTGTTGCGATTCCTTTGAGCCGCTACGTGCAAACTTGAATCGCAGTTCTGAGCCTAACCCGCGCAAGCTGGATGACCGCGTCATGCACATCATGCCTAGAAGAGCCTGTAAGGCTTTGTGTGTATTAACTTGTTGCGATTCGTTTGAGCCGCTACGTGCAAACTTGATTCGCAGTTCTGAGCCTAACCAGCGCAAGCTGGATGACCGCGTTTTCACATCATGCCTAAAAGTGCCTGTAAGGCTTTGTGTGTATTAACTTGTTGCGATTCGTTTGAGCCGCTACGTGCAAACTTGATTCGCAGTTCTGAGCCTAACCAGCGCAAGCTGGATGACCACGTTTTCACATCATGCCTAAAAGTGCCTTTAAGGAGTTGTGTGTATTAACTTGTTGCGATTCGTTTGAGCCGCTACGTGCAAACTTGAATCGCAGTTCTGAGCCTAACCCGCGCAAGCTGGATGACAGCTTCATGCACATCATGCCTAGAAGTGCCTGTAAGGCTTTGTGTGTATTAACTTTTTGCGATTCGCTTTAGCCGCTATTTGCGAACTTGAATCGCAGTTCTCAGCCTAACCCGCGCAAGCTGGATGACCACGTTTTGCACATCATGCCTAGAAGTGCCTGTAAGGCTTTGTGTATATTAACTTGTTGCGATTCGTTTGAGCCGCTACGTGCAAACTTGAATCGCAGTTCTGAGGCTAACCCGCGCAAGCTGGATGACCACGTTTTGCACAACATGCCTAAAAGTGACTTTAAGGCGTTGTGTGTATTAACTTGTTGCGATTCGTTTGAGCCGCTACGTGCAAACTTGAATCGCAGTTCTGAGCCTAACCCGCGCAAGCTGGATGACCGCGTTATGCACATCATGCCTAGAAGTGCCTGTAAGGCTTTGTGTGTATTAACTTGTTGGGATTCGCTTTAGCCGCTATGTGCGAACTTGAATCGCAGTTCTCAGCCTAACCCGCGCAAGCTGGATGACCTCGTTTTGCACATCATGCCTAAAAGTGCCTTTAAGGCGTTGTGTGTATTAACTTGTTGCGATTCGTTTGAGCCGCTACGTGCAAACTTGAATCGCAGTTCTGAGGCTAACCCGCGCAAGCTGGATGACCACGTTTTGCACATCATGCCTAAAAGTGCCTTTAAGGCGTTGTGTGTATTAACTTGTTGCGATTCGTTTGAGCCGCTACGTGCAAACTTGAATCGCAGTTCTGAGCCTAACCCCCGCAAGCTGGATGACCGCGTCATGCACATCATGCCTAGAAGTGCCTGTAAGGCTTTGTGTGTATTAACTTGTTGCGATTCGCTTTAGCCGCTATGTGCGAACTTGAATCGCAGTTCTCAGCCTAACCCGCGCGAGCTGGATGACCTCGTTTTTCACATCATGCCTAAAAGTGCCTGTAAGGCTTTGTGTGTATTAACTTGTTGCGATTCGCTTTAGCCGCTATGTGCGAACTTGAATCGCAGTTCTCAGCCTAACCCGCGCAAGCTGGATGACCTCGTTTTTCACATCATGCCTAAAAGTGCCTGTAAGGCTTTGTGTGTATTAACTTGTTGCGATTCGCTTTAGCCGCTATGTGCGAACTTGAATCGCAGTTCTGTACCTAACCCGCGCAGCTTGAGTGACGCCTATTTGCCCATCATGCCTAAAAGTGCCTGTAAGGCGTTGTGTGTATAACTTGTTGCGATTCGCTTTAGCCACTATGTGCGAACTTGAATCGCAGTTCTGAGCCTAACCCGCGCAAGCTGGATGACCACGTTTTGCACATCATGCCTAAAAGTGCCTTTAAGGCGTTGTGTGTATTACCTTGTTGCGATTCGTTTGAGCCGCTACGTGCAAACTTGAATCGCAGTTCTGAGCCTAACCCGCGGAAGCTGGATGACCGCGTTATGGACATCATGCCTAGAAGTGCCTGTAAGGCTTTGAGTGTATTAACTTGTTGCGGTTCGTTTGAGCCGCTACGTGCAAACTTGAATCGCAGTTCTGAGCCTAACCCGCGCAAGCTGGATGACCGCGTCATGCACATCATGCCTAGAAGTGCCTGTAAGGCTTTGTGTGTATTAACTTGTTGCGATTCGCTTTAGCCGCTATGTGCGAACTTGAATCGCAGTTCTCAGCCTAACCCGCGCAAGCTGGATGACCTCGTTTTTCACATCATGCCTAAAAGTGCCTGTAAGGCTTTGTGTGTATTAACTTGTTGCGATTCGCTTTAGCCGCTATGTGCGAACTTGAATCGCAGTTCTGAGCCTTATTCGCGCAAGCTGGATGACCGCGTTTTGCACATAATGCCTAAAAGTGCCTGTAAGGCGTTGTGTGTATTAACTTGTTGCGATTCGTTTGAGCCGCTACGTGCAAACTTGAATCGCAGTTCTGAGCCTAACCCGCGCAAGCTGGATGACCGCGTTATGCACATCATGCCTAGAAGTGCCTGTAAGGCTTTGTGTGTATTAACTTGTTGCGATTCGTTTGAGCCGCTACGTGCAAACTTGATTCGCAGTTCTGAGCCTAACCCGCGCAAGCTGGATGACCGCGTTATGCACATCATGCCTAGAAGTGCCTGTAAGGCTTTGTGTGTATTAACTTGTTGCGATTCGCTTTAGCCGCTATGTGCGAACTTGAATCGCAGTTCTCAGCCTAACCCGCGCAAGCTGGATGACCTCGTTTTTCACATCATGCCTAAAAGTGCCTGTAAGGCTTTGTGTGTATTAACTTGTTGCGATTCGCTTTAGCCGCTATGTGCGAACTTGAATCGCAGTTCTCAGCCAACCCGCGCAAGCTGGATGACCACGTTTTGCACATCATGCCTAAAAGTGCCTTTAAAGCGTTGTGTGTATTAACTTGTTGCGATTCGTTTGAGCCGCTACGTGCAAACTTGAATCGCAGTTCTGAGCCTAACCCGCGCAAGCTGGATGACCGCGTTTTGCACATAATGCCTAAAAGTGCCTGTAAGGCGTTGTGTGTATTAACTTGTTGCGATTCGTTTGAGCCGCTACGTGCAAACTTGAATCGCAGTTCTGAGCCTAACCCGCGCAAGCTGGATGACCGCGTTATGCACATGATGCCTAGAAGTGCCTGTAAGGCTTGGTGTGTATTAACTTGTTGCGATTCGTTTGAGCCGCTACGTGCAAACTTGAATCGCAGTTCTGAGCCTAACCCGCGCAAGCTGGATGACCACGTTTTGCATATCATGCCTAAAAGTGCCTTTAAGGCGTTGTGTGTATTAACTTGTTGTGATTCGTTTGAGCCGCTACGTGCAAACTTGAATCGCAGTTCTGAGCCTAACCCGCGCAAGCTGGGTGACAGCGTTATGCAAATCATGCCTAGAAGTGCCTGTAAGGCGTTGTGTGTATTAACTTGTTGCGATTCGCTTTAGCCGCTATGTGCGAACTTGAATCGCAGTTCTCAGCCTAACCCGCGCGAGCTGGATGACCTCGTTTTTCACATCATGCCTAAAAGTGCCTGTAAGGCTTTGTGTGTATTAACTTGTTGCGATTCGCTTTAGCCGCTATGTGCGAACTTGAATCGCAGTTCTCAGCCTAACCCGCGCAAGCTGGATGACCTCGTTTTTCACATCATGCCTAAAAGTGCCTGTAAGGCTTTGTGTGTATTAACTTGTTGCGATTCGCTTTAGCCGCTATGTGCGAACTTGAATCGCAGTTCTGTACCTAACCCGCGCAGCTTGAGTGACGCCTATTTGCCCATCATGCCTAAAAGTGCCTGTAAGGCGTTGTGTGTATAACTTGTTGCGATTCGCTTTAGCCACTATGTGCGAACTTGAATCGCAGTTCTGAGCCTAACCCGCGCAAGCTGGATGACCACGTTTTGCACATCATGCCTAAAAGTGCCTTTAAGGCGTTGTGTGTATTACCTTGTTGCGATTCGTTTGAGCCGCTACGTGCAAACTTGAATCGCAGTTCTGAGCCTAACCCGCGGAAGCTGGATGACCGCGTTATGGACATCATGCCTAGAAGTGCCTGTAAGGCTTTGAGTGTATTAACTTGTTGCGGTTCGTTTGAGCCGCTACGTGCAAACTTGAATCGCAGTTCTGAGCCTAACCCGCGCAAGCTGGATGACCGCGTCATGCACATCATGCCTAGAAGTGCCTGTAAGGCTTTGTGTGTATTAACTTGTTGCGATTCGCTTTAGCCGCTATGTGCGAACTTGAATCGCAGTTCTCAGCCTAACCCGCGCAAGCTGGATGACCTCGTTTTTCACATCATGCCTAAAAGTGCCTGTAAGGCTTTGTGTGTATTAACTTGTTGCGATTCGCTTTAGCCGCTATGTGCGAACTTGAATCGCAGTTCTGAGCCTTATTCGCGCAAGCTGGATGACCGCGTTTTGCACATAATGCCTAAAAGTGCCTGTAAGGCGTTGTGTGTATTAACTTGTTGCGATTCGTTTGAGCCGCTACGTGCAAACTTGAATCGCAGTTCTGAGCCTAACCCGCGCAAGCTGGATGACCGCGTTATGCACATCATGCCTAGAAGTGCCTGTAAGGCTTTGTGTGTATTAACTTGTTGCGATTCGTTTGAGCCGCTACGTGCAAACTTGATTCGCAGTTCTGAGCCTAACCCGCGCAAGCTGGATGACCGCGTTATGCACATCATGCCTAGAAGTGCCTGTAAGGCTTTGTGTGTATTAACTTGTTGCGATTCGCTTTAGCCGCTATGTGCGAACTTGAATCGCAGTTCTCAGCCTAACCCGCGCAAGCTGGATGACCTCGTTTTTCACATCATGCCTAAAAGTGCCTGTAAGGCTTTGTGTGTATTAACTTGTTGCGATTCGCTTTAGCCGCTATGTGCGAACTTGAATCGCAGTTCTCAGCCAACCCGCGCAAGCTGGATGACCACGTTTTGCACATCATGCCTAAAAGTGCCTTTAAAGCGTTGTGTGTATTAACTTGTTGCGATTCGTTTGAGCCGCTACGTGCAAACTTGAATCGCAGTTCTGAGCCTAACCCGCGCAAGCTGGATGACCGCGTTTTGCACATAATGCCTAAAAGTGCCTGTAAGGCGTTGTGTGTATTAACTTGTTGCGATTCGTTTGAGCCGCTACGTGCAAACTTGAATCGCAGTTCTGAGCCTAACCCGCGCAAGCTGGATGACCGCGTTATGCACATGATGCCTAGAAGTGCCTGTAAGGCTTGGTGTGTATTAACTTGTTGCGATTCGTTTGAGCCGCTACGTGCAAACTTGAATCGCAGTTCTGAGCCTAACCCGCGCAAGCTGGATGACCACGTTTTGCATATCATGCCTAAAAGTGCCTTTAAGGCGTTGTGTGTATTAACTTGTTGTGATTCGTTTGAGCCGCTACGTGCAAACTTGAATCGCAGTTCTGAGCCTAACCCGCGCAAGCTGGGTGACAGCGTTATGCAAATCATGCCTAGAAGTGCCTGTAAGGCGTTGTGTGTATTAACTTGTTGCGATTCGTTTGAGCCGCTACGTGCAAACTTGAATCGCAGTTCTGAGCCTAACCCGCGCAAGCTGGGTGACAGCGTTATGCACATAATGCCTAAAAGTGCCTGTAAGGCGTTGTGTGTATTAACTTGTTGCGATTCGTTTGAGCCGCTACGTGCAAACTTGAATCGCAGTTCTGAGCCTAACCCGCGCAAGCTGGATGACCGCGTTATGCACATCATGCCTAGAAGTGCCTGTAAGGCTTTGTGTGTATTAACTTGTTGCGATTCGTTTGAGCCGCTACGTGCAAACTTGATTCGCAGTTCTGAGCCTAACCCGCGCAAGCTGGATGACCGCGTTATGCACATCATGCCTAGAAGTGCCTGTAAGGCTTTGTGTGTATTAACTTGTTGCGATTCGCTTTAGCCGCTATGTGCGAACTTGAATCGCAGTTCTCAGCCTAACCCGCGCAAGCTGGATGACCTCGTTTTTCACATCATGCCTAAAAGTGCCTGTAAGGCTTTGTGTGTATTAACTTGTTGCGATTCGCTTTAGCCGCTATGTGCGAACTTGAATCGCAGTTCTCAGCCAACCCGCGCAAGCTGGATGACCACGTTTTGCACATCATGCCTAAAAGTGCCTTTAAAGCGTTGTGTGTATTAACTTGTTGCGATTCGTTTGAGCCGCTACGTGCAAACTTGAATCGCAGTTCTGAGCCTAACCCGGCAAGCTGGATGACCGCGTTTTGCACATAATGCCTAAAAGTGCCTGTAAGGCGTTGTGTGTATTAACTTGTTGCGATTCGTTTGAGCCGCTACGTGCAAACTTGAATCGCAGTTCTGAGCCTAACCCGCGCAAGCTGGATGACCGCGTTATGCACATGATGCCTAGAAGTGCCTGTAAGGCTTGGTGTGTATTAACTTGTTGCGATTCGTTTGAGCCGCTACGTGCAAACTTGAATCGCAGTTCTGAGCCTAACCCGCGCAAGCTGGATGACCACGTTTTGCATATCATGCCTAAAAGTGCCTTTAAGGCGTTGTGTGTATTAACTTGTTGTGATTCGTTTGAGCCGCTACGTGCAAACTTGAATCGCAGTTCTGAGCCTAACCCGCGCAAGCTGGGTGACAGCGTTATGCAAATCATGCCTAGAAGTGCCTGTAAGGCGTTGTGTGTATTAACTTGTTGCGATTCGTTTGAGCCGCTACGTGCAAACTTGAATCGCAGTTCTGAGCCTAACCCGCGCAAGCTGGGTGACAGAGTTATGCAAATCATGCCTAGAAGTGCCTTTAAGGCGTTGTGTGTATTAACTTGTTGCGATTCGTTTGAGCCGCTACGTGCAAACTTGAATCGCAGTTCTCAGCCTAACCCGCGCAAGCTGGATGACCTCGTTTTTCACATCATGCCTAAAAGTGCCTGTAAGGCTTTGTGTGTATTAACTTGTTGCGATTCGCTTTAGCCGCTATGTGCGAACTTGAATCGCAGTTCTCAGCCTAACCCGCGCAAGCTGGATGACCACGTTTTGCACATCATGCCTAGAAGTGCCTGTAAGGCTTTGTGTGTATTAACTTGTTGCGATTCGTTTGAGCCGCTACGTGCAAACTTGAATCGCAGTTCTGAGCCTAACCCGCGCAAGCTGGATGACCGCGTTATGCACATCATGCCTAGAAGTGCCTGTAAGGCTTTGTGTGTATTAACTTGTTGCGATTCGCTTTAGCCGCTATGTGCGAACTTGAATCGCAGTTCTCAGCCTAACCCGCGCAAGCTGGATGACCTCGTTTTGCACATCATGCCTAAAAGTGCCTTTAAGGCGTTGTGTGTATTAACTTGTTGCGATTCGTTTGAGCCGCTATGTGCGAACTTGAATCGCAGTTCTCAGCCTAACCCGCGCAAGCTGGATGACCGCGTTATGCACACCATGCCTAAAAGTGCCTGTAAGGCTTTGTGTGTATTAACTTGTTGCGATTCGCTTTAGCCGCTATGTGCGAACTTGAATCGCAGTTCTCAGCCTAACCCACGCAAGCTGGATGACCACGTTTTGCACATCATGCCTAAAAGTGCCTTTAAAGCATTGTGTGTATTAACTTGTTGCGATTCGTTTGAGCCCCTATGTGCAAACTTGAATCGCAGTTCTGAGCCTAACCCGCGCAAGCTGGATGACCTCGTTTTGCACATAATGCCTAAAAGTGCCTGTAAGGCGTTGTGTGTATTAACTTGTTGCGATTCGTTTGAGCCGCTACGTGCAAACTTGAATCGCAGTTCTGAGCCTAACCCGCGCAAGCTGGATGACCGCGTCATGCACATCATGCCTAGAAGAGCCTGTAAGGCTTTGTGTGTATTAACTTGTTGCGATTCGTTTGAGCCGCTACGTGCAAACTTGATTCGCAGTTCTGAGCCTAACCCGCGCAAGCTGGATGACCACGTTTTCACATCATGCCTAAAAGTGCCTGTAATGCGTTGTGTGTATTAACTTGTTGCGATTCGTTTGAGCCGCTACGTGCAAACTTGAATCGCAGTTCTGAGCCTAACCCGCGCAAGCTGGATGACCGCGTCATGCACATCATGCCTAGAAGTGCCTGTAAGGCTTTGTGTGTATTAACTTGTTGCGATTCGGTTTAGCCGCTATGTGCGAACTTGAATCGCAGTTCTCAGCCTAACCCGCGCAAGCTGGATGACCTCGTTTTGCACATCATGCCTAAAAGTGCCTTTAAGGCGTTGTGTGTATTAACTTGTTGCGATTCGTTTGAGCCGCTACGTGCAAACTTGAATCGCAGTTCTGAGCCTAACCCGCGCAAGCTGGATGACCGCGTTATGCACATCATGCCTAGAAGTGCCTGTAAGGCTTTGTGTGTATTAACTTGTTGCGATTCGTTTGAGCCGCTACGTGCAAACTTGATTCGCAGTTCTGAGCCTAACCCGCGCAAGCTGGATGACCACGTTTTGCACATCATGCCTAAAAGTGCCTTTAAGGCGTTGTGTGTATTAACTTGTTGCGATTCGTTTGAGCCGCTACGTGCAAACTTGAATCGCAGTTCTGAGCCTAACCCGCGCAAGCTGGATGACCGCGTTATGCACATCATGCCTAGAAGTGCCTGTAAGGCTTTGTGTGTATTAACTTGTTGCGATTCGCTTTAGCCGCTATGTGCGAACTTGAATCGCAGTTCTCAGCCTAACCCGCGCAAGCTGGATGACCTCGTTTTGCACATCATGCCTAAAAGTGCCTTTAAGGCGTTGTGTGTATTAACTTGTTGCGATTCGTTTGAGCCGCTATGTGCGAACTTGAATCGCAGTTCTCAGCCTAACCCGCGCAAGCTGGATGACCGCGTTATGCACACCATGCCTAAAAGTGCCTGTAAGGCTTTGTGTGTATTAACTTGTTGCGATTCGCTTTAGCCGCTATGTGCGAACTTGAATCGCAGTTCTCAGCCTAACCCACGCAAGCTGGATGACCACGTTTTGCACATCATGCCTAAAAGTGCCTTTAAAGCATTGTGTGTATTAACTTGTTGCGATTCGTTTGAGCCCCTACGTGCAAACTTGAATCGCAGTTCTGAGCCTAACCCGCGCAAGCTGGATGACCTCGTTTTGCACATAATGCCTAAAAGTGCCTGTAAGGCGTTGTGTGTATTAACTTGTTGCGATTCGTTTGAGCCGCTACGTGCAAACTTGAATCGCAGTTCTGAGCCTAACCCGCGCAAGCTGGATGACCGCGTCATGCACATCATGCCTAGAAGAGCCTGTAAGGCTTTGTGTGTATTAACTTGTTGCGATTCGTTTGAGCCGCTACGTGCAAACTTGATTCGCAGTTCTGAGCCTAACCCGCGCAAGCTGGATGACCACGTTTTCACATCATGCCTAAAAGTGCCTGTAATGCGTTGTGTGTATTAACTTGTTGCGATTCGTTTGAGCCGCTACGTGCAAACTTGAATCGCAGTTCTGAGCCTAACCCGCGCAAGCTGGATGACCGCGTCATGCACATCATGCCTAGAAGTGCCTGTAAGGCTTTGTGTGTATTAACTTGTTGCGATTCGGTTTAGCCGCTATGTGCGAACTTGAATCGCAGTTCTCAGCCTAACCCGCGCAAGCTGGATGACCTCGTTTTGCACATCATGCCTAAAAGTGCCTTTAAGGCGTTGTGTGTATTAACTTGTTGCGATTCGTTTGAGCCGCTACGTGCAAACTTGAATCGCAGTTCTGAGCCTAACCCGCGCAAGCTGGATGACCGCGTTATGCACATCATGCCTAGAAGTGCCTGTAAGGCTTTGTGTGTATTAACTTGTTGCGACTCGCTTTAGCCGCTATGTGCGAACTTGAATCGCAGTTCTCAGCCTAACCCGCGCAAGCTGGATGACCTCGTTTTGCACATCATGCCTAAAAGTGCCTGTAAGGCTTTGTGTGTATTAACTTGTTTGCGATTCGCTTTAGCCGCTATGTGCGAACTTGAGTCGCAGTTCTCAGCATGACCCGCGCAAGCTGGATGACCACGTTTTGCACATCATGCCTAGAAGTGCCTGTAAGGCTTTGTGTGTATTAACTTGTTGCGATTCCTTTGAGCCGCTACGTGCAAACTTGAATCGCAGTTCTGAGCCTAACCCGCGCAAGCTGGATGACCGCGTCATGCACATCATGCCTAGAAGAGCCTGTAAGGCTTTGTGTGTATTAACTTGTTGCGATTCGTTTGAGCCGCTACGTGCAAACTTGATTCGCAGTTCTGAGCCTAACCAGCGCAAGCTGGATGACCGCGTTTTCACATCATGCCTAAAAGTGCCTGTAAGGCTTTGTGTGTATTAACTTGTTGCGATTCGTTTGAGCCGCTACGTGCAAACTTGATTCGCAGTTCTGAGCCTAACCAGCGCAAGCTGGATGACCACGTTTTCACATCATGCCTAAAAGTGCCTTTAAGGAGTTGTGTGTATTAACTTGTTGCGATTCGTTTGAGCCGCTACGTGCAAACTTGAATCGCAGTTCTGAGCCTAACCCGCGCAAGCTGGATGACAGCTTCATGCACATCATGCCTAGAAGTGCCTGTAAGGCTTTGTGTGTATTAACTTTTTGCGATTCGCTTTAGCCGCTATTTGCGAACTTGAATCGCAGTTCTCAGCCTAACCCGCGCAAGCTGGATGACCACGTTTTGCACATCATGCCTAGAAGTGCCTGTAAGGCTTTGTGTATATTAACTTGTTGCGATTCGTTTGAGCCGCTACGTGCAAACTTGAATCGCAGTTCTGAGGCTAACCCGCGCAAGCTGGATGACCACGTTTTGCACAACATGCCTAAAAGTGACTTTAAGGCGTTGTGTGTATTAACTTGTTGCGATTCGTTTGAGCCGCTACGTGCAAACTTGAATCGCAGTTCTGAGCCTAACCCGCGCAAGCTGGATGACCGCGTTATGCACATCATGCCTAGAAGTGCCTGTAAGGCTTTGTGTGTATTAACTTGTTGCGATTCGCTTTAGCCGCTATGTGCGAACTTGAATCGCAGTTCTCAGCCTAACCCGCGCAAGCTGGATGACCTCGTTTTGCACATCATGCCTAAAAGTGCCTTTAAGGCGTTGTGTGTATTAACTTGTTGCGATTCGTTTGAGCCGCTACGTGCAAACTTGAATCGCAGTTCTGAGGCTAACCCGCGCAAGCTGGATGACCACGTTTTGCACATCATGCCTAAAAGTGCCTTTAAGGCGTTGTGTGTATTAACTTGTTGCGATTCGTTTGAGCCGCTACGTGCAAACTTGAATCGCAGTTCTGAGCCTAACCCCCGCAAGCTGGATGACCGCGTCATGCACATCATGCCTAGAAGTGCCTGTAAGGCTTTGTGTGTATTAACTTGTTGCGATTCGCTTTAGCCGCTATGTGCGAACTTGAATCGCAGTTCTCAGCCTAACCCGCGCGAGCTGGATGACCTCGTTTTTCACATCATGCCTAAAAGTGCCTGTAAGGCTTTGTGTGTATTAACTTGTTGCGATTCGCTTTAGCCGCTATGTGCGAACTTGAATCGCAGTTCTCAGCCTAACCCGCGCAAGCTGGATGACCTCGTTTTTCACATCATGCCTAAAAGTGCCTGTAAGGCTTTGTGTGTATTAACTTGTTGCGATTCGCTTTAGCCGCTATGTGCGAACTTGAATCGCAGTTCTGTACCTAACCCGCGCAGCTTGAGTGACGCCTATTTGCCCATCATGCCTAAAAGTGCCTGTAAGGCGTTGTGTGTATAACTTGTTGCGATTCGCTTTAGCCACTATGTGCGAACTTGAATCGCAGTTCTGAGCCTAACCCGCGCAAGCTGGATGACCACGTTTTGCACATCATGCCTAAAAGTGCCTTTAAGGCGTTGTGTGTATTACCTTGTTGCGATTCGTTTGAGCCGCTACGTGCAAACTTGAATCGCAGTTCTGAGCCTAACCCGCGGAAGCTGGATGACCGCGTTATGGACATCATGCCTAGAAGTGCCTGTAAGGCTTTGAGTGTATTAACTTGTTGCGGTTCGTTTGAGCCGCTACGTGCAAACTTGAATCGCAGTTCTGAGCCTAACCCGCGCAAGCTGGATGACCGCGTCATGCACATCATGCCTAGAAGTGCCTGTAAGGCTTTGTGTGTATTAACTTGTTGCGATTCGCTTTAGCCGCTATGTGCGAACTTGAATCGCAGTTCTCAGCCTAACCCGCGCAAGCTGGATGACCTCGTTTTTCACATCATGCCTAAAAGTGCCTGTAAGGCTTTGTGTGTATTAACTTGTTGCGATTCGCTTTAGCCGCTATGTGCGAACTTGAATCGCAGTTCTGAGCCTTATTCGCGCAAGCTGGATGACCGCGTTTTGCACATAATGCCTAAAAGTGCCTGTAAGGCGTTGTGTGTATTAACTTGTTGCGATTCGTTTGAGCCGCTACGTGCAAACTTGAATCGCAGTTCTGAGCCTAACCCGCGCAAGCTGGATGACCGCGTTATGCACATCATGCCTAGAAGTGCCTGTAAGGCTTTGTGTGTATTAACTTGTTGCGATTCGTTTGAGCCGCTACGTGCAAACTTGATTCGCAGTTCTGAGCCTAACCCGCGCAAGCTGGATGACCGCGTTATGCACATCATGCCTAGAAGTGCCTGTAAGGCTTTGTGTGTATTAACTTGTTGCGATTCGCTTTAGCCGCTATGTGCGAACTTGAATCGCAGTTCTCAGCCTAACCCGCGCAAGCTGGATGACCTCGTTTTTCACATCATGCCTAAAAGTGCCTGTAAGGCTTTGTGTGTATTAACTTGTTGCGATTCGCTTTAGCCGCTATGTGCGAACTTGAATCGCAGTTCTCAGCCAACCCGCGCAAGCTGGATGACCACGTTTTGCACATCATGCCTAAAAGTGCCTTTAAAGCGTTGTGTGTATTAACTTGTTGCGATTCGTTTGAGCCGCTACGTGCAAACTTGAATCGCAGTTCTGAGCCTAACCCGCGCAAGCTGGATGACCGCGTTTTGCACATAATGCCTAAAAGTGCCTGTAAGGCGTTGTGTGTATTAACTTGTTGCGATTCGTTTGAGCCGCTACGTGCAAACTTGAATCGCAGTTCTGAGCCTAACCCGCGCAAGCTGGATGACCGCGTTATGCACATGATGCCTAGAAGTGCCTGTAAGGCTTGGTGTGTATTAACTTGTTGCGATTCGTTTGAGCCGCTACGTGCAAACTTGAATCGCAGTTCTGAGCCTAACCCGCGCAAGCTGGATGACCACGTTTTGCATATCATGCCTAAAAGTGCCTTTAAGGCGTTGTGTGTATTAACTTGTTGTGATTCGTTTGAGCCGCTACGTGCAAACTTGAATCGCAGTTCTGAGCCTAACCCGCGCAAGCTGGGTGACAGCGTTATGCAAATCATGCCTAGAAGTGCCTGTAAGGCGTTGTGTGTATTAACTTGTTGCGATTCGTTTGAGCCGCTACGTGCAAACTTGAATCGCAGTTCTGAGCCTAACCCGCGCAAGCTGGGTGACAGCGTTATGCACATAATGCCTAAAAGTGCCTGTAAGGCGTTGTGTGTATTAACTTGTTGCGATTCGTTTGAGCCGCTACGTGCAAACTTGAATCGCAGTTCTGAGCCTAACCCGCGCAAGCTGGATGACCGCGTTATGCACATCATGCCTAGAAGTGCCTGTAAGGCTTTGTGTGTATTAACTTGTTGCGATTCGTTTGAGCCGCTACGTGCAAACTTGATTCGCAGTTCTGAGCCTAACCCGCGCAAGCTGGATGACCGCGTTATGCACATCATGCCTAGAAGTGCCTGTAAGGCTTTGTGTGTATTAACTTGTTGCGATTCGCTTTAGCCGCTATGTGCGAACTTGAATCGCAGTTCTCAGCCTAACCCGCGCAAGCTGGATGACCTCGTTTTTCACATCATGCCTAAAAGTGCCTGTAAGGCTTTGTGTGTATTAACTTGTTGCGATTCGCTTTAGCCGCTATGTGCGAACTTGAATCGCAGTTCTCAGCCAACCCGCGCAAGCTGGATGACCACGTTTTGCACATCATGCCTAAAAGTGCCTTTAAAGCGTTGTGTGTATTAACTTGTTGCGATTCGTTTGAGCCGCTACGTGCAAACTTGAATCGCAGTTCTGAGCCTAACCCGGCAAGCTGGATGACCGCGTTTTGCACATAATGCCTAAAAGTGCCTGTAAGGCGTTGTGTGTATTAACTTGTTGCGATTCGTTTGAGCCGCTACGTGCAAACTTGAATCGCAGTTCTGAGCCTAACCCGCGCAAGCTGGATGACCGCGTTATGCACATGATGCCTAGAAGTGCCTGTAAGGCTTGGTGTGTATTAACTTGTTGCGATTCGTTTGAGCCGCTACGTGCAAACTTGAATCGCAGTTCTGAGCCTAACCCGCGCAAGCTGGATGACCACGTTTTGCATATCATGCCTAAAAGTGCCTTTAAGGCGTTGTGTGTATTAACTTGTTGTGATTCGTTTGAGCCGCTACGTGCAAACTTGAATCGCAGTTCTGAGCCTAACCCGCGCAAGCTGGGTGACAGCGTTATGCAAATCATGCCTAGAAGTGCCTGTAAGGCGTTGTGTGTATTAACTTGTTGCGATTCGTTTGAGCCGCTACGTGCAAACTTGAATCGCAGTTCTGAGCCTAACCCGCGCAAGCTGGGTGACAGAGTTATGCAAATCATGCCTAGAAGTGCCTTTAAGGCGTTGTGTGTATTAACTTGTTGCGATTCGTTTGAGCCGCTACGTGCAAACTTGAATCGCAGTTCTCAGCCTAACCCGCGCAAGCTGGATGACCTCGTTTTTCACATCATGCCTAAAAGTGCCTGTAAGGCTTTGTGTGTATTAACTTGTTGCGATTCGCTTTAGCCGCTATGTGCGAACTTGAATCGCAGTTCTCAGCCTAACCCGCGCAAGCTGGATGACCACGTTTTGCACATCATGCCTAGAAGTGCCTGTAAGGCTTTGTGTGTATTAACTTGTTGCGATTCGTTTGAGCCGCTACGTGCAAACTTGAATCGCAGTTCTGAGCCTAACCCGCGCAAGCTGGATGACCGCGTTATGCACATCATGCCTAGAAGTGCCTGTAAGGCTTTGTGTGTATTAACTTGTTGCGATTCGCTTTAGCCGCTATGTGCGAACTTGAATCGCAGTTCTCAGCCTAACCCGCGCAAGCTGGATGACCTCGTTTTGCACATCATGCCTAAAAGTGCCTTTAAGGCGTTGTGTGTATTAACTTGTTGCGATTCGTTTGAGCCGCTATGTGCGAACTTGAATCGCAGTTCTCAGCCTAACCCGCGCAAGCTGGATGACCGCGTTATGCACACCATGCCTAAAAGTGCCTGTAAGGCTTTGTGTGTATTAACTTGTTGCGATTCGCTTTAGCCGCTATGTGCGAACTTGAATCGCAGTTCTCAGCCTAACCCACGCAAGCTGGATGACCACGTTTTGCACATCATGCCTAAAAGTGCCTTTAAAGCATTGTGTGTATTAACTTGTTGCGATTCGTTTGAGCCCCTATGTGCAAACTTGAATCGCAGTTCTGAGCCTAACCCGCGCAAGCTGGATGACCTCGTTTTGCACATAATGCCTAAAAGTGCCTGTAAGGCGTTGTGTGTATTAACTTGTTGCGATTCGTTTGAGCCGCTACGTGCAAACTTGAATCGCAGTTCTGAGCCTAACCCGCGCAAGCTGGATGACCGCGTCATGCACATCATGCCTAGAAGAGCCTGTAAGGCTTTGTGTGTATTAACTTGTTGCGATTCGTTTGAGCCGCTACGTGCAAACTTGATTCGCAGTTCTGAGCCTAACCCGCGCAAGCTGGATGACCACGTTTTCACATCATGCCTAAAAGTGCCTGTAATGCGTTGTGTGTATTAACTTGTTGCGATTCGTTTGAGCCGCTACGTGCAAACTTGAATCGCAGTTCTGAGCCTAACCCGCGCAAGCTGGATGACCGCGTCATGCACATCATGCCTAGAAGTGCCTGTAAGGCTTTGTGTGTATTAACTTGTTGCGATTCGGTTTAGCCGCTATGTGCGAACTTGAATCGCAGTTCTCAGCCTAACCCGCGCAAGCTGGATGACCTCGTTTTGCACATCATGCCTAAAAGTGCCTTTAAGGCGTTGTGTGTATTAACTTGTTGCGATTCGTTTGAGCCGCTACGTGCAAACTTGAATCGCAGTTCTGAGCCTAACCCGCGCAAGCTGGATGACCGCGTTATGCACATCATGCCTAGAAGTGCCTGTAAGGCTTTGTGTGTATTAACTTGTTGCGATTCGTTTGAGCCGCTACGTGCAAACTTGATTCGCAGTTCTGAGCCTAACCCGCGCAAGCTGGATGACCACGTTTTGCACATCATGCCTAAAAGTGCCTTTAAGGCGTTGTGTGTATTAACTTGTTGCGATTCGTTTGAGCCGCTACGTGCAAACTTGAATCGCAGTTCTGAGCCTAACCCGCGCAAGCTGGATGACCGCGTTATGCACATCATGCCTAGAAGTGCCTGTAAGGCTTTGTGTGTATTAACTTGTTGCGATTCGCTTTAGCCGCTATGTGCGAACTTGAATCGCAGTTCTCAGCCTAACCCGCGCAAGCTGGATGACCTCGTTTTGCACATCATGCCTAAAAGTGCCTTTAAGGCGTTGTGTGTATTAACTTGTTGCGATTCGTTTGAGCCGCTATGTGCGAACTTGAATCGCAGTTCTCAGCCTAACCCGCGCAAGCTGGATGACCGCGTTATGCACACCATGCCTAAAAGTGCCTGTAAGGCTTTGTGTGTATTAACTTGTTGCGATTCGCTTTAGCCGCTATGTGCGAACTTGAATCGCAGTTCTCAGCCTAACCCACGCAAGCTGGATGACCACGTTTTGCACATCATGCCTAAAAGTGCCTTTAAAGCATTGTGTGTATTAACTTGTTGCGATTCGTTTGAGCCCCTACGTGCAAACTTGAATCGCAGTTCTGAGCCTAACCCGCGCAAGCTGGATGACCTCGTTTTGCACATAATGCCTAAAAGTGCCTGTAAGGCGTTGTGTGTATTAACTTGTTGCGATTCGTTTGAGCCGCTACGTGCAAACTTGAATCGCAGTTCTGAGCCTAACCCGCGCAAGCTGGATGACCGCGTCATGCACATCATGCCTAGAAGAGCCTGTAAGGCTTTGTGTGTATTAACTTGTTGCGATTCGTTTGAGCCGCTACGTGCAAACTTGATTCGCAGTTCTGAGCCTAACCCGCGCAAGCTGGATGACCACGTTTTCACATCATGCCTAAAAGTGCCTGTAATGCGTTGTGTGTATTAACTTGTTGCGATTCGTTTGAGCCGCTACGTGCAAACTTGAATCGCAGTTCTGAGCCTAACCCGCGCAAGCTGGATGACCGCGTCATGCACATCATGCCTAGAAGTGCCTGTAAGGCTTTGTGTGTATTAACTTGTTGCGATTCGGTTTAGCCGCTATGTGCGAACTTGAATCGCAGTTCTCAGCCTAACCCGCGCAAGCTGGATGACCTCGTTTTGCACATCATGCCTAAAAGTGCCTTTAAGGCGTTGTGTGTATTAACTTGTTGCGATTCGTTTGAGCCGCTACGTGCAAACTTGAATCGCAGTTCTGAGCCTAACCCGCGCAAGCTGGATGACCGCGTTATGCACATCATGCCTAGAAGTGCCTGTAAGGCTTTGTGTGTATTAACTTGTTGCGACTCGCTTTAGCCGCTATGTGCGAACTTGAATCGCAGTTCTCAGCCTAACCCGCGCAAGCTGGATGACCTCGTTTTGCACATCATGCCTAAAAGTGCCTGTAAGGCTTTGTGTGTATTAACTTGTTTGGATTCGCTTTAGCCGCTATGTGCGAACTTGAGTCGCAGTTCTCAGCATGACCCGCGCAAGCTGGATGACCACGTTTTGCACATCATGCCTAGAAGTGCCTGTAAGGCTTTGTGTGTATTAACTTGTTGCGATTCCTTTGAGCCGCTACGTGCAAACTTGAATCGCAGTTCTGAGCCTAACCCGCGCAAGCTGGATGACCGCGTCATGCACATCATGCCTAGAAGAGCCTGTAAGGCTTTGTGTGTATTAACTTGTTGCGATTCGTTTGAGCCGCTACGTGCAAACTTGATTCGCAGTTCTGAGCCTAACCAGCGCAAGCTGGATGACCGCGTTTTCACATCATGCCTAAAAGTGCCTGTAAGGCTTTGTGTGTATTAACTTGTTGCGATTCGTTTGAGCCGCTACGTGCAAACTTGATTCGCAGTTCTGAGCCTAACCAGCGCAAGCTGGATGACCACGTTTTCACATCATGCCTAAAAGTGCCTTTAAGGAGTTGTGTGTATTAACTTGTTGCGATTCGTTTGAGCCGCTACGTGCAAACTTGAATCGCAGTTCTGAGCCTAACCCGCGCAAGCTGGATGACAGCTTCATGCACATCATGCCTAGAAGTGCCTGTAAGGCTTTGTGTGTATTAACTTTTTGCGATTCGCTTTAGCCGCTATTTGCGAACTTGAATCGCAGTTCTCAGCCTAACCCGCGCAAGCTGGATGACCACGTTTTGCACATCATGCCTAGAAGTGCCTGTAAGGCTTTGTGTATATTAACTTGTTGCGATTCGTTTGAGCCGCTACGTGCAAACTTGAATCGCAGTTCTGAGGCTAACCCGCGCAAGCTGGATGACCACGTTTTGCACAACATGCCTAAAAGTGACTTTAAGGCGTTGTGTGTATTAACTTGTTGCGATTCGTTTGAGCCGCTACGTGCAAACTTGAATCGCAGTTCTGAGCCTAACCCGCGCAAGCTGGATGACCGCGTTATGCACATCATGCCTAGAAGTGCCTGTAAGGCTTTGTGTGTATTAACTTGTTGCGATTCGCTTTAGCCGCTATGTGCGAACTTGAATCGCAGTTCTCAGCCTAACCCGCGCAAGCTGGATGACCTCGTTTTGCACATCATGCCTAAAAGTGCCTTTAAGGCGTTGTGTGTATTAACTTGTTGCGATTCGTTTGAGCCGCTACGTGCAAACTTGAATCGCAGTTCTGAGGCTAACCCGCGCAAGCTGGATGACCACGTTTTGCACATCATGCCTAAAAGTGCCTTTAAGGCGTTGTGTGTATTAACTTGTTGCGATTCGTTTG
Source organism: Amblyomma maculatum (assembly GCF_055883805.1). Taxonomy (NCBI): domain Eukaryota; kingdom Metazoa; phylum Arthropoda; class Arachnida; order Ixodida; family Ixodidae; genus Amblyomma; species Amblyomma maculatum. The sequence continues at coordinate 1,723,240 of NW_028146746.1, forward strand.
AGCCGCTACGTGCAAACTTGAATCGCAGTTCTGAGCCTAACCCCCGCAAGCTGGATGACCGCGTCATGCACATCATGCCTAGAAGTGCCTGTAAGGCTTTGTGTGTATTAACTTGTTGCGATTCGCTTTAGCCGCTATGTGCGAACTTGAATCGCAGTTCTCAGCCTAACCCGCGCGAGCTGGATGACCTCGTTTTTCACATCATGCCTAAAAGTGCCTGTAAGGCTTTGTGTGTATTAACTTGTTGCGATTCGCTTTAGCCGCTATGTGCGAACTTGAATCGCAGTTCTCAGCCTAACCCGCGCAAGCTGGATGACCTCGTTTTTCACATCATGCCTAAAAGTGCCTGTAAGGCTTTGTGTGTATTAACTTGTTGCGATTCGCTTTAGCCGCTATGTGCGAACTTGAATCGCAGTTCTGTACCTAACCCGCGCAGCTTGAGTGACGCCTATTTGCCCATCATGCCTAAAAGTGCCTGTAAGGCGTTGTGTGTATAACTTGTTGCGATTCGCTTTAGCCACTATGTGCGAACTTGAATCGCAGTTCTGAGCCTAACCCGCGCAAGCTGGATGACCACGTTTTGCACATCATGCCTAAAAGTGCCTTTAAGGCGTTGTGTGTATTACCTTGTTGCGATTCGTTTGAGCCGCTACGTGCAAACTTGAATCGCAGTTCTGAGCCTAACCCGCGGAAGCTGGATGACCGCGTTATGGACATCATGCCTAGAAGTGCCTGTAAGGCTTTGAGTGTATTAACTTGTTGCGGTTCGTTTGAGCCGCTACGTGCAAACTTGAATCGCAGTTCTGAGCCTAACCCGCGCAAGCTGGATGACCGCGTCATGCACATCATGCCTAGAAGTGCCTGTAAGGCTTTGTGTGTATTAACTTGTTGCGATTCGCTTTAGCCGCTATGTGCGAACTTGAATCGCAGTTCTCAGCCTAACCCGCGCAAGCTGGATGACCTCGTTTTTCACATCATGCCTAAAAGTGCCTGTAAGGCTTTGTGTGTATTAACTTGTTGCGATTCGCTTTAGCCGCTATGTGCGAACTTGAATCGCAGTTCTGAGCCTTATTCGCGCAAGCTGGATGACCGCGTTTTGCACATAATGCCTAAAAGTGCCTGTAAGGCGTTGTGTGTATTAACTTGTTGCGATTCGTTTGAGCCGCTACGTGCAAACTTGAATCGCAGTTCTGAGCCTAACCCGCGCAAGCTGGATGACCGCGTTATGCACATCATGCCTAGAAGTGCCTGTAAGGCTTTGTGTGTATTAACTTGTTGCGATTCGTTTGAGCCGCTACGTGCAAACTTGATTCGCAGTTCTGAGCCTAACCCGCGCAAGCTGGATGACCGCGTTATGCACATCATGCCTAGAAGTGCCTGTAAGGCTTTGTGTGTATTAACTTGTTGCGATTCGCTTTAGCCGCTATGTGCGAACTTGAATCGCAGTTCTCAGCCTAACCCGCGCAAGCTGGATGACCTCGTTTTTCACATCATGCCTAAAAGTGCCTGTAAGGCTTTGTGTGTATTAACTTGTTGCGATTCGCTTTAGCCGCTATGTGCGAACTTGAATCGCAGTTCTCAGCCAACCCGCGCAAGCTGGATGACCACGTTTTGCACATCATGCCTAAAAGTGCCTTTAAAGCGTTGTGTGTATTAACTTGTTGCGATTCGTTTGAGCCGCTAAGTGCAAACTTGAATCGCAGTTCTGAGCCTAACCCGCGCAAGCTGGATGACCGCGTTTTGCACATAATGCCTAAAAGTGCCTGTAAGGCGTTGTGTGTATTAACTTGTTGCGATTCGTTTGAGCCGCTACGTGCAAACTTGAATCGCAGTTCTGAGCCTAACCCGCGCAAGCTGGATGACCGCGTTATGCACATGATGCCTAGAAGTGCCTGTAAGGCTTGGTGTGTATTAACTTGTTGCGATTCGTTTGAGCCGCTACGTGCAAACTTGAATCGCAGTTCTGAGCCTAACCCGCGCAAGCTGGATGACCACGTTTTGCATATCATGCCTAAAAGTGCCTTTAAGGCGTTGTGTGTATGAACTTGTTGTGATTCGTTTGAGCCGCTACGTGCAAACTTGAATCGCAGTTCTGAGCCTAACCCGCGCAAGCTGGGTGACAGCGTTATGCAAATCATGCCTAGAAGTGCCTGTAAGGCGTTGTGTGTATTAACTTGTTGCGATTCGTTTGAGCCGCTACGTGCAAACTTGAATCGCAGTTCTGAGCCTAACCCGCGCAAGCTGGGTGACAGCGTTATGCACATAATGCCTAAAAGTGCCTGTAAGGCGTTGTGTGTATTAACTTGTTGCGATTCGTTTGAGCCGCTACGTGCAAACTTGAATCGCAGTTCTGAGCCTAACCCGCGCAAGCTGGATGACCGCGTTATGCACATCATGCCTAGAAGTGCCTGTAAGGCTTTGTGTGTATTAACTTGTTGCGATTCGTTTGAGCCGCTACGTGCAAACTTGATTCGCAGTTCTGAGCCTAACCCGCGCAAGCTGGATGACCGCGTTATGCACATCATGCCTAGAAGTGCCTGTAAGGCTTTGTGTGTATTAACTTGTTGCGATTCGCTTTAGCCGCTATGTGCGAACTTGAATCGCAGTTCTCAGCCTAACCCGCGCAAGCTGGATGACCTCGTTTTTCACATCATGCCTAAAAGTGCCTGTAAGGCTTTGTGTGTATTAACTTGTTGCGATTCGCTTTAGCCGCTATGTGCGAACTTGAATCGCAGTTCTCAGCCAACCCGCGCAAGCTGGATGACCACGTTTTGCACATCATGCCTAAAAGTGCCTTTAAAGCGTTGTGTGTATTAACTTGTTGCGATTCGTTTGAGCCGCTACGTGCAAACTTGAATCGCAGTTCTGAGCCTAACCCGGCAAGCTGGATGACCGCGTTTTGCACATAATGCCTAAAAGTGCCTGTAAGGCGTTGTGTGTATTAACTTGTTGCGATTCGTTTGAGCCGCTACGTGCAAACTTGAATCGCAGTTCTGAGCCTAACCCGCGCAAGCTGGATGACCGCGTTATGCACATGATGCCTAGAAGTGCCTGTAAGGCTTGGTGTGTATTAACTTGTTGCGATTCGTTTGAGCCGCTACGTGCAAACTTGAATCGCAGTTCTGAGCCTAACCCGCGCAAGCTGGATGACCACGTTTTGCATATCATGCCTAAAAGTGCCTTTAAGGCGTTGTGTGTATTAACTTGTTGTGATTCGTTTGAGCCGCTACGTGCAAACTTGAATCGCAGTTCTGAGCCTAACCCGCGCAAGCTGGGTGACAGCGTTATGCAAATCATGCCTAGAAGTGCCTGTAAGGCGTTGTGTGTATTAACTTGTTGCGATTCGTTTGAGCCGCTACGTGCAAACTTGAATCGCAGTTCTGAGCCTAACCCGCGCAAGCTGGGTGACAGAGTTATGCAAATCATGCCTAGAAGTGCCTTTAAGGCGTTGTGTGTATTAACTTGTTGCGATTCGTTTGAGCCGCTACGTGCAAACTTGAATCGCAGTTCTCAGCCTAACCCGCGCAAGCTGGATGACCTCGTTTTTCACATCATGCCTAAAAGTGCCTGTAAGGCTTTGTGTGTATTAACTTGTTGCGATTCGCTTTAGCCGCTATGTGCGAACTTGAATCGCAGTTCTCAGCCTAACCCGCGCAAGCTGGATGACCACGTTTTGCACATCATGCCTAGAAGTGCCTGTAAGGCTTTGTGTGTATTAACTTGTTGCGATTCGTTTGAGCCGCTACGTGCAAACTTGAATCGCAGTTCTGAGGCTAACCCGCGCAAGCTGGATGACCACGTTTTGTACATCATGCCTAAAAGTGCCTTTAAGGCGTTGTGTGTATTAACTTGTTGCGATTCGTTTGAGCCGCTACGTGCAAACTTGAATCGCAGTTCTGAGCCTAACCCGCGCAAGCTGCATGACCGCGTTATGCACATCATGCCTAGAAGTGCCTGTAAGGCTTTGTGTGTATTAACTTGTTGCGATTCGCTTTAGCCGCTATGTGCGAACTTGAATCGCAGTTCTCAGCCTAGCCCGCGCAAGCTGGATGACCACGTTTTGCACATCATGCCTAAAAGTGCCTTTAAAGCGTTGTGTGTATTAACTTGTTGCGATTCGTTTGAGCCGCAACGTGCAAACTTGAATCGCAGTTCTGAGCCTAACCCGTGCAAGCTGGATGACCTCGTTTTGCACATAATGCCTAAAAGTGCCTGTAAGGCGTTGTGTGTATTAACTTGTTTCGATTCGTTTGAGCTGCTACGTGCAAACTTGAATCGCAATTCTGAGCCTAACCCGCGCAAGCTGGATGACCGCGTTATGCACACCATGCCTAGAAGTGCCTGTAAGGCTTTGTGTGTATTAACTTGTTGCGATTCGTTTGAGCCGCTACGTGCAAACTTGATTCGCAGTTCTGAGCCTAACCCGCGCAAGCTGGATGACCACGTTTTGCACATCATGCCTAAAAGTGCCTTTAAGGCGTTGTGTGTATTAACTTGTTGTGATTCGTTTGAGCCGCTACGTGCAAACTTGAATCGCAGTTCTGAGCCTAACCCGCGCAAGCTGGGTGACAGCGTTATGCAAATCATGCCTAGAAGTGCCTGTAAGGCGTTGTGTGTATTAACTTGTTGCGATTCGTTTGAGCCGCTACGTGCAAACTTGAATCGCAGTTCTGAGCCTAACCCGCGCAAGCTGGGTGACAGCGTTATGCACATAATGCCTAAAAGTGCCTGTAAGGCGTTGTGTGTATTAACTTGTTGCGATTCGTTTGAGCCGCTACGTGCAAACTTGAATCGCAGTTCTGAGCCTAACCCGCGCAAGCTGGATGACCGCGTTATGCACATCATGCCTAGAAGTGCCTGTAAGGCTTTGTGTGTATTAACTTGTTGCGATTCGTTTGAGCCGCTACGTGCAAACTTGATTCGCAGTTCTGAGCCTAACCCGCGCAAGCTGGATGACCGCGTTATGCACATCATGCCTAGAAGTGCCTGTAAGGCTTTGTGTGTATTAACTTGTTGCGATTCGCTTTAGCCGCTATGTGCGAACTTGAATCGCAGTTCTCAGCCTAACCCGCGCAAGCTGGATGACCTCGTTTTTCACATCATGCCTAAAAGTGCCTGTAAGGCTTTGTGTGTATTAACTTGTTGCGATTCGCTTTAGCCGCTATGTGCGAACTTGAATCGCAGTTCTCAGCCAACCCGCGCAAGCTGGATGACCACGTTTTGCACATCATGCCTAAAAGTGCCTTTAAAGCGTTGTGTGTATTAACTTGTTGCGATTCGTTTGAGCCGCTACGTGCAAACTTGAATCGCAGTTCTGAGCCTAACCCGGCAAGCTGGATGACCGCGTTTTGCACATAATGCCTAAAAGTGCCTGTAAGGCGTTGTGTGTATTAACTTGTTGCGATTCGTTTGAGCCGCTACGTGCAAACTTGAATCGCAGTTCTGAGCCTAACCCGCGCAAGCTGGATGACCGCGTTATGCACATGATGCCTAGAAGTGCCTGTAAGGCTTGGTGTGTATTAACTTGTTGCGATTCGTTTGAGCCGCTACGTGCAAACTTGAATCGCAGTTCTGAGCCTAACCCGCGCAAGCTGGATGACCACGTTTTGCATATCATGCCTAAAAGTGCCTTTAAGGCGTTGTGTGTATTAACTTGTTGTGATTCGTTTGAGCCGCTACGTGCAAACTTGAATCGCAGTTCTGAGCCTAACCCGCGCAAGCTGGGTGACAGCGTTATGCAAATCATGCCTAGAAGTGCCTGTAAGGCGTTGTGTGTATTAACTTGTTGCGATTCGTTTGAGCCGCTACGTGCAAACTTGAATCGCAGTTCTGAGCCTAACCCGCGCAAGCTGGGTGACAGAGTTATGCAAATCATGCCTAGAAGTGCCTTTAAGGCGTTGTGTGTATTAACTTGTTGCGATTCGTTTGAGCCGCTACGTGCAAACTTGAATCGCAGTTCTCAGCCTAACCCGCGCAAGCTGGATGACCTCGTTTTTCACATCATGCCTAAAAGTGCCTGTAAGGCTTTGTGTGTATTAACTTGTTGCGATTCGCTTTAGCCGCTATGTGCGAACTTGAATCGCAGTTCTCAGCCTAACCCGCGCAAGCTGGATGACCACGTTTTGCACATCATGCCTAGAAGTGCCTGTAAGGCTTTGTGTGTATTAACTTGTTGCGATTCGTTTGAGCCGCTACGTGCAAACTTGAATCGCAGTTCTGAGGCTAACCCGCGCAAGCTGGATGACCACGTTTTGTACATCATGCCTAAAAGTGCCTTTAAGGCGTTGTGTGTATTAACTTGTTGCGATTCGTTTGAGCCGCTACGTGCAAACTTGAATCGCAGTTCTGAGCCTAACCCGCGCAAGCTGCATGACCGCGTTATGCACATCATGCCTAGAAGTGCCTGTAAGGCTTTGTGTGTATTAACTTGTTGCGATTCGCTTTAGCCGCTATGTGCGAACTTGAATCGCAGTTCTCAGCCTAGCCCGCGCAAGCTGGATGACCACGTTTTGCACATCATGCCTAAAAGTGCCTTTAAAGCGTTGTGTGTATTAACTTGTTGCGATTCGTTTGAGCCGCTACGTGCAAACTTGAATCGCAGTTCTGAGCCTAACCCGTGCAAGCTGGATGACCTCGTTTTGCACATAATGCCTAAAAGTGCCTGTAAGGCGTTGTGTGTATTAACTTGTTTCGATTCGTTTGAGCTGCTACGTGCAAACTTGAATCGCAATTCTGAGCCTAACCCGCGCAAGCTGGATGACCGCGTTATGCACACCATGCCTAGAAGTGCCTGTAAGGCTTTGTGTGTATTAACTTGTTGCGATTCGTTTGAGCCGCTACGTGCAAACTTGATTCGCAGTTCTGAGCCTAACCCGCGCAAGCTGGATGACCACGTTTTGCACATCATGCCTAAAAGTGCCTTTAAGGCGTTGTGTGTATTAACTTGTTGCGATTCGTTTGAGCCGCTACGTGCAAACTTGAATCGCAGTTCTGAGCCTAACCCGCGCAAGCTGGATGACCGCGTTATGCACATCATGCCTAGAAGTGCCTGTAAGGCTTTGTGTGTATTAACTTGTTGCGATTCGCTTTAGCCGCTATGTGCGAACTTGAATCGCAGTTCTCAGCCTAACCCGCGCAAGCTGGATGACCTCGTTTTGCACATCATGCCTAAAAGTGCCTTTAAGGCGTTGTGTGTATTAACTTGTTGCGATTCGTTTGAGCCGCTATGTGCGAACTTGAATCGCAGTTCTCAGCCTAACCCGCGCAAGCTGGATGACCACGTTTTGCACATCATGCCTAAAAGTGCCCTTAAAGCATTGTGTGTATTAACTTGTTGCGATTCGTTTGAGCCCCTACGTGCAAACTTGAATCGCAGTTCTGAGCCTAACCCGCGCAAGCTGGATGACCTCGTTTTGCACATAATGCCTAAAAGTGCCTGTAAGGCGTTGTGTGTATTAACTTGTTGCGATTCGTTTGAGCCGCTACGTGCAAACTTGAATCGCAGTTCTGAGCCTAACCCGCGCAAGCTGGATGACCGCGTCATGCACATCATGCCTAGAAGAGCCTGTAAGGCTTTGTGTGTATTAACTTGTTGCGATTCGTTTGAGCCGCTACGTGCAAACTTGATTCGCAGTTCTGAGCCTAACCCGCGCAAGCTGGATGACCACGTTTTCACATCATGCCTAAAAGTGCCTGTAATGCGTTGTGTGTATTAACTTGTTGCGATTCGTTTGAGCCGCTACGTGCAAACTTGAATCGCAGTTCTGAGCCTAACCCGCGCAAGCTGGATGACCGCGTCATGCACATCATGCCTAGAAGTGCCTGTAAGGCTTTGTGTGTATTAACTTGTTGCGATTCGGTTTAGCCGCTATGTGCGAACTTGAATCGCAGTTCTCAGCCTAACCCGCGCAAGCTGGATGACCTCGTTTTGCACATCATGCCTAAAAGTGCCTTTAAGGCGTTGTGTGTATTAACTTGTTGCGATTCGTTTGAGCCGCTACGTGCAAACTTGAATCGCAGTTCTGAGCCTAACCCGCGCAAGCTGGATGACCGCGTTATGCACATCATGCCTAGAAGTGCCTGTAAGGCTTTGTGTGTATTAACTTGTTGCGATTCGCTTTAGCCGCTATGTGCGAACTTGAATCGCAGTTCTCAGCCTAACCCGCGCAAGCTGGATGACCTCGTTTTGCACATCATGCCTAAAAGTGCCTGTAAGGCTTTGTGTGTATTAACTTGTTGCGATTCGCTTTAGCCGCTATGTGCGAACTTGAGTCGCAGTTCTCAGCATAACCCGCGCAAGCTGGATGACCACGTTTTGCACATCATGCCTAGAAGTGCCTGTAAGGCTTTGTGTGTATTAACTTGTTGCGATTCCTTTGAGCCGCTACGTGCAAACTTGAATCGCAGTTCTGAGCCTAACCCGCGCAAGCTGGATGACCGCGTCATGCACATCATGCCTAGAAGAGCCTGTAAGGCTTTGTGTGTATTAACTTGTTGCGATTCGTTTGAGCCGCTACGTGCAAACTTGATTCGCAGTTCTGAGCCTAACCAGCGCAAGCTGGATGACCGCGTTTTCACATCATGCCTAAAAGTGCCTGTAAGGCTTTGTGTGTATTAACTTGTTGCGATTCGTTTGAGCCGCTACGTGCAAACTTGATTCGCAGTTCTGAGCCTAACCAGCGCAAGCTGGATGACCACGTTTTCACATCATGCCTAAAAGTGCCTTTAAGGAGTTGTGTGTATTAACTTGTTGCGATTCGTTTGAGCCGCTACGTGCAAACTTGAATCGCAGTTCTGAGCCTAACCCGCGCAAGCTGGATGACAGCTTCATGCACATCATGCCTAGAAGTGCCTGTAAGGCTTTGTGTGTATTAACTTTTTGCGATTCGCTTTAGCCGCTATTTGCGAACTTGAATCGCAGTTCTCAGCCTAACCCGCGCAAGCTGGATGACCACGTTTTGCACATCATGCCTAGAAGTGCCTGTAAGGCTTTGTGTATATTAACTTGTTGCGATTCGTTTGAGCCGCTACGTGCAAACTTGAATCGCAGTTCTGAGGCTAACCCGCGCAAGCTGGATGACCACGTTTTGCACAACATGCCTAAAAGTGACTTTAAGGCGTTGTGTGTATTAACTTGTTGCGATTCGTTTGAGCCGCTACGTGCAAACTTGAATCGCATTTCTGAGCCTAACCCGCGCAAGCTGGATGACCGCGTTATGCACATCATGCCTAGAAGTGCCTGTAAGGCTTTGTGTGTATTAACTTGTTGCGATTCGCTTTAGCCGCTATGTGCGAACTTGAATCGCAGTTCTCAGCCTAACCCGCGCAAGCTGGATGACCTCGTTTTGCACATCATGCCTAAAAGTGCCTTTAAGGCGTTGTGTGTATTAACTTGTTGCGATTCGTTTGAGCCGCTACGTGCAAACTTGAATCGCAGTTCTGAGGCTAACCCGCGCAAGCTGGATGACCACGTTTTGCACATCATGCCTAAAAGTGCCTTTAAGGCGTTGTGTGTATTAACTTGTTGCGATTCGTTTGAGCCGCTACGTGCAAACTTGAATCGCAGTTCTGAGCCTAACCCGCGCAAGCTGGATGACCGCGTCATGCACATCATGCCTAGAAGTGCCTGTAAGGCTTTGTGTGTATTAACTTGTTGCGATTCGCTTTAGCCGCTATGTGCGAACTTGAATCGCAGTTCTCAGCCTAACCCGCGCGAGCTGGATGACCTCGTTTTTCACATCATGCCTAAAAGTGCCTGTAAGGCTTTGTGTGTATTAACTTGTTGCGATTCGCTTTAGCCGCTATATGCGAACTTGAATCGCAGTTCTGAGCCTAACCCGCGCAAGCTGGATGACCGCGTTTTGCACATAATGCCTAAAAGTGCCTGTAAGGCGTTGTGTGTAATTACTTGTTGCGATTCGTTTGAGCCGCTACGTGCAAACTTGAATCGCAGTTCTGAGCCTAACCAGCGCAAGCTGGATGACCGCGTTATGCACATCATGCCTAGAAGTGCCTGTAAGGCTTTGTGTGTATTAACTTGTTGCGATTCGTTTGAGCCGCTACGTGCAAACTTGAATCGCAGTTCTGAGCCTAACCCGCGCAAGCTGGGTGACAGCGTTATGCAAATCATGCCTAGAAGTGCCTGTAAGGCTTTGTGTGTATTAACTTGTTGCGATTCGCTTTAGCCGCTATGTGCGAACTTGAATCGCAGTTCTGTACCTAACCCGCGCAGCTTGAGTGACGCCTATTTGCCCATCATGCCTAAAAGTGCCTGTAAGGCGTTGTGTGTATAACTTGTTGCGATTCGCTTTAGCCACTATGTGCGAACTTGAATCGCAGTTCTGAGCCTAACCCGCGCAAGCTGGATGACCACGTTTTGCACATCATGCCTAAAAGTGCCTTTAAGGCGTTGTGTGTATTACCTTGTTGCGATTCGTTTGAGCCGCTACGTGCAAACTTGAATCGCAGTTCTGAGCCTAACCCGCGGAAGCTGGATGACCGCGTTATGGACATCATGCCTAGAAGTGCCTGTAAGGCTTTGAGTGTATTAACTTGTTGCGGTTCGTTTGAGCCGCTACGTGCAAACTTGAATCGCAGTTCTGAGCCTAACCCGCGCAAGCTGGATGACCGCGTCATGCACATCATGCCTAGAAGTGCCTGTAAGGCTTTGTGTGTATTAACTTGTTGCGATTCGCTTTAGCCGCTATGTGCGAACTTGAATCGCAGTTCTCAGCCTAACCCGCGCAAGCTGGATGACCTCGTTTTTCACATCATGCCTAAAAGTGCCTGTAAGGCTTTGTGTGTATTAACTTGTTGCGATTCGCTTTAGCCGCTATGTGCGAACTTGAATCGCAGTTCTGAGCCTAACCCGCGCAAGCTGGATGACCGCGTTTTGCACATAATGCCTAAAAGTGCCTGTAAGGCGTTGTGTGTATTAACTTGTTGCGATTCGTTTGAGCCGCTACGTGCAAACTTGAATCGCAGTTCTGAGCCTAACCCGCGCAAGCTGGATGACCGCGTTATGCACATCATGCCTAGAAGTGCCTGTAAGGCTTTGTGTGTATTAACTTGTTGCGATTCGTTTGAGCCGCTACGTGCAAACTTGATTCGCAGTTCTGAGCCTAACCCGCGCAAGCTGGATGACCGCGTTATGCACATCATGCCTAGAAGTGCCTGTAAGGCTTTGTGTGTATTAACTTGTTGCGATTCGCTTTAGCCGCTATGTGCGAACTTGAATCGCAGTTCTCAGCCTAACCCGCGCAAGCTGGATGACCTCGTTTTTCACATCATGCCTAAAAGTGCCTGTAAGGCTTTGTGTGTATTAACTTGTTGCGATTCGCTTTAGCCGCTATGTGCGAACTTGAATCGCAGTTCTCAGCCAACCCGCGCAAGCTGGATGACCACGTTTTGCACATCATGCCTAAAAGTGCCTTTAAAGCGTTGTGTGTATTAACTTGTTGCGATTCGTTTGAGCCGCTACGTGCAAACTTGAATCGCAGTTCTGAGCCTAACCCGCGCAAGCTGGATGACCGCGTTTTGCACATAATGCCTAAAAGTGCCTGTAAGGCGTTGTGTGTATTAACTTGTTGCGATTCGTTTGAGCCGCTACGTGCAAACTTGAATCGCAGTTCTGAGCCTAACCCGCGCAAGCTGGATGACCGCGTTATGCACATGATGCCTAGAAGTGCCTGTAAGGCTTGGTGTGTATTAACTTGTTGCGATTCGTTTGAGCCGCTACGTGCAAACTTGAATCGCAGTTCTGAGCCTAACCCGCGCAAGCTGGATGACCACGTTTTGCATATCATGCCTAAAAGTGCCTTTAAGGCGTTGTGTGTATTAACTTGTTGTGATTCGTTTGAGCCGCTACGTGCAAACTTGAATCGCAGTTCTGAGCCTAACCCGCGCAAGCTGGGTGACAGCGTTATGCAAATCATGCCTAGAAGTGCCTGTAAGGCGTTGTGTGTATTAACTTGTTGCGATTCGTTTGAGCCGCTACGTGCAAACTTGAATCGCAGTTCTGAGCCTAACCCGCGCAAGCTGGGTGACAGCGTTATGCACATAATGCCTAAAAGTGCCTGTAAGGCGTTGTGTGTATTAACTTGTTGCGATTCGTTTGAGCCGCTACGTGCAAACTTGAATCGCAGTTCTGAGCCTAACCCGCGCAAGCTGGATGACCGCGTTATGCACATCATGCCTAGAAGTGCCTGTAAGGCTTTGTGTGTATTAACTTGTTGCGATTCGTTTGAGCCGCTACGTGCAAACTTGATTCGCAGTTCTGAGCCTAACCCGCGCAAGCTGGATGACCGCGTTATGCACATCATGCCTAGAAGTGCCTGTAAGGCTTTGTGTGTATTAACTTGTTGCGATTCGCTTTAGCCGCTATGTGCGAACTTGAATCGCAGTTCTCAGCCTAACCCGCGCAAGCTGGATGACCTCGTTTTTCACATCATGCCTAAAAGTGCCTGTAAGGCTTTGTGTGTATTAACTTGTTGCGATTCGCTTTAGCCGCTATGTGCGAACTTGAATCGCAGTTCTCAGCCAACCCGCGCAAGCTGGATGACCACGTTTTGCACATCATGCCTAAAAGTGCCTTTAAAGCGTTGTGTGTATTAACTTGTTGCGATTCGTTTGAGCCGCTACGTGCAAACTTGAATCGCAGTTCTGAGCCTAACCCGCGCAAGCTGGATGACCGCGTTTTGCACATAATGCCTAAAAGTGCCTGTAAGGCGTTGTGTGTATTAACTTGTTGCGATTCGTTTGAGCCGCTACGTGCAAACTTGAATCGCAGTTCTGAGCCTAACCCGCGCAAGCTGGATGACCGCGTTATGCACATGATGCCTAGAAGTGCCTGTAAGGCTTGGTGTGTATTAACTTGTTGCGATTCGTTTGAGCCGCTACGTGCAAACTTGAATCGCAGTTCTGAGCCTAACCCGCGCAAGCTGGATGACCACGTTTTGCATATCATGCCTAAAAGTGCCTTTAAGGCGTTGTGTGTATTAACTTGTTGTGATTCGTTTGAGCCGCTACGTGCAAACTTGAATCGCAGTTCTGAGCCTAACCCGCGCAAGCTGGGTCACAGCGTTATGCAAATCATGCCTAGAAGTGCCTGTAAGGCGTTGTGTGTATTAACTTGTTGCGATTCGTTTGAGCCGCTACGTGCAAACTTGAATCGCAGTTCTGAGCCTAACCCGCGCAAGCTGGGTGACAGCGTTATGCAAATCATGCCTAGAAGTGCCTTTAAGGCGTTGTGTGTATTAACTTGTTGCGATTCGTTTGAGCCGCTACGTGCAAACTTGAATCGCAGTTCTCAGCCTAACCCGCGCAAGCTGGATGACCTCGTTTTTCACATCATGCCTAAAAGTGCCTGTAAGGCTTTGTGTGTATTAACTTGTTGCGATTCGCTTTAGCCGCTATGTGCGAACTTGAATCGCAGTTCTCAGCCTAACCCGCGCAAGCTGGATGACCACGTTTTGCACATCATGCCTAGAAGTGCCTGTAAGGCTTTGTGTGTATTAACTTGTTGCGATTCGCTTTAGCCGCTATGTGCGAACTTGAATCGCAGTTCTCAGCCTAACCCGCGCAAGCTGGATGACCTCGTTTTGCACATCATGCCTAAAAGTGCCTTTAAGGCGTTGTGTGTATTAACTTGTTGCGATTCGTTTGAGCCGCTATGTGCGAACTTGAATCGCAGTTCTCAGCCTAACCCGCGCAAGCTGGATGACCACGTTTTGCACATCATGCCTAAAAGTGCCCTTAAAGCATTGTGTGTATTAACTTGTTGCGATTCGTTTGAGCCCCTACGTGCAAACTTGAATCGCAGTTCTGAGCCTAACCCGCGCAAGCTGGATGACCTCGTTTTGCACATAATGCCTAAAAGTGCCTGTAAGGCGTTGTGTGTATTAACTTGTTGCGATTCGTTTGAGCCGCTACGTGCAAACTTGAATCGCAGTTCTGAGCCTAACCCGCGCAAGCTGGATGACCGCGTCATGCACATCATGCCTAGAAGAGCCTGTAAGGCTTTGTGTGTATTAACTTGTTGCGATTCGTTTGAGCCGCTACGTGCAAACTTGATTCGCAGTTCTGAGCCTAACCCGCGCAAGCTGGATGACCACGTTTTCACATCATGCCTAAAAGTGCCTGTAATGCGTTGTGTGTATTAACTTGTTGCGATTCGTTTGAGCCGCTACGTGCAAACTTGAATCGCAGTTCTGAGCCTAACCCGCGCAAGCTGGATGACCGCGTCATGCACATCATGCCTAGAAGTGCCTGTAAGGCTTTGTGTGTATTAACTTGTTGCGATTCGGTTTAGCCGCTATGTGCGAACTTGAATCGCAGTTCTCAGCCTAACCCGCGCAAGCTGGATGACCTCGTTTTGCACATCATGCCTAAAAGTGCCTTTAAGGCGTTGTGTGTATTAACTTGTTGCGATTCGTTTGAGCCGCTACGTGCAAACTTGAATCGCAGTTCTGAGCCTAACCCGCGCAAGCTGGATGACCGCGTTATGCACATCATGCCTAGAAGTGCCTGTAAGGCTTTGTGTGTATTAACTTGTTGCGATTCGCTTTAGCCGCTATGTGCGAACTTGAATCGCAGTTCTCAGCCTAACCCGCGCAAGCTGGATGACCTCGTTTTGCACATCATGCCTAAAAGTGCCTGTAAGGCTTTGTGTGTATTAACTTGTTGCGATTCGCTTTAGCCGCTATGTGCGAACTTGAGTCGCAGTTCTCAGCATAACCCGCGCAAGCTGGATGACCACGTTTTGCACATCATGCCTAGAAGTGCCTGTAAGGCTTTGTGTGTATTAACTTGTTGCGATTCCTTTGAGCCGCTACGTGCAAACTTGAATCGCAGTTCTGAGCCTAACCGGCGCAAGCTGGATGACCGCGTCATGCACATCATGCCTAGAAGAGCCTGTAAGGCTCTGTGTGTATTAACTTGTTGCGATTCGTTTGAGCCGCTACGTGCAAACTTGATTCGCAGTTCTGAGCCTAACCAGCGCAAGCTGGATGACCGCGTTTTCACATTATGCCTAAAAGTGCCTGTAAGGCTTTGTGTGTATTAACTTGTTGCGATTCGTTTGAGCCGCTACGTGCAAACTTGATTCGCAGTTCTGAGCCTAACCAGCGCAAGCTGGATGACCACGTTTTCACATCATGCCTAAAAGTGCCTTTAAGGAGTTGTGTGTATTAACTTGTTGCGATTCGTTTGAGCCGCTACGTGCAAACTTGAATCGCAGTTCTGAGCCTAACCCGCGCAAGCTGGATGACAGCTTCATGCACATCATGCCTAGAAGTGCCTGTAAGGCTTTGTGTGTATTAACTTTTTGCGATTCGCTTTAGCCGCTATTTGCGAACTTGAATCGCAGTTCTCAGCCTAACCCGCGCAAGCTGGATGACCACGTTTTGCACATCATGCCTAGAAGTGCCTGTAAGGCTTTGTGTATATTAACTTGTTGCGATTCGTTTGAGCCGCTACGTGCAAACTTGAATCGCAGTTCTGAGGCTAACCCGCGCAAGCTGGATGACCACGTTTTGCACAACATGCCTAAAAGTGACTTTAAGGCGTTGTGTGTATTAACTTGTTGCGATTCGTTTGAGCCGCTACGTGCAAACTTGAATCGCATTTCTGAGCCTAACCCGCGCAAGCTGGATGACCGCGTTATGCACATCATGCCTAGAAGTGCCTGTAAGGCTTTGTGTGTATTAACTTGTTGCGATTCGCTTTAGCCGCTATGTGCGAACTTGAATCGCAGTTCTCAGCCTAACCCGCGCAAGCTGGATGACCTCGTTTTGCACATCATGCCTAAAAGTGCCTTTAAGGCGTTGTGTGTATTAACTTGTTGCGATTCGTTTGAGCCGCTACGTGCAAACTTGAATCGCAGTTCTGAGGCTAACCCGCGCAAGCTGGATGACCACGTTTTGCACATCATGCCTAAAAGTGCCTGTAAGGCTTTGTGTGTATTAACTTGTTGCGATTCGCTTTAGCCGCTATATGCGAACTTGAATCGCAGTTCTGAGCCTAACCCGCGCAAGCTGGATGACCGCGTTTTGCACATAATGCCTAAAAGTGCCTGTAAGGCGTTGTGTGTAATTACTTGTTGCGATTCGTTTGAGCCGCTACGTGCAAACTTGAATCGCAGTTCTGAGCCTAACCAGCGCAAGCTGGATGACCGCGTTATGCACATCATGCCTAGAAGTGCCTGTAAGGCTTTGTGTGTATTAACTTGTTGCGATTCGTTTGAGCCGCTACGTGCAAACTTGAATCGCAGTTCTGAGCCTAACCCGCGCAAGCTGGGTGACAGCGTTATGCAAATCATGCCTAGAAGTGCCTGTAAGGCTTTGTGTGTATTAACTTGTTGCGATTCGCTTTAGCCGCTATGTGCGAACTTGAATCGCAGTTCTGTACCTAACCCGCGCAGCTTGAGTGACGCCTATTTGCCCATCATGCCTAAAAGTGCCTGTAAGGCGTTGTGTGTATAACTTGTTGCGATTCGCTTTAGCCACTATGTGCGAACTTGAATCGCAGTTCTGAGCCTAACCCGCGCAAGCTGGATGACCACGTTTTGCACATCATGCCTAAAAGTGCCTTTAAGGCGTTGTGTGTATTACCTTGTTGCGATTCGTTTGAGCCGCTACGTGCAAACTTGAATCGCAGTTCTGAGCCTAACCCGCGGAAGCTGGATGACCGCGTTATGGACATCATGCCTAGAAGTGCCTGTAAGGCTTTGAGTGTATTAACTTGTTGCGGTTCGTTTGAGCCGCTACGTGCAAACTTGAATCGCAGTTCTGAGCCTAACCCGCGCAAGCTGGATGACCGCGTCATGCACATCATGCCTAGAAGTGCCTGTAAGGCTTTGTGTGTATTAACTTGTTGCGATTCGCTTTAGCCGCTATGTGCGAACTTGAATCGCAGTTCTCAGCCTAACCCGCGCAAGCTGGATGACCTCGTTTTTCACATCATGCCTAAAAGTGCCTGTAAGGCTTTGTGTGTATTAACTTGTTGCGATTCGCTTTAGCCGCTATGTGCGAACTTGAATCGCAGTTCTGAGCCTAACCCGCGCAAGCTGGATGACCGCGTTTTGCACATAATGCCTAAAAGTGCCTGTAAGGCGTTGTGTGTATTAACTTGTTGCGATTCGTTTGAGCCGCTACGTGCAAACTTGAATCGCAGTTCTGAGCCTAACCCGCGCAAGCTGGATGACCGCGTTATGCACATCATGCCTAGAAGTGCCTGTAAGGCTTTGTGTGTATTAACTTGTTGCGATTCGTTTGAGCCGCTACGTGCAAACTTGATTCGCAGTTCTGAGCCTAACCCGCGCAAGCTGGATGACCGCGTTATGCACATCATGCCTAGAAGTGCCTGTAAGGCTTTGTGTGTATTAACTTGTTGCGATTCGCTTTAGCCGCTATGTGCGAACTTGAATCGCAGTTCTCAGCCTAACCCGCGCAAGCTGGATGACCTCGTTTTTCACATCATGCCTAAAAGTGCCTGTAAGGCTTTGTGTGTATTAACTTGTTGCGATTCGCTTTAGCCGCTATGTGCGAACTTGAATCGCAGTTCTCAGCCAACCCGCGCAAGCTGGATGACCACGTTTTGCACATCATGCCTAAAAGTGCCTTTAAAGCGTTGTGTGTATTAACTTGTTGCGATTCGTTTGAGCCGCTACGTGCAAACTTGAATCGCAGTTCTGAGCCTAACCCGCGCAAGCTGGATGACCGCGTTTTGCACATAATGCCTAAAAGTGCCTGTAAGGCGTTGTGTGTATTAACTTGTTGCGATTCGTTTGAGCCGCTACGTGCAAACTTGAATCGCAGTTCTGAGCCTAACCCGCGCAAGCTGGATGACCGCGTTATGCACATGATGCCTAGAAGTGCCTGTAAGGCTTGGTGTGTATTAACTTGTTGCGATTCGTTTGAGCCGCTACGTGCAAACTTGAATCGCAGTTCTGAGCCTAACCCGCGCAAGCTGGATGACCACGTTTTGCATATCATGCCTAAAAGTGCCTTTAAGGCGTTGTGTGTATTAACTTGTTGTGATTCGTTTGAGCCGCTACGTGCAAACTTGAATCGCAGTTCTGAGCCTAACCCGCGCAAGCTGGGTGACAGCGTTATGCAAATCATGCCTAGAAGTGCCTGTAAGGCGTTGTGTGTATTAACTTGTTGCGATTCGTTTGAGCCGCTACGTGCAAACTTGAATCGCAGTTCTGAGCCTAACCCGCGCAAGCTGGGTGACAGCGTTATGCACATAATGCCTAAAAGTGCCTGTAAGGCGTTGTGTGTATTAACTTGTTGCGATTCGTTTGAGCCGCTACGTGCAAACTTGAATCGCAGTTCTGAGCCTAACCCGCGCAAGCTGGATGACCGCGTTATGCACATCATGCCTAGAAGTGCCTGTAAGGCTTTGTGTGTATTAACTTGTTGCGATTCGTTTGAGCCGCTACGTGCAAACTTGATTCGCAGTTCTGAGCCTAACCCGCGCAAGCTGGATGACCGCGTTATGCACATCATGCCTAGAAGTGCCTGTAAGGCTTTGTGTGTATTAACTTGTTGCGATTCGCTTTAGCCGCTATGTGCGAACTTGAATCGCAGTTCTCAGCCTAACCCGCGCAAGCTGGATGACCTCGTTTTTCACATCATGCCTAAAAGTGCCTGTAAGGCTTTGTGTGTATTAACTTGTTGCGATTCGCTTTAGCCGCTATGTGCGAACTTGAATCGCAGTTCTCAGCCAACCCGCGCAAGCTGGATGACCACGTTTTGCACATCATGCCTAAAAGTGCCTTTAAAGCGTTGTGTGTATTAACTTGTTGCGATTCGTTTGAGCCGCTACGTGCAAACTTGAATCGCAGTTCTGAGCCTAACCCGCGCAAGCTGGATGACCGCGTTTTGCACATAATGCCTAAAAGTGCCTGTAAGGCGTTGTGTGTATTAACTTGTTGCGATTCGTTTGAGCCGCTACGTGCAAACTTGAATCGCAGTTCTGAGCCTAACCCGCGCAAGCTGGATGACCGCGTTATGCACATGATGCCTAGAAGTGCCTGTAAGGCTTGGTGTGTATTAACTTGTTGCGATTCGTTTGAGCCGCTACGTGCAAACTTGAATCGCAGTTCTGAGCCTAACCCGCGCAAGCTGGATGACCACGTTTTGCATATCATGCCTAAAAGTGCCTTTAAGGCGTTGTGTGTATTAACTTGTTGTGATTCGTTTGAGCCGCTACGTGCAAACTTGAATCGCAGTTCTGAGCCTAACCCGCGCAAGCTGGGTCACAGCGTTATGCAAATCATGCCTAGAAGTGCCTGTAAGGCGTTGTGTGTATTAACTTGTTGCGATTCGTTTGAGCCGCTACGTGCAAACTTGAATCGCAGTTCTGAGCCTAACCCGCGCAAGCTGGGTGACAGCGTTATGCAAATCATGCCTAGAAGTGCCTTTAAGGCGTTGTGTGTATTAACTTGTTGCGATTCGTTTGAGCCGCTACGTGCAAACTTGAATCGCAGTTCTCAGCCTAACCCGCGCAAGCTGGATGACCTCGTTTTTCACATCATGCCTAAAAGTGCCTGTAAGGCTTTGTGTGTATTAACTTGTTGCGATTCGCTTTAGCCGCTATGTGCGAACTTGAATCGCAGTTCTCAGCCTAACCCGCGCAAGCTGGATGACCACGTTTTGCACATCATGCCTAGAAGTGCCTGTAAGGCTTTGTGTGTATTAACTTGTTGCGATTCGTTTGAGCCGCTACGTGCAAACTTGAATCGCAGTTCTGAGGCTAACCCGCGCAAGCTGGATGACCACGTTTTGTACATCATGCCTAAAAGTGCCTTTAAGGCGTTGTGTGTATTAACTTGTTGCGATTCGTTTGAGCCGCTACGTGCAAACTTGAATCGCAGTTCTGAGCCTAACCCGCGCAAGCTGGATGACCGCGTTATGCACATCATGCCTAGAAGTGCCTGTAAGGCTTTGTGTGTATTAACTTGTTGCGATTCGCTTTAGCCGCTATGTGCGAACTTGAATCGCAGTTCTCAGCCTAACCCGCGCAAGCTGGATGACCACGTTTTGCACATCATGCCTAAAAGTGCCTTTAAAGCGTTGTGTGTATTAACTTGTTGCGATTCGTTTGAGCCGCTACGTGCAAACTTGAATCGCAGTTCTGAGCCTAACCCGTGCAAGCTGGATGACCTCGTTTTGCACATAATGCCTAAAAGTGCCTGTAAGGCGTTGTGTGTATTAACTTGTTTCGATTCGTTTGAGCTGCTACGTGCAAACTTGAATCGCAATTCTGAGCCTAACCCGCGCAAGCTGGATGACCGTGTTATGCACACCATGCCTAGAAGTGCCTGTAAGGCTTTGTGTGTATTAACTTGTTGCGATTCGTTTGAGCCGCTACGTGCAAACTTGATTCGCAGTTCTGAGCCTAACCCGCGCAAGCTGGATGACCACGTTTTGCACATCATGCCTAAAAGTGCCTTTAAGGCGTTGTGTGTATTAACTTGTTGCGATTCGTTTGAGCCGCTACGTGCAAACTTGAATCGCAGTTCTGAGCCTAACCCGCGCAAGCTGGATGATCGCGTTATGCACATCATGCCTAGAAGTGCCTGTAAGGCTTTGTGTGTATTAACTTGTTGCGATTCGCTTTAGCCGCTATGTGCGAACTTGAATCGCAGTTCTCAGCCTAACCCGCGCAAGCTGGATGACCTCGTTTTGCACATCATGCCTAAAAGTGCCTTTAAGGCGTTGTGTGTATTAACTTGTTGCGATTCGCTTTAGCCGCTATGTGCGAACTTGAATCGCAGTTCTCAGCCTAACCCGCGCAAGCTGGATGACCTCGTTTTTCACATCATGCCTAAAAGTGCCTGTAAGGCTTTGTGTGTATTAACTTGTTGCGATTCGCTTTAGCCGCTATGTGCGAACTTGAATCGCAGTTCTCAGCCAACCCGCGCAAGCTGGATGACCACGTTTTGCACATCATGCCTAAAAGTGCCTTTAAAGCGTTGTGTGTATTAACTTGTTGCGATTCGTTTGAGCCGCTACGTGCAAACTTGAATCGCAGTTCTGAGCCTAACCCGCGCAAGCTGGATGACCGCGTTTTGCACATAATGCCTAAAAGTGCCTGTAAGGCGTTGTGTGTATTAACTTGTTGCGATTCGTTTGAGCCGCTACGTGCAAACTTGAATCGCAGTTCTGAGCCTAACCCGCGCAAGCTGGATGACCGCGTTATGCACATGATGCCTAGAAGTGCCTGTAAGGCTTGGTGTGTATTAACTTGTTGCGATTCGTTTGAGCCGCTACGTGCAAACTTGAATCGCAGTTCTGAGCCTAACCCGCGCAAGCTGGATGACCACGTTTTGCATATCATGCCTAAAAGTGCCTTTAAGGCGTTGTGTGTATTAACTTGTTGTGATTCGTTTGAGCCGCTACGTGCAAACTTGAATCGCAGTTCTGAGCCTAACCCGCGCAAGCTGGGTGACAGCGTTATGCAAATCATGCCTAGAAGTGCCTGTAAGGCGTTGTGTGTATTAACTTGTTGCGATTCGTTTGAGCCGCTACGTGCAAACTTGAATCGCAGTTCTGAGCCTAACCCGCGCAAGCTGGGTGACAGCGTTATGCAAATCATGCCTAGAAGTGCCTTTAAGGCGTTGTGTGTATTAACTTGTTGCGATTCGTTTGAGCCGCTACGTGCAAACTTGAATCGCAGTTCTCAGCCTAACCCGCGCAAGCTGGATGACCTCGTTTTTCACATCATGCCTAAAAGTGCCTGTAAGGCTTTGTGTGTATTAACTTGTTGCGATTCGCTTTAGCCGCTATGTGCGAACTTGAATCGCAGTTCTCAGCCTAACCCGCGCAAGCTGGATGACCACGTTTTGCACATCATGCCTAGAAGTGCCTGTAAGGCTTTGTGTGTATTAACTTGTTGCGATTCGTTTGAGCCGCTAAGTGCAAACTTGAATCGCAGTTCTGAGGCTAACCCGCGCAAGCTGGATGACCACGTTTTGTACATCATGCCTAAAAGTGCCTTTAAGGCGTTGTGTGTATTAACTTGTTGCGATTCGTTTGAGCCGCTACGTGCAAACTTGAATCGCAGTTCTGAGCCTAACCCGCGCAAGCTGGATGACCGCGTTATGCACATCATGCCTAGAAGTGCCTGTAAGGCTTTGTGTGTATTAACTTGTTGCGATTCGCTTTAGCCGCTATGTGCGAACTTGAATCGCAGTTCTCAGCCTAACCCGCGCAAGCTGGATGACCACGTTTTGCACATCATGCCTAAAAGTGCCTTTAAAGCGTTGTGTGTATTAACTTGTTGCGATTCGTTTGAGCCGCTACGTGCAAACTTGAATCGCAGTTCTGAGCCTAACCCGTGCAAGCTGGATGACCTCGTTTTGCACATAATTCCTAAAAGTGCCTGTAAGGCGTTGTGTGTATTAACTCTTTTCGATTCGTTTGAGCTGCTACGTGCAAACTTGAATCGCAATTCTGAGCCTAACCCGCGCAAGCTGGATGACCGCGTTATGCACACCATGCCTAGAAGTGCCTGTAAGGCTTTGTGTGTATTAACTTGTTGCGATTCGTTTGAGCCGCTACGTGCAAACTTGATTCGCAGTTCTGAGCCTAACCCGCGCAAGCTGGATGACCAGGTTTTGCACATCATGCCTAAAAGTGCCTTTAAGGCGTTGTGTGTATTAACTTGTTGCGATTCGTTTGAGCCGCTACGTGCAAACTTGAATCGCAGTTCTGAGCCTAACCCGCGCAAGCTGGATGATCGCGTTATGCACATCATGCCTAGAAGTGCCTGTAAGGCTTTGTGTGTATTAACTTGTTGCGATTCGCTTTAGCCGCTATGTGCGAACTTGAATCGCAGTTCTCAGCCTAACCCGCGCAAGCTGGATGACCTCGTTTTGCACATCATGCCTAAAAGTGCCTTTAAGGCGTTGTGTGTATTAACTTGTTGCGATTCGTTTGAGCCGCTATGTGCGAACTTGAATCGCAGTTCTCAGCCTAACCCGCGCAAGCTGGATGACCGCGTTATGCACACCATGCCTAAAAGTGCCTGTAAGGCTTTGTGTGTATTAACTTGTTGCGATTCGCTTTAGCCGCTATGTGCGAACTTGAATCGCAGTTCTCAGCCTAACCCGCGCAAGCTGGATGACCACGTTTTGCACATCATGCCTAAAAGTGCCTTTAAAGCATTGTGTGTATTAACTTGTTGCGATTCGTTTGAGCCCCTACGTGCAAACTTGAATCGCAGTTCTGAGCCTAACCCGCGCAAGCTGGATGACCTCGTTTTGCACATAATGCCTAAAAGTGCCTGTAAGGCGTTGTGTGTATTAACTTGTTGCGATTCGTTTGAGCCGCTACGTGCAAACTTGAATCGCAGTTCTGAGCCTAACCCGCGCAAGCTGGATGACCGCGTCATGCACATCATGCCTAGAAGAGCCTGTAAGGCTTTGTGTGTATTAACTTGTTGCGATTCGTTTGAGCCGCTACGTGCAAACTTGATTCGCAGTTCTGAGCCTAACCCGCGCAAGCTGGATGACCATGTTTTCACATCATGCCTAAAAGTGCCTGTAATGCGTTGTGTGTATTAACTTGTTGCGATTCGTTTGAGCCGCTACGTGCAAACTTGAATCGCAGTTCTGAGCCTAACCCGCGCAAGCTGGATGACCGCGTCATGCACATCATGCCTAGAAGTGCCTGTAAGGCTTTGTGTGTATTAACTTGTTGCGATTCGGTTTAGCCGCTATGTGCGAACTTGAATCGCAGTTCTCAGCCTAACCCGCGCAAGCTGGATGACCTCGTTTTGCACATCATGCCTAAAAGTTCCTTTAAGGCGTTGTGTGTATTAACTTGTTGCGATTCGTTTGAGCCGCTACGTGCAAACTTGAATCGCAGTTCTGAGCCTAACCCGCGCAAGCTGGATGACCGCGTTATGCACATCATGCCTAGAAGTGCCTGTAAGGCTTTGTGTGTATTAACTTGTTGCGATTCGCTTTAGCCGCTACGTGCAAACTTGAATCGCAGTTCTGAGGCTAACCCGCGCAAGCTGGATGACCACGTTTTGCACATCATGCCTAAAAGTGCCTTTAAGGCGTTGTGTGTATTAACTTGTTGCGATTCGTTTGAGCCGCTACGTGCAAACTTGAATCGCAGTTCTGAGCCCAACCCGCGCAAGCTGGATGACCGCGTTATGCTCATCATGCCTAGAAGTGCCTGTAAGGCTTTGTGTGTATTAACTTGTTGCGATTCGCTTTAGCCGCTATGTGCGAACTTGAATCGCAGTTCTCAGCCTAACCCGCGCAAGCTGGATGACCTCGTTTTTCACATCATGCCTAAAAGTGCCTGTAAGGCTTTGTGTGTATTAACTTGTTGCGATTCGCTTTAGCCGCTATGTGCGAACTTGAATCGCAGTTCTCAGCCTAACCCGCGCAAGCTGGATGACCTCGTTTTGCACATAATGCCTAAAAGTGCCTGTAAGGCGTTGTGTGTATTAACTTGTTTCGATTCGTTTGAGCCGCTATGTGCGAACTTGAGTCGCAGTTCTCAGCCTAACCCGCGCAAGCTGGATGACCACGTTTTGCACATCATGCCTAGAAGTGCCTGTAAGGCTTTGTGTGTATTAACTTGTTGCGATTCGTTTGAGCCGCTACGTGCAAACTTGAATCGCAGTTCTGAGGCTAACCCGCGCAAGCTGGATGACCACGTTTTGCACATCATGCCTAAAAGTGCCTTTAAGGCGTTGTGTGTATTAACTTGTTGCGATTCGTTTGAGCCGCTACGTGCAAACTTGAATCGCAGTTCTGAGCCCAACCCGCGCAAGCTGGATGACCGCGTTATGCTCATCATGCCTAGAAGTGCCTGTAAGGCTTTGTGTGTATTAACTTGTTGCGATTCGCTTTAGCCGCTATGTGCGAACTTGAATCGCAGTTCTCAGCCTAACCCGCGCAAGCTGGATGACCTCGTTTTTCACATCATGCCTAAAAGTGCCTGTAAGGCTTTGTGTGTATTAACTTGTTGCGATTCGCTTTAGCCGCTATGTGCGAACTTGAATCGCAGTTCTCAGCCTAACCCGCGCAAGCTGGATGACCTCGTTTTGCACATAATGCCTAAAAGTGCCTGTAAGGCGTTGTGTGTATTAACTTGTTTCGATTCGTTTGAGCTGCTACGTGCAAACTTGAATCGCAGTTCTGAGCCTAACCCGCGCAAGCTGGATGACCGCGTTATGCACATCATGCCTAGAAGTGCCTGTAAGGCTTTGTGTGTATTAACTTGTTGCGATTCGTTTGAGCCGCTATGTGCAAACTTGATTCGCAGTTCTGAGCCTAACCCGCGCAAGCTGGATGACCACGTTTTGCACATCATGCCTAAAAGTGCCTTTAAGGCGTTGTGTGTATTAACTTGTTGCGATTCGTTTGAGCCGCTACGTGCAAACTTGAATCGCAGTTCTGAGCCTAACCCGCGCAACCTGGATGACCGCGTCATGCACATCATGCCTAGAAGTGTCTGTAAGGCTTTGTGTGTATTAACTTGTTGCGATTCGCTTTAGCCGCTATGTGCGAACTTGAATCGCAGTTCTCAGCCTAACCCGCGCAAGCTGGATGACCTCGTTTTTCACATCATGCCTAAAAGTGCCTGTAAGGCTTTGTGTGTATTAACTTGTTGCGATTCGCTTTAGCCGCTATGTGCGAACTTGAGTCGCAGTTCTCAGCCTAACCCGCGCAAGCTGGATGACCACGTTTTGCACATCATGCCTAGAAGTGCCTGTAAGGCTTTGTGTGTATTAACTTGTTGCGATTCGTATGAGCCGCTACGTGCAAACTTGAATCGCAGTTCTGAGGCTAACCCGCGCAAGCTGGATGACCACGTTTTGCACATCATGCCTAAAAGTGCCTTTAAGGCGTTGTGTGTATTAACTTGTTGCGATTCGTTTGAGCCGCTACGTGCAAACTTGAATCGCAGTTCTGAGCCCAACCCGCGCAAGCTGGATGACCGCGTTATGCTCATCATGCCTAGAAGTGCCTGTAAGGCTTTGTGTGTATTAACTTGTTGCGATTCGCTTTAGCCGCTATGTGCGAACTTGAATCGCAGTTCTCAGCCTAACCCGCGCAAGCTGGATGACCTCGTTTTTCACATCATGCCTAAAAGTGCCTGTAAGGCTTTGTGTGTATTAACTTGTTGCGATTCGCTTTAGCCGCTATGTGCGAACTTGAATCGCAGTTCTCAGCCTAACCCGCGCAAGCTGGATGACCTCGTTTTGCACATAATGCCTAAAAGTGCCTGTAAGGCGTTGTGTGTATTAACTTGTTTCGATTCGTTTGAGCTGCTACGTGCAAACTTGAATCGCAGTTCTGAGCCTAACCCGCGCAAGCTGGATGACCGCGTTATGCACATCATGCCTAGAAGTGCCTGTAAGGCTTTGTGTGTATTAACTTGTTGCGATTCGTTTGAGCCGCTATGTGCAAACTTGATTCGCAGTTCTGAGCCTAACCCGCGCAAGCTGGATGACCACGTTTTGCACATCATGCCTAAAAGTGCCTTTAAGGCGTTGTGTGTATTAACTTGTTGCGATTCGTTTGAGCCGCTACGTGCAAACTTGAATCGCAGTTCTGAGCCTAACCCGCGCAAGCTGGACGACCGCGTTATGCACATCATGCCTAGAAGAGCCTGTAAGGTTTTGTGTGTATTAACTTGTTGCGATTCGCTTTAGCCGCTATGTGCGAACTTGAATCGCAGTTCTCAGCCTAACCCGCGCAAGCTGGATGACCTCGTTTTTCACATCATGCCTAAAAGTGCCTTTAAGGCGTTGTGTGTATTAACTTGTTGCGATTCGTTTGAGCCGCTACGTGCAAACTTGAATCGCAGTTCTGAGGCTAACCCGCGCAAGCTGGATGACCACGTTTTGCACATCATGCCTAAAAGTGCCTTTAAGGCGTTGTGTGTATTAACTTGTTGCGATTCGTTTGAGCCGCTACGTGCAAACTTGAATCGCAGTTCTGAGCCTAACCCGCGCAAGCTGGATGACCGCGTCATGCACATCATGCCTAGAAGTGCCTGTAAGGCTTTGTGTGTATTAACTTGTTGCGATTCGCTTTAGCCGCTATGTGCGAACTTGAATCGCAGTTCTCAGCCTAACCCGCGCGAGCTGGATGACCTCGTTTTTCACATCATGCCTAAAAGTGCCTGTAAGGCTTTGTGTGTATTAACTTGTTGCGATTCGCTTTAGCCGCTATATGCGAACTTGAATCGCAGTTCTGAGCCTAACCCGCGCAAGCTGGATGACCGCGTTTTGCACATAATGCCTAAAAGTGCCTGTAAGGCGTTGTGTGTATTAACTTGTTGCGATTCGTTTGAGCCGCTACGTGCAAACTTGAATCGCAGTTCTGAGCCTAACCAGCGCAAGCTGGATGACCGCGTTATGCACATCATGCCTAGAAGTGCCTGTAAGGCTTTGTGTGTATTAACTTGTTGCGATTCGTTTGAGCCGCTACGTGCTAACTTGAATCGCAGTTCTGAGCCTAACCCGCGCAAGCTGGGTGACAGCATTATGCAAATCATGCCTAGAAGTGCCTGTAAGGCTTTGTGTGTATTAACTTGTTGCGATTCGCTTTAGCCGCTATGTGCGAACTTGAATCGCAGTTCTGTACCTAACCCGCGCAGCTTGAGTGACGCCTATTTGCACATCATGCCTAAAAGTGCCTGTAAGGCGTTGTGTGTATTAACTTGTTGCGATTCGCTTTAGCCGCTATGTGCGAACTTGAGTCGCAGTTCTCAGCCTAACCCGCGCAAGCTGGATGACCACGTTTTGCACATCATGCCTAGAAGTGCCTGTAAGGCTTTGTGTGTATTAACTTGTTGCGATTCGTATGAGCCGCTACGTGCAAACTTGAATCGCAGTTCTGAGGCTAACCCGCGCAAGCTGGATGACCACGTTTTGCACATCATGCCTAAAAGTGCCTTTAAGGCGTTGTGTGTATTAACTTGTTGCGATTCGTTTGAGCCGCTACGTGCAAACTTGAATCGCAGTTCTGAGCCTAACCCGCGGAAGCTGGATGACCGCGTTATGGACATCATGCCTAGAAGTGCCTGTAAGGCTTTGAGTGTATTAACTTGTTGCGGTTCGTTTGAGCCGCTACGTGCAAACTTGAATCGCAGTTCTGAGCCTAACCCGCGCAAGCTGGATGACCGCGTCATGCACATCATGCCTAGAAGTGCCTGTAAGGCTTTGTGTGTATTAACTTGTTGCGATTCGCTTTAGCCGCTATGTGCGAACTTGAATCGCAGTTCTCAGCCTAACCCGCGCAAGCTGGATGACCTCGTTTTTCACATCATGCCTAAAAGTGCCTGTAAGGCTTTGTGTGTATTAACTTGTTGCGATTCGCTTTAGCCGCTATGTGCGAACTTGAATCGCAGTTCTGAGCCTAACCCGCGCAAGCTGGATGACCGCGTTTTGCACATAATGCCTAAAAGTGCCTGTAAGGCGTTGTGTGTATTAACTTGTTGCGATTCGTTTGAGCCGCTACGTGCAAACTTAAATCGCAGTTCTGAGCCTAACCCGCGCAAGCTGGATGACCGCGTTATGCACATCATGCCTAGAAGTGCCTGTAAGGCTTTGTGTGTATTAACTTGTTTCGATTCGTTTGAGCCGCTACGTGCAAACTTGATTCGCAGTTCTGAGCCTAACCCGCGCAAGCTGGATGACCGCGTTATGCACATCATGCCTAGAAGTGCCTGTAAGGCTTTGTGTGTATTAACTTGTTGCGATTCGCTTTAGCCGCTATGTGCGAACTTGAATCGCAGTTCTCAGCCTAACCCGCGCAAGCTGGATGACCTCGTTTTTCACATCATGCCTAAAAGTGCCTGTAAGGCTTTGTGTGTATTAACTTGTTGCGATTCGCTTTAGCCGCTATGTGCGAACTTGAATCGCAGTTCTCAGCCAACCCGCGCAAGCTGGATGACCACGTTTTGCACATCATGCCTAAAAGTGCCTTTAAAGCGTTGTGTGTATTAACTTGTTGCGATTCGTTTGAGCCGCTACGTGCAAACTTGAATCGCAGTTCTGAGCCTAACCCGCGCAAGCTGGATGACCGCGTTTTGCACATAATGCCTAAAAGTGCCTGTAAGGCGTTGTGTGTATTAACTTGTTGCGATTCGTTTGAGCCGCTACGTGCAAACTTGAATCGCAGTTCTGAGCCTAACCCGCGCAAGCTGGATGACCGCGTTATGCACATGATGCCTAGAAGTGCCTGTAAGGCTTGGTGTGTATTAACTTGTTGCGATTCGTTTGAGCCGCTACGTGCAAACTTGAATCGCAGTTCTGAGCCTAACCCGCGCAAGCTGGATGACCACGTTTTGCATATCATGCCTAAAAGTGCCTTTAAGGCGTTGTGTGTATTAACTTGTTGCGATTCGTTTGAGCCGCTACGTGCAAACTTGAATCGCAGTTCTGAGCCTAACCCGCGCAAGCTGGGTGACAGCGTTATGCAAATCATGCCTAGAAGTGCCTGTAAGGCGTTGTGTGTATTAACTTGTTGCGATTCGTTTGAGCCGCTACGTGCAAACTTGAATCGCAGTTCTGAGCCTAACCCGCGCAAGCTGGGTGACAGCGTTATGCAAATCATGCCTAGAAGTGCCTTTAAGGCGTTGTGTGTATTAACTTGTTGCGATTCGTTTGAGCCGCTACGTGCAAACTTGAATCGCAGTTCTCAGCCTAACCCGCGCAAGCTGGATGACCTCGTTTTTCACATCATGCCTAAAAGTGCCTGTAAGGCTTTGTGTGTATTAACTTGTTGCGATTCGCTTTAGCCGCTATGTGCGAACTTGAATCGCAGTTCTCAGCCTAACCCGCGCAAGCTGGATGACCACGTTTTGCACATCATGCCTAGAAGTGCCTGTAAGGCTTTGTGTGTATTAACTTGTTGCGATTCGTTTGAGCCGCTACGTGCAAACTTGAATCGCAGTTCTGAGGCTAACCCGCGCAAGCTGGATGACCACGTTTTGTACATCATGCCTAAAAGTGCCTTTAAGGCGTTGTGTGTATTAACTTGTTGCGATTCGTTTGAGCCGCTACGTGCAAACTTGAATCGCAGTTCTGAGCCTAACCCGCGCAAGCTGGGTGACAGCGTTATGCAAATCATGCCTAGAAGTGCCTGTAAGGCGTTGTGTGTATTAACTTGTTGCGATTCGTTTGAGCCGCTACGTGCAAACTTGAATCGCAGTTCTGAGCCTAACCCGCGCAAGCTGGATGACCGCGTTATGCACATCATGCCTAGAAGTGCCTGTAAGGCTTTGTGTGTATTAACTTGTTGCGATTCGCTTTAGCCGCTATGTGCGAACTTGAATCGCAGTTCTCAGCCTAACCCGCGCAAGCTGGATGACCACGTTTTGCACATCATGCCTAAAAGTGCCTTTAAAGCGTTGTGTGTATTAACTTGTTGCGATTCGTTTGAGCCGCTACGTGCAAACTTGAATCGCAGTTCTGAGCCTAACCCGTGCAAGCTGGATGACCTCGTTTTGCACATAATGCCTAAAAGTGCCTGTAAGGCGTTGTGTGTATTAACTTGTTTCGATTCGTTTGAGCTGCTACGTGCAAACTTGAATCGCAATTCTGAGCCTAACCCGCGCAAGCTGGATGACCGCGTTATGCACACCATGCCTAGAAGTGCCTGTAAGGCTTTGTGTGTATTAACTTGTTGCGATTCGTTTGAGCCGCTACGTGCAAACTTGATTCGCAGTTCTGAGCCTAACCCGCGCAAGCTGGATGACCACGTTTTGCACATCATGCCTAAAAGTGCCTTTAAGGCGTTGTGTGTATTAACTTGTTGCGATTCGTTTGAGCCGCTACGTGCAAACTTGAATCGCAGTTCTGAGCCTAACCCGCGCAAGCTGGATGACCGCGTTATGCACATCATGCCTAGAAGTGCCTGTAAGGCTTTGTGTGTATTAACTTGTTGCGATTCGCTTTAGCCGCTATGTGCGAACTTGAATCGCAGTTCTCAGCCTAACCCGCGCAAGCTGGATGACCTCGTTTTGCACATCATGCCTAAAAGTGCCTTTAAGGCGTTGTGTGTATTAACTTGTTGCGATTCGTTTGAGCCGCTATGTGCGAACTTGAATCGCAGTTCTCAGCCTAACCCGCGCAAGCTGGATGACCGCGTTATGCACACCATGCCTAAAAGTGCCTGTAAGGCTTTGTGTGTATTAACTTGTTGCGATTCGCTTTAGCCGCTATGTGCGAACTTGAATCGCAGTTCTCAACCTAACCCGCGCAAGCTGGATGACCTCGTTTTGCACATCATGCCTAAAAGTGCCTGTAAGGCTTTGTGTGTATTAACTTGTTGCGATTCGCTTTAGCCGCTATGTGCGAACTTGAGTCGCAGTTCTCAGCCTAACCCGCGCAAGCTGGATGACCACGTTTTGCACATCATGCCTAGAAGTGCCTGTAAGGCTTTGTGTGTATTAACTTGTTGCGATTGCTTTGAGCCGCTACGTGCAAACTTGAATCGCAGTTCTGAGCCTAACCCGCGCAAGCTGGATGACCGCGTCATGCACATCATGCCTAGAAGAGCCTGTAAGGCTTTGTGTGTATTAACTTGTTGCGATTCGTTTGAGCCGCTACGTGCAAACTTGATTCGCAGTTCTGAGCCCAACCCGCGCAAGCTGGATGACCACGTTTTCACATCATGCCTAAAAGTGCCTTTAATGCGTTGTGTGTATTAACTTGTTGCGATTCGTTTGAGCCGCTACGTGCAAACTTGAATCGCAGTTCTGAGCCTAACCCGCGCAACCTGGATGACCGCGTCATGCACATCATGCCTAGAAGTGTCTGTAAGGCTTTGTGTGTATTAACTTGTTGCGATTCGCTTTAGCCGCTATGTGCGAACTTGAATCGCAGTTCTCAGCCTAACCCGCGCAAGCTGGATGACCTCGTTTTTCACATCATGCCTAAAAGTGCCTGTAAGGCTTTGTGTGTATTAACTTGTTGCGATTCGCTTTAGCCGCTATGTGCGAACTTGAGTCGCAGTTCTCAGCCTAACCCGCGCAAGCTGGATGACCACGTTTTGCACATCATGCCTAGAAGTGCCTGTAAGGCTTTGTGTGTATTAACTTGTTGCGATTCGTTTGAGCCGCTACGTGCAAACTTGAATCGCAGTTCTGAGGCTAACCCGCGCAAGCTGGATGACCACGTTTTGCACATCATGCCTAAAAGTGCCTTTAAGGCGTTGTGTGTATTAACTTGTTGCGATTCGTTTGAGCCGCTACGTGCAAACTTGAATCGCAGTTCTGAGCCCAACCCGCGCAAGCTGGATGACCGCGTTATGCTCATCATGCCTAGAAGTGCCTGTAAGGCTTTGTGTGTATTAACTTGTTGCGATTCGCTTTAGCCGCTATGTGCGAACTTGAATCGCAGTTCTCAGCCTAACCCGCGCAAGCTGGATGACCTCGTTTTTCACATCATGCCTAAAAGTGCCTGTAAGGCTTTGTGTGTATTAACTTGTTGCGATTCGCTTTAGCCGCTATGTGCGAACTTGAATCGCAGTTCTCAGCCTAACCCGCGCAAGCTGGATGACCTCGTTTTGCACATAATGCCTAAAAGTGCCTGTAAGGCGTTGTGTGTATTAACTTGTTTCGATTCGTTTGAGCTGCTACGTGCAAACTTGAATCGCAGTTCTGAGCCTAACCCGCGCAAGCTGGATGACCGCGTTATGCACATCATGCCTAGAAGTGCCTGTAAGGCTTTGTGTGTATTAACTTGTTGCGATTCGTTTGAGCCGCTATGTGCAAACTTGATTCGCAGTTCTGAGCCTAACCCGCGCAAGCTGGATGACCACGTTTTGCACATCATGCCTAAAAGTGCCTTTAAGGCGTTGTGTGTATTAACTTGTTGCGATTCGTTTGAGCCGCTACGTGCAAACTTGAATCGCAGTTCTGAGCCTAACCCGCGCAAGCTGGATGACCGCGTTATGCACATCATGCCTAGAAGAGCCTGTAAGGTTTTGTGTGTATTAACTTGTTGCGATTCGCTTTAGCCGCTATGTGCGAACTTGAATCGCAGTTCTCAGCCTAACCCGCGCAAGCTGGATGACCTCGTTTTTCACATCATGCCTAAAAGTGCCTGTAAGGCTTTGTGTGTATTAACTTGTTGCGATTCGCTTTAGCCGCTAAGTGCGAACTTGAATCGCAGTTCTGAGCCTAACCCGCGCAAGCTGGATGACCGCGTTTTGCACATAATGCCTAAAAGTGCCTGTAAGGCGTTGTGTGTATTAACTTGTTGCGATTCGTTTGAGCCGCTACGTGCAAACTTGAATCGCAGTTCTGAGCCTAACCCGCGCAAGCTGGATGACGCGTTATACACATCATGCCTAGAAGTGCCTGTAAGGCATTGTGTGTATTAACTTGTTGCGATTCGTTTGAGCCGCTACGTGCAAACTTGATTCGCAGTTCTGAGCCTAACCCGCGCAAGCTGGATGACCACGTTTTGCACATCATGCCTAAAAGTGCCTGTAAGGCGTTGTGTGTATTAACTTGTTGCGATTCGTTTGAGCCGCTACGTGCAAACTTGAATCGCAGTTCTGAGCCTAACCCGCGCAAGCTGGGTGATAGCGTTATGCAAATCATGCCTAGAAGTGCCTTTAAGGCGTTGTGTGTATTAACTTGTTGCGATTCGTTTGAGCCGCTACGTGCAAACTTGAATCGCAGTTCTGAGCCTAACCCGCGCAAGCTGGATGACCGCGTTATGCACATCATGCCTAGAAGTGCCTGTAAGGCTTTGTGTGTATTAACTTGTTGCGATTCGTTTGAGCCGCTACGTGCAAACTTGATTCGCAGTTCTGAGCCTTAGCCGCGCAAGCTGGATGACCAAGTTTTCACATCATGCCTAAAAGTGCCTTTAAGGCGTTGTGTGTATTAACTTGTTGCGATTCGTTTGAGCCGCTACGTGCAAACTTGAATCGCAGTTCTGAGCCTAACCCGCGCAAGCTGGATGACCGCGTTATGCACATCATGCCTAGAAGTGCCTGTAAGGCTTTGTGTGTATTAACTTGGTGCGATTCGTTTGAGCCGCTACGTGCAAACTTGATTCGCAGTTCTGAGCCTAACCCGCGCAAGCTGGATGACCACGTTTTGCACATCATGCCTAAAAGTGCCTTTAAGGCGTTGTGTGTATTAACTTGTTGCGATTCGCTTTAGCCGCGTTTTGCGAACTTGAATCGCAGTTCTCAGCCTAACCCGCGCAAGCTGGATGACCTCGTTTTTCACATCATGCCTAAAAGTGCCTGTAAGGCTTTGTGTGTATTAACTTGTTGCGATTCGCTTTAGCCGCTATGTGCGAACTTGAATCGCAGTTCTCAGCCTAACCCGCGCAAGCTGGATGACCACGTTTTGCACATCATGCCTAGAAGTGCCTGTAAGGCTTTGTGTGTATTAACTTGTTGCGATTCGTTTGAGCCGCTACGTGCAAACTTGAATCGCAGTTCTGAGGCTAACCCGCGCAAGCTGGATGACCACGTTTAGCACATCATGCCTAAAAGTGCCTTTAAGGCGTTGTGTGTATTAACTTGTTGCGATTCGTTTGAGCCGCTACGTGCAAACTTGAATCGCATTTCTGAGCCTAACCCGCGCAAGCTGGATGACCGCGTTATGCACATCATGTCTAGAAGTGCCTGTAAGGCTTTGTGTGTATTAACTTGTTGCGATTCGCTTTAGCCGCTATGTGCGAACTTGAATCGCAGTTCTCAGCCTAACCCGCGCAAGCTGGATGACCTCGTTTTGCACATCATGCCTAGAAGTGCCTGTAAGGCTTTGTGTGTATTAACTTGTTGCGATTCGTTTGAGCCGCTACGTGCAAACTTGAATCGCAGTTCTGAGGCTAACCCGCGCAAGCTGGATGACCGCGTTATGCACATCATGCCTAGAAGTGCCTGTAAGGCTTTGTGTATATTAACTTTTTGCGATTCGCTTTAGCCGCTATGTGCGAACTTGAATCGCAGCTCTCAGCCTAACCCGCGCAAGCTGGATGACCGCGTTATGCACATCCTGCCTAGAAGTGCCTGTAAGGCTTTGTGTGTATTAACTTGTTGCGATTCGCTTTAGCCGCTATGTGCGAACTTGAATCGCAGTTCTGTACCTAACCCGCGCAGCTTGAGTGACGCCTATTTGCACATCATGCCTAAAAGTGCCTGTAAGGCGTTGTGTGTATTAACTTGTTGCGATTCGCTTTAGCCACTATGTGCGAACTTGAATCGCAGTTCTGAGCCTAACCCGCGCAAGCTGGATGACCACGTTTTGCACATCATGCCTAAAAGTGCCTTTAAGGCGTTGTGTGTTTTAACTTGTTGCGATTCGTTTGAGCCGCTACGTGCAAACTTGAATCGCAGTTTTGAGCCTAACCCGCGGAAGCTGGATGACCGCGTTATGCACATCATGCCTAGAAGTGCCTGTAAGGCTTTGAGTGTATTAACTTGTTGCGGTTCGTTTGAGCCGCTACGTGCAAACTTGAATCGCAGTTCTGAGCCTAACCCGCGCAAGCTGGATGACCACGTTTTGCACATCATGCCTAAAAGTGCCTTTAAGGCGTTGTGTGTATTAACTTGTTGCGGTTCGTTTGAGCCGCTACGTGCAAACTTGAATCGCAGTTCTGAGCCTAACCCGCGCAAGCTGGATGACCACGTTTTGCACATCATGCCTAAAAGTGCCTTTAAGGCGTTGTGTGTATTAACTTGTTGCGATTCGTTTGAGCCGCTACGTGCAAACTTGAATCGCAGTTCTGAGCCTAACCCGCGCAAGCTGGATGACTGCGTTATGCACATCATGCCTAGAAGTGCCTGTAAGGCTTTGTGTGTATTAACTTGTTGCGATTCATTTGAGCCGCTACGTGCAAACTTGATTCGCAGTTCTGAGCCTAACCCGCGCAAGCTGGATGACCACGTTTTCACATCATGCCTAAAAGTGCCTTTAAGGCGTTGTGTGTATTAACTTGTTGCGATTCGTTTGAGCCGCTACGTGCAAACTTGAATCGCAGTTCTGAGCCTAACCCGCGCAAGCTGTTTGACCGCGTCATGCACATCAAGCCTAGAAGTGCCTGTAAGGCTTTGTGTGTATTAACTTGTTGCGATTCGCTTTAGCCGCTATTTGCGAACTTGAATCGCAGTTCTCAGCCTAACCCGCGCAAGCTGGATGACCTCGTTTTTCACATCATGCCTAGAAGTGCCTGTAAGGCTTTGTGTGTATTAACTTGTTGCGATTCGCTTTAGCCGCTATGTGCGAACTTGAATCGCAGTTCTCAGCCTAACCCGCGCAAGCTGGACGACCTCGTTTTGCACATAATGCCTAAAAGTGCCTTTAAGGCGTTGTGTGTATTAACTTGTTGCGATTCGTTTGAGCCGCTACGTGCAAACTTGAATCGCAGTTCTGAGCCTAACCCGCGCAAGCTGGATGACCGCGTTATGCACATCATGCCTAGAAGTGCCTGTAAGGCTTTGTGTGTATTAACTTGTTGCGATTCGCTTTAGCCGCTATGTGCGAACTTGAATCGCAGTTCTCAGCCTAACCCGCGCAAGCTGGATGACCACGTTTTGCACATCATGCCTAAAAGTGCCTTTAAGGCGTTGTGTGTATTAACTTGTTGCGATTCGTTTGAGCCGCTACGTGCAAACTTGAATCGCAGTTCTGAGCCTAACCCGCGCAAGCTGGATGACTGCGTTATGCACATCATGCCTAGAAGTGCCTGTAAGGCTTTGTGTGTATTAACTTGTTGCGATTCGTTTGAGCCGCTACGTGCAAACTTGATTCGCAGTTCTGAGCCTAACCCGCGCAAGCTGGATGACCACGTTTTCACATCATGCCTAAAAGTGCCTTTAAGGCGTTGTGTGTATTAACTTGTTGCGATTCGTTTGAGCCGCTACGTGCAAACTTGAATCGCAGTTCTGAGCCTAACCCGCGCAAGCTGGATGACCGCGTCATGCACATCAAGCCTAGAAGTGCCTGTAAGGCTTTGTGTGTATTAACTTGTTGCGATTCGCTTTAGCCGCTATTTGCGAACTTGAATCGCAGTTCTCAGCCTAACCCGCGCAAGCTGGATGACCTCGTTTTTCACATCATGCCTAGAAGTGCCTGTAAGGCTTTGTGTGTATTAACTTGTTGCGATTCGCTTTAGCCGCTATGTGCGAACTTGAATCGCAGTTCTCAGCCTAACCCGCGCAAGCTGGACGACCTCGTTTTGCACATCATGCCTAAAAGTGCCTTTAAGGCGTTGTGTGTATTAACTTGTTGCGATTCGTTTGAGCCGCTACGTGCAAACTTGAATCGCAGTTCTGAGCCTAACCCGCGCAAGCTGGATGACCGCGTTATGCACATCATGCCTAGAAGTGCCTGTAAGGCTTTGTGTGTATTAACTTGTTGCGATTCGCTTTAGCCGCTATGTGCGAACTTGAATCGCAGTTCTCAGCCTAACCCGCGCAAGCTGGATGACCTCGTTTTGCACATCATGCCTAAAAGTGCCTTTAAGGCGTTGTGTGTATTAACTTGTTGCGATTCGTTTGAGCCGCTATGTGCGAACTTGAATCGCAGTTCTCAGCCTAGCCCGCGCAAGGGATGACCGCGTTATGCACACCATGCCTAAAAGTGCCTGTAAGGCTTTGTGTGTATTAACTTGTTGCGATTCGCTTTAGCCGCTATGTGCGAACTTGAATCGCAGTTCTCAGCCTAACCCGCGCAAGCTGGATGACCACGTTTTGCA
This sequence comes from Amblyomma maculatum, assembly GCF_055883805.1. NCBI lineage: Eukaryota > Metazoa > Arthropoda > Arachnida > Ixodida > Ixodidae > Amblyomma > Amblyomma maculatum. The sequence goes on from NW_028146746.1 coordinate 1,760,950, forward strand.
CATCATGCCTAAAAGTGCCTTTAAAGCATTGTGTGTATTAACTTGTTGCGATTCTTTTGAGCCCCTACGTGCAAACTTGAATCGCAGTTCTGAGCCTAACCCGCGCAAGCTGGATGACCTCGTTTTGCACATAATGCCTAAAAGTGCCTGTAAGGCGTTGTGTGTATTAACTTGTTGCGATTCGTTTGAGCCGCTACGTGCAAACTTGAATCGCAGTTCTGAGCCTAACCCGCGCAAGCTGGATGACCGCGTCATGCACATCATGCCTAGAAGAGCCTGTAAGGCTTTGTGTGTATTAACTTGTTGCGATTCGTTTGAGCCGCTACGTGCAAACTTGATTCGCAGTTCTGAGCCTAACCCGCGCAAGCTGGATGACCACGTTTTCACATCATGCCTAAAAGTGCCTGTAATGCGTTGTGTGTATTAACTTGTTGCGATTCGTTTGAGCCGCTACGTGCAAACTTGAATCGCAGTTCTGAGCCTAACCCGCGCAAGCTGGATGACCGCGTCATGCACATCATGCCTAGAAGTGCCTGTAAGGCTTTGTGTGTATTAACTTGTTGCGATTCGGTTTAGCCGCTATGTGCGAACTTGAATCGCAGTTCTCAGCCTAACCCGCGCAAGCTGGATGACCTCGTTTTGCACATCATGCCTAAAAGTGCCTTTAAGGCGTTGTGTGTATTAACTTGTTGCGATTCGTTTGAGCCGCTACGTGCAAACTTGAATCGCAGTTCTGAGCCTAACCCGCGCAAGCTGGATGACCGCGTTATGCACATCATGCCTAGAAGTGCCTGTAAGGCTTTGTGTGTATTAACTTGTTGCGATTCGCTTTAGCCGCTATGTGCGAACTTGAATCGCAGTTCTCAGCCTAACCCGCGCAAGCTGGATGACCTCGTTTTGCACATCATGCCTAAAAGTGCCTGTAAGGCTTTGTGTGTATTAACTTGTTGCGATTCGCTTTAGCCGCTATGTGCGAACTTGAGTCGCAGTTCTCAGCCTAACCCGCGCAAGCTGGATGACCACGTTTTGCACATCATGCCTAGAAGTGCCTGTAAGGCTTTGTGTGTATTAACTTGTTGCGATTCCTTTGAGCCGCTACGTGCAAACTTGTATCGCAGTTCTGAGCCTAACCCGCTCAAGCTGGATGACCGCGTCATGCACATCATGCCTAGAAGAGCCTGTAAGGCTTTGTGTGTATTAACTTGTTGCGATTCGTTTGAGCCGCTACGTGCAAACTTGATTCGCAGTTCTGAGCCCAACCCGCGCAAGCTGGATGACCACGTTTTCACATCATGCCTAAAAGTGCCTTTAATGCGTTGTGTGTATTAACTTGTTGCGATTCGTTTGAGCCGCTACGTGCAAACTTCAATCGCAGTTCTGAGCCTAACCCGCGCAACCTGGATGACCGCGTCATGCACATCATGCCTAGAAGTGCCTGTAAGGCTTTGTGTGTATTAACTTGTTGCGATTCGTTTGAGCCGCTACGTGCAAACTTGAATCGCAGTTCTGAGGCTAACCCGCGCAAGCTGGATGACCACGTTTTGCACATCATGCCTAAAAGTGCCTTTAAGGCGTTGTGTGTATTAACTTGTTGCGATTCGTTTGAGCCGCTACGTGCAAACTTGAATCGCAGTTCTGAGCCCAACCCGCGCAAGCTGGATGACCGCGTTATGCTCATCATGCCTAGAAGTGCCTGTAAGGCTTTGTGTGTATTAACTTGTTGCGATTCGCTTTAGCCGCTATGTGCGAACTTGAATCGCAGTTCTCAGCCTAACCCGCGCAAGCTGGATGACCTCGTTTTTCACATCATGCCTAAAAGTGCCTGTAAGGCTTTGTGTGTATTAACTTGTTGCGATTCGCTTTAGCCGCTATGTGCGAACTTGAATCGCAGTTCTCAGCCTAACCCGCGCAAGCTGGATGACCTCGTTTTGCACATAATGCCTAAAAGTGCCTGTAAGGCGTTGTGTGTATTAACTTGTTTCGATTCGTTTGAGCTGCTACGTGCAAACTTGAATCGCAGTTCTGAGCCTAACCCGCGCAAGCTGGATGACCGCGTTATGCACATCATGCCTAGAAGTGCCTGTAAGGCTTTGTGTGTATTAACTTGTTGCGATTCGTTTGAGCCGCTATGTGCAAACTTGATTCGCAGTTCTGAGCCTAACCCGCGCAAGCTGGATGACCACGTTTTGCACATCATGCCTAAAAGTGCCTTTAAGGCGTTGTGTGTATTAACTTGTTGCGATTCGTTTGAGCCGCTACGTGCAAACTTGAATCGCAGTTCTGAGCCTAACCCGCGCAAGCTGGATGACCGCGTTATGCACATCATGCCTAGAAGAGCCTGTAAGGTTTTGTGTGTATTAACTTGTTGCGATTCGCTTTAGCCGCTATGTGCGAACTTGAATCGCAGTTCTCAGCCTAACCCGCGCAAGCTGGATGACCTCGTTTTTCACATCATGCCTAAAAGTGCCTGTAAGGCTTTGTGTGTATTAACTTGTTGCGATTCGCTTTAGCCGCTAAGTGCGAACTTGAATCGCAGTTCTGAGCCTAACCCGCGCAAGCTGGATGACCGCGTTTTGCACATAATGCCTAAAAGTGCCTGTAAGGCGTTGTGTGTATTAACTTGTTGCGATTCGTTTGAGCCGCTACGTGCAAACTTGAATCGCAGTTCTGAGCCTAACCCGCGCAAGCTGGATGACCGCGTTATACACATCATGCCTAGAAGTGCCTGTAAGGCTTTGTGTGTATTAACTTGTTGCGATTCGTTTGAGCCGCTACGTGCAAACTTGATTCGCAGTTCTGAGCCTAACCCGCGCAAGCTGGATGACCACGTTTTGCACATCATGCCTAAAAGTGCCTTTAAGGCGTTGTGTGTTTTAACTTGTTGCGATTCGTTTGAGCCGCTACGTGCAAACTTGAATCGCAGTTTTGAGCCTAACCCGCGGAAGCTGGATGACCGCGTTATGCACATCATGCCTAGAAGTGCCTGTAAGGCTTTGAGTGTATTAACTTGTTGCGGTTCGTTTGAGCCGCTACGTGCAAACTTGAATCGCAGTTCTGAGCCTAACCCGCGCAAGCTGGATGACCACGTTTTGCACATCATGCCTAAAAGTGCCTTTAAGGCGTTGTGTGTATTAACTTGTTGCGGTTCGTTTGAGCCGCTACGTGCAAACTTGAATCGCAGTTCTGAGCCTAACCCGCGCAAGCTGGATGACCACGTTTTGCACATCATGCCTAAAAGTGCCTTTAAGGCGTTGTGTGTATTAACTTGTTGCGATTCGTTTGAGCCGCTACGTGCAAACTTGAATCGCAGTTCTGAGCCTAACCCGCGCAAGCTGGATGACTGCGTTATGCACATCATGCCTAGAAGTGCCTGTAAGGCTTTGTGTGTATTAACTTGTTGCGATTCATTTGAGCCGCTACGTGCAAACTTGATTCGCAGTTCTGAGCCTAACCCGCGCAAGCTGGATGACCACGTTTTCACATCATGCCTAAAAGTGCCTTTAAGGCGTTGTGTGTATTAACTTGTTGCGATTCGTTTGAGCCGCTACGTGCAAACTTGAATCGCAGTTCTGAGCCTAACCCGCGCAAGCTGTTTGACCGCGTCATGCACATCAAGCCTAGAAGTGCCTGTAAGGCTTTGTGTGTATTAACTTGTTGCGATTCGCTTTAGCCGCTATTTGCGAACTTGAATCGCAGTTCTCAGCCTAACCCGCGCAAGCTGGATGACCTCGTTTTTCACATCATGCCTAGAAGTGCCTGTAAGGCTTTGTGTGTATTAACTTGTTGCGATTCGCTTTAGCCGCTATGTGCGAACTTGAATCGCAGTTCTCAGCCTAACCCGCGCAAGCTGGACGACCTCGTTTTGCACATAATGCCTAAAAGTGCCTTTAAGGCGTTGTGTGTATTAACTTGTTGCGATTCGTTTGAGCCGCTACGTGCAAACTTGAATCGCAGTTCTGAGCCTAACCCGCGCAAGCTGGATGACCGCGTTATGCACATCATGCCTAGAAGTGCCTGTAAGGCTTTGTGTGTATTAACTTGTTGCGATTCGCTTTAGCCGCTATGTGCGAACTTGAATCGCAGTTCTCAGCCTAACCCGCGCAAGCTGGATGACCACGTTTTGCACATCATGCCTAAAAGTGCCTTTAAGGCGTTGTGTGTATTAACTTGTTGCGATTCGTTTGAGCCGCTACGTGCAAACTTGAATCGCAGTTCTGAGCCTAACCCGCGCAAGCTGGATGACTGCGTTATGCACATCATGCCTAGAAGTGCCTGTAAGGCTTTGTGTGTATTAACTTGTTGCGATTCGTTTGAGCCGCTACGTGCAAACTTGATTCGCAGTTCTGAGCCTAACCCGCGCAAGCTGGATGACCACGTTTTCACATCATGCCTAAAAGTGCCTTTAAGGCGTTGTGTGTATTAACTTGTTGCGATTCGTTTGAGCCGCTACGTGCAAACTTGAATCGCAGTTCTGAGCCTAACCCGCGCAAGCTGGATGACCGCGTCATGCACATCAAGCCTAGAAGTGCCTGTAAGGCTTTGTGTGTATTAACTTGTTGCGATTCGCTTTAGCCGCTATTTGCGAACTTGAATCGCAGTTCTCAGCCTAACCCGCGCAAGCTGGATGACCTCGTTTTTCACATCATGCCTAGAAGTGCCTGTAAGGCTTTGTGTGTATTAACTTGTTGCGATTCGCTTTAGCCGCTATGTGCGAACTTGAATCGCAGTTCTCAGCCTAACCCGCGCAAGCTGGACGACCTCGTTTTGCACATCATGCCTAAAAGTGCCTTTAAGGCGTTGTGTGTATTAACTTGTTGCGATTCGTTTGAGCCGCTACGTGCAAACTTGAATCGCAGTTCTGAGCCTAACCCGCGCAAGCTGGATGACCGCGTTATGCACATCATGCCTAGAAGTGCCTGTAAGGCTTTGTGTGTATTAACTTGTTGCGATTCGCTTTAGCCGCTATGTGCGAACTTGAATCGCAGTTCTCAGCCTAACCCGCGCAAGCTGGATGACCTCGTTTTGCACATCATGCCTAAAAGTGCCTTTAAGGCATTGTGTGTATTAACTTGTTGCGATTCGTTTGAGCCGCTATGTGCGAACTTGAATCGCAGTTCTCAGCCTAGCCCGCGCAAGGGATGACCGCGTTATGCACACCATGCCTAAAAGTGCCTGTAAGGCTTTGTGTGTATTAACTTGTTGCGATTCGCTTTAGCCGCTATGTGCGAACTTGAATCGCAGTTCTCAGCCTAACCCGCGCAAGCTGGATGACCACGTTTTGCACATCATGCCTAAAAGTGCCTTTAAAGCATTGTGTGTATTAACTTGTTGCGATTCTTTTGAGCCCCTACGTGCAAACTTGAATCGCAGTTCTGAGCCTAACCCGCGCAAGCTGGATGACCTCGTTTTGCACATAATGCCTAAAAGTGCCTGTAAGGCGTTGTGTGTATTAACTTGTTGCGATTCGTTTGAGCCGCTACGTGCAAACTTGAATCGCAGTTCTGAGCCTAACCCGCGCAAGCTGGATGACCGCGTCATGCACATCATGCCTAGAAGAGCCTGTAAGGCTTTGTGTGTATTAACTTGTTGCGATTCGTTTGAGCCGCTACGTGCAAACTTGATTCGCAGTTCTGAGCCTAACCCGCGCAAGCTGGATGACCACGTTTTCACATCATGCCTAAAAGTGCCTGTAATGCGTTGTGTGTATTAACTTGTTGCGATTCGTTTGAGCCGCTACGTGCAAACTTGAATCGCAGTTCTGAGCCTAACCCGCGCAAGCTGGATGACCGCGTCATGCACATCATGCCTAGAAGTGCCTGTAAGGCTTTGTGTGTATTAACTTGTTGCGATTCGGTTTAGCCGCTATGTGCGAACTTGAATCGCAGTTCTCAGCCTAACCCGCGCAAGCTGGATGACCTCGTTTTGCACATCATGCCTAAAAGTGCCTTTAAGGCGTTGTGTGTATTAACTTGTTGCGATTCGTTTGAGCCGCTACGTGCAAACTTGAATCGCAGTTCTGAGCCTAACCCGCGCAAGCTGGATGACCGCGTTATGCACATCATGCCTAGAAGTGCCTGTAAGGCTTTGTGTGTATTAACTTGTTGCGATTCGCTTTAGCCGCTATGTGCGAACTTGAATCGCAGTTCTCAGCCTAACCCGCGCAAGCTGGATGACCTCGTTTTGCACATCATGCCTAAAAGTGCCTGTAAGGCTTTGTGTGTATTAACTTGTTGCGATTCGCTTTAGCCGCTATGTGCGAACTTGAGTCGCAGTTCTCAGCCTAACCCGCGCAAGCTGGATGACCACGTTTTGCACATCATGCCTAGAAGTGCCTGTAAGGCTTTGTGTGTATTAACTTGTTGCGATTCCTTTGAGCCGCTACGTGCAAACTTGTATCGCAGTTCTGAGCCTAACCCGCTCAAGCTGGATGACCGCGTCATGCACATCATGCCTAGAAGAGCCTGTAAGGCTTTGTGTGTATTAACTTGTTGCGATTCGTTTGAGCCGCTACGTGCAAACTTGATTCGCAGTTCTGAGCCCAACCCGCGCAAGCTGGATGACCACGTTTTCACATCATGCCTAAAAGTGCCTTTAATGCGTTGTGTGTATTAACTTGTTGCGATTCGTTTGAGCCGCTACGTGCAAACTTCAATCGCAGTTCTGAGCCTAACCCGCGCAACCTGGATGACCGCGTCATGCACATCATGCCTAGAAGTGCCTGTAAGGCTTTGTGTGTATTAACTTGTTGCGATTCGTTTGAGCCGCTACGTGCAAACTTGAATCGCAGTTCTGAGGCTAACCCGCGCAAGCTGGATGACCACGTTTTGCACATCATGCCTAAAAGTGCCTTTAAGGCGTTGTGTGTATTAACTTGTTGCGATTCGTTTGAGCCGCTACGTGCAAACTTGAATCGCAGTTCTGAGCCCAACCCGCGCAAGCTGGATGACCGCGTTATGCTCATCATGCCTAGAAGTGCCTGTAAGGCTTTGTGTGTATTAACTTGTTGCGATTCGCTTTAGCCGCTATGTGCGAACTTGAATCGCAGTTCTCAGCCTAACCCGCGCAAGCTGGATGACCTCGTTTTTCACATCATGCCTAAAAGTGCCTGTAAGGCTTTGTGTGTATTAACTTGTTGCGATTCGCTTTAGCCGCTATGTGCGAACTTGAATCGCAGTTCTCAGCCTAACCCGCGCAAGCTGGATGACCTCGTTTTGCACATAATGCCTAAAAGTGCCTGTAAGGCGTTGTGTGTATTAACTTGTTTCGATTCGTTTGAGCTGCTACGTGCAAACTTGAATCGCAGTTCTGAGCCTAACCCGCGCAAGCTGGATGACCGCGTTATGCACATCATGCCTAGAAGTGCCTGTAAGGCTTTGTGTGTATTAACTTGTTGCGATTCGTTTGAGCCGCTATGTGCAAACTTGATTCGCAGTTCTGAGCCTAACCCGCGCAAGCTGGATGACCACGTTTTGCACATCATGCCTAAAAGTGCCTTTAAGGCGTTGTGTGTATTAACTTGTTGCGATTCGTTTGAGCCGCTACGTGCAAACTTGAATCGCAGTTCTGAGCCTAACCCGCGCAAGCTGGATGACCGCGTTATGCACATCATGCCTAGAAGAGCCTGTAAGGTTTTGTGTGTATTAACTTGTTGCGATTCGCTTTAGCCGCTATGTGCGAACTTGAATCGCAGTTCTCAGCCTAACCCGCGCAAGCTGGATGACCTCGTTTTTCACATCATGCCTAAAAGTGCCTGTAAGGCTTTGTGTGTATTAACTTGTTGCGATTCGCTTTAGCCGCTAAGTGCGAACTTGAATCGCAGTTCTGAGCCTAACCCGCGCAAGCTGGATGACCGCGTTTTGCACATAATGCCTAAAAGTGCCTGTAAGGCGTTGTGTGTATTAACTTGTTGCGATTCGTTTGAGCCGCTACGTGCAAACTTGAATCGCAGTTCTGAGCCTAACCCGCGCAAGCTGGATGACCGCGTTATACACATCATGCCTAGAAGTGCCTGTAAGGCTTTGTGTGTATTAACTTGTTGCGATTCGTTTGAGCCGCTACGTGCAAACTTGATTCGCAGTTCTGAGCCTAACCCGCGCAAGCTGGATGACCACGTTTTGCACATCATGCCTAAAAGTGCCTGTAAGGCGTTGTGTGTATTAACTTGTTGCGATTCGTTTGAGCCGCAACGTGCAAACTTGAATCGCAGTTCTGAGCCTAACCCGCGCAAGCTGGGTGATAGCGTTATGCAAATCATGCCTAGAAGTGCCTTTAAGGCGTTGTGTGTATTAACTTGTTGCGATTCCGTTTAGCCGCTATGTGCGAACTTGAATCGCAGTTCTCAGCCTAACCCGCGCAAGCTGGATGACCTCGTTTTGCACATCATGCCTAAAAGTGCCTTTAAGGCGTTGTGTGTATTAACTTGTTGCGATTCGTTTGAGCCGCTACGTGCAAACTTGAATCGCAGTTCTGAGCCTAACCCGCGCAAGCTGGATGACCGCGTTATGCACATCATGCCTAGAAGTGCCTGTAAGGCTTTGTGTGTATTAACTTGTTGCGATTCGCTTTAGCCGCTATGTGCGAACTTGAATCGCAGTTCTCAGCCTAACCCGCGCAAGCTGGATGACCTCGTTTTGCACATCATGCCTAAAAGTGCCTGTAAGGCTTTGTGTGTATTAACTTGTTGCGATTCGCTTTAGCCGCTATGTGCGAACTTGAGTCGCAGTTCTCAGCCTAACCCGCGCAAGCTGGATAACCACGTTTTGCACATCATGCCTAGAAGTGCCTGTAAGGCTTTGTGTGTATTAACTTGTTGCGATTCCTTTGAGCCGCTACGTGCAAACTTGAATCGCAGTTCTGAGCCTAACCCGCTCAAGCTGGATGACCGCGTCATGCACATCATGCTTAGAAGAGCCTGTAAGGCTTTGTGTGTATTAACTTGTTGCGATTCGTTTGAGCCGCTACGTGCAAACTTGATTCGCAGTTCTGAGCCCAACCCGCGCAAGCTGGATGACCACGTTTTCACATCATGCCTAAAAGTGCCTTTAATGCGTTGTGTGTATTAACTTGTTGCGATTCGTTTGAGCCGCTACGTGCAAACTTGAATCGCAGTTCTGAGCCTAACCCGCGCAACCTGGATGACCGCGTCATGCACATCATGCCTAGAAGTGCCTGTAAGGCTTTGTGTGTATTAACTTGTTGCGATTCGTTTGAGCCGCTACGTGCAAACTTGAATCGCAGTTCTGAGGCTAACCCGCGCAAGCTGGATGACCACGTTTTGCACATCATGCCTAAAAGTGCCTTTAAGGCGTTGTGTGTATTAACTTGTTGCGATTCGTTTGAGCCGCTACGTGCAAACTTGAATCGCAGTTCTGAGCCCAACCCGCGCAAGCTGGATGACCGCGTTATGCTCATCATGCCTAGAAGTGCCTGTAAGGCTTTGTGTGTATTAACTTGTTGCGATTCGCTTTAGCCGCTATGTGCGAACTTGAATCGCAGTTCTCAGCCTAACCCGCGCAAGCTGGATGACCTCGTTTTTCACATCATGCCTAAAAGTGCCTGTAAGGCTTTGTGTGTATTAACTTGTTGCGATTCGCTTTAGCCGCTATGTGCGAACTTGAATCGCAGTTCTCAGCCTAACCCGCGCAAGCTGGATGACCTCGTTTTGCACATAATGCCTAAAAGTGCCTGTAAGGCGTTGTGTGTATTAACTTGTTTCGATTCGTTTGAGCTGCTACGTGCAAACTTGAATCGCAGTTCTGAGCCTAACCCGCGCAAGCTGGATGACCGCGTTATGCACATCATGCCTAGAAGTGCCTGTAAGGCTTTGTGTGTATTAACTTGTTGCGATTCGTTTGAGCCGCTATGTGCAAACTTGATTCGCAGTTCTGAGCCTAACCCGCGCAAGCTGGATGACCACGTTTTGCACATCATGCCTAAAAGTGCCTTTAAGGCGTTGTGTGTATTAACTTGTTGCGATTCGTTTGAGCCGCTACGTGCAAACTTGAATCGCAGTTCTGAGCCTAACCCGCGCAAGCTGGATGACCGCGTTATGCACATCATGCCTAGAAGAGCCTGTAAGGTTTTGTGTGTATTAACTTGTTGCGATTCGCTTTAGCCGCTATGTGCGAACTTGAATCGCAGTTCTCAGCCTAACCCGCGCAAGCTGGATGACCTCGTTTTTCACATCATGCCTAAAAGTGCCTGTAAGGCTTTGTGTGTATTAACTTGTTGCGATTCGCTTTAGCCGCTAAGTGCGAACTTGAATCGCAGTTCTGAGCCTAACCCGCGCAAGCTGGATGACCGCGTTTTGCACATAATGCCTAAAAGTGCCTGTAAGGCGTTGTGTGTATTAACTTGTTGCGATTCGTTTGAGCCGCTACGTGCAAACTTGAATCGCAGTTCTGAGCCTAACCCGCGCAAGCTGGATGACCGCGTTATACACATCATGCCTAGAAGTGCCTGTAAGGCTTTGTGTGTATTAACTTGTTGCGATTCGTTTGAGCCGCTACGTGCAAACTTGATTCGCAGTTCTGAGCCTAACCCGCGCAAGCTGGATGACCACGTTTTGCACATCATGCCTAAAAGTGCCTGTAAGGCGTTGTGTGTATTAACTTGTTGCGATTCGTTTGAGCCGCTACGTGCAAACTTGAATCGCAGTTCTGAGCCTAACCCGCGCAAGCTGGGTGATAGCGTTATGCAAATCATGCCTAGAAGTGCCTTTAAGGCGTTGTGTGTATTAACTTGTTGCGATTCGTTTGAGCCGCTACGTGCAAACTTGAATCGCAGTTCTGAGCCTAACCCGCGCAAGCTGGATGACCGCGTTATGCACATCATGCCTAGAAGTGCCTGTAAGGCTTTGTGTGTATTAACTTGTTGCGATTCGTTTGAGCCGCTACGTGCAAACTTGATTCGCAGTTCTGAGCCTAACCCGCGCAAGCTGGATGACCAAGTTTTCACATCATGCCTAAAAGTGCCTTTAAGGCGTTGTGTGTATTAACTTGTTGCGATTCGTTTGAGCCGCTACGTGCAAACTTGAATCGCAGTTCTGAGCCTAACCCGCGCAAGCTGGATGACCACGTTTTGCACATCATGCCTAAAAGTGCCTTTAAGGCGTTGTGTGTATTAACTTGTTGCGATTCGCTTTAGCCGCGTTTTGCGAACTTGAATCGCAGTTCTCAGCCTAACCCGCGCAAGCTGGATGACCTCGTTTTTCACATCATGCCTAAAAGTGCCTGTAAGGCTTTGTGTGTATTAACTTGTTGCGATTCGCTTTAGCCGCTATGTGCGAACTTGAATCGCAGTTCTCAGCCTAACCCGCGCAAGCTGGATGACCTCGTTTTGCACATCATGCCTAAAAGTGCCTTTAAGGCGTTGTGTGTATTAACTTGTTGCGATTCGTTTGAGCCGCTATGTGCGAACTTGAATCGCAGTTCTCAGCCTAGCCCGCGCAAGGGATGACCGCGTTATGCACACCATGCCTAAAAGTGCCTGTAAGGCTTTGTGTGTATTAACTTGTTGCGATTCGCTTTAGCCGCTATGTGCGAACTTGAATCGCAGTTCTCAGCCTAACCCGCGCAAGCTGGATGACCACGTTTTGCACATCATGCCTAAAAGTGCCTTTAAAGCATTGTGTGTATTAACTTGTTGCGATTCTTTTGAGCCCCTACGTGCAAACTTGAATCGCAGTTCTGAGCCTAACCCGCGCAAGCTGGATGACCTCGTTTTGCACATAATGCCTAAAAGTGCCTGTAAGGCGTTGTGTGTATTAACTTGTTGCGATTCGTTTGAGCCGCTACGTGCAAACTTGAATCGCAGTTCTGAGCCTAACCCGCGCAAGCTGGATGACCGCGTCATGCACATCATGCCTAGAAGAGCCTGTAAGGCTTTGTGTGTATTAACTTGTTGCGATTCGTTTGAGCCGCTACGTGCAAACTTGATTCGCAGTTCTGAGCCTAACCCGCGCAAGCTGGATGACCACGTTTTCACATCATGCCTAAAAGTGCCTGTAATGCGTTGTGTGTATTAACTTGTTGCGATTCGTTTGAGCCGCTACGTGCAAACTTGAATCGCAGTTCTGAGCCTAACCCGCGCAAGCTGGATGACCGCGTCATGCACATCATGCCTAGAAGTGCCTGTAAGGCTTTGTGTGTATTAACTTGTTGCGATTCGGTTTAGCCGCTATGTGCGAACTTGAATCGCAGTTCTCAGCCTAACCCGCGCAAGCTGGATGACCTCGTTTTGCACATCATGCCTAAAAGTGCCTTTAAGGCGTTGTGTGTATTAACTTGTTGCGATTCGTTTGAGCCGCTACGTGCAAACTTGAATCGCAGTTCTGAGCCTAACCCGCGCAAGCTGGATGACCGCGTTATGCACATCATGCCTAGAAGTGCCTGTAAGGCTTTGTGTGTATTAACTTGTTGCGATTCGCTTTAGCCGCTATGTGCGAACTTGAATCGCAGTTCTCAGCCTAACCCGCGCAAGCTGGATGACCTCGTTTTGCACATCATGCCTAAAAGTGCCTGTAAGGCTTTGTGTGTATTAACTTGTTGCGATTCGCTTTAGCCGCTATGTGCGAACTTGAGTCGCAGTTCTCAGCCTAACCCGCGCAAGCTGGATGACCACGTTTTGCACATCATGCCTAGAAGTGCCTGTAAGGCTTTGTGTGTATTAACTTGTTGCGATTCCTTTGAGCCGCTACGTGCAAACTTGTATCGCAGTTCTGAGCCTAACCCGCTCAAGCTGGATGACCGCGTCATGCACATCATGCCTAGAAGAGCCTGTAAGGCTTTGTGTGTATTAACTTGTTGCGATTCGTTTGAGCCGCTACGTGCAAACTTGATTCGCAGTTCTGAGCCCAACCCGCGCAAGCTGGATGACCACGTTTTCACATCATGCCTAAAAGTGCCTTTAATGCGTTGTGTGTATTAACTTGTTGCGATTCGTTTGAGCCGCTACGTGCAAACTTCAATCGCAGTTCTGAGCCTAACCCGCGCAACCTGGATGACCGCGTCATGCACATCATGCCTAGAAGTGCCTGTAAGGCTTTGTGTGTATTAACTTGTTGCGATTCGTTTGAGCCGCTACGTGCAAACTTGAATCGCAGTTCTGAGGCTAACCCGCGCAAGCTGGATGACCACGTTTTGCACATCATGCCTAAAAGTGCCTTTAAGGCGTTGTGTGTATTAACTTGTTGCGATTCGTTTGAGCCGCTACGTGCAAACTTGAATCGCAGTTCTGAGCCCAACCCGCGCAAGCTGGATGACCGCGTTATGCTCATCATGCCTAGAAGTGCCTGTAAGGCTTTGTGTGTATTAACTTGTTGCGATTCGCTTTAGCCGCTATGTGCGAACTTGAATCGCAGTTCTCAGCCTAACCCGCGCAAGCTGGATGACCTCGTTTTTCACATCATGCCTAAAAGTGCCTGTAAGGCTTTGTGTGTATTAACTTGTTGCGATTCGCTTTAGCCGCTATGTGCGAACTTGAATCGCAGTTCTCAGCCTAACCCGCGCAAGCTGGATGACCTCGTTTTGCACATAATGCCTAAAAGTGCCTGTAAGGCGTTGTGTGTATTAACTTGTTTCGATTCGTTTGAGCTGCTACGTGCAAACTTGAATCGCAGTTCTGAGCCTAACCCGCGCAAGCTGGATGACCGCGTTATGCACATCATGCCTAGAAGTGCCTGTAAGGCTTTGTGTGTATTAACTTGTTGCGATTCGTTTGAGCCGCTATGTGCAAACTTGATTCGCAGTTCTGAGCCTAACCCGCGCAAGCTGGATGACCACGTTTTGCACATCATGCCTAAAAGTGCCTTTAAGGCGTTGTGTGTATTAACTTGTTGCGATTCGTTTGAGCCGCTACGTGCAAACTTGAATCGCAGTTCTGAGCCTAACCCGCGCAAGCTGGATGACCGCGTTATGCACATCATGCCTAGAAGAGCCTGTAAGGTTTTGTGTGTATTAACTTGTTGCGATTCGCTTTAGCCGCTATGTGCGAACTTGAATCGCAGTTCTCAGCCTAACCCGCGCAAGCTGGATGACCTCGTTTTTCACATCATGCCTAAAAGTGCCTGTAAGGCTTTGTGTGTATTAACTTGTTGCGATTCGCTTTAGCCGCTAAGTGCGAACTTGAATCGCAGTTCTGAGCCTAACCCGCGCAAGCTGGATGACCGCGTTTTGCACATAATGCCTAAAAGTGCCTGTAAGGCGTTGTGTGTATTAACTTGTTGCGATTCGTTTGAGCCGCTACGTGCAAACTTGAATCGCAGTTCTGAGCCTAACCCGCGCAAGCTGGATGACCGCGTTATACACATCATGCCTAGAAGTGCCTGTAAGGCTTTGTGTGTATTAACTTGTTGCGATTCGTTTGAGCCGCTACGTGCAAACTTGATTCGCAGTTCTGAGCCTAACCCGCGCAAGCTGGATGACCACGTTTTGCACATCATGCCTAAAAGTGCCTGTAAGGCGTTGTGTGTATTAACTTGTTGCGATTCGTTTGAGCCGCAACGTGCAAACTTGAATCGCAGTTCTGAGCCTAACCCGCGCAAGCTGGGTGATAGCGTTATGCAAATCATGCCTAGAAGTGCCTTTAAGGCGTTGTGTGTATTAACTTGTTGCGATTCCGTTTAGCCGCTATGTGCGAACTTGAATCGCAGTTCTCAGCCTAACCCGCGCAAGCTGGATGACCTCGTTTTGCACATCATGCCTAAAAGTGCCTTTAAGGCGTTGTGTGTATTAACTTGTTGCGATTCGTTTGAGCCGCTACGTGCAAACTTGAATCGCAGTTCTGAGCCTAACCCGCGCAAGCTGGATGACCGCGTTATGCACATCATGCCTAGAAGTGCCTGTAAGGCTTTGTGTGTATTAACTTGTTGCGATTCGCTTTAGCCGCTATGTGCGAACTTGAATCGCAGTTCTCAGCCTAACCCGCGCAAGCTGGATGACCTCGTTTTGCACATCATGCCTAAAAGTGCCTGTAAGGCTTTGTGTGTATTAACTTGTTGCGATTCGCTTTAGCCGCTATGTGCGAACTTGAGTCGCAGTTCTCAGCCTAACCCGCGCAAGCTGGATAACCACGTTTTGCACATCATGCCTAGAAGTGCCTGTAAGGCTTTGTGTGTATTAACTTGTTGCGATTCCTTTGAGCCGCTACGTGCAAACTTGAATCGCAGTTCTGAGCCTAACCCGCTCAAGCTGGATGACCGCGTCATGCACATCATGCTTAGAAGAGCCTGTAAGGCTTTGTGTGTATTAACTTGTTGCGATTCGTTTGAGCCGCTACGTGCAAACTTGATTCGCAGTTCTGAGCCCAACCCGCGCAAGCTGGATGACCACGTTTTCACATCATGCCTAAAAGTGCCTTTAATGCGTTGTGTGTATTAACTTGTTGCGATTCGTTTGAGCCGCTACGTGCAAACTTGAATCGCAGTTCTGAGCCTAACCCGCGCAACCTGGATGACCGCGTTATGCACATCATGCCTAGAAGTGCCTGTAAGGCTTTGTGTGTATTAACTTGTTGCGATTCGTTTGAGCCGCTACGTGCAAACTTGATTCGCAGTTCTGAGCCTAACCCGCGCAAGCTGGATGACCAAGTTTTCACATCATGCCTAAAAGTGCCTTTAAGGCGTTGTGTGTATTAACTTGTTGCGATTCGTTTGAGCCGCTACGTGCAAACTTGAATCGCAGTTCTGAGCCTAACCCGCGCAAGCTGGATGACCACGTTTTGCACATCATGCCTAAAAGTGCCTGTAAGGCTTTGTGTGTATTAACTTGTTGCGATTCGTTTGAGCCGCTACGTGCAAACTTGATTCGCAGTTCTGAGCCTAACCCGCGCAAGCTGGATGACCAAGTTTTCACATAATGCCTAAAAGTGCCTGTAAGGCGTTGTGTGTATTAACTTGTTGCGATTCGTTTGAGCCGCTACGTGCAAACTTGAATCGCAGTTCTGAGCCTAACCCGCGCAAGCTGGATGACCGCGTTATACACATCATGCCTAGAAGTGCCTGTAAGGCTTTGTGTGTATTAACTTGTTGCGATTCGTTTGAGCCGCTACGTGCAAACTTGATTCGCAGTTCTGAGCCTAACCCGCGCAAGCTGGATGACCACGTTTTGCACATCATGCCTAAAAGTGCCTGTAAGGCGTTGTGTGTATTAACTTGTTGCGATTCGTTTGAGCCGCTACGTGCAAACTTGAATCGCAGTTCTGAGCCTAACCCGCGCAAGCTGGGTGATAGCGTTATGCAAATCATGCCTAGAAGTGCCTTTAAGGCGTTGTGTGTATTAACTTGTTGCGATTCGTTTGAGCCGCTACGTGCAAACTTGAATCGCAGTTCTGAGCCTAACCCGCGCAAGCTGGATGACCGCGTTATGCACATCATGCCTAGAAGTGCCTGTAAGGCTTTGTGTGTATTAACTTGTTGCGATTCGTTTGAGCCGCTACGTGCAAACTTGATTCGCAGTTCTGAGCCTAACCCGCGCAAGCTGGATGACCAAGTTTTCACATCATGCCTAAAAGTGCCTTTAAGGCGTTGTGTGTATTAACTTGTTGCGATTCGTTTGAGCCGCTACGTGCAAACTTGAATCGCAGTTCTGAGCCTAACCCGCGCAAGCTGGATGACCACGTTTTGCACATCATGCCTAAAAGTGCCTTTAAGGCGTTGTGTGTATTAACTTGTTGCGATTCGCTTTAGCCGCGTTTTGCGAACTTGAATCGCAGTTCTCAGCCTAACCCGCGCAAGCTGGATGACCTCGTTTTTCACATCATGCCTAAAAGTGCCTGTAAGGCTTTGTGTGTATTAACTTGTTGCGATTCGCTTTAGCCGCTATGTGCGAACTTGAATCGCAGTTCTCAGCCTAACCCGCGCAAGCTGGATGACCACGTTTTGCACATCATGCCTAGAAGTGCCTGTAAGGCTTTGTGTGTATTAACTTGTTGCGATTCGTTTGAGCCGCTATGTGCAAACTTGAATCGCAGTTCTGAGGCTAACCCGCGCAAGCTGGATGACCACGTTTTGCACATCATGCCTAAAAGTGCCTTTAAGGCGTTGTGTGTATTAACTTGTTGCGATTCGCTTTAGCCGCGTTTTGCGAACTTGAATCGCAGTTCTCAGCCTAACCCGCGCAAGCTGGATGACCTCGTTTTTCACATCATGCCTAAAAGTGCCTGTAAGGCTTTGTGTGTATTAACTTGTTGCGATTCGCTTTAGCCGCTATGTGCGAACTTGAATCGCAGTTCTCAGCCTAACCCGCGCAAGCTGGATGACCACGTTTTGCACATCATGCCTAGAAGTGCCTGTAAGGCTTTGTGTGTATTAACTTGTTGCGATTCGTTTGAGCCGCTATGTGCAAACTTGAATCGCAGTTCTGAGGCTAACCCGCGCAAGCTGGATGACCACGTTTTGCACATCATGCCTAAAAGTGCCTTTAAGGCGTTGTGTGTATTAACTTGTTGCGATTCGTTTGAGCCGCTATGTGCAAACTTGAATCGCAGTTCTGAGCCTAACCCGCTCAAGCTGGATGACCGCGTCATGCACATCATGCCTAGAAGAGCCTGTAAGGCTTTGTGTGTATTAACTTGTTGCGATTCGTTTGAGCCGCTACGTGCAAACTTGATTCGCAGTTCTGAGCCCAACCCGCGCAAGCTGGATGACCACGTTTTCACATCATGCCTAAAAGTGCCTTTAATGCGTTGTGTGTATTAACTTGTTGCGATTCGTTTGAGCCGCTACGTGCAAACTTGAATCGCAGTTCTGAGCCTAACCCGCGCAACCTGGATGACCGCGTCATGCACATCATGCCTAGAAGTGCCTGTAAGGCTTTGTGTGTATTAACTTGTTGCGATTCGCTTTAGCCGCTATGTGCGAACTTGAATCGCAGTTCTCAGCCTAACCCGCGCAAGCTGGATGACCTCGTTTTTCACATCATGCCTAAAAGTGCCTGTAAGGCTTTGTGTGTATTAACTTGTTGCGATTCGCTTTAGCCGCTATGTGCGAACTTGAGTCGCAGTTCTCAGCCTAACCCGCGCAAGCTGGATGACCACGTTTTGCACATCATGCCTAGAAGTGCCTGTAAGGCTTTGTGTGTATTAACTTGTTGCGATTCGTTTGAGCCGCTACGTGCAAACTTGAATCGCAGTTCTGAGGCTAACCCGCGCAAGCTGGATGACCACGTTTTGCACATCATGCCTAAAAGTGCCTTTAAGGCGTTGTGTGTATTAACTTGTTGCGATTCGTTTGAGCCGCTACGTGCAAACTTGAATCGCAGTTCTGAGCCCAACCCGCGCAAGCTGGATGACCGCGTTATGCTCATCATGCCTAGAAGTGCCTGTAAGGCTTTGTGTGTATTAACTTGTTGCGATTCGCTTTAGCCGCTATGTGCGAACTTGAATCGCAGTTCTCAGCCTAACCCGCGCAAGCTGGATGACCTCGTTTTTCACATCATGCCTAAAAGTGCCTGTAAGGCTTTGTGTGTATTAACTTGTTGCGATTCGCTTTAGCCGCTATGTGCGAACTTGAATCGCAGTTCTCAGCCTAACCCGCGCAAGCTGGATGACCTCGTTTTGCACATAATGCCTAAAAGTGCCTGTAAGGCGTTGTGTGTATTAACTAGTTTCGATTCGTTTGAGCTGCTACGTGCAAACTTGAATCGCAGTTCTGAGCCTAACCCGCGCAAGCTGGATGACCGCGTTATGCACATCATGCCTAGAAGTGCCTGTAAGGCTTTGTGCGTATTAACTTGTTGCGATTCGTTTGAGCCGCTATGTGCAAACTTGATTCGCAGTTCTGAGCCTAACCCGCGCAAGCTGGATGACCACGTTTTGCACATCATGCCTAAAAGTGCCTTTAAGGCGTTGTGTGTATTAACTTGTTGCGATTCGTTTGAGCCGCTACGTGCAAACTTGAATCGCAGTTCTGAGCCTAACCCGCGCAAGCTGGATGACCGCGTTATGCACATCATGCCTAGAAGAGCCTGTAAGGTTTTGTGTGTATTAACTTGTTGCGATTCACTTTAGCCGCTATGTGCGAACTTGAATCGCAGTTCTCAGCCTAACCCGCGCAAGCTGGATGACCTCGTTTTTCACATCATGCCTAAAAGTGCCTGTAAGGCTTTGTGTGTATTAACTTGTTGCGATTCGCTTTAGCCGCTAAGTGCGAACTTGAATCGCAGTTCTGAGGCTAACCCGCGCAAGCTGGATGACCGCGTTTTGCACATAATGCCTAAAAGTGCCTGTAAGGCGTTGTGTGTATTAACTTGTTGCGATTCGTTTGAGCCGCTACGTGCAAACTTGAATCGCAGTTCTGAGCCTAACCCGCGCAAGCTGGATGACCGCGTTATACACATCATGCCTAGAAGTGCCTGTAAGGCTTTGTGTGTATTAACTTGTTGCGATTCGTTTGAGCCGCTACGTGCAAACTTGATTCGCAGTTCTGAGCCTAACCCGCGCAAGCTGGATGACCACGTTTTGCACATCATGCCTAAAAGTGCCTGTAAGGCGTTGTGTGTATTAACTTGTTTCGATTCGTTTGAGCTGCTACGTGCAAACTTGAATCGCAGTTCTCAGCCTAACCCGCGCAAGCTGGATGACCTCGTTTTTCACATCATGCCTAAAAGTGCCTGTAAGGCTTTGTGTGTATTAACTTTTTGCGATTCGCTTTAGCCGCTATGTGCGAACTTGAATCGCAGTTCTCAGCCTAACCCGCGCAAGCTGGATGACCTCGTTTTGCACATAATGCCTAAAAGTGCCTGTAAGGCGTTGTGTGTATTAACTTGTTTCGATTCCTTTGAGCTGCTACGTGCAAACTTGAATCGCAGTTCTGAGCCTAACCCGCGCAAGCTGGATGACCGCGTTATGCACATCATGCCTAGAAGTGCCTGTAAGGCTTTGTGTGTATTAACTTGTTGCGATTCGTTTGAGCCGCTATGTGCAAACTTGATTCGCAGTTCTGAGCCTAACCCGCGCAAGCTGGATGACCACGTTTTGCACATCATGCCTAAAAGTGCCTTTAAGGCGTTGTGTGTATTAACTTGTTGCGATTCGTTTGAGCCGCTACGTGCAAACTTGAATCGCAGTTCTGAGCCTAACCCGCGCAAGCTGGATGACCGCGTTATGCACATCATGCCTAGAAGAGCCTGTAAGGTTTTGTGTGTATTAACTTGTTGCGATTCGCTTTAGCCGCTATGTGCGAACTTGAATCGCAGTTCTCAGCCTAACCCGCGCAAGCTGGATGACCTCGTTTTTCACATCATGCCTAAAAGTGCCTGTAAGGCTTTGTGTGTATTAACTTGTTGCGATTCGCTTTAGCCGCTAAGTGCGAACTTGAATCGCAGTTCTGAGCCTAACCCGCGCAAGCTGGATGACCGCGTTTTGCACATAATGCCTAAAAGTGCCTGTAAGGCGTTGTGTGTATTAACTTGTTGCGATTCGTTTGAGCCGCTACGTGCAAACTTGAATCGCAGTTCTGAGCCTAACCCGCGCAAGCTGGATGACCGCGTTATACACATCATGCCTAGAAGTGCCTGTAAGGCTTTGTGTGTATTAACTTGTTGCGATTCGTTTGAGCCGCTACGTGCAAACTTGATTCGCAGTTCTGAGCCTAACCCGCGCAAGCTGGATGACCACGTTTTGCACATCATGCCTAAAAGTGCCTGTAAGGCGTTGTGTGTATTAACTTGTTGCGATTCGTTTGAGCCGCTACGTGCAAACTTGAATCGCAGTTCTGAGCCTAACCCGCGCAAGCTGGGTGATAGCGTTATGCAAATCATGCCTAGAAGTGCCTTTAAGGCGTTGTGTGTATTAACTTGTTGCGATTCGTTTGAGCCGCTACGTGCAAACTTGAATCGCAGTTCTGAGCCTAACCCGCGCAAGCTGGATGACCGCGTTATGCACATCATGCCTAGAAGTGCCTGTAAGGCTTTGTGTGTATTAACTTGTTGCGATTCGTTTGAGCCGCTACGTGCAAACTTGATTCGCAGTTCTGAGCCTAACCCGCGCAAGCTGGATGACCAAGTTTTCACATCATGCCTAAAAGTGCCTTTAAGGCGTTGTGTGTATTAACTTGTTGCGATTCGTTTGAGCCGCTACGTGCAAACTTGAATCGCAGTTCTGAGCCTAACCCGCGCAAGCTGGATGACCGCGTTATGCACATCATGCCTAGAAGTGCCTGTAAGGCTTTGTGTGTATTAACTTGGTGCGATTCGTTTGAGCCGCTACGTGCAAACTTGATTCGCAGTTCTGAGCCTAACCCGCGCAAGCTGGATGACCACGTTTTGCACATCATGCCTAAAAGTGCCTTTAAGGCGTTGTGTGTATTAACTTGTTGCGATTCGCTTTAGCCGCGTTTTGCGAACTTGAATCGCAGTTCTCAGCCTAACCCGCGCAAGCTGGATGACCTCGTTTTTCACATCATGCCTAAAAGTGCCTGTAAGGCTTTGTGTGTATTAACTTGTTGCGATTCGCTTTAGCCGCTATGTGCGAACTTGAATCGCAGTTCTCAGCCTAACCCGCGCAAGCTGGATGACCACGTTTTGCACATCATGCCTAGAAGTGCCTGTAAGGCTTTGTGTGTATTAACTTGTTGCGATTCGTTTGAGCCGCTATGTGCAAACTTGAATCGCAGTTCTGAGGCTAACCCGCGCAAGCTGGATGACCACGTTTTGCACATCATGCCTAAAAGTGCCTTTAAGGCGTTGTGTGTATTAACTTGTTGCGATTCGTTTGAGCCGCTACGTGCAAACTTGAATCGCATTTCTGAGCCTAACCCGCGCAAGCTGGATGACCGCGTTATGCACATCATGTCTAGAAGTGCCTGTAAGGCTTTGTGTGTATTAACTTGTTGCGATTCGCTTTAGCCGCTATGTGCGAACTTGAATCGCAGTTCTCAGCCTAACCCGCGCAAGCTGGATGACCTCGTTTTGCACATCATGCCTAGAAGTGCCTGTAAGGCTTTGTGTGTATTAACTTGTTGCGATTCGTTTGAGCCGCTACGTGCAAACTTGAATCGCAGTTCTGAGCCTAACCCGCTCAAGCTGGATGACCGCGTCATGAACATCATGCCTAGAAGAGCCTGTAAGGCTTTGTGTGTATTAACTTGTTGCGATTCGTTTGAGCCGCTACGTGCAAACTTGATTCGCAGTTCTGAGCCCAACCCGCGCAAGCTGGATGACCACGTTTTCACATCATGCCTAAAAGTGCCTTTAATGCGTTGTGTGTATTAACTTGTTGCGATTCGTTTGAGCCGCTACGTGCAAACTTGAATCGCAGTTCTGAGCCTAACCCGCGCAACCTGGATGACCGCGTCATGCACATCATGCCTAGAAGTGCCTGTAAGGCTTTGTGTGTATTAACTTGTTGCGATTCGCTTTAGCCGCTATGTGCGAACTTGAATCGCAGTTCTCAGCCTAACCCGCGCAAGCTGGATGACCTCGTTTTGCACATAATGCCTAAAAGTGCCTGTAAGGCGTTGTGTGTATTAACTTGTTTCGATTCGTTTGAGCTGCTACGTGCAAACTTGAATCGCAGTTCTGAGCCTAACCCGCGCAAGCTGGATGACCGCGTTATGCACATCATGCCTAGAAGTGCCTGTAAGGCTTTGTGCGTATTAACTTGTTGCGATTCGTTTGAGCCGCTATGTGCAAACTTGATTCGCAGTTCTGAGCCTAACCCGCGCAAGCTGGATGACCACGTTTTGCACATCATGCCTAAAAGTGCCTTTAAGGCGTTGTGTGTATTAACTTGTTGCGATTCGTTTGAGCCGCTACGTGCAAACTTGAATCGCAGTTCTGAGCCTAACCCGCGCAAGCTGGATGACCGCGTTATGCACATCATGCCTAGAAGAGCCTGTAAGGTTTTGTGTGTATTAACTTGTTGCGATTCGCTTTAGCCGCTATGTGCGAACTTGAATCGCAGTTCTCAGCCTAACCCGCGCAAGCTGGATGACCTCGTTTTTCACATCATGCCTAAAAGTGCCTGTAAGGCTTTGTGTGTATTAACTTGTTGCGATTCGCTTTAGCCGCTAAGTGCGAACTTGAATCGCAGTTCTGAGGCTAACCCGCGCAAGCTGGATGACCGCGTTTTGCACATAATGCCTAAAAGTGCCTGTAAGGCGTTGTGTGTATTAACTTGTTGCGATTCGTTTGAGCCGCTACGTGCAAACTTGAATCGCAGTTCTGAGCCTAACCCGCGCAAGCTGGATGACCGCGTTATACACATCATGCCTAGAAGTGCCTGTAAGGCTTTGTGTGTATTAACTTGTTGCGATTCGTTTGAGCCGCTACGTGCAAACTTGATTCGCAGTTCTGAGCCTAACCCGCGCAAGCTGGATGACCACGTTTTGCACATCATGCCTAAAAGTGCCTGTAAGGCGTTGTGTGTATTAACTTGTTGCGATTCGTTTGAGCCGCTACGTGCAAACTTGAATCGCAGTTCTGAGCCTAACCCGCGCAAGCTGGGTGATAGCGTTATGCAAATCATGCCTAGAAGTGCCTTTAAGGCGTTGTGTGTATTAACTTGTTGCGATTCGTTTGAGCCGCTACGTGCAAACTTGAATCGCAGTTCTGAGCCTAACCCGCGCAAGCTGGATGACCGCGTTATGCACATCATGCCTAGAAGTGCCTGTAAGGCTTTGTGTGTATTAACTTGTTGCGATTCGTTTGAGCCGCTACGTGCAAACTTGACTCGCAGTTCTGAGCCTAACCCGCGCAAGCTGGATGACCAAGTTTTCACATCATGCCTAAAAGTGCCTTTAAGGCGTTGTGTGTATTAACTTGTTGCGATTCGTTTGAGCCGCTACGTGCAAACTTGAATCGCAGTTCTGAGCCTAACCCGCGCAAGCTGGATGACCGCGTTATGCACATCATGCCTAGAAGTGCCTGTAAGGCTTTGTGTGTATTAACTTGGTGCGATTCGTTTGAGCCGCTACGTGCAAACTTGATTCGCAGTTCTGAGCCTAACCCGCGCAAGCTGGATGACCACGTTTTGCACATCATGCCTAAAAGTGCCTTTAAGGCGTTGTGTGTATTAACTTGTTGCGATTCGCTTTAGCCGCGTTTTGCGAACTTGAATCGCAGTTCTCAGCCTAACCCGCGCAAGCTGGATGACCTCGTTTTTCACATCATGCCTAAAAGTGCCTGTAAGGCTTTGTGTGTATTAACTTGTTGCGATTCGCTTTAGCCGCTATGTGCGAACTTGAATCGCAGTTCTCAGCCTAACCCGCGCAAGCTGGATGACCACGTTTTGCACATCATGCCTAGAAGTGCCTGTAAGGCTTTGTGTGTATTAACTTGTTGCGATTCGTTTGAGCCGCTACGTGCAAACTTGAATCGCAGTTCTGAGGCTAACCCGCGCAAGCTGGATGACCACGTTTTGCACATCATGCCTAAAAGTGCCTTTAAGGCGTTGTGTGTATTAACTTGTTGCGATTCGTTTGAGCCGCTACGTGCAAACTTGAATCGCATTTCTGAGCCTAACCCGCGCAAGCTGGATGACCGCGTTATGCACATCATGTCTAGAAGTGCCTGTAAGGCTTTGTGTGTATTAACTTGTTGCGATTCGCTTTAGCCGCTATGTGCGAACTTGAATCGCAGTTCTCAGCCTAACCCGCGCAAGCTGGATGACCTCGTTTTGCACATCATGCCTAGAAGTGCCTGTAAGGCTTTGTGTGTATTAACTTGTTGCGATTCGTTTGAGCCGCTACGTGCAAACTTGAATCGCAGTTCTGAGGCTAACCCGCGCAAGCTGGATGACCGCGTTATGCACATCCTGCCTAGAAGTGCCTGTAAGGCTTTGTGTGTATTAACTTGTTGCGATTCGCTTTAGCCGCTATGTGCGAACTTGAATCGCAGTTCTGTACCTAACCCGCGCAGCTTGAGTGACGCCTATTTGCACATCATGCCTAAAAGTGCCTGTAAGGCGTTGTGTGTATTAACTTGTTGCGATTCGCTTTAGCCACTATGTGCGAACTTGAATCGCAGTTCTGAGCCTAACCCGCGCAAGCTGGATGACCACGTTTTGCACATCATGCCTAAAAGTGCCTTTAAGGCGTTGTGTGTATTAACTTGTTGCGATTCGTTTGAGCCGCTACGTGCAAACTTGAATCGCAGTTTTGAGCCTAACCCGCGGAAGCTGGATGACCGCGTTATGCACATCATGCCTAGAAGTGCCTGTAAGGCTTTGAGTGTATTAACTTGTTGCGGTTCGTTTGAGCCGCTACGTGCAAACTTGAATCGCAGTTCTGAGCCTAACCCGCGCAAGCTGGATGACCACGTTTTGCACATCATGCCTAAAAGTGCCTTTAAGGCGTTGTGTGTATTAACTTGTTGCGGTTCGTTTGAGCCGCTACGTGCGAACTTGAATCGCAGTTCTGAGCCTAACCCGCGCAAGCTGGATGACCACGTTTTGCACATCATGCCTAAAAGTGCCTTTAAGGCGTTGTGTGTATTAACTTGTTGCGATTCGTTTGAGCCGCTACGTGCAAACTTGAATCGCAGTTCTGAGCCTAACCCGCGCAAGCTGGATGACTGCGTTATGCACATCATGCCTAGAAGTGCCTGTAAGGCTTTGTGTGTATTAACTTGTTGCGATTCGTTTGAGCCGCTACGTGCAAACTTGATTCGCAGTTCTGAGCCTAACCCGCGCAAGCTGGATGACCACGTTTTCACATCATGCCTAAAAGTGCCTTTAAGGCGTTGTGTGTATTAACTTGTTGCGATTCGTTTGAGCCGCTACGTGCAAACTTGAATCGCAGTTCTGAGCCTAACCCGCGCAAGCTGGATGACCGCGTCATGCACATCAAGCCTAGAAGTGCCTGTAAGGCTTTGTGTGTATTAACTTGTTGCGATTCGCTTTAGCCGCTATTTGCGAACTTGAATCGCAGTTCTCAGCCTAACCCGCGCAAGCTGGATGACCTCGTTTTTCACATCATGCCTAGAAGTGCCTGTAAGGCTTTGTGTGTATTAACTTGTTGCGATTCGCTTTAGCCGCTATGTGCGAACTTGAATCGCAGTTCTCAGCCTAACCCGCGCAAGCTGGACGACCTCGTTTTGCACATCATGCCTAAAAGTGCCTTTAAGGCGTTGTGTGTATTAACTTGTTGCGATTCGTTTGAGCCGCTACGTGCAAACTTGAATCGCAGTTCTGAGGCTAACCCGCGCAAGCTGGATGACCACGTTTTGCACATCATGCTAAAAGTGCCTTTAGGGCGTTGTGTGTATTAACTTGTTGCGATTCGTTTGAGCCGCTACGTGCAAACTTGAATCGCAGTTCTGAGCCTAACCCGCGCAAGCTGGATGACCGCGTCATGCACATCATGCCTAGAAGAGCCTGTAAGGCTTTGTGTGTATTAACTTGTTGCGATTCGCTTTAGCCGCTATGTGCGAACTTGAATCGCAGTTCTCAGCCTAACCCGCGCAAGCTGGATGACCTCGTTTTTCACATCATGCCTAAAAGTGACTGTAAGGCTTTGTGTGTATTAACTTGTTGCGATTCGCTTTAGCCGCTATGTGCGAACTTGAATCGCAGTTCTGAGCCTAACCCGCGCAAGCTGGATGACCACGTTTTGCACATCATGCCTAAAAGTGCCTGTAAGGCGTTGTGTGTATTAACTTGTTGCGATTCGTTTGAGCCGCTACGTGCAAACTTGAATCGCAGTTCTGAGCCTAACCCGCGCAAGCTGGGTGATAGCGTTATGCAAATCATGCCTAGAAGTGCCTTTAAGGCGTTGTGTGTATTAACTTGTTGCGATTCGTTTGAGCCGCTACGTGCAAACTTGAATCGCAGTTCTGAGCCTAACCCGCGCAAGCTGGATGACCGCGTTATGCACATCACGCCTAGAAGTGCCTGTAAGGCTTTGTGTGTATTAACTTGTTGCGATTCGTTTGAGCCGCTACGTGCAAACTTGATTCGCAGTTCTGAGCCTAACCCGCGCAAGCTGGATGACCAAGTTTTCACATCATGCCTAAAAGTGCCTTTAAGGCGTTGTGTGTATTAACTTGTTGCGATTCGTTTGAGCCGCTACGTGCAAACTTGAATCGCAGTTCTGAGCCTAACCCGCGCAAGCTGGATGACCGCGTTATGCACATCATGCTTAGAAGTGCCTCTAAGGCTTTGTGTGTATTAACTTGGTGCGATTCGTTTGAGCCGCTACGTGCAAACTTGATTCGCAGTTCTGAGCCTAACCCGCGCAAGCTGGATGACCACGTTTTGCACATCATGCCTAAAAGTGCCTTTAAGGCGTTGTGTGTATTAACTTGTTGCGATTCGCTTTAGCCGCGTTTTGCGAACTTGAATCGCAGTTCTCAGCCTAACCCGCGCAAGCTGGATGACCTCGTTTTTCACATCATGCCTAAAAGTGCCTGTAAGGCTTTGTGTGTATTAACTTGTTGCGATTCGCTTTAGCCGCTATGTGCGAACTTGAATCGCAGTTCTCAGCCTAACCCGCGCAAGCTGGATGACCACGTTTTGCACATCATGCCTAGAAGTGCCTGTAAGGCTTTGTGTGTATTAACTTGTTGCGATTCGTTTGAGCCGCTACGTGCAAACTTGAATCGCAGTTCTGAGGCTAACCCGCGCAAGCTGGATGACCACGTTTTGCACATCATGCCTAAAAGTGCCTTTAAGGCGTTGTGTGTATTAACTTGTTGCGATTCGTTTGAGCCGCTACGTGCAAACTTGAATCGCATTTCTGAGCCTAACCCGCGCAAGCTGGATGACCGCGTTATGCACATCATGTCTAGAAGTGCCTGTAAGGCTTTGTGTGTATTAACTTGTTGCGATTCGCTTTAGCCGCTATGTGCGAACTTGAATCGCAGTTCTCAGCCTAACCCGCGCAAGCTGGATGACCTCGTTTTGCACATCATGCCTAGAAGTGCCTGTAAGGCTTTGTGTGTATTAACTTGTTGCGATTCGTTTGAGCCGCTACGTGCAAACTTGAATCGCAGTTCTGAGCCTAACCCGCTCAAGCTGGATGACGGCGTCATGCACATCATGCCTAGAAGAGCCTGTAAGGCTTTGTGTGTATTAACTTGTTGCGATTCGTTTGAGCCGCTACGTGCAAACTTGATTCGCAGTTCTGAGCCCAACCCGCGCAAGCTGGATGACCACGTTTTCACATCATGCCTAAAAGTGCCTTTAATGCGTTGTGTGTATTAACTTGTTGCGATTCGTTTGAGCCGCTACGTGCAAACTTGAATCGCAGTTCTGAGCCTAACCCGCGCAACCTGGATGACCGCGTCATGCACATCATGCCTAGAAGTGCCTGTAAGGCTTTGTGTGTATTAACTTGTTGCGATTCGCTTTAGCCGCTATGTGCGAACTTGAATCGCAGTTCTCAGCCTAACCCGCGCAAGCTGGATGACCTCGTTTTTCACATCATGCCTAAAAGTGCCTGTAAGGCTTTGTGTGTATTAACTTGTTGCGATTCGCTTTAGCCGCTATGTGCGAACTTGAGTCGCAGTTCTCAGCCTAACCCGCGCAAGCTGGATGACCACGTTTTGCACATCATGCCTAGAAGTGCCTGTAAGGCTTTGTGTGTATTAACTTGTTGCGATTCGTTTGAGCCGCTACGTGCAAACTTGAATCGCAGTTCTGAGGCTAACCCGCGCAAGCTGGATGACCACGTTTTGCACATCATGCCTAAAAGTGCCTTTAAGGCGTTGTGTGTATTAACTTGTTGCGATTCGTTTGAGCCGCTACGTGCAAACTTGAATCGCAGTTCTGAGCCCAACCCGCGCAAGCTGGATGACCGCGTTATGCTCATCATGCCTAGAAGTGCCTGTAAGGCTTTGTGTGTATTAACTTGTTGCGATTCGCTTTAGCCGCTATGTGCGAACTTGAATCGCAGTTCTCAGCCTAACCCGCGCAAGCTGGATGACCTCGTTTTTCACATCATGCCTAAAAGTGCCTGTAAGGCTTTGTGTGTATTAACTTGTTGCGATTCGCTTTAGCCGCTATGTGCGAACTTGAATCGCAGTTCTCAGCCTAACCCGCGCAAGCTGGATGACCTCGTTTTGCACATAATGCCTAAAAGTGCCTGTAAGGCGTTGTGTGTATTAACTTGTTTCGATTCGTTTGAGCTGCTACGTGCAAACTTGAATCGCAGTTCTGAGCCTAACCCGCGCAAGCTGGATGACCGCGTTATGCACATCATGCCTAGAAGTGCCTGTAAGGCTTTGTGCGTATTAACTTGTTGCGATTCGTTTGAGCCGCTATGTGCAAACTTGATTCGCAGTTCTGAGCCTAACCAGCGCAAGCTGGATGACCACGTTTTGCACATCATGCCTAAAAGTGCCTTTAAGGCGTTGTGTGTATTAACTTGTTGCGATTCGTTTGAGCCGCTACGTGCAAACTTGAATCGCAGTTCTGAGCCTAACCCGCGCAAGCTGGATGACCGCGTTATGCACATCATGCCTAGAAGAGCCTGTAAGGTTTTGTGTGTATTAACTTGTTGCGATTCGCTTTAGCCGCTATGTGCGAACTTGAATCGCAGTTCTGAGCCTAACCCGCGCAAGCTGGATGACCACGTTTTGCACATAATGCCTAAAAGTGCCTGTAAGGCGTTGTGTGTATTAACTTGTTGCGATTCGTTTGAGCCGCTACGTGCAAACTTGAATCGCAGTTCTGAGCCTAACCCGCGCAAGCTGGATGACCGCGTTATACACATCATGCCTAGAAGTGCCTGTAAGGCTTTGTGTGTATTAACTTGTTGCGATTCGTTTGAGCCGCTACGTGCAAACTTGATTCGCAGTTCTGAGCCTAACCCGCGCAAGCTGGATGACCACGTTTTGCACATCATGCCTAAAAGTGCCTGTAAGGCGTTGTGTGTATTAACTTGTTGCGATTCGTTTGAGCCGCTACGTGCAAACTTGAATCGCAGTTCTGAGCCTAACCCGCGCAAGCTGGGTGATAGCGTTATGCAAATCATGCCTAGAAGTGCCTTTAAGGCGTTGTGTGTATTAACTTGTTGCGATTCGTTTGAGCCGCTACGTGCAAACTTGAATCGCAGTTCTGAGCCTAACCCGCGCAAGCTGGATGACCGCGTTATGCACATCATGCCTAGAAGTGCCGTAAGGCTTTGTGTGTATTAACTTGTTGCGATTCGTTTGAGCCGCTACGTGCAAACTTGACTCGCAGTTCTGAGCCTAACCCGCGCAAGCTGGATGACCAAGTTTTCACATCATGCCTAAAAGTGCCTTTAAGGCGTTGTGTGTATTAACTTGTTGCGATTCGTTTGAGCCGCTACGTGCAAACTTGAATCGCAGTTCTGAGCCTAACCCGCGCAAGCTGGATGACCGCGTTATGCACATCATGCCTAGAAGTGCCTGTAAGGCTTTGTGTGTATTAACTTGGTGCGATTCGTTTGAGCCGCTACGTGCAAACTTGATTCGCAGTTCTGAGCCTAACCCGCGCAAGCTGGATGACCACGTTTTGCACATCATGCCTAAAAGTGCCTTTAAGGCGTTGTGTGTATTAACTTGTTGCGATTCGCTTTAGCCGCGTTTTGCGAACTTGAATCGCAGTTCTCAGTCTAACCCGCGCAAGCTGGATGACCTCGTTTTTCACATCATGCCTAAAAGTGCCTGTAAGGCTTTGTGTGTATTAACTTGTTGCGATTCGTTTGAGCCGCTACGTGCAAACTTGAATCGCAGTTCTGAGGCTAACCCGCGCAAGCTGGATGACCACGTTTTGCACATCATGCCTAAAAGTGCCTTTAAAGCGTTGTGTGTATTAACTTGTTGCGATTCGTTTGAGCCGCTACGTGCAAACTTGAATCGCATTTCTGAGCCTAACCCGCGCAAGCTGGATGACCGCGTTATGCACATCATGTCTAGAAGTGCCTGTAAGGCTTTGTGTGTATTAACTTGTTGCGATTCGCTTTAGCCGCTATGTGCGAACTTGAATCGCAGTTCTCAGCCTAGCCCGCGCAAGCTGGATGACCTCGTTTTGCACATCATGCCTAGAAGTGCCTGTAAGGCTTTGTGTGTATTAACTTGTTGCGATTCGTTTGAGCCGCTACGTGCAAACTTGAATCGCAGTTCTGAGGCTAACCCGCGCAAGCTGGATGACCGCGTTATGCACATCCTGCCTAGAAGTGCCTGTAAGGCTTTGTGTGTATTAACTTGTTGCGATTCGCTTTAGCCGCTATGTGCGAACTTGAATCGCAGTTCTGTACCTAACCCGCGCAGCTTGAGTGACGCCTATTTGCACATCATGCCTAAAAGTGCCTGTAAGGCGTTGTGTGTATTAACTTGTTGCGATTCGCTTTAGCCACTATGTGCGAACTTGAATCGCAGTTCTGAGCCTAACCCGCGCAAGCTGGATGACCACGTTTTGCACATCATGCCTAAAAGTGCCTTTAAGGCGTTGTGTGTATTAACTTGTTGCGATTCGTTTGAGCCGCTACGTGCAAACTTGAATCGCAGTTTTGAGCCTAACCCGCGGAAGCTGGATGACCGCGTTATGCACATCATGCCTAGAAGTGCCTGTAAGGCTTTGAGTGTATTAACTTGTTGCGGTTCGTTTGAGCCGCTACGTGCAAACTTGAATCGCAGTTCTGAGCCTAACCCGCGCAAGCTGGATGACCACGTTTTGCACATCATGCCTAAAAGTGCCTTTAAGGCGTTGTGTGTATTAACTTGTTGCGGTTCGTTTGAGCCGCTACGTGCGAACTTGAATCGCAGTTCTGAGCCTAACCCGCGCAAGCTGGATGACCACGTTTTGCACATCATGCCTAAAAGTGCCTTTAAGGCGTTGTGTGTATTAACTTGTTGCGATTCGTTTGAGCCGCTACGTGCAAACTTGAATCGCAGTTCTGAGCCTAACCCGCGCAAGCTGGATGACTGCGTTATGCACATCATGCCTAGAAGTGCCTGTAAGGCTTTGTGTGTATTAACTTGTTGCGATTCGTTTGAGCCGCTACGTGCAAACTTGATTCGCAGTTCTGAGCCTAACCCGCGCAAGCTGGATGACCACGTTTTCACATCATGCCTAAAAGTGCCTTTAAGGCGTTGTGTGTATTAACTTGTTGCGATTCGTTTGAGCCGCTACGTGCAAACTTGAATCGCAGTTCTGAGCCTAACCCGCGCAAGCTGGATGACCGCGTCATGCACATCAAGCCTAGAAGTGCCTGTAAGGCTTTGTGTGTATTAACTTGTTGCGATTCGCTTTAGCCGCTATTTGCGAACTTGAATCGCAGTTCTCAGCCTAACCCGCGCAAGCTGGATGACCTCGTTTTTCACATCATGCCTAGAAGTGCCTGTAAGGCTTTGTGTGTATTAACTTGTTGCGATTCGCTTTAGCCGCTATGTGCGAACTTGAATCGCAGTTCTCAGCCTAACCCGCGCAAGCTGGACGACCTCGTTTTGCACATCATGCCTAAAAGTGCCTTTAAGGCGTTGTGTGTATTAACTTGTTGCGATTCGTTTGAGCCGCTACGTGCAAACTTGAATCGCAGTTCTGAGGCTAACCCGCGCAAGCTGGATGACCACGTTTTGCACATCATGCTAAAAGTGCCTTTAGGGCGTTGTGTGTATTAACTTGTTGCGATTCGTTTGAGCCGCTACGTGCAAACTTGAATCGCAGTTCTGAGCCTAACCCGCGTAAGCTGGATGACCGCGTCATGCACATCATGCCTAGAAGAGCCTGTAAGGCTTTGTGTGTATTAACTTGTTGCGATTCGCTTTAGCCGCTATGTGCGAACTTGAATCGCAGTTCTCAGCCTAACCCGCGCAAGCTGGATGACCTCGTTTTTCACATCATGCCTAAAAGTGCCTGTAAGGCGTTGTGTGTATTGACTTGTTGCGATTCGTTTGAGCCGCTACGTGCAAACTTGAATCGCAGTTCTGAGCCTAACCCGCGCAAGCTGGATGACCGCGTTATACACATCATGCCTAGAAGTGCCTGTAAGGCTTTGTGTGTATTAACTTGTTGCGATTCGTTTGAGCCGCTACGTGCAAACTTGATTCGCAGTTCTGAGCCTAACCCGCGCAAGCTGGATGACCACGTTTTGCACAACATGCCTAAAAGTGCCTTTAAGGCGTTGTGTGTATTAACTTGTTGCGATTCGTTTGAGCCGCTACGTGCAAACTTGAATCGCAGTTCTGACCCTAACCCGCGCAAGCTGGATGACCGCGTTATGCACATCATGCCTAGAAGTGCCTGTAAGGCTTTGTGTGTATTAACTTGTTGCGATTCGCTTTAGCCGCTATGTGCGAACTTGAATCGCAGTTCTCAGCCTAACCCGCGCAAGCTGGATGACCTCGTTTTTCACATCATGCCTAAAAGTGCCTGTAAGGCTTTGTGTGTATTAACTTGTTGCGATTCGCTTTAGCCGCTATGTGCGAACTTGAATCGCAGTTGTCAGCCTAACCCGCGTAAGCTGGATGACCACGTATTGCACATCATGCCTAGAAGTGCCTGTAAGGCGTTGTGTGTATTAACTTGTTGCGATTCGTTTGAGCCGCTACGTACAAACTTGAATCGCAGTTCTGAGCCTAACCCGCGCAAGCTGGGTGACAGCGTTATGCAAATCATGCCTAGAAGTGCCTTTAAGGCGTTGTGTGTATTAACTTGTTGCGATTCGTTTGAGCCGCTACGTGCAAACTTGAATCGCAGTTCTGAGCCTAACCCGCGCAAGCTGGATGACCGCGTTATGCACATCATGCCTAGAAGTGCCTGTAAGGCTTTGTGTGTATTAACTTGTTGCGATTCGTTTGAGCCGCTACGTGCAAACTTGATTCGCAGTTCTGAGCCTAACCAGCGCAAGCTGGATGACCACGTTTTCACATCATGCCTAAAAGTGCCTTTAAGGAGTTGTGTGTATTAACTTGTTGCGATTCGTTTGAGCCGCTACGTGCAAACTTGAATCGCAGTTCTGAGCCTAACCCGCGCAAGCTGGATGACAGCTTCATGCACATCATGCCTAGAAGTGCCTGTAAGGCTTTGTGTGTATTAACTTTTTGCGATTCGCTTTAGCCGCTATTTGCGAACTTGAATCGCAGTTCTCAGCCTAACCCGCGCAAGCTGGATGACCTCGTTTTTCACATCATGCCTAAAAGTGCCTGTAAGGCTTTGTGTGTATTAACTTGTTGCGATTCGCTTTAGCCGCTATGTGCGAACTTGAATCGCAGTTCTCAGCCTAACCCGCGCAAGCTGGATGACCACGTTTTGCACATCATGCCTAGAAGTGCCTGTAAGGCTTTGTGTATATTAACTTGTTGCGATTCGTTTGAGCCGCTACGTGCAAACTTGAATCGCAGTTCTGAGGCTAACCCGCGCAAGCTGGATGACCACGTTTTGCACATCATGCCTAAAAGTGCCTTTAAGGCGTTGTGTGTATGAACTTGTTGCGGTTCGTTTGAGCCGCTACGTGCAAACTTGAATCGCAGTTCTGAGCCTAACCCGCGCAAGCTGGATGACCACGTTTTGCACATCATGCCTAAAAGTGCCTTTAAGGCGTTGTGTGTATTAACTTGTTGCGATTCGTTTGAGCCGCTACGTGCAAACTTGAATCGCAGTTCTGAGCCTAACCCGCGCAAGCTGGATGACTGCGTTATGCACATCATGCCTAGAAGTGCCTGTAAGGCTTTGTGTGTATTAACTTGTTGCGATTCGTTTGAGCCGCTACGTGCAAACTTGATTCGCAGTTCTGAGCCTAACCCGCGCAAGCTGGATGACCACGTTTTCACATCATGCCTAAAAGTGCCTTTAAGGCGTTGTGTGTATTAACTTGTTGCGATTCGTTTGAGCCGCTACGTGCAAACTTGAATCGCAGTTCTGAGCCTAACCCGCGCAAGCTGGATGACCGCGTCATGCACATCAAGCCTAGAAATGCCTGTAAGGCTTTGTGTGTATTAACTTGTTGCGATTCGCTTTAGCCGCTATTTGCGAACTTGAATCGCAGTTCTCAGCCTAACCCGCGCAAGCTGGATGACCTCGTTTTTCACATCATGCCTAGAAGTGCCTGTAAGGCTTTGTGTGTATTAACTTGTTGCGATTCGCTTTAGCCGCTATGTGCGAACTTGAATCGCAGTTCTCAGCCTAACCCACGCAAGCTGGACGACCTCGTTTTGCACATCATGCCTAAAAGTGCCTTTAAGGCGTTGTGTGTATTAACTTGTTGCGATTCGTTTGAGCCGCTACGTGCAAACTTGAATCGCAGTTCTGAGGCTAACCTGCGCAAGCTGGATGACCACGTTTTGCACATCATGCTAAAAGTGCCTTTAGGGCGTTGTGTGTATTAACTTGTTGCGATTCGTTTGAGCCGCTACGTGCAAACTTGAATCGCAGTTCTGAGCCTAACCCGCGCAAGCTGGATGACCGCGTCATGCACATCATGCCTAGAAGAGCCTGTAAGGCTTTGTGTGTATTAACTTGTTGCGATTCGCTTTAGCCGCTATGTGCGAACTTGAATCGCAGTTCTCAGCCTAACCCGCGCAAGCTGGATGACCTCGTTTTTCACATCATGCCTAAAAGTGCCTGTAAGGCTTTGTGTGTATTAACTTGTTGCGATTCGCTTTAGCCGCTATGTGCGAACTTGAATCGCAGTTCTGAGCCTAACCCGCGCAAGCTGGATGACCGCGTTATACACATCATGCCTAGAAGTGCCTGTAAGGCTTTGTGTGTATTAACTTGTTGCGATTCGTTTGAGCCGCTACGTGCAAACTTGATTCGCAGTTCTGAGCCTAACCCGCGCAAGCTGGATGACCACGTTTTGCACATCATGCCTAAAAGTGCCTTTAAGGCGTTGTGTGTATTAACTTGTTGCGATTCGTTTGAGCCGCTACGTGCACACTTGAATCGCAGTTCTGACCCTAACCCGCGCAAGCTGGATGACCGCGTTATGCACATCATGCCTAGAAGTGCCTGTAAGGCTTTGTGTGTATTAACTTGTTGCGATTCGCTTTAGCCGCTATGTGCGAACTTGAATCGCAGTTCTCAGCCTAACCCGCGCAAGCTGGATGACCTCGTTTTTCACATCATGCCTAAAAGTGCCTGTAAGGCTTTGTGTGTATTAACTTGTTGCGATTCGCTTTAGCCGCTATGTGCGAACTTGAATCGCAGTTGTCAGCCTAACCCGCGCAAGCTGGATGACCACGTATTGCACATCATGCCTAGAAGTGCCTGTAAGGCGTTGTGTGTATTAACTTGTTGCGATTCGTTTGAGCCGCTACGTACAAACTTGAATCGCAGTTCTGAGCCTAACCCGCGCAAGCTGGGTGACAGCGTTATGCAAATCATGCCTAGAAGTGCCTTTAAGGCGTTGTGTGTATTAACTTGTTGCGATTCGTTTGAGCCGCTACGTGCAAACTTGAATCGCAGTTCTGAGCCTAACCCGCGCAAGCTGGATGACCGCGTTATGCACATCATGCCTAGAAGTGCCTGTAAGGCTTTGTGTGTATTAACTTGTTGCGATTCGTTTGAGCCGCTACGTGCAAACTTGATTCGCAGTTCTGAGCCTAACCAGCGCAAGCTGGATGACCACGTTTTCACATCATGCCTAAAAGTGCCTTTAAGGAGTTGTGTGTATTAACTTGTTGCGATTCGTTTGAGCCGCTACGTGCAAACTTGCATCGCAGTTCTGAGCCTAACCCGCGCAAGCTGGATGACAGCTTCATGCACATCATGCCTAGAAGTGCCTGTAAGGCTTTGTGTGTATTAACTTTTTGCGATTCGCTTTAGCCGCTATTTGCGAACTTGAATCGCAGTTCTCAGCCTAACCCGCGCAAGCTGGATGACCTCGTTTTTCACATCATGCCTAAAAGTGCCTGTAAGGCTTTGTGTGTATTAACTTGTTGCGATTCGCTTTAGCCGCTATGTGCGAACTTGAATCGCAGTTCTCAGCCTAACCCGCGCAAGCTGGATGACCACGTTTTGCACATCATGCCTAGAAGTGCCTGTAAGGCTTTGTGTATATTAACTTGTTGCGATTCGTTTGAGCCGCTACGTGCAAACTTGAATCGCAGTTCTGAGGCTAACCCGCGCAAGCTGGATGACCACGTTATGCACATCATGCCTAGAAGTGCCTGTAAGGCTTTGTGTGTATTAACTTGTTGCGATTCGCTTTAGCCGCTATGTGCGAACTTGAATCGCAGTTCTCAGCCTAACCCGCGCAAGCTGGATGACCGCGTCATGCACATCATGCCTAGAAGTGCCTGTAAGGCTTTGTGTGTATTAACTTGTTGCGATTCGCTTTAGCCGCTATGTGCGAACTTGAATCGCAGTTCTCAGCCTAACCCGCGCGAGCTGGATGACCTCGTTTTTCACATCATGCCTAAAAGTGCCTGTAAGGCTTTGTGTGTATTAACTTGTTGCGATTCGCTTTAGCCGCTATATGCGAACTTGAATCGCAGTTCTGAGCCTAACCCGCGCAAGCTGGATGACCGCGTTTTGCACATAATGCCTAAAAGTGCCTGTAAGGCGTTGTGTGTATTAACTTGTTGCGATTCGTTTGAGCCGCTACGTGCAAACTTGAATCGCAGTTCTGAGCCTAACCCGCGCAAGCTGGATGACCGCGTTATACACATCATGCCTAGAAGTGCCTGTAAGGCTTTGTGTGTATTAACTTGTTGCGATTCGTTTGAGCCGCTACGTGCAAACTTGATTCGCAGTTCTGAGCCTAACCCGCGCAAGCTGGATGACCACGTTTTGCACATCATGCCTAAAAGTGCCTTTAAGGCGTTGTGTGTATTAACTTGTTGCGATTCGTTTGAGCCGCTACGTGCAAACTTGAACCGCAGTTCTGACCCTAACCCGCGCAAGCTGGATGACCGCGTTATGCACATCATGCCTAGAAGTGCCTGTAAGGCTTTGTGTGTATTAACTTGTTGCGATTCGCTTTAGCCGCTATGTGCGAACTTGAATCGCAGTTCTCAGCCTAACCCGCGCAAGCTGGATGACCTCGTTTTTCACATCATGCCTAAAAGTGCCTGTAAGGCTTTGTGTGTATTAACTTGTTGCGATTCGCTTTAGCCGCTATGTGCGAACTTGAATCGCAGTTGTCAGCCTAACCCGCGCAAGCTGGATGACCACGTATTGCACATCATGCCTAGAAGTGCCTGTAAGGCGTTGTGTGTATTAACTTGTTGCGATTCGTTTGAGCCGCTACGTACAAACTTGAATCGCAGTTCTGAGCCTAACCCGCGCAAGCTGGGTGACAGCGTTATGCAAATCATGCCTAGAAGTGCCTTTAAGGCGTTGTGTGTATTAACTTGTTGCGATTCGTTTGAGCCGCTACGTGCAAACTTGAATCGCAGTTCTGAGCCTAACCCGCGCAAGCTGGATGACCGCGTTATGCACATCATGCCTAGAAGTGCCTGTAAGGCTTTGTGTGTATTAACTTGTTGCGATTCGTTTGAGCCGCTACGTGCAAACTTGATTCGCAGTTCTGAGCCTAACCAGCGCAAGCTGGATGACCACGTTTTCACATCATGCCTAAAAGTGCCTTTAAGGAGTTGTGTGTATTAACTTGTTGCGATTCGTTTGAGCCGCTACGTGCAAACTTGAATCGCAGTTCTGAGCCTAACCCGCGCAAGCTGGATGACAGCTTCATGCACATCATGCCTAGAAGTGCCTGTAAGGCTTTGTGTGTATTAACTTTTTGCGATTCGCTTTAGCCGCTATTTGCGAACTTGAATCGCAGTTCTGAGGCTAACCCGCGCAAGCTGGATGACCACGTTATGCACATCATGCCTAGAAGTGCCTGTAAGGCTTTGTGTGTATTAACTTGTTGCGATTCGCTTTAGCCGCTATGTGCGAACTTGAATCGCAGTTCTCAGCCTAACCCGCGCAAGCTGGATGACCGCGTCATGCACATCATGCCTAGAAGTGCCTGTAAGGCTTTGTGTGTATTAACCTGTTGCGATTCGCTTTAGCCGCTATGTGCGAACTTGAATCGCAGTTCTCAGCCTAACCCGCGCGAGCTGGATGACCTCGTTTTTCACATCATGCCTAAAAGTGCCTGTAAGGCTTTGTGTGTATTAACTTGTTGCGATTCGCTTTAGCCGCTATATGCGAACTTGAATCGCAGTTCTGAGCCTAACCCGCGCAAGCTGGATGACCGCGTTTTGCACATAATGCCTAAAAGTGCCTGTAAGGCGTTGTGTGTATTAACTTGTTGCGATTCGTTTGAGCCGCTACGTGCAAACTTGAATCGCAGTTCTGAGCCTAACCAGCGCAAGCTGGATGACCGCGTTATGCACATCATGCCTAGAAGTGCCTGTAAGGCTTTGTGTGTATTAACTTGTTGCGATTCGTTTGAGCCGCTACGTGCAAACTTGAATCGCAGTTCTGAGCCTAACCCGCGCAAGCTGGGTGACAGCGTTATGCAAATCATGCCTAGAAGTGCCTGTAAGGCTTTGTGTGTATTAACTTGTTGCGATTCGCTTTAGCCGCTATGTGCGAACTTGAATCGCAGTTCTGTACCTAACCCGCGCAGCTTGAGTGACGCCTATTTGCACATCATGCGTAAAAGTGCCTGTAAGGCGTTGTGTGTATAACTTGTTGCGATTCGCTTTAGCCACTATGTGCGAACTTGAATCGCAGTTCTGAGCCTAACCCGCGCAAGCTGGATGACCACGTTTTGCACATCATGCCTAAAAGTGCCTTTAAGGCGTTGTGTGTATTAACTTGTTGCGATTCGTTTGAGCCGCTACGTGCAAACTTGAATCGCAGTTCTGAGCCTAACCCGCGGAAGCTGGATGACCGCGTTATGGACATCATGCCTAGAAGTGCCTGTAAGGCTTTGAGTGTATTAACTTGTTGCGGTTCGTTTGA
Source organism: Amblyomma maculatum (assembly GCF_055883805.1). NCBI lineage: Eukaryota > Metazoa > Arthropoda > Arachnida > Ixodida > Ixodidae > Amblyomma > Amblyomma maculatum. The sequence goes on from NW_028146746.1 coordinate 1,800,706, forward strand.
GCCGCTACGTGCAAACTTGAATCGCAGTTCTGAGCCTAACCCGCGCAAGCTGGATGACCGCGTCATGCACATCATGCCTAGAAGTGCCTGTAAGGCTTTGTGTGTATTAACTTGTTGCGATTCGCTTTAGCCGCTATGTGCGAACTTGAATCGCAGTTCTCAGCCTAACCCGCGCAAGCTGGATGACCTCGTTTTTCACATCATCCCTAAAAGTGCCTGTAAGGCTTTGTGTGTATTAACTTGTTGCGATTCGCTTTAGCCGCTATGTGCGAACTTGAATCGCAGTTCTGAGGCTAACCCGCGCAAGCTGGATGACCGCGTTTTGCACATAATGCCTAAAAGTGCCTGTAAGGCGTTGTGTGTATTAACTTGTTGCGATTCGTTTGAGCCGCTACGTGCAAACTTGAATCGCAGTTCTGAGCCTAACCCGCGCAAGCTGGATGACCGCGTTATGCACATCATGCCTAGAAGTGCCTGTAAGGCTTTGTGTGTATTAACTTGTTGCGATTCGTTTGAGCCGCTACGTGCAAACTTGATTCGCAGTTCTGAGCCTAACCCGCGCAAGCTGGATGACCGCCTTATGCACATCATGCCTAGAAGTGCCTGTAAGGCTTTGTGTGTATTAACTTGTTGCGATTCGCTTTAGCCGCTATGTGCGAACTTGAATCGCAGTTCTCAGCCTAACCCGCGCAAGCTGGATGACCTCGTTTTTCACATCATGCCTAAAAGTGCCTGTAAGGCTTTGTGTGTATTAACTTGTTGCGATTCGCTTTAGCCGCTATGTGCGAACTTGAATCGCAGTTCTCAGCCAACCCGCGCAAGCTGGATGACCACGTTTTGCACATCATGCCTAAAAGTGCCTTTAAAGCGGTGTGTGTATTAACTTGTTGCGATTCGTTTGAGCCGCTACGTGCAAACTTGAATCGCAGTTCTGAGCCTAACCCGCCCAAGCTGGATGACCGCGTTTTGCACATAATGCCTAAAAGTGCCTGTAAGGCGTTGTGTTTATTAACTTGTTGCGATTCGTTTGAGCCGCTACGTGCAAACTTGAATCGCAGTTCTGAGCCTAACCCGCGCAAGCTGGATGACCGCGTTATGCACATGATGCCTAGAAGTGCCTGTAAGGCTTGGTGTGTATTAACTTGTTGCGATTCGTTTGAGCCGCTACGTGCAAACTTGAATCGCAGTTCTGAGCCTAACCCGCGCAAGCTGGATGACCACGTTTTGCATATCATGCCTAAAAGTGCCTTTAAGGCGTTGTGTGTAATAACTTGTTGCGATTCGTTTGAGCCGCTACGTGCAAACTTGAATCGCAGTTCTGAGCCTAACCCGCGCAAGCTGGGTGACAGCGTTATGCAAATCATGCCTAGAAGTGCCTGTAAGGCGTTGTGTGTATTAACTTGTTGCGATTCGTTTGAGCCGCTACGTGCAAACTTGAATCGCAGTTCTGAGCCTAACCCGCGCAAGGTGTGTGACAGCGTTATGCAAATCATGCCTAGAAGTGCCTTTAAGGCGTTGTGTGTATTAACTTGTTGCGATTCGTTTGAGCCGCTACGTGCAAACTTGAATCGCAGTTCTCAGCCTAACCCGCGCAAGCTGGATGACCTCGTTTTTCACATCATGCCTAAAAGTGCCTGTAAGGCTTTGTGTGTATTAACTTGTTGCGATTCGCTTTAGCCGCTATGTGCGAACTTGAATCGCAGTTCTCAGCCTAACCCGCGCAAGCTGGATGACCACGTTTTGCACATCATGCCTAGAAGTGCCTGTAAGGCTTTGTGTGTATTAACTTGTTGCGATTCGTTTGAGCCGCTACGTGCAAACTTGAATCGCAGTTCTGAGGCTAACCCGCGCAAGCTGGATGACCACGTTTTGTACATCATGCCTAAAAGTGCCTTTAAGGCGTTGTGTGTATTAACTTGTTGCGATTCGTTTGAGCCGCTACGTGCAAACTTGAATCGCATTTCTGAGCCTAACCCGCGCAAGCTGGATGACCGCGTTATGCACATCATGTCTAGAAGTGCCTGTAAGGCTTTGTGTGTATTAACTTGTTGCGATTCGCTTTAGCCGCTATGTGCGAACTTGAATCGCAGTTCTCAGCCTAACCCGCGCAAGCTGGATGACCTCGTTTTGCACATCATGCCTAAAGGTGCCTTTAAGGCGTTGTGTGTATTAACTTGTTGCGATTCTTTTGAGCCGCTACGTGCAAACTTGAATCGCAATTCTGAGGCTAACCCGCGCAAGCTGGATGACCACGTTTTGCACATCATGCCTAAAAGTGCCTTTAAGGCGTTGTGTGTATTAACTTGTTGCGATTCGTTTGAGCCGCTACGTGCAAACTTGAATCGCAGTTCTGAGCCTAACCCGCGCAAGCTGGATGACCGCGTCATGCACATCATGGCTAGAAGTGCCTGTAAGGCTTTGTGTGTATTAACTTGTTGCGATTCGCTTTAGCCGCTACGTGCGAACTTGAATCGAAGTTCTCAGCCTAACCCGCGCAAGCTGGATGACCTCGTTTTTCACATCATGCCTAAAAGTGCCTGTAAGGCTTTGTGTGTATTTTGTTGCGATTCGCTTTAGCAGCTATGTGCGAACTTGAATCGCAGTTCTGAGCCTAACCAGCGCAAGCTGGATGACCACGTTTTCACATCATGCCTAAAAGTGCCTTTAAGGCGTTGTGTGTATTAACTTGTTGCGATTCGTTTGAGCCGCTACGTGCAAACTTGAATCGCAGTTCTGAGCCTAACCCGCGCAAGCTGGATGACCGCGTCATGCACATCATGCCTAGAAGTGCCTGTAAGGCGTTGTGTGTATTAACTTGTTGCGGTTCGTTTGAGCCGCTACGTGCAAACTTGAATCGCAGTTCTGAGCCTAACCCGCGCAAGCTGGATGACCGCGTTATGCACATCATGCCTAGAAGTGCCTGTAAGGCTTTGTGTGTATTAACTTGTTGCGATTCGTTTGAGCCGCTACGTGCAAACTTGATTCGCAGTTCTGAGCCTAACCAGCGCAAGCTGGATGACCACGTTTTCACATCATGCCTAAAAGTGCCTTTAAGGCGTTGTGTGTATTAACTTGTTGCGATTCGTTTGAGCCGCTACGTGCAAACTTGAATCGCAGTTCTGAGCCTAACCCGCGCAAGCTGGATGACCGCGTCATGCACATCATGCCTAGAAGTGCCTGTAAGGCTTTGTGTGTATTAACTTGTTGCGATTCGCTTTAGCCGCTATGTGCGAACTTGAATCGCAGTTCTCAGCCTAACCCGCGCAAGCTGGATGACCTCGTTTTTCACATCATGCCTAAAAGTGCCTGTAAGGCTTTGTGTGTATTAACTTGTTGCGATTCGTTTGAGCCGCTACGTGCAAACTTGAATCGCAGTTCTGAGCCTAACCCGCGCAAGCTGGATGACCGCGTTATGCACATCATGCCTAGAAGTGCCTGTAAGGCTTTGTGTGTATTAACTTGTTGCGATTCGTTTGAGCCGCTACGTGCGAACTTGAATCGCAGTTCTCAGCCTAACCCGCGCAAGCTGGATGACCTCGTTTTTCACATCATGCCTAAAAGTGCCTGTAAGGCTTTGTGTGTATTAACTTGTTGCGATTCGTTTGAGCCGCTACGTGCAAACTTGATTCGCGGTTCTGAGCCTAACCCGCGCAAGCTGGATGACCGCGTTATGCACATCATGCCTAGAAGTGCCTGTAAGGCTTTGTGTGTATTAACTTGTTGCGATTCGCTTTAGCCGCTATGTGCGAACTTGAATCGCAGTTCTCAGCCTAACCCGCGCAAGCTGGATGACCTCGTTTTTCACATCATGCCTAAAAGTGCCTGTAAGGCTTTGTGTGTATTAACTTGTTGCGATTCGCTTTAGCCGCTATGTGCGAACTTGAATCGCAGTTCTCAGCCAACCCGCGCAAGCTGGATGACCACGTTTTGCACATCACGCCTAAAAGTGCCTTTAAAGCGTTGTGTGTATTAACTTGTTGCGATTCGTTTGAGCCGCTACGTGCAAACTTGAATCGCAGTTCTGAGCCTAACCCGCGCAAGCTGGATGACCGCGTTATGCACATCATGCCTAAAAGTGCCTTTAAGGCGTTGTGTGTATTAACTTGTTGCGATTCGTTTGAGCCGCTACGTGCAAACTTGAATCGTAGTTCTCAGCCTAACCCGCGCAAGCTGGATGACCTCGTTTTTCACATCATGCCTAAAAGTGCCTGTAAGGCTTTGTGTGTATTAACTTGTTGCGATTCCTTTGAGCCGCTACGTGCAAACTTGAATCGCAGTTCTGAGCCTAACCCGCGCAAGCTGGATGACCGCGTTATGCACATCATGCCTAGAAGTGCCTGTAAGGCTTGGTGTGTATTAACTTGTTGCGATTCGTTTGAGCCGCTACGTGCAAACTTGAATCGCAGTTCTGAGCCTAACCCGCGCAAGCTGGATGACCACGTTTTGCATATCATGCCTAAAAGTGCCTTTAAGGCGTTGTGTGTAATAACTTGTTGCGATTCGTTTGAGCCGCTACGTGCAAACTTGAATCGCAGTTCTGAGCCTAACCCGCGCAAGCTGGGTGACAGCGTTATGCAAATCATGCCTAGAAGTGCCTGTAAGGCGTTGTGTGTATTAACTTGTTGCGATTCGTTTGAGCCGCTACGTGCAAACTTGAATCGCAGTTCTGAGCCTAACCCGCGCAAGGTGTGTGACAGCGTTATGCAAATCATGCCTAGAAGTGCCTTTAAGGCGTTGTGTGTATTAACTTGTTGCGATTCGTTTGAGCCGCTACGTGCAAACTTGAATCGCAGTTCTCAGCCTAACCCGCGCAAGCTGGATGACCTCGTTTTTCACATCATGCCTAAAAGTGCCTGTAAGGCTTTGTGTGTATTAACTTGTTGCGATTCGCTTTAGCCGCTATGTGCGAACTTGAATCGCAGTTCTCAGCCTAACCCGCGCAAGCTGGATGACCACGTTTTGCACATCATGCCTAGAAGTGCCTGTAAGGCTTTGTGTGTATTAACTTGTTGCGATTCGTTTGAGCCGCTACGTGCAAACTTGAATCGCAGTTCTGAGGCTAACCCGCGCAAGCTGGATGACCACGTTTTGTACATCATGCCTAAAAGTGCCTTTAAGGCGTTGTGTGTATTAACTTGTTGCGATTCGTTTGAGCCGCTACGTGCAAACTTGAATCGCATTTCTGAGCCTAACCCGCGCAAGCTGGATGACCGCGTTATGCACATCATGTCTAGAAGTGCCTGTAAGGCTTTGTGTGTATTAACTTGTTGCGATTCGCTTTAGCCGCTATGTGCGAACTTGAATCGCAGTTCTCAGCCTAACCCGCGCAAGCTGGATGACCTCGTTTTGCACATCATGCCTAAAGGTGCCTTTAAGGCGTTGTGTGTATTAACTTGTTGCGATTCTTTTGAGCCGCTACGTGCAAACTTGAATCGCAATTCTGAGGCTAACCCGCGCAAGCTGGATGACCACGTTTTGCACATCATGCCTAAAAGTGCCTTTAAGGCGTTGTGTGTATTAACTTGTTGCGATTCGTTTGAGCCGCTACGTGCAAACTTGAATCGCAGTTCTGAGCCTAACCCGCGCAAGCTGGATGACCGCGTCATGCACATCATGGCTAGAAGTGCCTGTAAGGCTTTGTGTGTATTAACTTGTTGCGATTCGCTTTAGCCGCTACGTGCGAACTTGAATCGAAGTTCTCAGCCTAACCCGCGCAAGCTGGATGACCTCGTTTTTCACATCATGCCTAAAAGTGCCTGTAAGGCTTTGTGTGTATTTTGTTGCGATTCGCTTTAGCAGCTATGTGCGAACTTGAATCGCAGTTCTGAGCCTAACCAGCGCAAGCTGGATGACCACGTTTTCACATCATGCCTAAAAGTGCCTTTAAGGCGTTGTGTGTATTAACTTGTTGCGATTCGTTTGAGCCGCTACGTGCAAACTTGAATCGCAGTTCTGAGCCTAACCCGCGCAAGCTGGATGACCGCGTCATGCACATCATGCCTAGAAGTGCCTGTAAGGCGTTGTGTGTATTAACTTGTTGCGGTTCGTTTGAGCCGCTACGTGCAAACTTGAATCGCAGTTCTGAGCCTAACCCGCGCAAGCTGGATGACCGCGTTATGCACATCATGCCTAGAAGTGCCTGTAAGGCTTTGTGTGTATTAACTTGTTGCGATTCGTTTGAGCCGCTACGTGCAAACTTGATTCGCAGTTCTGAGCCTAACCAGCGCAAGCTGGATGACCACGTTTTCACATCATGCCTAAAAGTGCCTTTAAGGCGTTGTGTGTATTAACTTGTTGCGATTCGTTTGAGCCGCTACGTGCAAACTTGAATCGCAGTTCTGAGCCTAACCCGCGCAAGCTGGATGACCGCGTCATGCACATCATGCCTAGAAGTGCCTGTAAGGCTTTGTGTGTATTAACTTGTTGCGATTCGCTTTAGCCGCTATGTGCGAACTTGAATCGCAGTTCTCAGCCTAACCCGCGCAAGCTGGATGACCTCGTTTTTCACATCATGCCTAAAAGTGCCTGTAAGGCTTTGTGTGTATTAACTTGTTGCGATTCGTTTGAGCCGCTACGTGCAAACTTGAATCGCAGTTCTGAGCCTAACCCGCGCAAGCTGGATGACCGCGTTATGCACATCATGCCTAGAAGTGCCTGTAAGGCTTTGTGTGTATTAACTTGTTGCGATTCGTTTGAGCCGCTACGTGCGAACTTGAATCGCAGTTCTCAGCCTAACCCGCGCAAGCTGGATGACCTCGTTTTTCACATCATGCCTAAAAGTGCCTGTAAGGCTTTGTGTGTATTAACTTGTTGCGATTCGTTTGAGCCGCTACGTGCAAACTTGATTCGCGGTTCTGAGCCTAACCCGCGCAAGCTGGATGACCGCGTTATGCACATCATGCCTAGAAGTGCCTGTAAGGCTTTGTGTGTATTAACTTGTTGCGATTCGCTTTAGCCGCTATGTGCGAACTTGAATCGCAGTTCTCAGCCTAACCCGCGCAAGCTGGATGACCTCGTTTTTCACATCATGCCTAAAAGTGCCTGTAAGGCTTTGTGTGTATTAACTTGTTGCGATTCGCTTTAGCCGCTATGTGCGAACTTGAATCGCAGTTCTCAGCCAACCCGCGCAAGCTGGATGACCACGTTTTGCACATCACGCCTAAAAGTGCCTTTAAAGCGTTGTGTGTATTAACTTGTTGCGATTCGTTTGAGCCGCTACGTGCAAACTTGAATCGCAGTTCTGAGCCTAACCCGCGCAAGCTGGATGACCGCGTTATGCACATCATGCCTAAAAGTGCCTTTAAGGCGTTGTGTGTATTAACTTGTTGCGATTCGTTTGAGCCGCTACGTGCAAACTTGAATCGTAGTTCTCAGCCTAACCCGCGCAAGCTGGATGACCTCGTTTTTCACATCATGCCTAAAAGTGCCTGTAAGGCTTTGTGTGTATTAACTTGTTGCGATTCCTTTGAGCCGCTACGTGCAAACTTGAATCGCAGTTCTGAGCCTAACCCGCGCAAGCTGGATGACCGCGTTATGCACATCATGCCTAGAAGTGCCTGTAAGGCTTTGTGTGTATTAACTTGTTGCGATTCGTTTGAGCCGCTACGTGCGAACTTGAATCGCAGTTCTCAGCCTAACCCGCGCAAGCTGGATGACCTCGTTTTTCACATCATGCCTAAAAGTGCCTGTAAGGCTTTGTGTGTATTAACTTGTTGCGATTCGTTTGAGCCGCTACGTGCAAACTTGATTCGCAGTTCTGAGCCTAACCCGCGCAAGCTGGATGACCGCGTTATGCACGTCATGCCTAGAAGTGCCTGTAAGGCTTTGTGTGTATTAACTTGTTGCGATTCGCTTTAGCCGCTATGTGCGAACTTGAATCGCAGTTCTCAGCCTAACCCGCGCAAGCTGGATGACCTCGTTTTTCACATCATGCCTAAAAGTGCCTGTAAGGCTTTGTGTGTATTAACTTGTTGCGATTCGCTTTAGCCGCTATGTGCGAACTTGAATCGCAGTTCTCAGCCAACCCGCGCAAGCTTGATGACCACGTTTTGCACATCATGCCTAAAAGTGCCTTTAAAGCGTTGTGTGTATTAACTTGTTGCGATTCTTTTGAGCCGCTACGTGCAAACTTGAATCGCAGTTCTGAGCCTAACCCGCGCAAGCTGGATGACCGCGTTATGCACATGATGCCTAGAAGTGCCTGTAAGGCTTGGTGTGTATTAACTTGTTGCGATTCGTTTGAGCCGCTACGTGCAAACTTGAATCGCAGTTCTGAGCCTAACCCGCGCAAGCTGGATGACCACGTTTTGCATATCATGCCTAAAAGTGCCTTTAAGGCGTTGTGTGTATTAACTTGTTGCGATTCGTTTGAGCCGCTACGTGCAAACTTGAATCGCAGTTCTGAGCCTAACCCGCGCAAGCTGGGTGACAGCGTTATGCAAATCATGCCTAGAAGTGCCTGTAAGGCGTTGTGTGTATTAACTTGTTGCGATTCGTTTGAGCCGCTACGTGCAAACTTGAATCGCAGTTCTGAGCCTAACCCGCGCAAGCTGGGTGACAGCGTTATGCAAATCATGCCTAGAAGTGCCTGTAAGGCGTTGTGTGTATTAACTTGTTGCGATTCGTTTGAGCCGCTACGTGCAAACTTGAATCGCAGTTCTCAGCCTAACCCGCGCAAGCTGGATGACCTCGTTTTTCACATCATGCCTAAAAGTGCCTGTAAGGCTTTGTGTGTATTAACTTGTTGCGATTCGCTTTAGCCGCTATGTGCGAACTTGAATCGCAGTTCTCAGCCAACCCGCGCAAGCTGGATGACCACGTTTTGCACATCATGCCTAAAAGTGCCTTTAAAGCGTTGTGTGTATTAACTTGTTGCGATTCGTTTGAGCCGCTACGTGCAAACTTGAATCGCAGTTCTGAGCCTAACCCGCGCAAGCTGGATGACCGCGTTATGCACATGATGCCTAGAAGTGCCTGTAAGGCTTGGTGTGTATTAACTTGTTGCGATTCGTTTGAGCCGCTACGTGCAAACTTGAATCGCAGTTCTGAGCCTAACCCGCGCAAGCTGGATGACCACGTTTTGCATATCATGCCTAAAAGTGCCTTTAAGGCGTTGTGTGTATTAACTTGTTGCGATTCGTTTGAGCCGCTACGTGCAAACTTGAATCGCAGTTCTGAGCCTAACCCGCGCAAGCTGGGTGACAGCGTTATGCAAATCATGCCTAGAAGTGCCTGTAAGGCGTTGTGTGTATTAACTTGTTGCGATTCGTTTGAGCCGCTACGTGCAAACTTGAATCGCAGTTCTGAGCCTAACCCGCGCAAGCTGGGTGACAGCGTTATGCAAATCATGCCTAGAAGTGCCTTTAAGGCGTTGTGTGTATTAACTTGTTGCGATTCGTTTGAGCCGCTACGTGCAAACTTGAATCGCAGTTCTCAGCCTAACCCGCGCAAGCTGGATGACCTCGTTTTTCACATCATGCCTAAAAGTGCCTGTAAGGCTTTGTGTGTATTAACTTGTTGCGATTCGCTTTAGCCGCTATGTGCGAACTTGAATCGCAGTTCTCAGCCTAACCCGCGCAAGCTGGATGACCACGTTTTGCACATCATGCCTAGAAGTGCCTGTAAGGCTTTGTGTGTATTAACTTGTTGCGATTCGTTTGAGCCGCTACGTGCAAACTTGAATCGCAGTTCTGAGGCTAACCCGCGCAAGCTGGATGACCTCGTTTTTCACATCATGCCTAAAAGTGCCTGTAAGGCTTTGTGTGTATTTTGTTGCGATTCGCTTTAGCAGCTATGTGCGAACTTGAATCGCAGTTCTGAGCCTAACCAGCGCAAGCTGGATGACCACGTTTTCACATCATGCCTAAAAGTGCCTTTAAGGCGTTGTGTGTATTAACTTGTTGCGATTCGTTTGAGCCGCTACGTGCAAACTTGAATCGCAGTTCTGAGCCTAACCCGCGCAAGCTGGATGACCGCGTCATGCACATCATGCCTAGAAGTGCCTGTAAGGCGTTGTGTGTATTAACTTGTTGCGGTTCGTTTGAGCCGCTACGTGCAAACTTGAATCGCAGTTCTGAGCCTAACCCGCGCAAGCTGGATGACCGCGTTATGCACATCATGCCTAGAAGTGCCTGTAAGGCTTTGTGTGTATTAACTTGTTGCGATTCGTTTGAGCCGCTACGTGCAAACTTGATTCGCAGTTCTGAGCCTAACCAGCGCAAGCTGGATGACCACGTTTTCACATCATGCCTAAAAGTGCCTTTAAGGCGTTGTGTGTATTAACTTGTTGCGATTCGTTTGAGCCGCTACGTGCAAACTTGAATCGCAGTTCTGAGCCTAACCCGCGCAAGCTGGATGACCGCGTCATGCACATCATGCCTAGAAGTGCCTGTAAGGCTTTGTGTGTATTAACTTGTTGCGATTCGCTTTAGCCGCTATGTGCGAACTTGAATCGCAGTTCTCAGCCTAACCCGCGCAAGCTGGATGACCTCGTTTTTCACATCATGCCTAAAAGTGCCTGTAAGGCTTTGTGTGTATTAACTTGTTGCGATTCGTTTGAGCCGCTACGTGCAAACTTGAATCGCAGTTCTGAGCCTAACCCGCGCAAGCTGGATGACCGCGTTATGCACATCATGCCTAGAAGTGCCTGTAAGGCTTTGTGTGTATTAACTTGTTGCGATTCGTTTGAGCCGCTACGTGCGAACTTGAATCGCAGTTCTCAGCCTAACCCGCGCAAGCTGGATGACCTCGTTTTTCACATCATGCCTAAAAGTGCCTGTAAGGCTGTGTGTGTATTAACTTGTTGCGATTCGTTTGAGCCGCTACGTGCAAACTTGATTCGCGGTTCTGAGCCTAACCCGCGCAAGCTGGATGACCGCGTTATGCACATCATGCCTAGAAGTGCCTGTAAGGCTTTGTGTGTATTAACTTGTTGCGATTCGCTTTAGCCGCTATGTGCGAACTTGAATCGCAGTTCTCAGCCTAACCCGCGCAAGCTGGATGACCTCGTTTTTCACATCATGCCTAAAAGTGCCTGTAAGGCTTTGTGTGTATTAACTTGTTGCGATTCGCTTTAGCCGCTATGTGCGAACTTGAATCGCAGTTCTCAGCCAACCCGCGCAAGCTGGATGACCACGTTTTGCACATCACGCCTAAAAGTGCCTTTAAAGCGTTGTGTGTATTAACTTGTTGCGATTCGTTTGAGCCGCTACGTGCAAACTTGAATCGCAGTTCTGAGCCTAACCCGCGCAAGCTGGATGACCGCGTTATGCACATCATGCCTAAAAGTGCCTTTAAGGCGTTGTGTGTATTAACTTGTTGCGATTCGTTTGAGCCGCTACGTGCAAACTTGAATCGTAGTTCTCAGCCTAACCCGCGCAAGCTGGATGACCTCGTTTTTCACATCATGCCTAAAAGTGCCTGTAAGGCTTTGTGTGTATTAACTTGTTGCGATTCGTTTGAGCCGCTACGTGCAAACTTGAATCGCAGTTCTGAGCCTAACCCGCGCAAGCTGGATGACCGCGTTATGCACATCATGCCTAGAAGTGCCTGTAAGGCTTTGTGTGTATTAACTTGTTGCGATTCGTTTGAGCCGCTACGTGCGAACTTGAATCGCAGTTCTCAGCCTAACCCGCGCAAGCTGGATGACCTCGTTTTTCACATCATGCCTAAAAGTGCCTGTAAGGCTTTGTGTGTATTAACTTGTTGCGATTCGTTTGAGCCGCTACGTGCAAACTTGATTCGCAGTTCTGAGCCTAACCCGCGCAAGCTGGATGACCGCGTTATGCACGTCATGCCTAGAAGTGCCTGTAAGGCTTTGTGTGTATTAACTTGTTGCGATTCGCTTTAGCCGCTATGTGCGAACTTGAATCGCAGTTCTCAGCCTAACCCGCGCAAGCTGGATGACCTCGTTTTTCACATCATGCCTAAAAGTGCCTGTAAGGCTTTGTGTGTATTAACTTGTTGCGATTCGCTTTAGCCGCTATGTGCGAACTTGAATCGCAGTTCTCAGCCAACCCGCGCAAGCTTGATGACCACGTTTTGCACATCATGCCTAAAAGTGCCTTTAAAGCGTTGTGTGTATTAACTTGTTGCGATTCTTTTGAGCCGCTACGTGCAAACTTGAATCGCAGTTCTGAGCCTAACCCGCGCAAGCTGGATGACCGCGTTATGCACATGATGCCTAGAAGTGCCTGTAAGGCTTGGTGTGTATTAACTTGTTGCGATTCGTTTGAGCCGCTACGTGCAAACTTGAATCGCAGTTCTGAGCCTAACCCGCGCAAGCTGGATGACCACGTTTTGCATATCATGCCTAAAAGTGCCTTTAAGGCGTTGTGTGTATTAACTTGTTGCGATTCGTTTGAGCCGCTACGTGCAAACTTGAATCGCAGTTCTGAGCCTAACCCGCGCAAGCTGGGTGACAGCGTTATGCAAATCATGCCTAGAAGTGCCTGTAAGGCGTTGTGTGTATTAACTTGTTGCGATTCGTTTGAGCCGCTACGTGCAAACTTGAATCGCAGTTCTGAGCCTAACCCGCGCAAGCTGGGTGACAGCGTTATGCAAATCATGCCTAGAAGTGCCTGTAAGGCGTTGTGTGTATTAACTTGTTGCGATTCGTTTGAGCCGCTACGTGCAAACTTGAATCGCAGTTCTCAGCCTAACCCGCGCAAGCTGGATGACCTCGTTTTTCACATCATGCCTAAAAGTGCCTGTAAGGCTTTGTGTGTATTAACTTGTTGCGATTCGCTTTAGCCGCTATGTGCGAACTTGAATCGCAGTTCTCAGCCAACCCGCGCAAGCTGGATGACCACGTTTTGCACATCATGCCTAAAAGTGCCTTTAAAGCGTTGTGTGTATTAACTTGTTGCGATTCGTTTGAGCCGCTACGTGCAAACTTGAATCGCAGTTCTGAGCCTAACCCGCGCAAGCTGGATGACCGCGTTATGCACATGATGCCTAGAAGTGCCTGTAAGGCTTGGTGTGTATTAACTTGTTGCGATTCGTTTGAGCCGCTACGTGCAAACTTGAATCGCAGTTCTGAGCCTAACCCGCGCAAGCTGGATGACCACGTTTTGCATATCATGCCTAAAAGTGCCTTTAAGGCGTTGTGTGTATTAACTTGTTGCGATTCGTTTGAGCCGCTACGTGCAAACTTGAATCGCAGTTCTGAGCCTAAGCCGCGCAAGCTGGGTGACAGCGTTATGCAAATCATGCCTAGAAGTGCCTGTAAGGCGTTGTGTGTATTAACTTGTTGCGATTCGTTTGAGCCGCTACGTGCAAACTTGAATCGCAGTTCTGAGCCTAACCCGCGCAAGCTGGGTGACAGCGTTATGCAAATCATGCCTAGAAGTGCCTTTAAGGCGTTGTGTGTATTAACTTGTTGCGATTCGTTTGAGCCGCTACGTGCAAACTTGAATCGCAGTTCTCAGCCTAACCCGCGCAAGCTGGATGACCTCGTTTTTCACATCATGCCTAAAAGTGCCTGTAAGGCTTTGTGTGTATTAACTTGTTGCGATTCGCTTTAGCCGCTATGTGCGAACTTGAATCGCAGTTCTCAGCCTAACCCGCGCAAGCTGGATGACCACGTTTTGCACATCATGCCTAGAAGTGCCTGTAAGGCTTTGTGTGTATTAACTTGTTGCGATTCGTTTGAGCCGCTACGTGCAAACTTGAATCGCAGTTCTGAGGCTAACCCGCGCAAGCTGGATGACCACGTTTTGTACATCATGCCTAAAAGTGCCTTTAAGGCGTTGTGTGTATTAACTTGTTGCGATTCGTTTGAGCCGCTACGTGCAAACTTGAATCGCATTTCTGAGCCTAACCCGCGCAAGCTGGATGACCGCGTCATGCACATCATGCCTAGAAGTGCCTGTAAGGCTTTGTGTGTATTAACTTGTTGCGATTCGCTTTAGCCGCTATGTGCGAACTTGAATCGCAGTTCTCAGCCTAACCCGCGCAAGCTGGATGACCTCGTTTTTCACATCATCCCTAAAAGTGCCTGTAAGGCTTTGTGTGTATTAACTTGTTGCGATTCGCTTTAGCCGCTATGTGCGAACTTGAATCGCAGTTCTGAGGCTAACCCGCGCAAGCTGGATGACCGCGTTTTGCACATAATGCCTAAAAGTGCCTGTAAGGCGTTGTGTGTATTAACTTGTTGCGATTCGTTTGAGCCGCTACGTGCAAACTTGAATCGCAGTTCTGAGCCTAACCCGCGCAAGCTGGATGACCGCGTTATGCACATCATGCCTAGAAGTGCCTGTAAGGCTTTGTGTGTATTAACTTGTTGCGATTCGTTTGAGCCGCTACGTGCAAACTTGATTCGCAGTTCTGAGCCTAACCCGCGCAAGCTGGATGACCGCGTTATGCACATCATGCCTAGAAGTGCCTGTAAGGCTTTGTGTGTATTAACTTGTTGCGATTCGCTTTAGCCGCTATGTGCGAACTTGAATCGCAGTTCTCAGCCTAACCCGCGCAAGCTGGATGACCTCGTTTTTCACATCATGCCTAAAAGTGCCTGTAAGGCTTTGTGTGTATTAACTTGTTGCGATTCGCTTTAGCCGCTATGTGCGAACTTGAATCGCAGTTCTCAGCCAACCCGCGCAAGCTGGATGACCACGTTTTGCACATCATGCCTAAAAGTGCCTTTAAAGCGGTGTGTGTATTAACTTGTTGCGATTCGTTTGAGCCGCTACGTGCAAACTTGAATCGCAGTTCTGAGCCTAACCCGCCCAAGCTGGATGACCGCGTTTTGCACATAATGCCTAAAAGTGCCTGTAAGGCGTTGTGTTTATTAACTTGTTGCGATTCGTTTGAGCCGCTACGTGCAAACTTGAATCGCAGTTCTGAGCCTAACCCGCGCAAGCTGGATGACCGCGTTATGCACATGATGCCTAGAAGTGCCTGTAAGGCTTGGTGTGTATTAACTTGTTGCGATTCGTTTGAGCCGCTACGTGCAAACTTGAATCGCAGTTCTGAGCCTAACCCGCGCAAGCTGGATGACCACGTTTTGCATATCATGCCTAAAAGTGCCTTTAAGGCGTTGTGTGTAATAACTTGTTGCGATTCGTTTGAGCCGCTACGTGCAAACTTGAATCGCAGTTCTGAGCCTAACCCGCGCAAGCTGGGTGACAGCGTTATGCAAATCATGCCTAGAAGTGCCTGTAAGGCGTTGTGTGTATTAACTTGTTGCGATTCGTTTGAGCCGCTACGTGCAAACTTGAATCGCAGTTCTGAGCCTAACCCGCGCAAGGTGTGTGACAGCGTTATGCAAATCATGCCTAGAAGTGCCTTTAAGGCGTTGTGTGTATTAACTTGTTGCGATTCGTTTGAGCCGCTACGTGCAAACTTGAATCGCAGTTCTCAGCCTAACCCGCGCAAGCTGGATGACCTCGTTTTTCACATCATGCCTAAAAGTGCCTGTAAGGCTTTGTGTGTATTAACTTGTTGCGATTCGCTTTAGCCGCTATGTGCGAACTTGAATCGCAGTTCTCAGCCTAACCCGCGCAAGCTGGATGACCACGTTTTGCACATCATGCCTAGAAGTGCCTGTAAGGCTTTGTGTGTATTAACTTGTTGCGATTCGTTTGAGCCGCTACGTGCAAACTTGAATCGCAGTTCTGAGGCTAACCCGCGCAAGCTGGATGACCACGTTTTGTACATCATGCCTAAAAGTGCCTTTAAGTCGTTGTGTGTATTAACTTGTTGCGATTCGTTTGAGCCGCTACGTGCAAACTTGAATCGCATTTCTGAGCCTAACCCGCGCAAGCTGGATGACCGCGTTATGCACATCATGTCTAGAAGTGCCTGTAAGGCTTTGTGTGTATTAACTTGTTGCGATTCGCTTTAGCCGCTATGTGCGAACTTGAATCGCAGTTCTCAGCCTAACCCGCGCAAGCTGGATGACCTCGTTTTGCACATCATGCCTAAAGGTGCCTTTAAGGCGTTGTGTGTATTAACTTGTTGCGATTCTTTTGAGCCGCTACGTGCAAACTTGAATCGCAATTCTGAGGCTAACCCGCGCAAGCTGGATGACCACGTTTTGCACATCATGCCTAAAAGTGCCTTTAAGGCGTTGTGTGTATTAACTTGTTGCGATTCGTTTGAGCCGCTACGTGCAAACTTGAATCGCAGTTCTGAGCCTAACCCGCGCAAGCTGGATGACCGCGTCATGCACATCATGGCTAGAAGTGCCTGTAAGGCTTTGTGTGTATTAACTTGTTGCGATTCGCTTTAGCCGCTACGTGCGAACTTGAATCGAAGTTCTCAGCCTAACCCGCGCAAGCTGGATGACCTCGTTTTTCACATCATGCCTAAAAGTGCCTGTAAGGCTTTGTGTGTATTTTGTTGCGATTCGCTTTAGCAGCTATGTGCGATCTTGAATCGCAGTTCTGAGCCTAACCAGCGCAAGCTGGATGACCACGTTTTCACATCATGCCTAAAAGTGCCTTTAAGGCGTTGTGTGTATTAACTTGTTGCGATTCGTTTGAGCCGCTACGTGCAAACTTGAATCGCAGTTCTGAGCCTAACCCGCGCAAGCTGGATGACCGCGTCATGCACATCATGCCTAGAAGTGCCTGTAAGGCGTTGTGTGTATTAACTTGTTGCGGTTCGTTTGAGCCGCTACGTGCAAACTTGAATCGCAGTTCTGAGCCTAACCCGCGCAAGCTGGATGACCGCGTTATGCACATCATGCCTAGAAGTGCCTGTAAGGCTTTGTGTGTATTAACTTGTTGCGATTCGTTTGAGCCGCTACGTGCAAACTTGATTCGCAGTTCTGAGCCTAACCAGCGCAAGCTGGATGACCACGTTTTCACATCATGCCTAAAAGTGCCTTTAAGGCGTTGTGTGTATTAACTTGTTGCGATTCGTTTGAGCCGCTACGTGCAAACTTGAATCGCAGTTCTGAGCCTAACCCGCGCAAGCTGGATGACCGCGTCATGCACATCATGCCTAGAAGTGCCTGTAAGGCTTTGTGTGTATTAACTTGTTGCGATTCGCTTTAGCCGCTATGTGCGAACTTGAATCGCAGTTCTCAGCCTAACCCGCGCAAGCTGGATGACCTCGTTTTTCACATCATGCCTAAAAGTGCCTGTAAGGCTTTGTGTGTATTAACTTGTTGCGATTCGTTTGAGCCGCTACGTGCAAACTTGAATCGCAGTTCTGAGCCTAACCCGCGCAAGCTGGATGACCGCGTTATGCACATCATGCCTAGAAGTGCCTGTAAGGCTTTGTGTGTATTAACTTGTTGCGATTCGTTTGAGCCGCTACGTGCAAACTTGAATCGCAGTTCTCAGCCTAACCCGCGCAAGCTGGATGACCTCGTTTTTCACATCATGCCTAAAAGTGCCTGTAAGGCTTTGTGTGTATTAACTTGTTGCGATTCGTTTGAGCCGCTACGTGCAAACTTGATTCGCGGTTCTGAGCCTAACCCGCGCAAGCTGGATGACCGCGTTATGCACATCATGCCTAGAAGTGCCTGTAAGGCTTTGTGTGTATTAACTTGTTGCGATTCGCTTTAGCCGCTATGTGCGAACTTGAATCGCAGTTCTCAGCCTAACCCGCGCAAGCTGGATGACCTCGTTTTTCACATCATGCCTAAAAGTGCCTGTAAGGCTTTGTGTGTATTAACTTGTTGCGATTCGCTTTAGCCGCTATGTGCGAACTTGAATCGCAGTTCTCAGCCAACCCGCGCAAGCTGGATGACCACGTTTTGCACATCATGCCTAAAAGTGCCTTTAAAGCGTTGTGTGTATTAACTTGTTGCGATTCGTTTGAGCCGCTACGTGCAAACTTGAATCGCAGTTCTGAGCCTAACCCGCGCAAGCTGGATGACCGCGTTATGCACATCATGCCTAAAAGTGCCTTTAAGGCGTTGTGTGTATTAACTTGTTGCGATTCGTTTGAGCCGCTACGTGCAAACTTGAATCGCAGTTCTGAGCCTAACCCGCGCAAGCTGGATGACCGCGTCATGCACATCATGCCTAGAAGTGCCTGTAAGGCTTTGTGTGTATTAACTTGTTGCGATTCGCTTTAGCCGCTATGTGCGAACTTGAATCGCAGTTCTCAGCCTAACCCGCGCAAGCTGGATGACCTCGTTTTTCACATCATGCCTAAAAGTGCCTGTAAGGCTTTGTGTGTATTAACTTGTTGCGATTCGTTTGAGCCGCTACGTGCAAACTTGAATCGCAGTTCTGAGCCTAACCCGCGCAAGCTGGATGACCGCGTTATGCACATCATGCCTAGAAGTGCCTGTAAGGCTTTGTGTGTATTAATTTGTTGCGATTCGTTTGAGCCGCTACGTGCAAACTTGAATCGCAGTTCTCAGCCTAACCCGCGCAAGCTGGATGACCTCGTTTTTCACATCATGCCTAAAAGTGCCTGTAAGGCTTTGTGTGTATTAACTTGTTGCGATTCGCTTTAGCCGCTATGTGCGAACTTGAATCGCAGTTCTCAGCCTAACCCGCGCAAGCTGGATGACCACGTTTTGCACATCATGCCTAGAAGTGCCTGTAAGGCTTTGTGTGTATTAACTTGTTGCGATTCGTTTGAGCCGCTACGTGCAAACTTGAATCGCAGTTCTGAGGCTAACCCGCGCAAGCTGGATGACCACGTTTTGTACATCATGCCTAAAAGTGCCTTTAAGTCGTTGTGTGTATTAACTTGTTGCGATTCGTTTGAGCCGCTACGTGCAAACTTGAATCGCATTTCTGAGCCTAACCCGCGCAAGCTGGATGACCGCGTTATGCACATCATGTCTAGAAGTGCCTGTAAGGCTTTGTGTGTATTAACTTGTTGCGATTCGCTTTAGCCGCTATGTGCGAACTTGAATCGCAGTTCTCAGCCTAACCCGCGCAAGCTGGATGACCTCGTTTTGCACATCATGCCTAAAGGTGCCTTTAAGGCGTTGTGTGTATTAACTTGTTGCGATTCTTTTGAGCCGCTACGTGCAAACTTGAATCGCAATTCTGAGGCTAACCCGCGCAAGCTGGATGACCACGTTTTGCACATCATGCCTAAAAGTGCCTTTAAGGCGTTGTGTGTATTAACTTGTTGCGATTCGTTTGAGCCGCTACGTGCAAACTTGAATCGCAGTTCTGAGCCTAACCCGCGCAAGCTGGATGACCGCGTCATGCACATCATGGCTAGAAGTGCCTGTAAGGCTTTGTGTGTATTAACTTGTTGCGATTCGCTTTAGCCGCTACGTGCGAACTTGAATCGAAGTTCTCAGCCTAACCCGCGCAAGCTGGATGACCTCGTTTTTCACATCATGCCTAAAAGTGCCTGTAAGGCTTTGTGTGTATTTTGTTGCGATTCGCTTTAGCAGCTATGTGCGATCTTGAATCGCAGTTCTGAGCCTAACCAGCGCAAGCTGGATGACCACGTTTTCACATCATGCCTAAAAGTGCCTTTAAGGCGTTGTGTGTATTAACTTGTTGCGATTCGTTTGAGCCGCTACGTGCAAACTTGAATCGCAGTTCTGAGCCTAACCCGCGCAAGCTGGATGACCGCGTCATGCACATCATGCCTAGAAGTGCCTGTAAGGCGTTGTGTGTATTAACTTGTTGCGGTTCGTTTGAGCCGCTACGTGCAAACTTGAATCGCAGTTCTGAGCCTAACCCGCGCAAGCTGGATGACCGCGTTATGCACATCATGCCTAGAAGTGCCTGTAAGGCTTTGTGTGTATTAACTTGTTGCGATTCGTTTGAGCCGCTACGTGCAAACTTGATTCGCAGTTCTGAGCCTAACCAGCGCAAGCTGGATGACCACGTTTTCACATCATGCCTAAAAGTGCCTTTAAGGCGTTGTGTGTATTAACTTGTTGCGATTCGTTTGAGCCGCTACGTGCAAACTTGAATCGCAGTTCTGAGCCTAACCCGCGCAAGCTGGATGACCGCGTCATGCACATCATGCCTAGAAGTGCCTGTAAGGCTTTGTGTGTATTAACTTGTTGCGATTCGCTTTAGCCGCTATGTGCGAACTTGAATCGCAGTTCTCAGCCTAACCCGCGCAAGCTGGATGACCTCGTTTTTCACATCATGCCTAAAAGTGCCTGTAAGGCTTTGTGTGTATTAACTTGTTGCGATTCGTTTGAGCCGCTACGTGCAAACTTGAATCGCAGTTCTGAGCCTAACCCGCGCAAGCTGGATGACCGCGTTATGCACATCATGCCTAGAAGTGCCTGTAAGGCTTTGTGTGTATTAACTTGTTGCGATTCGTTTGAGCCGCTACGTGCAAACTTGAATCGCAGTTCTCAGCCTAACCCGCGCAAGCTGGATGACCTCGTTTTTCACATCATGCCTAAAAGTGCCTGTAAGGCTTTGTGTGTATTAACTTGTTGCGATTCGTTTGAGCCGCTACGTGCAAACTTGATTCGCGGTTCTGAGCCTAACCCGCGCAAGCTGGATGACCGCGTTATGCACATCATGCCTAGAAGTGCCTGTAAGGCTTTGTGTGTATTAACTTGTTGCGATTCGCTTTAGCCGCTATGTGCGAACTTGAATCGCAGTTCTCAGCCTAACCCGCGCAAGCTGGATGACCTCGTTTTTCACATCATGCCTAAAAGTGCCTGTAAGGCTTTGTGTGTATTAACTTGTTGCGATTCGCTTTAGCCGCTATGTGCGAACTTGAATCGCAGTTCTCAGCCAACCCGCGCAAGCTGGATGACCACGTTTTGCACATCATGCCTAAAAGTGCCTTTAAAGCGTTGTGTGTATTAACTTGTTGCGATTCGTTTGAGCCGCTACGTGCAAACTTGAATCGCAGTTCTGAGCCTAACCCGCGCAAGCTGGATGACCGCGTTATGCACATCATGCCTAAAAGTGCCTTTAAGGCGTTGTGTGTATTAACTTGTTGCGATTCGTTTGAGCCGCTACGTGCAAACTTGAATCGCAGTTCTGAGCCTAACCCGCGCAAGCTGGATGACCGCGTCATGCACATCATGCCTAGAAGTGCCTGTAAGGCTTTGTGTGTATTAACTTGTTGCGATTCGCTTTAGCCGCTATGTGCGAACTTGAATCGCAGTTCTCAGCCTAACCCGCGCAAGCTGGATGACCTCGTTTTTCACATCATGCCTAAAAGTGCCTGTAAGGCTTTGTGTGTATTAACTTGTTGCGATTCGTTTGAGCCGCTACGTGCAAACTTGAATCGCAGTTCTGAGCCTAACCCGCGCAAGCTGGATGACCGCGTTATGCACATCATGCCTAGAAGTGCCTGTAAGGCTTTGTGTGTATTAACTTGTTGCGATTCGTTTGAGCCGCTACGTGCGAACTTGAATCGCAGTTCTCAGCCTAACCCGCGCAAGCTGGATGACCTCGTTTTTCACATCATGCCTAAAAGTGCCTGTAAGGCTTTGTGTGTATTAACTTGTTGCGATTCGTTTGAGCCGCTACGTGCAAACTTGATTCGCAGTTCTGAGCCTAACCCGCGCAAGCTGGATGACCGCGTTATGCACATCATGCCTAGAAGTGCCTGTAAGGCTTTGTGTGTATTAACTTGTTGCGATTCGCTTTAGCCGCTATGTGCGAACTTGAATCGCAGTTCTCAGCCTAACCCGCGCAAGCTGGATGACCTCGTTTTTCACATCATGCCTAAAAGTGCCTGTAAGGCTTTGTGTGTATTAACTTGTTGCGATTCGCTTTAGCCGCTATGTGCGAACTTGAATCGCAGTTCTCAGCCAACCCGCGCAAGCTGGATGACCACGTTTTGCACATCATGCCTAAAAGTGCCTTTAAAGCGTTGTGTGTATTAACTTGTTGCGATTCGTTTGAGCCGCTACGTGCAAACTTGAATCGCAGTTCTGAGCCTAACCCGCGCAAGCTGGATGACCGCGTTATGCACATGATGCCTAGAAGTGCCTGTAAGGCTTGGTGTGTATTAACTTGTTGCGATTCGTTTGAGCCGCTACGTGCAAACTTGAATCGCAGTTCTGAGCCTAACCCGCGCAAGCTGGATGACCACGTTTTGCATATCATGCCTAAAAGTGCCTTTAAGGCGTTGTGTGTATTAACTTGTTGCGATTCGTTTGAGCCGCTACGTGCAAACTTGAATCGCAGTTCTGAGCCTAACCCGCGCAAGCTGGGTGACAGCGTTATGCAAATCATGCCTAGAAGTGCCTGTAAGGCGTTGTGTGTATTAACTTGTTGCGATTCGTTTGAGCCGCTACGTGCAAACTTGAATCGCAGTTCTGAGCCTAACCCGCGCAAGCTGGGTGACAGCGTTATGCAAATCATGCCTAGAAGTGCCTTTAAGGCGTTGTGTGTATTAACTTGTTGCGATTCAATTGAGCCGCTACGTGCAAACTTGAATCGCAGTTCTCAGCCTAACCCGCGCAAGCTGGATGACCTCGTTTTTCACATCATGCCTAAAAGTGCCTGTAAGGCTTTGTGTGTATTAACTTGTTGCGATTCGCTTTAGCCGCTATGTGCGAACTTGAATCGCAGTTCTCAGCCTAACCCGCGCAAGCTGGATGACCACGTTTTGCACATCATGCCTAGAAGTGCCTGTAAGGCTTTGTGTGTATTAACTTGTTGCGATTCGTTTGAGCCGCTACGTGCAAACTTGAATCGCAGTTCTGAGGCTAACCCGCGCAAGCTGGATGACCACGTTTTGTACATCATGCCTAAAAGTGCCTTTAAGGCGTTGTGTGTATTAACTTGTTGCGATTCGTTTGAGCCGCTACGTGCAAACTTGAATCGCATTTCTGAGCCTAACCCGCGCAAGCTGGATGACCGCGTTATGCACATCATGTCTAGAAGTGCCTGTAAGGCTTTGTGTGTATTAACTTGTTGCGATTCGCTTTAGCCGCTATGTGCGAACTTGAATCGCAGTTCTCAGCCTAACCCGCGCAAGCTGGATGACCTCGTTTTGCACATCATGCCTAAAGGTGCCTTTAAGGCGTTGTGTGTATTAACTTGTTGCGATTCTTTTGAGCCGCTACGTGCAAACTTGAATCGCAATTCTGAGGCTAACCCGCGCAAGCTGGATGACCACGTTTTGCACATCATGCCTAAAAGTGCCTTTAAGGCGTTGTGTGTATTAACTTGTTGCGATTCGTTTGAGCCGCTACGTGCAAACTTGAATCGCAGTTCTGAGCCTAACCCGCGCAAGCTGGATGACCGCGTCATGCACATCATGGCTAGAAGTGCCTGTAAGGCTTTGTGTGTATTAACTTGTTGCGATTCGCTTTAGCCGCTACGTGCGAACTTGAATCGAAGTTCTCAGCCTAACCCGCGCAAGCTGGATGACCTCGTTTTTCACATCATGCCTAAAAGTGCCTGTAAGGCTTTGTGTGTATTTTGTTGCGATTCGCTTTAGCAGCTATGTGCGAACTTGAATCGCAGTTCTGAGCCTAACCAGCGCAAGCTGGATGACCACGTTTTCACATCATGCCTAAAAGTGCCTTTAAGGCGTTGTGTGTATTAACTTGTTGCGATTCGTTTGAGCCGCTACGTGCAAACTTGAATCGCAGTTCTGAGCCTAACCCGCGCAAGCTGGATGACCGCGTCATGCACATCATGCCTAGAAGTGCCTGTAAGGCGTTGTGTGTATTAACTTGTTGCGGTTCGTTTGAGCCGCTACGTGCAAACTTGAATCGCAGTTCTGAGCCTAACCCGCGCAAGCTGGATGACCGCGTTATGCACATCATGCCTAGAAGTGCCTGTAAGGCTTTGTGTGTATTAACTTGTTGCGATTCGTTTGAGCCGCTACGTGCAAACTTGATTCGCAGTTCTGAGCCTAACCAGCGCAAGCTGGATGACCACGTTTTCACATCATGCCTAAAAGTGCCTTTAAGGCGTTGTGTGTATTAACTTGTTGCGATTCGTTTGAGCCGCTACGTGCAAACTTGAATCGCAGTTCTGAGCCTAACCCGCGCAAGCTGGATGACCGCGTCATGCACATCATGCCTAGAAGTGCCTGTAAGGCTTTGTGTGTATTAACTTGTTGCGATTCGCTTTAGCCGCTATGTGCGAACTTGAATCGCAGTTCTCAGCCTAACCCGCGCAAGCTGGATGACCTCGTTTTTCACATCATGCCTAAAAGTGCCTGTAAGGCTTTGTGTGTATTAACTTGTTGCGATTCGCTTTAGCCGCTATGTGCGAACTTGAATCGCAGTTCTCAGCCTAACCCGCGCAAGCTGGATGACCACGTTTTGCACATCATGCCTAGAAGTGCCTGTAAGGCTTTGTGTGTATTAACTTCTTGCGATTCGTTTGAGCCGCTACGTGCAAACTTGATTCGCAGTTCTGAGCCTAACCCGCGCAAGCTGGATGACCACGTTTTCACATCATGCCTAAAAGTGCCTTTAAGGCGTTGTGTGTATTAACTTGTTGCGATTCGCTTTAGCCGCGTTTTGCGAACTTGAATCGCAGTTCTCAGCCTAACCCGCGCAAGCTGGATGACCTCGTTTTTCACATCATGCCTAAAAGTGCCTGTAAGGCTTTGTGTGTATTAACTTGTTGCGATTCGCTTTAGCCGCTATGTGCGAACTTGAATCGCAGTTCTCAGCCTAACCCGCGCAAGCTGGATGACCAGGTTTTGCACATCATGCCTAGAAGTGCCTGTAAGGCTTTGTGTGTATTAACTTGTTGCGATTCGTTTGAGCCGCTACGTGCAAACTTGAATCGCAGTTCTGAGGCTAACCCGCGCAAGCTGGATGACCACGTTTTGCACATCATGCCTAAAAGTGCCTTTAAGGCGTTGTGTGTATTAACTTGTTGCGATTCGTTTGAGCCGCTACGTGCAAACTTGAATCGCATTTCTGAGCCTAACCCGCGCAAGCTGGATGACCGCGTTATGCACATCATGTCTAGAAGTGCCTGTAAGGCTTTGTGTGTATTAACTTGTTGCGATTCGCTTTAGCCGCTATGTGCAAACTTGAATCGCAGTTCTCAGCCTAACCCGCGCAAGCTGGATGACCTCGTTTTGCACATCATGCCTAAAGGTGCCTTTAAGGCGTTGTGTGTATTAACTTGTTGCGATTCGTTTGAGCCGCTACGTGCAAACTTGAATCGCAGTTCTGAGGCTAACCCGCGCAAGCTGGATGACCACGTTTTGCACATCATGCCTAAAAGTGCCTTTAAGGCGTTGTGTGTATTAACTTGTTGCGATTCGTTTGAGCCGCTACGTGCAAACTTGAATCGCAGTTCTGAGCCTAACCCGCGCAAGCTGGATGACCGCGTCATGCACATCATGCCTAGAAGTGCCTGCAAGGCTTTGTGTGTATTAACTTGTTGCGATTCGTTTGAGCCGCTACGTGCAAACTTGATTCGCAGTTCTGAGCCTAACCAGCGCAAGCTGGATGACGACGTTTTCACATCATGCCTAAAAGTGCCTTTAAGGCGTTGTGTGTATTAACTTGTAACGATTCGTTTGAGCCGCTACGTGCAAACTTGAATCGCAGTTCTGAGCCTAACCCGCGCAAGCTGGATGACCGCGTCATGCACATCATGCCTAGAAGTGCCTGTAAGGCTTTGTGTGTATTAACTTCTTGCGATTCGTTTGAGCCGCTACGTGCAAACTTGATTCGCAGTTCTGAGCCTAACCCGCGCAAGCTGGATGACCACGTTTTCACATCATGCCTAAAAGTGCCTTTAAGGCGTTGTGTGTATTAACTTGTTGCGATTCGCTTTAGCCGCGTTTTGCGAACTTGAATCGCAGTTCTCAGCCTAACCCGCGCAAGCTGGATGACCTCGTTTTTCACATCATGCCTAAAAGTGCCTGTAAGGCTTTGTGTGTATTAACTTGTTGCGATTCGCTTTAGCCGCTATGTGCGAACTTGAATCGCAGTTCTTAGCCTAACCCGCGCAAGCTGGATGACCACGTTTTGCACATCATGCCTAGAAGTGCCTGTAAGGCTTTGTGTGTATTAACTTGTTGCGATTCGTTTGAGCCGCTACGTGCAAACTTGAATCGCAGTTCTGAGGTTAACCCGCGCAAGCTGGATGACCACGTTTTGCACATCATGCCTAAAAGTGCCTTTAAGGCGTTGTGTGTATTAACTTGTTGCGATTTGTTTGAGCCGCTACGTGCAAACTTGAATCGCATTTCTGAGCCTAACCCGCGCAAGCTGGATGACCGCGTTATGCACATCATGTCTAGAAGTGCCTGTAAGGCTTTGTGTGTATTAACTTGTTGCGATTCGCTTTAGCCGCTATGTGCGAACTTGAATCGCAGTTCTCAGCCTAACCCGCGCAAGCTGGATGACCTCGTTTTGCACATCATGCCTAAAGGTGCCTTTAAGGCGTTGTGTGTATTAACTTGTTGCGATTCGTTTGAGCCGCTACGTGCAAACTTGAATCGCAGTTCTGAGGCTAACCCGCGCAAGCTGGATGACCACGTTTTGCACATCATGCCTAAAAGTGCCTTTAAGGCGTTGTGTGTATTAACTTGTTGCGATTCGTTTGAGCCGCTACGTGCAAACTTGAATCGCAGTTCTGAGCCTAACCCGCGCAAGCTGGATGACCGCGTCGTGCACATCATGCCTAGAAGTGCCTGTAAGGCTTTGTGTGTATTAACTTGTTGCGATTCGCTTTAGCCGCTATGTGCGAACTTGAATCGAAGTTCTCAGCCTAACCCGCGCAAGCTGGATGACCTCGTTTTTCACATCATGCCTAAAAGTGCCTGTAAGGCTTTGTGTGTATTTTGTTGCGATTCGCTTTAGCAGCTATGTGCGAACTTGAATCGCAGTTCTCAGCCTAACCCGCGCAAGCTGGATGACCACGTTTTGCACATCATGCCTAGAAGTGCCTGTAAGGCTTTGTGTGTATTAACTTGTTGCGATTCGTTTGAGCCGCTACGTGCAAACTTGAATCGCAGTTCTGAGGCTAACCCGCGCAAGCTGGATGACCACGTTTTGCACATCATGCCTAAAAGTGCCTTTAAGGCGTTGTGTGTATTAACTTGTTGCGATTCGCTTTAGCCACTATGTGCGAACTTGAATCGCAGTTCTGAGCCTAACCCGCGCAAGCTGGATGACCACGTTTTGCACATCATGCCTAAAAGTGCCTTTAAGGCGTTGTGTGTATTAACTTGTTGCGGTTCGTTTGAGCCGCTACGTGCAAACTTGAATCGCAGTTCTGAGCCTAACCCGCGCAAGCTGGATGACCGCGTTATGCACATCATGCCTAGAAGTGCCTGTAAGGCTTTGTGTGTATTAACTTGTTGCGATTCGTTTGAGCCGCTACGTGCAAACTTGATTCGCAGTTCTGAGCCTAACCCGCGCAAGCTGGATGACCGCGTTATGCACATCATGCCTAGAAGTGCCTGTAAGGCTTTTTGTGTATTAACTTGTTGCTATTCGCTTTAGCCGCTATGTGCGAACTTGAATCGCAGTTCTCAGCCTAACCCGCGCAAGCTGGATGACCTCGTTTTTCACATCATGCCTAAAAGTGCCTGTAAGGCTTTGTGTGTATTAACTTGTTGCGATTCGCTTTAGCCGCTACGTGCAAACTTGAATCGCAGTTCTGAGGCTAACCCGCGCAAGCTGGATGACCACGTTTTGCACATCATGCCTAAAAGTGCCTTTAAGGCGTTGTGTGTATTAACTTGTTGCGATTCGTTTGAGCCGCTACGTGCAAACTTGAATCGCAGTTCTGAGCCTAACCCGCGCAAGCTGGATGACCGCGTTTTGCACATAATGCCTAAAAGTGCCTGTAAGGCGTTGTGTGTATTAACTTGTTGCGATTCGTTTGAGCCGCTACGTGCAAACTTGATTCGCAGTTCTGAGCCTAACCCGCGCAAGCTGGATGACCCCGTTTTGCACATCATGCCTAGAAGTGCCTGTAAGGCTTTGAGTGTATTAACTTGTTGCGGTTCGTTTGAGCCGCTACGTGCAAACTTGAATCGCAGTTCTGAGCCTAACCCGCGCAAGCTGGATGACCACGTTTTGCACATCATGCCTAAAAGTGCCTTTAAGGCGTTGTGTGTATTAACTTGTTGCGGTTCGTTTGAGTCGCTACGTGCAAACTTGAATCGCAGTTCTGAGCCTAACCCGCGCAAGCTGGATGACCGCGTCATGCACATCATGCCTAGAAGTGCCTGTAAGGCTTTGTGTGTATTAACTTGTTGCGATTCGCTTTAGCCGCTATGTGCGAACTTGAATCGAAGTTCTCAGCCTAACCCGCGCAAGCTGGATGACCTCGTTTTTCACATCATGCCTAAAAGTGCCTGTAAGGCTTTGTGTATTTTGTTGCGATTCGCTTTAGCAGCTATGTGCGAACTTGAATCGCAGTTCTGAGCCTAACCAGCGCAAGCTGGATGACCACGTTTTGCACATGATGCCTAAAAGTGCCTTTAAGGCGTTGTGTGTATTAACTTGTTGCGATTCGTTTGAGCCGCTACGTGCAAACTTGAATCGCAGTTCTGAGCCTAACCCGCGCAAGCTGGATGACCGCGTCATGCACATCATGCCTAGAAGTGCCTGTAAGGCTTTGTGTGTATTAACTTGTTGCGATTCGCTTTAGCCGCTATGTGCGAACTTGAATCGAAGTTCTCAGCCTAACCCGCGCAAGCTGGATGACCTCGTTTTTCACATCATGCCTAAAAGTGCCTGTAAGGCTTTGTGTGTATTTTGTTGCGATTCGCTTTAGCAGCTATGTGCGAACTTGAATCGCAGTTCTCAGCCTAACCCGCGCAAGCTGGATGACCACGTTTTGCACATCATGCCTAGAAGTGCCTGTAAGGCTTTGTGTGTATTAACTTGTTGCGATTCGTTTGAGCCGCTACGTGCAAACTTGAATCGCAGTTCTGAGGCTAACCCGCGCAAGCTGGATGACCACGTTTTGCACATCATGCCTAAAAGTGCCTTTAAGGCGTTGTGTGTATTAACTTGTTGCGATTCGCTTTAGCCACTATGTGCGAACTTGAATCGCAGTTCTGAGCCTAACCCGCGCAAGCTGGATGACCACGTTTTGCACATCATGCCTAAAAGTGCCTTTAAGGCGTTGTGTGTATTAACTTGTTGCGGTTCGTTTGAGCCGCTACGTGCAAACTTGAATCGCAGTTCTGAGCCTAACCCGCGCAAGCTGGATGACCGCGTTATGCACATCATGCCTAGAAGTGCCTGTAAGGCTTTGTGTGTATTAACTTGTTGCGATTCGTTTGAGCCGCTACGTGCAAACTTGATTCGCAGTTCTGAGCCTAACCCGCGCAAGCTGGATGACCGCGTTATGCACATCATGCCTAAAAGTGCCTGTAAGGCTTTGTGTGTATTAACTTGTTGCGGTTCGTTTGAGCCGCTACGTGCAAACTTGATTCGCAGTTCTGAGCCTAACCAGCGCAAGCTGGATGACCACGTTTTGCACATGATGCCTAAAAGTGCCTTTAAGGCGTTGTGTGTATTAACTTGTTGCGATTCGTTTGAGCCGCTACGTGCAAACTTGAATCGCAGTTCTGAGCCTAACCCGCGCAAGCTGGATGACCGCGTCATGCACATCATGCCTAGAAGTGCCTGTAAGGCTTTGTGTGTATTAACTTGTTGCGATTCGCTTTAGCCGCTATGTGCGAACTTGAATCGAAGTTCTCAGCCTAACCCGCGCAAGCTGGATGACCTCGTTTTTCACATCATGCCTAAAAGTGCCTGTAAGGCTTTGTGTGTATTTTGTTGCGATTCGCTTTAGCAGCTATGTGCGAACTTGAATCGCAGTTCTCAGCCTAACCCGCGCAAGCTGGATGACCACGTTTTGCACATCATGCCTAGAAGTGCCTGTAAGGCTTTGTGTGTATTAACTTGTTGCGATTCGTTTGAGCCGCTACGTGCAAACTTGAATCGCAGTTCTGAGGCTAACCCGCGCAAGCTGGATGACCACGTTTTGCACATCATGCCTAAAAGTGCCTTTAAGGCGTTGTGTGTATTAACTTGTTGCGATTCGTTTGAGGCGCTACGTGCAAACTTGAATCGCAGTTCTGAGCCTAACCCGCGCAAGCTGGATGACCGCGTTTTGCACATAATGCCTAAAAGTGCCTGTAAGGCGTTGTGTGTATTAACTTGTTGCGATTCGTTTGAGCCGCTACGTGCAAACTTGAATCGCAGTTCTGAGCCTAACCCGCGCAAGCTGGATGACCGCGTTTTGCACATAATGCCTAAAAGTGCCTGTAAGGCGTTGTGTGTATTAACTTGTTGCGATTTGTTTGAGCCGCTACGTGCAAACTTGAATCGCAATTCTGAGCCTAACCCGCGCAAGCTGGATGACCGCGTTATGCACATCATGCCTAGAAGTGCCTGTAAGGCTTTGTGTGTATTAACTTGTTGCGATTCGTTTGAGCCGCTACGTGCAAACTTGATTCGCAGTTCTGAGCCTAACCCGCGCAAGCTGGATGACCCCGTTTTGCACATCATGCCTAAAAGTGCCTTTAAGGCGTTGTGTGTATTAACTTGTTGCGATTCGTTTGAGCCGCTACGTGCAAACTTGAATCGCAGTTCTGAGCCTAACCCGCGCAAGCTGGATGACCGCGTTATGCACATCATGCCTAGAAGTGCCTGTAAGGCTTTGTGTATATTAACTTGTTGCGATTCGCTTTAGCCGCTATGTGCGAACTTGAATCGCAGTTCTCAGACTATCCCGCGCAAGCTGGATGACCGCGTTATGCACATCATGCCTAGAAGTGCCTGTAAGGCTTTGTGCCTGTAAGGCTTTAGCCGCTATGTGCGAACTTGAATTGCAGTTCTGTACCTAACCCGCGCAGCTTGAGTGACGCCTATTTGCACATCATACCTAAAAGTGCCTGTAAGGCGTTGTGTGTATTAACTTGTTGCGATTCGCTTTAGCTACTATGTGCGAACTTGAATCGCCGTTCTGAGCCTAACCCGCGGAAGCTGGATGACCGCGTTATGCACATCATGCCTAGAAGTGCCTGTAAGGCTTTGAGTGTATTAACTTGTTGCGGTTCGTTTGAGCCGCTACGTGCAAACTTGAATCGCAGTTCTGAGCCTAACCCGCGCAAGCTGGATGACCACGTTTTGCACATCATGCCTAAAAGTGCCTTTAAGGCGTTGTGTGTATTAACTTGTTGCGGTTCGTTTGAGTCGCTACGTGCAAACTTGAATCGCAGTTCTGAGCCTAACCCGCGCAAGCTGGATGACCGCGTTATGCACATCATGCCTAGAAGTGCCTGTAAGGCTTTGTGTGTATTAACTTGTTGCGATTCATTTGAGCCGCTACGTGCAAACTTGATTCGCAGTTCTGAGCCTAACCCGCGCAAGCTGGATGACCCCGTTTTCACATCATGCCTAAAAGTGCCTTTAAGGCGTTGTGTGTATTAACTTGTTGCGATTCGTTTGAGCCGCTACGTGCAAACTTGAATCGCAGTTCTGAGCCTAACCCGCGCAAGCTGGATGACCGCGTCATGCACATCATGCCTAGAAGTGCCTGTAAGGCTTTGTGTGTATTAACATGTTGCGATTCGCATTAGCCGCTATTTGCGAACTTGAATCGCAGTTCTCAGCCTAACCCGCGCAAGCTGGATGACGTCGTTTTTCACATCATGCCTAAAAGTGCCTGTAAGGCTTTGTGTGTATTACTTGTTGCGATTCTCTTTAGCCGCTATGTGCGAACTTGAATCGCAGTTCTCAGCCTAACCCGCGCAAGCTGGATGACCACGTTTTCCACATCATGCCTAGAAGTGCCTGTAAGGCTTTGTGTGTATTAACTTGTTGCGATTCGTTTGAGCCGCTACGTGCGAACTTGAATCGCAGTTCTGAGGCTAACCCGCGCAAGCTGGATGACCACGTTTTGCACATCATGCCTAAAAGTGCCTTTAAGGCGTTGTGTGTATTAACTTGTTGCGATTCGTTTGAGCCGCTACGTGCAAATTTGAATCCCAGTTCTGAGCCTAACCCGCGCAAGCTGGATGACCGCGTTATGCACATCATGCCTAGAAGTGCCTGTAAGGCTTTGTGTGTATTAACTTGTTGCGATTCGCTTTAGCCGCTATGTGCGAACTTGAATCGCATCATGCCTAACCCGCGCAAGCTGGATGACCTCGTTTTGCACATCATGCCTAAAAGTGGCTTTAAGGCGTTGTGTGTATTAACTTGTTGCGATTCGTTTGAGCCGCTACGTGCAAACTTGAATCGCAGTTCTGAGGCTAACCCGCGCAAGCTGGATGACCACGTTTTGCACATCATGCCCAAAAGTGCCTTTAAGGCGTTGTGTGTATTAACTTGTTGCGATTCGTTTGAGCCGCTACGTGCAAACTTGAATCGCAGTTCTGAGCCTAACCCGCGCAAGCTGGATGACCACGTTTTGCACATAATGCCTAAAAGTGCCTGTAAGGCGTTGTGTGTATTAACCTGTTGCGATTCGTTCGAGCCGCTACGTGCAAACTTGAATCGCAGTTCTTAGCCTAACCCGCGCAAGCTAGATGACCGCGTTATGCACATCATGCCTAAAAGTGCCTTTAAGGCGTTGTGTGTATTAACTTGTTGCGATTCGTTTGAGCCGCTACGTGCAAACTTGAATCGCAGTTCTGAGCCTAACCCGCGCAAGCTGGATGACCGCGTCATGCACATCATGCCTAGAAGTGCCTGTAAGGCTTTGTGTGTATTAACTTGTTGCGATTCGCTTTAGCCGCTATGTGCGAACTTGAATCGCAGTTCTCAGCCTAACCCGCGCAAGCTGGATGACCTCGTTTTTCACATCATGCCTAAAAGTGCCTGTAAGGCTTTGTGTGTATTAACTTGTTGCGATTCGCTTTAGCCGCTATGTGCGAACTTGAATCGCAGTTCTCAGCTGGATGACCACGTTTTGCACATCATGCCTAGAAGTGCCTGTAAGGCTTTGTGTGTATTAACTTGTTGCGATTCGTTTGAGCCGCTACGTGCAAACTTGATTCGCAGTTCTGAGCCTAACCCGCGCAAGCTGGATGACCACGTTTTCACATCATGCCTAAAAGTGCCTTTAAGGCGTTGTGTGTATTAACTTGTTGCGATTCGCTTTAGCCGCGTTTTGCGAACTTGAATCGCAGTTCTCAGCCTAACCCGCGCAAGCTGGATGACCTCGTTTTTCACATCATGCCTAAAAGTGCCTGTAAGGCTTTGTGTGTATTAACTTGTTGCGATTCGCTTTAGCCGCTATGTGCGAACTTGAATCGCAGTTCTCAGCCTAACCCGCGCAAGCTGGATGACCACGTTTTGCACATCATGCCTAGAAGTGCCTGTAAGGCTTTGTGTGTATTACCTTGTTGCGATTCGTTTGAGCCGCTACGTGCAAACTTGAATCGCAGTTCTGAGGCTGACCCGCGCAAGCTGGATGACCACGTTTTGCACATCATGCCTAAAAGTGCCTTTAAGGCGTTGTGTGTATTAACTTGTTGCGATTCGTTTGAGCCGCTACGTGCAAACTTGAATCGCATTTCTGAGCCTAACCCGCTCAAGCTGGATGACCGCGTTATGCACATCATGTCTAGAAGTGCCTGTAAGGCTTTGTGTGTATTAACTTGTTGCGATTCGCTTTAGCCGCTATGTGCGAACTTGAATCGCAGTTCTCAGCCTAACCCGCGCAAGCTGGATGACCTCGTTTTGCACATCATGCCTAAAGGTGCCTTTAAGGCGTTGTGTGTATTAACTTGTTGCGATTCGTTTGAGCCGCTACGTGCAAACTTGAATCGCAGTTCTGAGGCTAACCCGCGCAAGCTGGATGACCACGTTTTGCACATCATGCCTAAAAGTGCCTTTAAGGCGTTGTGTGTATTAACTTGTTGCGATTCGTTTGAGCCGCTACGTGCAAACTTGAATCGCAGTTCTGAGCCTAACCCGCGCAAGCTGGATGACCGCGTCATGCACATCATGCCTAGAAGTGCCTGTAAGGCTTTGTGTGTATTAACTTGTTGCGATTCGCTTTAGCCGCTATGTGCGAACTTGAATCGAAGTTCTCAGCCTAACCCGCGCAAGCTGGATGACCTCGTTTTTCACATCATGCCTAAAAGTGCCTGTAAGTCTTTGTGTGTATTTTGTTGCGATTCGCTTTAGCAGCTATGTGCGAACTTGAATCGCAGTTCTCAGCCTAACCCGCGCAAGCTGGATGACCACGTTTTGCACATCATGCCTAGAAGTGCCTGTAAGGCTTTGTGTGTATTAACTTGTTGCGATTCGTTTGAGCCGCTACGTGCAAACTTGAATCGCAGTTCTCAGCCTAACCCGCGCAAGCTGGATGACCTCGTTTTTCACATCATGCCTAAAAGTGCCTGTAAGGCTTTGTGTGTATTACTTGTTGCGATTCTCTTTAGCCGCTATGTGCGAACTTGAATCGCAGTTCTCAGCCTAACCCGCGCAAGCTGGATGACCACGTTTTCCACATCATGCCTAGAAGTGCCTGTAAGGCTTTGTGTGTATTAACTTGTTGCGATTCGTTTGAGCCGCTACGTGCGAACTTGAATCGCAGTTCTGAGGCTAACCCGCGCAAGCTGGATGACCACGTTTTGCACATCATGCCTAAAAGTGCCTTTAAGGCGTTGTGTGTATTAACTTGTTGCGATTCGTTTGAGCCGCTACGTGCAAACTTGAATCGCAGTTCTGAGCCTAACCCGCGCAAGCTGGATGACCGCGTTATGCACATCATGCCTAGAAGTGCCTGTAAGGCTTTGTGTGTATTAACTTGTTGCGATTCGCTTTAGCCGCTATGTGCGAACTTGAATCGCATCATGCCTAACCCGCGCAAGCTGGATGACCTCGTTTTGCACATCATGCCTAAAAGTGCCTTTAAGGCGTTGTGTGTATTAACTTGTTGCGATTCGTTTGAGCCGCTACGTGCAAACTTGAATCGCAGTTCTCAGGCTAACCCGCGCAAGCTGGATGACCAGGTTTTGCACATCATGCCTAAAAGTGCCTTTAAGGCGTTGTGTGTATTAACTTGTTGCGATTCGTTTGAGCCGCTACGTGCAAACTTGAATCGCAGTTCTGAGCCTAACCCGCGCAAGCTGGATGACCACGTTTTGCACATAATGCCTAAAAGTGCCTGTAAGGCGTTGTGTGTATTAACCTGTTGCGATTCGTTTGAGCCGCTACGTGCAAACTTGAATCGCAGTTCTTAGCCTAACCCGCGCAAGCTAGATGACCGCGTTATGCACATCATGCCTAAAAGTGCCTTTAAGGCGTTGTGTGTATTAACTTGTTGCGATTCGTTTGAGCCGCTACGTGCAAACTTGAATCGCAGTTCTGAGCCTAACCCGCGCAAGCTGGATGACCGCGTCATGCACATCATGCCTAGAAGTGCCTGTAAGGCTTTGTGTGTATTAACTTGTTGCGATTCGCTTTAGCCGCTACGTGCGAACTTGAATCGAAGTTCTCAGCCTAACCCGCGCAAGCTGGATGACCTCGTTTTTCACATCATGCCTAAAAGTGCCTGTAAGGCTTTGTGTGTATTTTGTTGCGATTCGCTTTAGCAGCTATGTGCGAACTTGAATCGCAGTTCTGAGCCTAACCAGCGCAAGCTGGATGACCGCGTTATGCACATCACGCCTAGAAGTGCCTGTAAGGCTTTGTGTGTATTAACTTGTTGCGATTCGTTTGAGCCGCTACGTGCAAACTTGATTCGCAGTTCTGAGCCTAACCAGCGCATGCTGGATGACCACGTTTTCACATCATGCCTAAAAGTGCCTTTAAGGCGTTGTGTGTATTAACTTGTTGCGATTCGTTTGAGCCGCTACGTGCAAACTTGAATCGCATTTCTGAGCCTAACCCGCGCAAGCTGGATGACCGCGTTATGCACATCATGTCTAGAAGTGCCTGTAAGGCTTTGTGTGTATTAACTTGTTGCGATTCGCTTTAGCCGCTATGTGCGAACTTGAATCGCAGTTCTCAGCCTAACCCGCGCAAGCTGGATGACCTCGTTTTGCACATCATGCCTAAAGGTGCCTTTAAGGCGTTGTGTGTATTAACTTGTTGCGATTCGTTTGAGCCGCTACGTGCAAACTTGAATCGCAGTTCTGAGGCTAACCCGCGCAAGCTGGATGACCACGTTTTGCACATCATGCCTAAAAGTGCCTTTAAGGCTTTGTGTGTATTAACTTGTTGCGATTCGTTTGAGCCGCTACGTGCAAACTTGAATCGCAGTTCTGAGCCTAACCCGCGCAAGCTGGATGACCGCGTCATGCACATCATGCCTAGAAGTGCCTGTAAGGCTTTGTGTGTATTAACTTGTTGCGATTCGCTTTAGCCGCTATGTGCGAACTTGAATCGAAGTTCTCAGCCTAACCCGCGCAAGCTGAATGAGCTCGTTTTTCACATCATGCCTAAAAGTGCCTGTAAGGCTTTGTGTTTATTTTGTTGCGATTCGCTTTAGCAGCTATGTGCGAACTTGAATCGCAGTTCTCAGCCTAACCCGCGCAAGCTGGATGACCACGTTTTGCACATCATGCCTAGAAGTGCCTGTAAGGCTTTGTGTGTATTAACTTGTTGCGATTCGTTTGAGCCGCTACGTGCAAACTTGAATCGCAGTTCTGAGGCTAACCCGAGCAAGCTGGATGACCACGTTTTGCACGTCATGCCTAAAAGTGCCTTTAAGGCGTTGTGTGTATTAACTTGTTGCGATTCGCTTTAGCCACTATGTGCGAACTTGAATCGCAGTTCTGAGCCTAACCCGCGCAAGCTGGATGACCACGTTTTGCACATCATGCCTAAAAGTGCCTTTAAGGCGTTGTGTGTATTAACTTGTTGCGGTTCGTTTGAGCCGCTACGTGCAAACTTGAATCGCAGTTCTGAGCCTAACCCGCGCAAGCTGGATGACCGCGTTATGCACATCATGCCTAGAAGTGCCTGTAAGGCTTTGTGTGTATTAACTTGTTGCGATTCGTTTGAGCCGCTACGTGCAAACTTGATTCGCAGTTCTGAGCCTAACCCGCGCAAGCTGGATGACCGCGTTATGCACATCATGCCTAGAAGTGCCTGTAAGGCTTTGTGTGTATTAACTTGTTGCGATTCGCTTTAGCCGCTATGTGCGAACTTGAATCGCAGTTCTCAGCCTAACCCGCGCAAGCTGGATGACCTCGTTTTTCACATCATGCCTAAAAGTGCCTGTAAGGCTTTGTGTGTATTAACTTGTTGCGATTCGCTTTAGCCGCTATGTGCGAACTTGAATCGCAGTTCTCAGCCTAACCCGCGCAAGCTGGATGACCACGTTTTGCACATCATGCCTAAAAGTGCCTTTAAGGCGTTGTGTGTATTAACTTGTTGCGATTCGTTTGAGCCGCTACGTGCAAACTTGAATCGCAGTTCTGAGCCTAACCCGCGCAAGCTGGATGACCGCGTTTTGCACATAATGCCTAAAAGTGCCTGTAAGGCGTTGTGTGTATTAACTTGTTGCGATTCGTTTGAGCCGCTACGTGCAAACTGAATCGCACTTCTGAGCCTAACCCGCGCAAGCTGGATGACCGCGTTATGCACATCATGCCTAGAAGTGCCTGTAAGGCTTTGTGTGTATTAACTTGTTGCGATTCGTTTGAGCCGCTACGTGCAAACTTGATTCGCAGTTCTGAGCCTAACCCGCGCAAGCTGGATGACCCCGTTTTGCACATCATGCCTAAAAGTGCCTTTAAGGCGTTGTGTATATTAACTTGTTGCGATTCGCTTTAGCCGCTATGTGCGAACTTGAATCGCAGTTCTCAGACTATCCCGCGCAAGCTGGATGACCGCGTTATGCACATCATGCCTAGAAGTGCCTGTAAGGCTTTGTGCCTGTAAGGCTTTAGCCGCTATGTGCGAACTTGAATCGCAGTTCTGTACCTAACCCGCGCAGCTTGAGTGACGCCTATTTGCACATCATGCCTAAAAGTGCCTGTAAGGCGTTGTGTGTATTAACTTGTTGCGATTCGCTTTAGCCACTATGTGCGAACTTGAATCGCCGTTCTGAGCCTAACCCGCGGAAGCTGGATGACCGCGTTATGCACATCATGCCTAGAAGTGCCTGTAAGGCTTTGAGTGTATTAACTTGTTGCGGTTCGTTTGAGCCGCTACGTGCAAACTTGAATCGCAGTTCTGAGCCTAACCCGCGCAAGCTGGATGACCACGTTTTGCACATCATGCCTAAAAGTGCCTATAAGGCGTTGTGTGTATTAACTTGTTGCGGTTCGTTTGAGCCGCTACGTGCAAACTTGAATCGCAGTTCTGAGGCTAACCCGCGCAAGCTGGATGACCACGTTTTGCACATCATGCCTAAAAGTGCCTGTAAGGCTTTGTGTGTATTTTGTTGCGATTCGCTTTAGCAGCTATGTGCGAACTTGAATCGCAGTTCTGAGCCTAACCAGCGCAAGCTGGATGACCACGTTTTGCACATCATGCCTAAAAGTGCCTTTAAGGCGTTGTGTGTATTAACTTGTTGCGATTCGTTTGAGCCGCTACGTGCAAACTTGAATCGCAGTTCTGAGCCTAACCCGCGCAAGCTGGATGACCGCGTCATGCACATCATGTCTAGAAGTGCCTGTAAGGCTTTGTGTGTATTAACTTGTTGCGATTCGCTTTAGCCGCTATGTGCGAATTTGAATCGAAGTTCTCAGCCTAACCCGCGCAAGCTGGATGACCTCGTTTTTCACATCATGCCTAAAAGTGCCTGTAAGGCTTTGTGTGTATTTTGTTGCGATTCGCTTTAGCAGCTATGTGCGAACTTGAATCGCAGTTCTCAGCCTAACCCGCGCAAGCTGGATGACCACGTTTTGCACATCATGCCTAGAAGTGCCTGTAAGGCTTTGTGTGTATTAACTTGTTGCGATTCGTTTGAGCCGCTACGTGCAAACTTGAATCGCAGTTCTGAGGCTAACCCGCGCAAGCTGGATGACCACGTTTTGCACATCATGCCTAAAAGTGCCTTTAAGGCGTTGTGTGTATTAACTTGTTGCGATTCGCTTTAGCCACTATGTGCGAACTTGAATCGCAGTTCTGAGCCTAACCCGCGCAAGCTGGATGACCACGTTTTGCACATCATGCCTAAAAGTGCCTTTAAGGCGTTGTGTGCATTAACTTGTTGCGGTTCGTTTGAGCCGCTACGTGCAAACTTGAATCGCAGTTCTGAGCCTAACCCGCGCAAGCTGGATGACCGCGTTATGCACATCATGCCTAGAAGTGCCTGTAAGGCTTTGTGTGTATTAACTTGTTGCGATTCGTTTGAGCCGCTACGTGCAAACTTGATTCGCAGTTCTGAGCCTAACCCGCGCAAGCTGGATGACCACGTTTTCACATCATGCCTAAAAGTGCCTTTAAGGCGTTGTGTGTATTAACTTGTTGCGATTCGCTTTAGCCGCGTTTTGCGAACTTGAATCGCAGTTCTCAGCCTAACCCGCGCAAGCTGGATGACCTCGTTTTTCACATCATGCCTAAAAGTGCCTGTAAGGCTTTGTGTGTATTAACTTGTTGCGATTCGCTTTAGCCGCTATGTGCGAACTTGAATCGCAGTTCTCAGCCTAACCCGCGCAAGCTGGATGACCACGTTTTGCACATCATGCCTAGAAGTGCCTGTAAGGCTTTGTGTGTATTACCTTGTTGCGATTCGTTTGAGCCGCTACGTGCAAACTTGAATCGCAGTTCTGAGGCTGACCCGCGCAAGCTGGATGACCACGTTTTGCACATCATGCCTAAAAGTGCCTTTAAGGCGTTGTGTGTATTAACTTGTTGCGATTCGTTTGAGCCGCTACGTGCAAACTTGAATCGCATTTCTGAGCCTAACCCGCTCAAGCTGGATGTCCGCGTTATGCACATCATGTCTAGAAGTGCCTGTAAGGCTTTGTGTGTATTAACTTGTTGCGATTCGCTTTAGCCGCTATGTGCGAACTTGAATCGCAGTTCTCAGCCTAACCCGCGCAAGCTGGATGACCTCGTTTTGCACATCATGCCTAAAGGTGCCTTTAAGGCGTTGTGTGTATTAACTTGTTGCGATTCGTTTGAGCCGCTACGTGCAAACTTGAATCGCAGTTCTGAGGCTAACCCGCGCAAGCTGGATGACCACGTTTTGCACATCATGCCTAAAAGTGCCTTTAAGGCGTTGTGTGTATTAACTTGTTGCGATTCGTTTGAGCCGCTACGTGCAAACTTGAATCGCAGTTCTGAGCCTAACCCGCGCAAGCTGGATGACCGCGTCATGCACATCATGCCTAGAAGTGCCTGTAAGGCTTTGTGTGTATTAACTTGTTGCGATTCGCTTTAGCCGCTATGTGCGAACTTGAATCGAAGTTCTCAGCCTAACCCGCGCAAGCTGGATGACCTCGTTTTTCACATCATGCCTAAAAGTGCCTGTAAGTCTTTGTGTGTATTTTGTTGCGATTCGCTTTAGCAGCTATGTGCGAACTTGAATCGCAGTTCTCAGCCTAACCCGCGCAAGCTGGATGACCACGTTTTGCACATCATGCCTATAAGTGCCTGTAAGGCTTTGTGTGTATTAACTTGTTGCGATTCGTTTGAGCCGCTACGTGCAAACTTGAATCGCAGTTCTCAGCCTAACCCGCGCAAGCTGGATGACCTCGTTTTTCACATCATGCCTAAAAGTGCCTGTAAGGCTTTGTGTGTATTACTTGTTGCGATTCTCTTTAGCCGCTATGTGCGAACTTGAATCGCAGTTCTCAGCCTAACCCGCGCAAGCTGGATGACCACGTTTTCCACATCATGCCTAGAAGTGCCTGTAAGGCTTTGTGTGTATTAACTTGTTGCGATTCGTTTGAGCCGCTACGTGCGAACTTGAATCGCAGTTCTGAGGCTAACCCGCGCAAGCTGGATGACCACGTTTTGCACATCATGCCTAAAAGTGCCTTTAAGGCGTTGTGTGTATTAACTTGTTGCGATTCGTTTGAGCCGCTACGTGCAAACTTGAATCGCAGTTCTGAGCCTAACCCGCGCAAGCTGGATGACCGCGTTATGCACATCATGCCTAGAAGTGCCTGTAAGGCTTTGTGTGTATTAACTTGTTGCGATTCGCTTTAGCCGCTATGTGCGAACTTGAATCGCATCATGCCTAACCCGCGCAAGCTGGATGACCTCGTTTTGCACATCATGCCTAAAAGTGCCTTTAAGGCGTTGTGTGTATTAACTTGTTGCGATTCGTTTGAGCCGCTACGTGCAAACTTGAATCGCAGTTCTCAGGCTAACCCGCGCAAGCTGGATGACCAGGTTTTGCACATCATGCCTAAAAGTGCCTTTAAGGCGTTGTGTGTATTAACTTGTTGCGATTCGTTTGAGCCGATACGTGCAAACTTGAATCGCTGTTCTGAGCCTAACCCGCGCAAGCTGGATGACCACGTTTTGCACATAATGCCTAAAAGTGCCTGTAAGGCGTTGTGTGTATTTACCTGTTGCGATTCGTTTGAGCCGCTACGTGCAAACTTGAATCGCAGTTCTTAGCCTAACCCGCGCAAGCTAGATGACCGCGTTATGCACATCATGCCTAAAAGTGCCTTTAAGGCGTTGTGTGTATTAACTTGTTGCGATTCGTTTGAGCCGCTACGTGCAAACTTGAATCGCAGTTCTGAGCCTAACCCGCGCAAGCTGGATGACCGCGTCATGCACATCATGCCTAGAAGTGCCTGTAAGGCTTTGTGTGTATTAACTTGTTGCGATTCGCTTTAGCCGCTACGTGCGAACTTGAATCGAAGTTCTCAGCCTAACCCGCGCAAGCTGGATGACCTCGTTTTTCACATCATGCCTAAAAGTGCCTGTAAGGCTTTGTGTGTATTTTGTTGCGATTCGCTTTAGCAGCTATGTGCGAACTTGAATCGCAGTTCTGAGCCTAACCAGCGCAAGCTGGATGACCGCGTTATGCACATCACGCCTAGAAGTGCCTGTAAGGCTTTGTGTGTATTAACTTGTTGCGATTCGTTTGAGCCGCTACGTGCAAACTTGATTCGCAGTTCTGAGCCTAACCAGCGCATGCTGGATGACCACGTTTTCACATCATGCCTAAAAGTGCCTTTAAGGCGTTGTGTGTATTAACTTGTTGCGATTCGTTTGAGCCGCTACGTGCAAACTTGAATCGCATTTCTGAGCCTAACCCGCGCAAGCTGGATGACCGCGTTATGCACATCATGTCTAGAAGTGCCTGTAAGGCTTTGTGTGTATTAACTTGTTGCGATTCGCTTTAGCCGCTATGTGCGAACTTGAATCGCAGTTCTCAGCCTAACCCGCGCAAGCTGGATGACCTCGTTTTGCACATCATGCCTAAAGGTGCCTTTAAGGCGTTGTGTGTATTAACTTGTTGCGATTCGTTTGAGCCGCTACGTGCAAACTTGAATCGCAGTTCTGAGGCTAACCCGCGCAAGCTGGATGACCACGTTTTGCACATCATGCCTAAAAGTGCCTTTAAGGCTTTGTGTGTATTAACTTGTTGCGATTCGTTTGAGCCGCTACGTGCAAACTTGAATCGCAGTTCTGAGCCTAACCCGCGCAAGCTGGATGACCGCGTCATGCACATCATGCCTAGAAGTGCCTGTAAGGCTTTGTGTGTATTAACTTGTTGCGATTCGCTTTAGCCGCTATGTGCGAACTTGAATCGAAGTTCTCAGCCTAACCCGCGCAAGCTGAATGAGCTCGTTTTTCACATCATGCCTAAAAGTGCCTGTAAGGCTTTGTGTGTATTTTGTTGCGATTCGCTTTAGCAGCTATGTGCGAACTTGAATCGCAGTTCTCAGCCTAACCCGCGCAAGCTGGATGACCACGTTTTGCACATCATGCCTAGAAGTGCCTGTAAGGCTTTGTGTGTATTAACTTGTTGCGATTCGTTTGAGCCGCTACGTGCAAACTTGAATCGCAGTTCTGAGGCTAACCCGCGCAAGCTGGATGACCACGTTTCGCACGTCATGCCTAAAAGTGCCTTTAAGGCGTTGTGTGTATTAACTTGTTGCGATTCGCTTTAGCCACTATGTGCGAACTTGAATCGCAGTTCTGAGCCTAACCCGCGCAAGCTGGATGACCACGTTTTGCACATCATGCCTAAAAGTGCCTTTAAGGCGTTGTGTGTATTAACTTGTTGCGGTTCGTTTGAGCCGCTACGTGCAAACTTGAATCGCAGTTCTGAGCCTAACCCGCGCAAGCTGGATGACCGCGTTATGCACATCATGCCTAGAAGTGCCTGTAAGGCTTTGTGTGTATTAACTTGTTGCGATTCGTTTGAGCCGCTACGTGCAAACTTGATTCGCAGTTCTGAGCCTAACCCGCGCAAGCTGGATGACCGCGTTATGCACATCATGCCTAGAAGTGCCTGTAAGGCTTTGTGTGTATTAACTTGTTGCGATTCGCTTTAGCCGCTATGTGCGAACTTGAATCGCAGTTCTCAGCCTAACCCGCGCAAGCTGGATGACCTCGTTTTTCACATCATGCCTAAAAGTGCCTGTAAGGCTTTGTGTGTATTAACTTGTTGCGATTCGCTTTAGCCGCTATGTGCGAACTTGAATCGCAGTTCTCAGCCTAACCCGCGCAAGCTGGATGACCACGTTTTGCACATCATGCCTAAAAGTGCCTTTAAGGCGTTGTGTGTATTAACTTGTTGCGATTCGTTTGAGCCGCTACGTGCAAACTTGAATCGCAGTTCTGAGCCTAACCCGCGCAAGCTGGATGACCGCGTTTTGCACATAATGCCTAAAAGTGCCTGTAAGGCGTTGTGTGTATTAACTTGTTGCGATTCGTTTGAGCCGCTACGTGCAAACTGAATCGCACTTCTGAGCCTAACCCGCGCAAGCTGGATGACCGCGTTATGCACATCATGCCTAGAAGTGCCTGTAAGGCTTTGTGTGTATTAACTTGTTGCGATTCGTTTGAGCCGCTACGTGCAAACTTGATTCGCAGTTCTGAGCCTAACCCGCGCAAGCTGGATGACCCCGTTTTGCACATCATGCCTAAAAGTGCCTTTAAGGCGTTGTGTATATTAACTTGTTGCGATTCGCTTTAGCCGCTATGTGCGAACTTGAATCGCAGTTCTCAGACTATCCCGCGCAAGCTGGATGACCGCGTTATGCACATCATGCCTAGAAGTGCCTGTAAGGCTTTGTGCCTGTAAGGCTTTAGCCGCTATGTGCGAACTTGAATCGCAGTTCTGTACCTAACCCGCGCAGCTTGAGTGACGCCTATTTGCACATCATGCCTAAAAGTGCCTGTAAGGCGTTGTGTGTATTAACTTGTTGCGATTCGCTTTAGCCACTATGTGCGAACTTGAATCGCCGTTCTGAGCCTAACCCGCGGAAGCTGGATGACCGCGTTATGCACATCATGCCTAGAAGTGCCTGTAAGGCTTTGAGTGTATTAACTTGTTGCGGTTCGTTTGAGCCGCTACGTGCAAACTTGAATCGCAGTTCTGAGCCTAACCCGCGCAAGCTGGATGACCACGTTTTGCACATCATGCCTAAAAGTGCCTATAAGGCGTTGTGTGTATTAACTTGTTGCGGTTCGTTTGAGTCGCTACGTGCAAACTTGAATCGCAGTTCTGAGCCTAACCCGCGCAAGCTGG
Source organism: Amblyomma maculatum (assembly GCF_055883805.1). Lineage (NCBI taxonomy): Eukaryota > Metazoa > Arthropoda > Arachnida > Ixodida > Ixodidae > Amblyomma > Amblyomma maculatum. Next base: position 1,845,108 of record NW_028146746.1, read on the forward strand.
ATGACCGCGTCATGCACATCATGCCTAGAAGTGCCTGTAAGGCTTTGTGTGTATTAACTTGTTGCGATTCGCTTTAGCCGCTATGTGCGAACTTGAATCGAAGTTCTCAGCCTAACCCGCGCAAGCTGGATGACCTCGTTTTTCACATCATGCCTAAAAGTGCCTGTAAGGCTTTGTGTGTATTTTGTTGCGATTCGCTTTAGCAGCTATGTGCGAACTTGAATCGCAGTTCTGAGCCTAACCAGCGCAAGCTGGATGACCACGTTTTGCACATCATGCCTAAAAGTGCCTTTAAGGCGTTGTGTGTATTAACTTGTTGCGATTCGTTTGAGCCGCTACGTGCAAACTTGAATCGCAGTTCTGAGCCTAACCCGCGCAAGCTGGATGACCGCGTCATGCACATCATGTCTAGAAGTGCCTGTAAGGCTTTGTGTGTATTAACTTGTTGCGATTCGCTTTAGCCGCTATGTGCGAATTTGAATCGAAGTTCTCAGCCTAACCCGCGCAAGCTGGATGACCTCGTTTTTCACATCATGCCTAAAAGTGCCTGTAAGGCTTTGTGTGTATTTTGTTGCGATTCGCTTTAGCAGCTATGTGCGAACTTGAATCGCAGTTCTCAGCCTAACCCGCGCAAGCTGGATGACCACGTTTTGCACATCATGCCTAGAAGTGCCTGTAAGGCTTTGTGTGTATTAACTTGTTGCGATTCGTTTGAGCCGCTACGTGCAAACTTGAATCGCAGTTCTGAGGCTAACCCGCGCAAGCTGGATGACCACGTTTTGCACATCATGCCTAAAAGTGCCTTTAAGGCGTTGTGTGTATTAACTTGTTGCGATTCGCTTTAGCCACTATGTGCGAACTTGAATCGCAGTTCTGAGCCTAACCCGCGCAAGCTGGATGACCACGTTTTGCACATCATGCCTAAAAGTGCCTTTAAGGCGTTGTGTGCATTAACTTGTTGCGGTTCGTTTGAGCCGCTACGTGCAAACTTGAATCGCAGTTCTGAGCCTAACCCGCGCAAGCTGGATGACCGCGTTATGCACATCATGCCTAGAAGTGCCTGTAAGGCTTTGTGTGTATTAACTTGTTGCGATTCGTTTGAGCCGCTACGTGCAAACTTGATTCGCAGTTCTGAGCCTAACCCGCGCAAGCTGGATGACCGCGTTATGCACATCATGCCTAGAAGTGCCTGTAAGGCTTTGTGTGTATTAACTTGTTGCGATTCGCTTTAGCCGCTATGTGCGAACTTGAATCGCAGTTCTCAGCCTAACCCGCGCTAGCTGGATGACCTCGTTTTTCACATCATGCCTAAAAGTGCCTGTAAGGCTTTGTGTGTATTAACTTGTTGCGATTCGCTTTATCCGCTATGTGCGAACTTGAATCGCAGTTCTCAGCCTAACCCGCGCAAGCTGGATGACCACGTTTTGCACATCATGCCTAGAAGTGCCTGTAAGGCTTTGTGTGTATTAACTTGTTGCGATTCGTTTGAGCCGCTACGTGCAAACTTGAATCGCAGTTCTGAGGCTAACCCGCGCAAGCTGGATGACCACGTTTTGCACATCATGCCTAAAAGTGCCTTTAAGGCGTTGTGTGTATTAACTTGTTGCGATTCGTTTGAGCCGCTACGTGCAAACTTGAATCGCAGTTCTGAGCCTAACCCGCGCAAGCTGGATGACCGCGTTTTGCACATAATGCCTAAAAGTGCCTGTAAGGCGTTGTGTGTATTAACTTGTTGCGATTCGTTTGAGCCGCTACGTGCAAACTTGAATCGCAGTTCTGAGCCTAACCCGCGCAAGCTGGATGACCGCGTTTTGCACATAATGCCTAAAAGTGCCTGTAAGGCGTTGTGTGTATTAACTTGTTGCGATTCGTTTGAGCCGCTACGTGCAAACATGAATCGCAGTTCTGAGCCTAACCCGCGCAAGCTGGATGACCGCGTTATGCACATCATGCCTAGAAGTGCCTGTAAGGCTTTGTGTGTATTAACTTGTTGCGATTCGTTTGAGCCGCTACGTGCAAACTTGATTCGCAGTTCTGAGCCTAACCCGCGCAAGCTGGATGACCCCGTTTTGCACATCATGCCTAAAAGTGCCTTTAAGGCGTTGTGTGTATTAACTTGTTGCGATTCGTTTGAGCCGCTACGTGCAAACTTGAATCGCAGTTCTGAGCCTAACCCGCGCAAGCTGGATGACCGCGTTATGCACATCATGCCTAGAAGTGCCTGTAAGGCTTTGTGTATATTAACTTGTTGCGATTCGCTTTAGCCGCTATGTGCGAACTTGAATCGCAGTTCTCAGACTATCCCGCGCAAGCTGGATGACCGCGTTATGCACATCATGCCTAGAAGTGCCTGTAAGGCTTTAGCCGCTATGTGCGAACTTGAATCGCAGTTCTGTACCTAACCCGCGCAGCTTGAGTGACGCCTATTTGCACATCATGCCTAAAAGTGCCTGTAAGGCGTTGTGTGTATTAACTTGTTGCGATTCGCTTTAGCCACTATGTGCGAACTTGAATCGCCGTTCTGAGCCTAACCCGCGGAAGCTGGATGACCGCGTTATGCACATCATGCCTAGAAGTGCCTGTAAGGCTTTGTGTGTATTACTTGTTGCGATTCGTTTGAGCCGCTACGTGCAAACATGAATCGCAGTTCTGAGCCTAACCCGCGCAAGCTGGATGACCGCGTTATGCACATCATGCCTAGAAGTGCCTGTAAGGCTTTGTGTGTATTACTTGTTGCGATTCTCTTTAGCCGCTATGTGCGAACTTGAATCGCAGTTCTCAGCCTAACCCGCGCAAGCTGGATGACCACGTTTTCCACATCATGCCTAGAAGTGCCTGTAAGGCTTTGTGTGTATTAACTTGTTGCGATTCGTTTGAGCCGCTACGTGCGAACTTGAATCGCAGTTCTGAGGCTAACCCGCGCAAGCTTGATGACCACGTTTTGCACATCATGCCTAAAAGTGCCTTTAAGGCGTTGTGTGTATTAACTTGTTGCGATTCGTTTGAGCCGCTACGTGCAAACTTGAATCGCAGTTCTGAGCCTAACCCGCGCAAGCTGGATGACCGCGTTATGCACATCATGCCTAGAAGTGCCTGTAAGGCTTTGTGTGTATTAACTTGTTGCGATTCGCTTTAGCCGCTATGTGCGAACTTGAATCGCATCATGCCTAACCCGCGCAAGCTGGATGACCACGTTTTGCACATAATGCCTAAAAGTGCCTGTAAGGCGTTTTGTGTATTAACCTGTTGCGATTCGTTTGAGCCGCTACGTGCAAACTTGAATCGCAGTTCTTAGCCTAACCCGCGCAAGCTAGATGACCGCGTTATGCACATCATGCCTAGAAGTGCCTTTAAGGCGTTGTGTGTATTAACTTGTTGCGATTCGTTTGAGCCGCTACGTGCAAACTTGAATCGCAGTTCTGAGCCTAACCCGCGCAAGCTGGATGACCGCGTCATGCACATCATGCCTAGAAGTGCCTGTAAGGCTTTGTGTGTATTAACTTGTTGCGATTCGCTTTAGCCGCTATGTGCGAACTTGAATCGCAGTTCTGAGCCTAACCCGCGCAAGCTGGATGACCTCGTTTTTCACATCATGCCTAAAAGTGCCTGTAAGGCTTTGTGTGTATTAACTTGTTGCGATTCGCTTTAGCCGCTATGTGCGAACTTGAATCGCAGTTCTCAGCCTAACCCGCGCAAGCTGGATGACCACGTTTTGCACATCATGCCTAGAAGTGCCTGTAAGGCTTTGTGTGTATTAACTTGTTGCGATTCGTTTGAGCCGCTACGTGCAAACTTGATTCGCAATTCTGAGCCTAACCCGCGCAAGCTGGATGACCACGTTTTCACATCATGCCTAAAAGTGCCTTTAAGGAGTTGTGTGTATTAACTTGTTGCGATTCGCTTTAGCCGCGTTTTGCGAACTTGAATCGCAGTTCTCAGCCTAACCCGCGCAAGCTGGATGACCTCGTTTTTCCCATCATGCCTAAAAGTGCCTGTAAGGCTTTGTGTGTATTAACTTGTTGCGATTCGCTTTAGCCGCTATGTGCGAACTTGAATCGCAGTTCTCAGCCTAACCCGCGCAAGCTGGATGACCACGTTTTGCACATCATGCCTAGAAGTGCCTGTAAGGCTTTGTGTGTATTAACTTGTTGCGATTCGTTTGAGCCGCTACGTGCAAACTTGAATCGCAGTTCTGAGGCTAACCCGCGCAAGCTGGATGACCACGTTTTGCACATCATGCCTAAAAGTGCCTTTAAGGCGTTGTGTGTATTAACTTGTTGCGATTCGTTTGAGCCGCTACGTGCAAACTTGAATCGCATTTCTGAGCGTAACCCGCGCAAGCTGGATGACCGCGTTATGCACATCATGTCTAGAAGTGCCTGTAAGGCTTTGTGTGTATTAACTTGTTGCGATTCGCTTTAGCCGCTATGTGCGAACTTGAATCGCAGTTCTCAGCCTAACCCGCGCAAGCTGGATGACCTCGTTTTGCACATCATGCCTAAAGGTGCCTTTAAGGTGTTGTGTGTATTAACTTGTTGCGATTCGTTTGAGCCGCTACGTGCAAACTTGAATCGCAGTTCTGAGGCTAACCCGCGCAAGCTGGATGACCACGTTTTGCACATCATACCTAAAAGTGCCTTTAAGGCGTTGTGTGTATTAACTTGTTGCGATTCGTTTGAGCCGCTACGTGCAAACTTGAATCGCAGTTCTGAGCCTAACCCGCGCAAGCTGGATGACCGCGTCATGCACATCATGCCTAGAAGTGCCTGTAAGGCTTTGTGTGTATTAACTTGTTGCGATTCGCTTTAGCCGCTATGTGCGAACTTGAATCGAAGTTCTCAGCCTAACCCGCGCAAGCTGGATGACCTCGTTTTTCACATCATGCCTAAAAGTGCCTGTAAGGCTTTGTGTGTATTTTGTTGCGATTCGCTTTAGCAGCTATGTGCGAACTTGAATCGCAGTTCTCAGCCTAACCCGCGCAAGCTGGATGACCACGTTTTGCACATCATGCCTAGAAGTGCCTGTAAGGCTTTGTGTGTATTAACTTGTTGCGATTCGTTTGAGCCGCTACGTGCAAACTTGAATCGCAGTTCTGAGGCTAACCCGCGCAAGCTGGATGACCACGTTTTGCACATCATGCCTAAAACTGCCTTTAAGGCGTTGTGTGTATTAACTTGTTGCGGTTCGTTTGAGTCGCTACGTGCAAACTTGAATCGCAGTTCTGAGCCTAACCCGCGCAAGCTGGATGACCGCGTCATGCACATCATGCCTAGAAGTGCCTGTAAGGCTTTGTGTGTATTAACTTGTTGCGATTCGCTTTAGCCGCTATGTGCGAACTTGAATCGAAGTTCTCAGCCTAACCCGCGCAAGCTGGATGACCTCGTTTTTCACATCATGCCTAAAAGTGCCTGTAAGGCTTTGTGTGTATTTTGTTGCGATTCGCTTTAGCAGCTATGTGCGAACTTGAATCGCAGTTCTGAGCCTAACCAGCGCAAGCTGGATGACCACGTTTTGCACATCATGCCTAAAAGTGCCTTTAAGGCGTTGTGTGTATTAACTTGTTGCGATTCGTTTGAGCCGCTACGTGCAAACTTGAATCGCAGTTCTGAGCCTAACCCGCGCAAGCTGGATGACCGCGTCATGCACATCATGCCTAGAAGTGCCTGTAAGGCTTTGTGTGTATTAACTTGTTGCGATTCGCTTTAGCCGCTATGTGCGAACTTGAATCGAAGTTCTCAGCCTAACCCGCGCAAGCTGGATGACCTCGTTTTTCACATCATGCCTAAAAGTGCCTGTAAGGCTTTGTGTGTATTTTGTTGCGATTCGCTTTAGCAGCTATGTGCGAACTTGAATCGCAGTTCTCAGCCTAACCCGCGCAAGCTGGATGACCACGTTTTGCACATCATGCCTAGAAGTCCCTGTAAGGCTTTGTGTGTATTAACTTGTTGCGATTCGTTTGAGCCGCTACGTGCAAACTTGAATCGCAGTTCTGAGGCTAACCCGCGCAAGCTGGATGACCACGTTTTGCACATCATGCCTAAAAGTGCCTTTAAGGCGTTGTGTGTATTAACTTGTTGCGATTCGCTTTAGCCACTATGTGCGAACTTGAATCGCAGTTCTGAGCCTAACCCGCGCAAGCTGGATGACCACGTTTTGCACATCATGCCTAAAAGTTCCTTTAAGGCGTTGTGTGTATTAACTTGTTGCGGTTCGTTTGAGCCACTACGTGCAAACTTGAATCGCAGTTCTGAGCCTAACCCGCGCAAGCTGGATGACCGCGTTATGCACATCATGCCTAGAAGTGCCTGTAAGGCTTTGTGTGTATTAACTTGTTGCGATTCGTTTGAGCCGCTACGTGCAAACTTGATTCGCAGTTCTGAGCCTAACCCGCGCAAGCTGGATGACCGCGTTATGCACATCATGCCTAGAAGTGCCTGTAAGGCTTTGTGTGTATTAACTTGTTGCGATTCGCTTTAGCCGCAGTGTGCGAACTTGAATCGCAGTTCTCAGCCTAACCCGCGCTAGCTGGATGACCTCGTTTTTCACATCATGCCTAAAAGTGCCTGTAAGGCTTTGTGTGTATTAACTTGTTGCGATTCGCTTTATCCGCTATGTGCGAACTTGAATCGCAGTTCTCAGCCTAACCCGCGCAAGCTGGATGACCACGTTTTGCACATCATGCCTAGAAGTGCCTGCAAGGCTTTGTGTGTATTAACTTGTTGCGATTCGTTTGAGCCGCTACGTGCAAACTTGAATCGCAGTTCTGAGGCTAACCCGCGCAAGCTGGATGACCACGTTTTGCACATCATGCCTAAAAGTGCCTTTAAGGCGTTGTGTGTATTAACTTGTTGCGATTCGTTTGAGCCGCTACGTGCAAACTTGAATCGCAGTTCTGAGCCTAACCCGCGCAAGCTGGATGACCGCGTTTTGCACATAATGCCTAAAAGTGCCTGTAAGGCGTTGTGTGTATTAACTTGTTGCGATTCGTTTGAGCCGCTACGTGCAAACTTGAATCGCAGTTCTGAGCCTAACCCGCGCAAGCTGGATGACCGCGTTTTGCACATAATGCCTAAAAGTGCCTGTAAGGCGTTGTGTGTATTAACTTGTTGCGATTCGTTTGAGCCGCTACGTGCAAACATGAATCGCAGTTCTGAGCCTAACCCGCGCAAGCTGGATGACCGCGTTATGCACATCATGCCTAGAAGTGCCTGTAAGGCTTTGTGTGTATTAACTTGTTGCGATTCGTTTGAGCCGCTACGTGCAAACTTGATTCGCAGTTCTGAGCCTAACCCGCGCGAGCTGGATGACCCCGTTTTGCACATCATGCCTAAAAGTGCCTTTAAGGCGTTGTGTGTATTAACTTGTTGCGATTCGTTTGAGCCGCTACGTGCAAACTTGAATCGCAGTTCTGAGCCTAACCCGCGCAAGCTGGATGACCGCGTTATGCACATCATGCCTAGAAGTGCCTGTAAGGCTTTGTGTATATTAACTTGTTGCGATTCGCTTTAGCCGCTATGTACGAACTTGAATCGCAGTTCTCAGACTATCCCGCGCAAGCTGGATGACCGCGTTATGCACATCATGCCTAGAAGTGCCTGTAAGGCTTTGTGCCTGTAAGGCTTTAGCCGCTATGTGCGAACTTGAATCGCAGTTCTGTACCTAACCCGCGCAGCTTGAGTGACGCCTATTTGCACATCATGCCTAAAAGTGCCTGTAAGGCGTTGTGTGTATTAACTTGTTGCGATTCGCTTTAGCCACTATGTGCGAACTTGAATCGCCGTTCTGAGCCTAACCCGCGGAAGCTGGATGACCGCGTTATGCACATCATGCCTAGAAGTGCCTGTAAGGCTTTGAGTGTATTAACTTGTTGCGGTTCGTTTGAGCCGCTACGTGCAAACTTGAATCGCAGTTCTGAGCCTAACCCGCGCAAGCTGGATGACCACGTTTTGCACATCATGCCTAAAAGTGCCTTTAAGGCGTTGTGTGTATTAACTTGTTGCGGTTCGTTTGAGTCGCTACGTGCAAACTTGAATCGCAGTTCTGAGCCTAACCCGCGCAAGCTGGATGACCGCGTTATGCACATCATGCCTAAAAGTGCCTTTAAGGCGTTGTGTGTATTAACTTGTTGCGATTCGTTTGAGCCGCTACGTGCAAACTTGAATCTCAGTTCTGAGCCTAACCCGCGCAAGCTGGATGACCGCGTCATGCACATCATGCCTAGAAGTGCCTGTAAGGCTTTGTGTGTATTAACATGTTGCGATTCGCTTTAGCCGCTATTTGCGAACTTGAATCGCAGTTCTCAGCCTAACCCGCGCAAGCTGGATGACCTCGTTTTTCACATCATGCCTAAAAGTGCCTGTAAGGCTTTGTGTGTATTACTTGTTGCGATTCTCTTTAGCCGCTATGTGCGAACTTGAATCGCAGTTCTCAGCCTAACCCGCGCAAGCTGGATGACCACGTTTTCCACATCATGCCTAGAAGTGCCTGTAAGGCTTTGTGTGTATTAACTTGTTGCGATTCGTTTGAGCCGCTACGTGCGAACTTGAATCGCAGTTCTGAGGCTAACCCGCGCAAGCTGGATGACCACGTTTTGCACATCATGCCTAAAAGTGCCTTTAAGGCGTTGTGTGTATTAACTTGTTGCGATTTGTTTGAGCCGCTACGTGCAAACTTGAATCGCAGTTCTGAGCCTAACCCGCGCAAGCTGGATGACCGCGTTATGCACATCATGCCTAGAAGTGCCTGTAAGGCTTTGTGTGTATTAACTTGTTGCGATTCGCTTTAGCCGCTATGTGCGAACTTGAATCGCATCATGCCTAACCCGCGCAAGCTGGATGACCACGTTTTGCACATAATGCCTAAAAGTGCCTGTAAGGCGTTGTGTGTATTAACCTGTTGCGATTCGTTTGAGCCGCTACGTGCAAACTTGAATCGCAGTTCTTAGCCTAACCCGCGCAAGCTAGATGACCGCGTTATGCAGATCATGCCTAGAAGTGCCTTTAAGGCGTTGTGTGTATTAACTTGTTGCGATTCGTTTGAGCCGCTACGTGCAAACTTGAATCGCAGTTCTGAGCCTAACCCGCGCAAGCTGGATGACCGCGTCATGCACATCATGCCTAGAAGTGCCTGTAAGGCTTTGTGTGTATTAACTTGTTGCGATTCGCTTTAGCCGCTATGTGCGAACTTGAATCGCAGTTCTCAGCCTAACCCGCGCAAGCTGGATGACCTCGTTTTTCACATCATGCCTAAAAGTGCCTGTAAGGCTTTGTGTGTATTAACTTGTTGCGATTCGCTTTAGCCGCTATGTGCGAACTTGAATCGCAGTTCTCAGCCTAACCCGCGCAAGCTGGATGACCACGTTTTGCACATCATGCCTAGAAGTGCCTGTAAGGCTTTGTGTGTATTAACTTGTTGCGATTCGTTTGAGCCGCTACGTGCAAACTTGATTCGCAGTTCTGAGCCTAACCCGCGCAAGCTGGATGACCACGTTTTCACATCATGCCTAAAAGTGCCTTTAAGGAGTTGTGTGTATTAACTTGTTGCGATTCGCTTTAGCCGCGTTTTGCGAACTTGAATCGCAGTTCTCAGCCTAACCCGCGCAAGCTGGATGACCTCGTTTTTCACATCATGCCTAAAAGTGCCTGTAAGGCTTTGTGTGTATTAACTTGTTGCGATTCGCTTTAGCCGCTATGTGCGAACTTGAATCGCAGTTCTCAGCCTAACCCGCGCAAGATGGATGACCACGTTTTGCACATCATGCCTAGAAGTGCCTGTAAGGCTTTGTGTGTATTAACTTGTTGCGATTCGTTTGAGCCGCTACGTGCAAACTTGAATCGCAGTTCTGAGGCTAACCCGCGCAAGCTGGATGACCACGTTTTGCACATCATGCCTAAAAGTGCCTTTAAGGCGTTGTGTGTATTAACTTGTTGCGATTCGTTTGAGCCGCTACGTGCAAACTTGAATCGCATTTCTGAGCCTAACCCGCGCAAGCTGGATGACCGCGTTATGCACATCATGTCTAGAAGTGCCTGTAAGGCTTTGTGTGTATTAACTTGTTGCGATTCGCTTTAGCCGCTATGTGCGAACTTGAATCGCAGTTCTCAGCCTAACCCGCGCAAGCTGGATGACCTCGTTTTGCACATCATGCCTAAAGGTGCCTTTAAGGCGTTGTGTGTATTAACTTGTTGCGATTCGTTTGAGCCGCTACGTGCAAACTTGAATCGCAGTTCTGAGGCTAACCCGCGCAAGCTGGATGACCTCGTTTTTCACATCATGCCTAAAAGTGCCTGTAAGGCTTTGTGTGTATTTTGTTGCGATTCGCTTTAGCAGCTATGTGCGAACTTGAATCGCAGTTCTCAGCCTAACCCGCGCAAGCTGGATGACCACGTTTTGCACATCATGCCTAGAAGTGCCTGTAAGGCTTTGTGTGTATTAACTTGTTGCGATTCGTTTGAGCCGCTACGTGCAAACTTGAATCGCAGTTCTGAGGCTAACCCGCGCAAGCTGGATGACCACGTTTTGCACATCATGCCTAAAAGTGCCTTTAAGGCGTTGTGTGTATTAACTTGTTGCGGTTCGTTTGAGTCGCTACGTGCAAACTTGAATCGCAGTTCTGAGCCTAACCCGCGCAAGCTGGATGACCGCGTCATGCACATCATGCCTAGAAGTGCCTGTAAGGCTTTGTGTGTATTAACTTGTTGCGATTCGCTTTAGCCGCTATGTGCGAACTTGAATCGAAGTTCTCAGCCTAACCCGCGCAAGCTGGATGACCTCGTTTTTCACATCATGCCTAAAAGTGCCTGTAAGGCTTTGTGTGTATTTTGTTGCGATTCGCTTTAGCAGCTATGTGCGAACTTGAATCGCAGTTCTGAGCCTAACCAGCGCAAGCTGGATGACCACGTTTTGCACATCATGCCTAAAAGTGCCTTTAAGGCGTTGTGTGTATTAACTTGTTGCGATTCGTTTGAGCCGCTACGTGCAAACTTGAATCGCAGTTCTGAGCCTAACCCGCGCAAGCTGGATGACCGCGTCATGCACATCATGCCTAGAAGTGCCTGTAAGGCTTTGTGTGTATTAACTTGTTGCGATTCGCTTTAGCCGCTATGTGCGAACTTGAATCGAAGTTCTCAGCCTAACCCGCGCAAGCTGGATGACCTCGTTTTTCACATCATGCCTAAAAGTGCCTGTAAGGCTTTGTGTGTATTTTGTTGCGATTCGCTTTAGCAGCTATGTGCGAACTTGAATCGCAGTTCTCAGCCTAACCCGCGCAAGCTGGATGACCACGTTTTGCACATCATGCCTAGAAGTGCCTTTAAGGCGTTGTGTGTATTAACTTGTTGCGGTTCGTTTGAGCCGCTACGTGCAAACTTGAATCGCAGTTCTGAGCCTAACCCGCGCAAGCTGGATGACCGCGTTATGCACATCATGCCTAGAAGTGCCTGTAAGGCTTTGTGTGTATTAACTTGTTGCGATTCGTTTGAGCCGCTACGTGCAAACTTGATTCGCAGTTCTGAGCCTAACCCGCGCAAGCTGGATGACCGCGTTATGCACATCATGCCTAGAAGTGCCTGTAAGGCTTTGTGTGTATTAACTTGTTGCGATTCGCTTTAGCCGCTATGTGCGAACTTGAATCGCAGTTCTCAGCCTAACCCGCGCTAGCTGGATGACCTCGTTTTTCACATCATGCCTAAAAGTGCCTGTAAGGCTTTGTGTGTATTAACTTGTTGCGATTCGCTTTATCCGCTATGTGCGAACTTGAATCGCAGTTCTCAGCCTAACCCGCGCAAGCTGGATGACCACGTTTTGCACATCATGCCTAGAAGTGCCTGTAAGGCTTTGTGTGTATTAACTTGTTGCGATTCGTTTGAGCCGCTACGTGCAAACTTGAATCGCAGTTCTGAGGCTAACCCGCGCAAGCTGGATGACCACGTTTTGCACATCATGCCTAAAAGTGCCTTTAAGGCGTTGTGTGTATTAACTTGTTGCGATTCGTTTGAGCCGCTACGTGCAAACTTGAATCGCAGTTCTGAGCCTAACCCGCGCAAGCTGGATGACCGCGTTTTGCACATAATGCCTAAAAGTGCCTGTAAGGCGTTGTGTGTATTAACTTGTTGCGATTCGTTTGAGCCGCTACGTGCAAACTTGAATCGCAGTTCTGAGCCTAACCCGCGCAAGCTGGATGACCGCGTTTTGCACATAATGCCTAAAAGTGCCTGTAAGGCGTTGTGTGTATTAACTTGTTGCGATTCGTTTGAGCCGCTACGTGCAAACATGAATCGCAGTTCTGAGCCTAACCCGCGCAAGCTGGATGACCGCGTTATGCACATCATGCCTAGAAGTGCCTGTAAGGCTTTGTGTGTATTAACTTGTTGCGATTCGTTTGAGCCGCTACGTGCAAACTTGATTCGCAGTTCTGAGCCTAACCCGCGCAAGCTGGATGACCCCGTTTTGCACATCATGCCTAAAAGTGCCTTTAAGGCGTTGTGTGTATTAACTTGTTGCGATTCGTTTGAGCCGCTACGTGCAAACTTGAATCGCAGTTCTGAGCCTAACCCGCGCAAGCTGGATGACCGCGTTATGCACATCATGCCTAGAAGTGCCTGTAAGGCTTTGTGTATATTAACTTGTTGCGATTCGCTTTAGCCGCTATGTGCGAACTTGAATCGCAGTTCTCAGACTATCCCGCGCAAGCTGGATGACCGCGTTATGCACATCATGCCTAGAAGTGCCTGTAAGGCTTTGTGCCTGTAAGGCTTTAGCCGCTATGTGCGAACTTGAATCGCAGTTCTGTACCTAACCCGCGCAGCTTGAGTGACGCCTATTTGCACATCATGCCTAAAAGTGCCTGTAAGGCGTTGTGTGTATTAACTTGTTGCGATTCGCTTTAGCGACTATGTGCGAACTTGAATCGCCGTTCTGAGCCTAACCCGCGGAAGCTGGATGACCGCGTTATGCACATCATGCCTAGAAGTGCCTGTAAGGCTTTGAGTGTATTAACTTGTTGCGATTCGCTTTAGCCGCTATGTGCGAACTTGAATCGAAGTTCTCAGCCTAACCCGCGCAAGCTGGATGACCTCGTTTTTCACATCATGCCTAAAAGTGCCTGTAAGGCTTTGTGTGTATTTTGTTGCGATTCGCTTTAGCAGCTATGTGCGAACTTGAATCGCAGTTCTCAGCCTAACCCGCGCAAGCTGGATGACCACGTTTTGCACATCATGCCTAGAAGTGCCTTTAAGGCGTTGTGTGTATTAACTTGTTGCGGTTCGTTTGAGCCGCTACGTGCAAACTTGAATCGCAGTTCTGAGCCTAACCCGCGCAAGCTGGATGACCGCGTTATGCACATCATGCCTAGAAGTGCCTGTAAGGCTTTGTGTGTATTAACTTGTTGCGATTCGTTTGAGCCGCTACGTGCAAACTTGATTCGCAGTTCTGAGCCTAACCCGCGCAAGCTGGATGACCGCGTTATGCACATCATGCCTAGAAGTGCCTGTAAGGCTTTGTGTGTATTAACTTGTTGCGATTCGCTTTAGCCGCTATGTGCGAACTTGAATCGCAGTTCTCAGCCTAACCCGCGCTAGCTGGATGACCTCGTTTTTCACATCATGCCTAAAAGTGCCTGTAAGGCTTTGTGTGTATTAACTTGTTGCGATTCGCTTTATCCGCTATGTGCGAACTTGAATCGCAGTTCTCAGCCTAACCCGCGCAAGCTGGATGACCACGTTTTGCACATCATGCCTAGAAGTGCCTGTAAGGCTTTGTGTGTATTAACTTGTTGCGATTCGTTTGAGCCGCTACGTGCAAACTTGAATCGCAGTTCTGAGGCTAACCCGCGCAAGCTGGATGACCACGTTTTGCACATCATGCCTAAAAGTGCCTTTAAGGCGTTGTGTGTATTAACTTGTTGCGATTCGTTTGAGCCGCTACGTGCAAACTTGAATCGCAGTTCTGAGCCTAACCCGCGCAAGCTGGATGACCGCGTTTTGCACATAATGCCTAAAAGTGCCTGTAAGGCGTTGTGTGTATTAACTTGTTGCGATTCGTTTGAGCCGCTACGTGCAAACTTGAATCGCAGTTCTGAGCCTAACCCGCGCAAGCTGGATGACCGCGTTTTGCACATAATGCCTAAAAGTGCCTGTAAGGCGTTGTGTGTATTAACTTGTTGCGATTCGTTTGAGCCGCTACGTGCAAACATGAATCGCAGTTCTGAGCCTAACCCGCGCAAGCTGGATGACCGCGTTATGCACATCATGCCTAGAAGTGCCTGTAAGGCTTTGTGTGTATTAACTTGTTGCGATTCGTTTGAGCCGCTACGTGCAAACTTGATTCGCAGTTCTGAGCCTAACCCGCGCAAGCTGGATGACCCCGTTTTGCACATCATGCCTAAAAGTGCCTTTAAGGCGTTGTGTGTATTAACTTGTTGCGATTCGTTTGAGCCGCTACGTGCAAACTTGAATCGCAGTTCTGAGCCTAACCCGCGCAAGCTGGATGACCGCGTTATGCACATCATGCCTAGAAGTGCCTGTAAGGCTTTGTGTATATTAACTTGTTGCGATTCGCTTTAGCCGCTATGTGCGAACTTGAATCGCAGTTCTCAGACTATCCCGCGCAAGCTGGATGACCGCGTTATGCACATCATGCCTAGAAGTGCCTGTAAGGCTTTGTGCCTGTAAGGCTTTAGCCGCTATGTGCGAACTTGAATCGCAGTTCTGTACCTAACCCGCGCAGCTTGAGTGACGCCTATTTGCACATCATGCCTAAAAGTGCCTGTAAGGCGTTGTGTGTATTAACTTGTTGCGATTCGCTTTAGCGACTATGTGCGAACTTGAATCGCCGTTCTGAGCCTAACCCGCGGAAGCTGGATGACCGCGTTATGCACATCATGCCTAGAAGTGCCTGTAAGGCTTTGAGTGTATTAACTTGTTGCGGTTCGTTTGAGTCGCTACGTGCAAACTTGAATCGCAGTTCTGAGCCTAACCCGCGCAAGCTGGATGACCACGTTTTGCACATCATGCCTAAAAGTGCCTTTAAGGCGTTGTGTGTATTAACTTGTTGCGGTTCGTTTGAGTCGCTACGTGCAAACTTGAATCGCAGTTCTGAGCCTAAGCCGCGCAAGCTGGATGACCGCGTTATGCACATCATGCCTAGAAGTGCCTGTAAGGCTTTGTGTGTATTAACTTGTTGCGATTCATTTGAGCCGCTACGTGCAAACTTGATTCGCAGTTCTGAGCCTAACCCGCGCAAGCTGGATGACCACGTTTTCACATCATGCCTAAAAGTGCCTTTAAGGCGTTGTGTGTATTAACTTGTTGCGATTCGTTTGAGCCGCTACGTGCAAACTTGAATCGCAGTTCTCAGCCTAACCCGCGCAAGCTGGATGACCACGTTTTCCACATCATGCCTAGAAGTGCCTGTAAGGCTTTGTGTGTATTAACTTGTTGCGATTCGTTTGAGCCGCTACGTGCGAACTTGAATCGCAGTTCTGAGGCTAACCCGCGCAAGCTGGATGACCACGTTTTGCACATCATGCCTAAAAGTGCCTTTAAGGCGTTGTGTGTATTAACTTGTTGCGATTCGTTTGAGCCGCTACGTGCAAACTTGAATCGCAGTTCTGAGCCTAACCCGCGCAAGCTGGATGACCGCGTTATGCACATCATGCCTAGAAGTGCCTGTAAGGCTTTGTGTGTATTAACTTATTGCGATTCGCTTTAGCCGCTATGTGCGAACTTGAATCGCATCATGCCTAACCCGCGCAAGCTGGATGACCACGTTTTGCACATAATGCCTAAAAGTGCCTGTAAGGCGTTGTGTGTATTAACCTGTTGCGATTCGTTTGAGCCGCTACGTGCAAACTTGAATCGCAGTTCTTAGCCTAACCCGCGCAAGCTAGATTACCGCGTTATGCACATCATGCCTAGAAGTGCCTTTAAGGCGTTGTGTGTATTAACTTGTTGCGATTCGTTTGAGCCGCTACGTGCAAACTTGAATCGCAGTTCTGAGCCTAACCCGCGCAAGCTGGATGACCGCGTCATGCACATCATGCCTAGAAGTGCCTGTAAGGCTTTGTGTGTATTAACTTGTTGCGATTCGCTTTAGCCGCTATGTGCGAACTTGAATCGCAGTTCTCAGCCTAACCCGCGCAAGCTGGATGACCTCGTTTTTCACATCATGCCTAAAAGTGCCTGTAAGGCTTTGTGTGTATTAACTTGTTGCGATTCGCTTTAGCCGCTATGTGCGAACTTGAATCGCAGTTCTCAGCCTAACCCGCGCAAGCTGGATGACCACGTTTTGCACATCATGCCTAGAAGTGCCTGTAAGGCTTTGTGTGTATTAACTTGTTGCGATTCGTTTGAGCCGCTACGTGCAAACTTGATTCGCAGTTCTGAGCCTAACCCGCGCAAGCTGGATGACCACGTTTTCACATCATGCCTAAAAGTGCCTTTAAGGAGTTGTGTGTATTAACTTGTTGCGATTCGCTTTAGCCGCGTTTTGCGAACTTGAATCGCAGTTCTCAGCCTAACCCGCGCAAGCTGGATGACCTCGTTTTTCACATCATGCCTAAAAGTGCCTGTAAGGCTTTGTGTGTATTAACTTGTTGCGATTCGCTTTAGCCGCTATATGCGAACTTGAATCGCAGTTCTCAGCCTAACCCGCGCAAGATGGATGACCACGTTTTGCACATCATGCCTAGAAGTGCCTGTAAGGCTTTGTGTGTATTAACTTGTTGCGATTCGTTTGAGCCGCTACGTGCAAACTTGAATCGCAGTTCTGAGGCTAACCCGCGCAAGCTGGATGACCACGTTTTGCACATCATGCCTAAAAGTGGCTTTAAGGCGTTGTGTGTATTAACTTGTTGCGATTCGTTTGAGCCGCTACGTGCAAACTTGAATCGCATTTCTGAGCCTAACCCGCGCAAGCTGGATGACCGCGTTATGCACATCATGTCTAGAAGTGCCTGTAAGGCTTTGTGTGTATTAACTTGTTGCGATTCGCTTTAGCCGCTATGTGCGAACTTGAATCGCAGTTCTCAGCCTAACCCGCGCAAGCTGGATGACCTCGTTTTGCACATCATGCCTAAAGGTGCCTTTAAGGCGTTGTGTGTATTAACTTGTTGCGATTCGTTTGAGCCGCTACGTGCAAACTTGAATCGCAGTTCTGAGGCTAACCCGCGCAAGCTGGATGACCACGTTTTGCACATCATACCTAAAAGTGCCTTTAAGGCGTTGTGTGTATTAACTTGTTGCGATTCGTTTGAGCCGCTACGTGCAAACTTGAATCGCAGTTCTGAGCCTAACCCGCGCAAGCTGGATGACCGCGTCATGCACATCATGCCTAGAAGTGCCTGTAAGGCTTTGTGTGTATTAACTTGTTGCGATTCGCTTTAGCCGCTATGTGCGAACTTGAATCGAAGTTCTCAGCCTAACCCGCGCAAGCTGGATGACCTCGTTTTTCACATCATGCCTAAAAGTGCCTGTAAGGCTTTGTGTGTATTTTGTTGCGATTCGCTTTAGCAGCTATGTGCGAACTTGAATCGCAGTTCTCAGCCTAACCCGCGCAAGCTGGATGACCACGTTTTGCACATCATGCCTAGAAGTGCCTGTAAGGCTTTGTGTGTATTAACTTGTTGCGATTCGTTTGAGCCGCTACGTGCAAACTTGAATCGCAGTTCTGAGGCTAACCCGCGCAAGCTGGATGACCACGTTTTGCACATCATGCCTAAAAGTGCCTTTAAGGCGTTGTTTGTATTAACTTGTTGCGATTCGCTTTAGCCACTATGTGCGAACTTGAATCGCAGTTCTGAGCCTAACCCGCGCAAGCTGGATGACCACGTTTTGCACATCATGCCTAAAAGTGCCTTTAAGGCGTTGTGTGTATTAACTTGTTGCGGTTCGTTTGAGCCGCTACGTGCAAACTTGAATCGCAGTTCTGAGCCTAACCCGCGCAAGCTGGATGACCGCGTTATGCACATCATGCCTAGAAGTGCCTGTAAGGCTTTGTGTGTATTAACTTGTTGCGGTTCGTTTGAGCCGCTACGTGCAAACTTGAATCGCAGTTCTGAGCCTAACCCGCGCAAGCTGGATGACCACGTTTTGCACATCATGCCTAAAAGTGCCTTTAAGGCGTTGTGTGTATTACTTGTTGCGGTTCGTTTGAGTCGCTACGTGCAAACTTGAATCGCAGTTCTGAGCCTAACCCGCGCAAGCTGGATGACCGCGTTATGCACATCATGCCTAGAAGTGCCTGTAAGGCTTTGTGTGTATTAACTTGTTGCGATTCATTTGAGCCGCTACGTGCAAACTTGAATCGCAGTTCTCAGCCTAACCCGCGCAAGCTGGATGACCTCGTTTTTCACATCATGCCTAAAAGTGCCTGTAAGGCTTTGTGTGTATTAACTTGTTGCGATTCGCTTTAGCCGCTATGTGCGAACTTGAATCGCAGTTCTCAGCCTAACCCGCGCAAGCTGGATGACCACGTTTTGCACATCATGCCTAAAAGTGCCTTTAAGGCGTTGTGTGTATTAACTTGTTGCGATTCGTTTGAGCCGCTACGTGCAAACTTGAATCGCAGTTCTGAGCCTAACCCGCGCAAGCTGGATGACCGCGTTTTGCACATAATGCCTAAAAGTGCCTGTAAGGCGTTGTGTGTATTAACTTGTTGCGATTCGTTTGAGCCGCTACGTGCAAACTGAATCGCACTTCTGAGCCTAACCCGCGCAAGCTGGATGACCGCGTTATGCACATCATGCCTAGAAGTGCATGTAAGGCTTTGTGTGTATTAACTTGTTGCGATTCGTTTGAGCCGCTACGTGCAAACTTGATTCGCAGTTCTGAGCCTAACCCGCGCAAGCTGGATGACCCCGTTTTGCACATCATGCCTAAAAGTGCCTTTAAGGCGTTGTGTATATTAACTTGTTGCGATTCGCTTTAGCCGCTATGTGCGAACTTGAATCGCAGTTCTCAGACTATCCCGCGCAAGCTGGATGACCGCGTTATGCACATCATGCCTAGAAGTGCCTGTAAGGCTTTGTGCCTGTAAGGCTTTAGCCGCTATGTGCGAACTTGAATCGCAGTTCTGTACCTAACCCGCGCAGCTTGAGTGACGCCTATTTGCACATCATGCCTAAAAGTGCCTGTAAGGCGTTGTGTGTATTAACTTGTTGCGATTCGCTTTAGCCACTATGTGCGAACTTGAATCGCCGTTCTGAGCCTAACCCGCGGAAGCTGGATGACCGCGTTATGCACATCATGCCTAGAAGTGCCTGTAAGGCTTTGAGTGTATTAACTTGTTGCGGTTCGTTTGAGCCGCTACGTGCAAACTTGAATCGCAGTTCTCAGCCTAACCCGCGCAAGCTGGATGACCTCGTTTTTCACATCATGCCTAAAAGTGCCTGTAAGGCTTTGTGTGTATTAACTTGTTGCGATTCGCTTTAGCCGCTATATGCGAACTTGAATCGCAGTTCTCAGCCTAACCCGCGCAAGATGGATGACCACGTTTTGCACATCATGCCTAGAAGTGCCTGTAAGGCTTTGTGTGTATTAACTTGTTGCGATTCGTTTGAGCCGCTACGTGCAAACTTGAATCGCAGTTCTGAGGCTAACCCGCGCAAGCTGGATGACCACGTTTTGCACATCATGCCTAAAAGTGGCTTTAAGGCGTTGTGTGTATTAACTTGTTGCGATTCGTTTGAGCCGCTACGTGCAAACTTGAATCGCATTTCTGAGCCTAACCCGCGCAAGCTGGATGACCGCGTTATGCACATCATGTCTAGAAGTGCCTGTAAGGCTTTGTGTGTATTAACTTGTTGCGATTCGCTTTAGCCGCTATGTGCGAACTTGAATCGCAGTTCTCAGCCTAACCCGCGCAAGCTGGATGACCTCGTTTTGCACATCATGCCTAAAGGTGCCTTTAAGGCGTTGTGTGTATTAACTTGTTGCGATTCGTTTGAGCCGCTACGTGCAAACTTGAATCGCAGTTCTGAGGCTAACCCGCGCAAGCTGGATGACCACGTTTTGCACATCATACCTAAAAGTGCCTTTAAGGCGTTGTGTGTATTAACTTGTTGCGATTCGTTTGAGCCGCTACGTGCAAACTTGAATCGCAGTTCTGAGCCTAACCCGCGCAAGCTGGATGACCGCGTCATGCACATCATGCCTAGAAGTGCCTGTAAGGCTTTGTGTGTATTAACTTGTTGCGATTCGCTTTAGCCGCTATGTGCGAACTTGAATCGAAGTTCTCAGCCTAACCCGCGCAAGCTGGATGACCTCGTTTTTCACATCATGCCTAAAAGTGCCTGTAAGGCTTTGTGTGTATTTTGTTGCGATTCGCTTTAGCAGCTATGTGCGAACTTGAATCGCAGTTCTCAAGCGTGGCCCGCATGGAGCGTTTTTTGCACGCGAAAACGCGTCGCACGCCCGACGCCCGCGCCGGCGTCGACGATTTCACTCCCGCATGGTCAGCAGCCGAGCGGCGTTTTTTTTTTGCCGCCCAGTTGCGCGACGCACGCGCCCCCATCCGGCCGTGCGTCGAGGTCGCGCACATCTTGTTTTCCCTGTCGCCGCGAGCTTCAAGTTGTGGTTTCTTCTCTTTCTTCTGGGTCAGGTGTGTCAAGAAAACAGACACAGGCATCACTTCCAACAACTATGGATCTAAATGCAAAAGCCATAGCACAAGGGAGGTATCTGAGGTCCGCTGGCAAGGCTAGCAGCTCATAAACAACCTCCGAGCTCAGCGTAAACACTCGTGGCCCCAGCGGACGGCCCCACCTTCACCGAACTCTAACCTAAAAAAAAAAAAAAAAAAAGGAAATGCACGGTGCCCGATGCCCGGACCTTGCTGTCGTCGCCTCGTGCGCGGAGCGATTCCGAAAGACTACATTGCTGCTCGGCCGTTTCGGCCGAGAAACCCGACACCCTCGGCGCCGTCGGAGCGCCAAACCCCCGTCGTTCATTCCGCTATCGCAAGCGAGTCTCTCTGGGCCGGCGTGGGCGTGGCTCCGACCGGAATCACGTGACGGCTGCTCC
Organism: Amblyomma maculatum; assembly: GCF_055883805.1. NCBI lineage: Eukaryota > Metazoa > Arthropoda > Arachnida > Ixodida > Ixodidae > Amblyomma > Amblyomma maculatum. The sequence continues at coordinate 1,866,125 of NW_028146746.1, forward strand.
GGCTCTCATTGGCCCTCTGCCGCTGACGACTTCCGGCGTCGGCGCGTCGTCGGCGTTTTTATCTGTTCAGCCAGATCCCGACGATTTGGCAAAATCGTCCTCTCCGGCGGCAAAAAAACGCTCCGCCGCCGTCGACGCCGGCGAATCGCCCGGAAAAACGCTCCATGCGGGCCACGCTTCAGCCTAACCCGCGCAAGCTGGATGACCACGTTTTGCACATCATGCCTAGAAGTGCCTGTAAGGCTTTGTGTGTATTAACTTGTTGCGATTCGTTTGAGCCGCTACGTGCAAACTTGAATCGCAGTTCTGAGGCTAACCCGCGCAAGCTGGATGACCACGTTTTGCACATCATGCCTAAAAGTGCCTTTAAGGCGTTGTTTGTATTAACTTGTTGCGATTCGCTTTAGCCACTATGTGCGAACTTGAATCGCAGTTCTGAGCCTAACCCGCGCAAGCTGGATGACCACGTTTTGCACATCATGCCTAAAAGTGCCTTTAAGGCGTTGTGTGTATTAACTTGTTGCGGTTCGTTTGAGCCGCTACGTGCAAACTTGAATCGCAGTTCTGAGCCTAACCCGCGCAAGCTGGATGACCGCGTTATGCACATCATGCCTAGAAGTGCCTGTAAGGCTTTGTGTGTATTAACTTGTTGCGGTTCGTTTGAGCCGCTACGTGCAAACTTGAATCGCCGTTCTGAGCCTAACCCGCGCAAGCTGGATGACCACGTTTTGCACATCATGCCTAAAAGTGCCTTTAAGGCGTTGTGTGTATTACTTGTTGCGGTTCGTTTGAGTCGCTACGTGCAAACTTGAATCGCAGTTCTGAGCCTAACCCGCGCAAGCTGGATGACCGCGTTATGCACATCATGCCTAGAAGTGCCTGTAAGGCTTTGTGTGTATTAACTTGTTGCGATTCATTTGAGCCGCTACGTGCAAACTTGAATCGCAGTTCTCAGCCTAACCCGCGCAAGCTGGATGACCTCGTTTTTCACATCATGCCTAAAAGTGCCTGTAAGGCTTTGTGTGTATTAACTTGTTGCGATTCGCTTTAGCCGCTATGTGCGAACTTGAATCGCAGTTCTCAGCCTAACCCGCGCAAGCTGGATGACCACGTTTTGCACATCATGCCTAAAAGTGCCTTTAAGGCGTTGTGTGTATTAACTTGTTGCGATTCGTTTGAGCCGCTACGTGCAAACTTGAATCGCAGTTCTGAGCCTAACCCGCGCAAGCTGGATGACCGCGTTTTGCACATAATGCCTAAAAGTGCCTGTAAGGCGTTGTGTGTATTAACTTGTTGCGATTCGTTTGAGCCGCTACGTGCAAACTGAATCGCACTTCTGAGCCTAACCCGCGCAAGCTGGATGACCGCGTTATGCACATCATGCCTAGAAGTGCATGTAAGGCTTTGTGTGTATTAACTTGTTGCGATTCGTTTGAGCCGCTACGTGCAAACTTGATTCGCAGTTCTGAGCCTAACCCGCGCAAGCTGGATGACCCCGTTTTGCACATCATGCCTAAAAGTGCCTTTAAGGCGTTGTGTATATTAACTTGTTGCGATTCGCTTTAGCCGCTATGTGCGAACTTGAATCGCAGTTCTCAGACTATCCCGCGCAAGCTGGATGACCGCGTTATGCACATCATGCCTAGAAGTGCCTGTAAGGCTTTGTGCCTGTAAGGCTTTAGCCGCTATGTGCGAACTTGAATCGCAGTTCTGTACCTAACCCGCGCAGCTTGAGTGACGCCTATTTGCACATCATGCCTAAAAGTGCCTGTAAGGCGTTGTGTGTATTAACTTGTTGCGATTCGCTTTAGCCACTATGTGCGAACTTGAATCGCCGTTCTGAGCCTAACCCGCGGAAGCTGGATGACCGCGTTATGCACATCATGCCTAGAAGTGCCTGTAAGGCTTTGAGTGTATTAACTTGTTGCGGTTCGTTTGAGCCGCTACGTGCAAACTTGAATCGCAGTTCTGAGCCTAACCCGCGCAAGCTGGATGACCACGTTTTGCACATCATGCCTAGAAGTGCCTGTAAGGCTTTGTGTGTATTAACTTGTTGCGATTCGCTTTAGCCGCTATGTGCGAACTTGAATCGAAGTTCTCAGCCTAACCCGCGCAAGCTGGATGACCTCGTTTTTCACATCATGCCTAAAAGTGCCTGTAAGGCTTTGTGTGTATTTTGTTGCGATTCGCTTTAGCAGCTATGTGCGAACTTGAATCGCAGTTCTGAGCCTAACCAGCGCAAGCTGGATGACCACGTTTTGCACATCATGCCTAAAAGTGCCTTTAAGGCGTTGTGTGTATTAACTTGTTGCGATTCGTTTGAGCCGCTACGTGCAAACTTGAATCGCAGTTCTGAGCCTAACCCGCGCAAGCTGGATGACCGCGTTTTGCACATAATGCCTAAACGTGCCTGTAAGGCGTTGTGTGTATTAACTTGTTGCGATTCGTTTGAGCCGCTACGTGCAAACTGAATCGCACTTTTGAGCCTAACCCGCGCAAGCTGGATGACCGCGTTATGCACATCATGCCTAGAAGTGCATGTAAGGCTTTGTGTGTATTAACTTGTTGCGATTCGTTTGAGCCGCTACGTGCAAACTTGATTCGCAGTTCTGAGCCTAACCCGCGCAAGCTGGATGACCCCGTTTTGCACATCATGCCTAAAAGTGCCTTTAAGGCGTTGTGTATATTAACTTGTTGCGATTCGCTTTAGCCGCTATGTGCGAACTTGAATCGCAGTTCTCAGACTATCCCGCGCAAGCTGGATGACCGCGTTATGCACATCATGCCTAGAAGTGCCTGTAAGGCTTTGTGCCTGTAAGGCTTTAGCCGCTATGTGCGAACTTGAATCGCAGTTCTGTACCTAACCCGCGCAGCTTGAGTGACGCCTATTTGCACATTATGCCTAAAAGTGCCTGTAAGGCGTTGTGTGTATTAACTTGTTGCGATTCGCTTTAGCCACTATGTGCGAACTTGAATCGCCGTTCTGAGCCTAACCCGCGGAAGCTGGATGACCGCGTTATGCACATCATGCCTAGAAGTGCCTGTAAGGCTTTGAGTGTATTAACTTGTTGCGGTTCCTTTGAGCCGCTACGTGCAAACTTGAATCGCAGTTCTGAGCCTAACCCGCGCAAGCTGGATGACCACGTTTTGCACATCATGCCTAGAAGTGCCTGTAAGGCTTTGTGTGTATTAACTTGTTGCGATTCGCTTTAGCCGCTATGTGCGAACTTGAATCGAAGTTCTCAGCCTAACCCGCGCAAGCTGGATGACCTCGTTTTTCACATCATGCCTAAAAGTGCCTGTAAGGCTTTGTGTGTATTTTGTTGCGATTCGCTTTAGCAGCTATGTGCGAACTTGAATCGCATCATGCCTAACCCGCGCAAGCTGGATGACCACGTTTTGCACATAATGCCTAAAAGTGCCTGTAAGGCGTTGTGTGTATTAACCTGTTGCGATTCGTTTGAGCCGCTACGTGCAAACTTGAATCGCAGTTCTTAGCCTAACCCGCGCAAGCTAGATTACCGCGTTATGCACATCATGCCTAGAAGTGCCTTTAAGGCGTTGTGTGTATTAACTTGTTGCGATTCGTTTGAGCCGCTACGTGCAAACTTGAATCGCAGTTCTGAGCCTAACCCGCGCAAGCTGGATGACCGCGTCATGCACATCATGCCTAGAAGTGCCTGTAAGGCTTTGTGTGTATTAACTTGTTGCGATTCGCTTTAGCCGCTATGTGCGAACTTGAATCGCAGTTCTCAGCCTAACCCGCGCAAGCTGGATGACCTCGTTTTTCACATCATGCCTAAAAGTGCCTGTAAGGCTTTGTGTGTATTAACTTGTTGCGATTCGCTTTAGCCGCTATGTGCGAACTTGAATCGCAGTTCTCAGCCTAACCCGCGCAAGCTGGATGACCACGTTTTGCACATCATGCCTAGAAGTGCCTGTAAGGCTTTGTGTGTATTAACTTGTTGCGATTCGTTTGAGCCGCTACGTGCAAACTTGATTCGCAGTTCTGAGCCTAACCCGCGCAAGCTGGATGACCACGTTTTCACATCATGCCTAAAAGTGCCTTTAAGGAGTTGTGTGTATTAACTTGTTGCGATTCGCTTTAGCCGCGTTTTGCGAACTTGAATCGCAGTTCTCAGCCTAACCCGCGCAAGCTGGATGACCTCGTTTTTCACATCATGCCTAAAAGTGCCTGTAAGGCTTTGTGTGTATTAACTTGTTGCGATTCGCTTTAGCCGCTATATGCGAACTTGAATCGCAGTTCTCAGCCTAACCCGCGCAAGATGGATGACCACGTTTTGCACATCATGCCTAGAAGTGCCTGTAAGGCTTTGTGTGTATTAACTTGTTGCGATTCGTTTGAGCCGCTACGTGCAAACTTGAATCGCAGTTCTGAGGCTAACCCGCGCAAGCTGGATGACCACGTTTTGCACATCATGCCTAAAAGTGGCTTTAAGGCGTTGTGTGTATTAACTTGTTGCGATTCGTTTGAGCCGCTACGTGCAAACTTGAATCGCATTTCTGAGCCTAACCCGCGCAAGCTGGATGACCGCGTTATGCACATCATGTCTAGAAGTGCCTGTAAGGCTTTGTGTGTATTAACTTGTTGCGATTCGCTTTAGCCGCTATGTGCGAACTTGAATCGCAGTTCTCAGCCTAACCCGCGCAAGCTGGATGACCTCGTTTTGCACATCATGCCTAAAGGTGCCTTTAAGGCGTTGTGTGTATTAACTTGTTGCGATTCGTTTGAGCCGCTACGTGCAAACTTGAATCGCAGTTCTGAGGCTAACCCGCGAAAGCTGGATGACCACGTTTTGCACATCATACCTAAAAGTGCCTTTAAGGCGTTGTGTGTATTAACTTGTTGCGATTCGTTTGAGCCGCTACGTGCAAACTTGAATCGCAGTTCTGAGCCTAACCCGCGCAAGCTGGATGACCGCGTCATGCACATCATGCCTAGAAGTGCCTGTAAGGCTTTGTGTGTATTAACTTGTTGCGATTCGCTTTAGCCGCTATGTGCGAACTTGAATCGAAGTTCTCAGCCTAACCCGCGCAAGCTGGATGACCTCGTTTTTCACATCATGCCTAAAAGTGCCTGTAAGGCTTTGTGTGTATTTTGTTGCGATTCGCTTTAGCAGCTATGTGCGAACTTGAATCGCAGTTCTGAGCCTAACCAGCGCAAGCTGGATGACCACGTTTTGCACATCATGCCTAAAAGTGCCTTTAAGGCGTTGTGTGTATTAACTTGTTGCGATTCGTTTGAGCCGCTACGTGCAAACTTGAATCGCAGTTCTGAGCCTAACCCGCGCAAGCTGGATGACCGCGTTTTGCACATAATGCCTAAACGTGCCTGTAAGGCGTTGTGTGTATTAACTTGTTGCGATTCGTTTGAGCCGCTACGTGCAAACTGAATCGCACTTTTGAGCCTAACCCGCGCAAGCTGGATGACCGCGTTATGCACATCATGCCTAGAAGTGCATGTAAGGCTTTGTGTGTATTAACTTGTTGCGATTCGTTTGAGCCGCTACGTGCAAACTTGATTCGCAGTTCTGAGCCTAACCCGCGCAAGCTGGATGACCCCGTTTTGCACATCATGCCTAAAAGTGCCTTTAAGGCGTTGTGTATATTAACTTGTTGCGATTCGCTTTAGCCGCTATGTGCGAACTTGAATCGCAGTTCTCAGACTATCCCGCGCAAGCTGGATGACCGCGTTATGCACATCATGCCTAGAAGTGCCTGTAAGGCTTTGTGCCTGTAAGGCTTTAGCCGCTATGTGCGAACTTGAATCGCAGTTCTGTACCTAACCCGCGCAGCTTGAGTGACGCCTATTTGCACATTATGCCTAAAAGTGCCTGTAAGGCGTTGTGTGTATTAACTTGTTGCGATTCGCTTTAGCCACTATGTGCGAACTTGAATCGCCGTTCTGAGCCTAACCCGCGGAAGCTGGATGACCGCGTTATGCACATCATGCCTAGAAGTGCCTGTAAGGCTTTGAGTGTATTAACTTGTTGCGGTTCCTTTGAGCCGCTACGTGCAAACTTGAATCGCAGTTCTGAGCCTAACCCGCGCAAGCTGGATGACCACGTTTTGCACATCATGCCTAGAAGTGCCTGTAAGGCTTTGTGTGTATTAACTTGTTGCGATTCGCTTTAGCCGCTATGTGCGAACTTGAATCGAAGTTCTCAGCCTAACCCGCGCAAGCTGGATGACCTCGTTTTTCACATCATGCCTAAAAGTGCCTGTAAGGCTTTGTGTGTATTTTGTTGCGATTCGCTTTAGCAGCTATGTGCGAACTTGAATCGCATCATGCCTAACCCGCGCAAGCTGGATGACCACGTTTTGCACATAATGCCTAAAAGTGCCTGTAAGGCGTTGTGTGTATTAACCTGTTGCGATTCGTTTGAGCCGCTACGTGCAAACTTGAATCGCAGTTCTTAGCCTAACCCGCGCAAGCTAGATTACCGCGTTATGCACATCATGCCTAGAAGTGCCTTTAAGGCGTTGTGTGTATTAACTTGTTGCGATTCGTTTGAGCCGCTACGTGCAAACTTGAATCGCAGTTCTGAGCCTAACCCGCGCAAGCTGGATGACCGCGTCATGCACATCATGCCTAGAAGTGCCTGTAAGGCTTTGTGTGTATTAACTTGTTGCGATTCGCTTTAGCCGCTATGTGCGAACTTGAATCGCAGTTCTCAGCCTAACCCGCGCAAGCTGGATGACCTCGTTTTTCACATCATGCCTAAAAGTGCCTGTAAGGCTTTGTGTGTATTAACTTGTTGCGATTCGCTTTAGCCGCTATGTGCGAACTTGAATCGCAGTTCTCAGCCTAACCCGCGCAAGCTGGATGACCACGTTTTGCACATCATGCCTAGAAGTGCCTGTAAGGCTTTGTGTGTATTAACTTGTTGCGATTCGTTTGAGCCGCTACGTGCAAACTTGATTCGCAGTTCTGAGCCTAACCCGCGCAAGCTGGATGACCACGTTTTCACATCATGCCTAAAAGTGCCTTTAAGGAGTTGTGTGTATTAACTTGTTGCGATTCGCTTTAGCCGCGTTTTGCGAACTTGAATCGCAGTTCTCAGCCTAACCCGCGCAAGCTGGATGACCTCGTTTTTCACATCATGCCTAAAAGTGCCTGTAAGGCTTTGTGTGTATTAACTTGTTGCGATTCGCTTTAGCCGCTATATGCGAACTTGAATCGCAGTTCTCAGCCTAACCCGCGCAAGATGGATGACCACGTTTTGCACATCATGCCTAGAAGTGCCTGTAAGGCTTTGTGTGTATTAACTTGTTGCGATTCGTTTGAGCCGCTACGTGCAAACTTGAATCGCAGTTCTGAGGCTAACCCGCGCAAGCTGGATGACCACGTTTTGCACATCATGCCTAAAAGTGGCTTTAAGGCGTTGTGTGTATTAACTTGTTGCGATTCGTTTGAGCCGCTACGTGCAAACTTGAATCGCATTTCTGAGCCTAACCCGCGCAAGCTGGATGACCGCGTTATGCACATCATGTCTAGAAGTGCCTGTAAGGCTTTGTGTGTATTAACTTGTTGCGATTCGCTTTAGCCGCTATGTGCGAACTTGAATCGCAGTTCTCAGCCTAACCCGCGCAAGCTGGATGACCTCGTTTTGCACATCATGCCTAAAGGTGCCTTTAAGGCGTTGTGTGTATTAACTTGTTGCGATTCGTTTGAGCCGCTACGTGCAAACTTGAATCGCAGTTCTGAGGCTAACCCGCGAAAGCTGGATGACCACGTTTTGCACATCATACCTAAAAGTGCCTTTAAGGCGTTGTGTGTATTAACTTGTTGCGATTCGTTTGAGCCGCTACGTGCAAACTTGAATCGCAGTTCTGAGCCTAACCCGCGCAAGCTGGATGACCGCGTCATGCACATCATGCCTAGAAGTGCCTGTAAGGCTTTGTGTGTATTAACTTGTTGCGATTCGCTTTAGCCGCTATGTGCGAACTTGAATCGAAGTTCTCAGCCTAACCCGCGCAAGCTGGATGACCTCGTTTTTCACATCATGCCTAAAAGTGCCTGTAAGGCTTTGTGTGTATTTTGTTGCGATTCGCTTTAGCAGCTATGTGCGAACTTGAATCGCAGTTCTGAGCCTAACCAGCGCAAGCTGGATGACCACGTTTTGCACATCATGCCTAAAAGTGCCTTTAAGGCGTTGTGTGTATTAACTTGTTGCGATTCGTTTGAGCCGCTACGTGCAAACTTGAATCGCAGTTCTGAGCCTAACCCGCGCAAGCTGGATGACCGCGTTTTGCACATAATGCCTAAACGTGCCTGTAAGGCGTTGTGTGTATTAACTTGTTGCGATTCGTTTGAGCCGCTACGTGCAAACTGAATCGCACTTTTGAGCCTAACCCGCGCAAGCTGGATGACCGCGTTATGCACATCATGCCTAGAAGTGCATGTAAGGCTTTGTGTGTATTAACTTGTTGCGATTCGTTTGAGCCGCTACGTGCAAACTTGATTCGCAGTTCTGAGCCTAACCCGCGCAAGCTGGATGACCCCGTTTTGCACATCATGCCTAAAAGTGCCTTTAAGGCGTTGTGTATATTAACTTGTTGCGATTCGCTTTAGCCGCTATGTGCGAACTTGAATCGCAGTTCTCAGACTATCCCGCGCAAGCTGGATGACCGCGTTATGCACATCATGCCTAGAAGTGCCTGTAAGGCTTTGTGCCTGTAAGGCTTTAGCCGCTATGTGCGAACTTGAATCGCAGTTCTGTACCTAACCCGCGCAGCTTGAGTGACGCCTATTTGCACATTATGCCTAAAAGTGCCTGTAAGGCGTTGTGTGTATTAACTTGTTGCGATTCGCTTTAGCCACTATGTGCGAACTTGAATCGCCGTTCTGAGCCTAACCCGCGGAAGCTGGATGACCGCGTTATGCACATCATGCCTAGAAGTGCCTGTAAGGCTTTGAGTGTATTAACTTGTTGCGGTTCCTTTGAGCCGCTACGTGCAAACTTGAATCGCAGTTCTGAGCCTAACCCGCGCAAGCTGGATGACCACGTTTTGCACATCATGCCTAGAAGTGCCTGTAAGGCTTTGTGTGTATTAACTTGTTGCGATTCGCTTTAGCCGCTATGTGCGAACTTGAATCGAAGTTCTCAGCCTAACCCGCGCAAGCTGGATGACCTCGTTTTTCACATCATGCCTAAAAGTGCCTGTAAGGCTTTGTGTGTATTTTGTTGCGATTCGCTTTAGCAGCTATGTGCGAACTTGAATCGCATCATGCCTAACCCGCGCAAGCTGGATGACCACGTTTTGCACATAATGCCTAAAAGTGCCTGTAAGGCGTTGTGTGTATTAACCTGTTGCGATTCGTTTGAGCCGCTACGTGCAAACTTGAATCGCAGTTCTTAGCCTAACCCGCGCAAGCTAGATTACCGCGTTATGCACATCATGCCTAGAAGTGCCTTTAAGGCGTTGTGTGTATTAACTTGTTGCGATTCGTTTGAGCCGCTACGTGCAAACTTGAATCGCAGTTCTGAGCCTAACCCGCGCAAGCTGGATGACCGCGTCATGCACATCATGCCTAGAAGTGCCTGTAAGGCTTTGTGTGTATTAACTTGTTGCGATTCGCTTTAGCCGCTATGTGCGAACTTGAATCGCAGTTCTCAGCCTAACCCGCGCAAGCTGGATGACCTCGTTTTTCACATCATGCCTAAAAGTGCCTGTAAGGCTTTGTGTGTATTAACTTGTTGCGATTCGCTTTAGCCGCTATGTGCGAACTTGAATCGCAGTTCTCAGCCTAACCCGCGCAAGCTGGATGACCACGTTTTGCACATCATGCCTAGAAGTGCCTGTAAGGCTTTGTGTGTATTAACTTGTTGCGATTCGTTTGAGCCGCTACGTGCAAACTTGATTCGCAGTTCTGAGCCTAACCCGCGCAAGCTGGATGACCACGTTTTCACATCATGCCTAAAAGTGCCTTTAAGGAGTTGTGTGTATTAACTTGTTGCGATTCGCTTTAGCCGCGTTTTGCGAACTTGAATCGCAGTTCTCAGCCTAACCCGCGCAAGCTGGATGACCTCGTTTTTCACATCATGCCTAAAAGTGCCTGTAAGGCTTTGTGTGTATTAACTTGTTGCGATTCGCTTTAGCCGCTATATGCGAACTTGAATCGCAGTTCTCAGCCTAACCCGCGCAAGATGGATGACCACGTTTTGCACATCATGCCTAGAAGTGCCTGTAAGGCTTTGTGTGTATTAACTTGTTGCGATTCGTTTGAGCCGCTACGTGCAAACTTGAATCGCAGTTCTGAGGCTAACCCGCGCAAGCTGGATGACCACGTTTTGCACATCATGCCTAAAAGTGGCTTTAAGGCGTTGTGTGTATTAACTTGTTGCGATTCGTTTGAGCCGCTACGTGCAAACTTGAATCGCATTTCTGAGCCTAACCCGCGCAAGCTGGATGACCGCGTTATGCACATCATGTCTAGAAGTGCCTGTAAGGCTTTGTGTGTATTAACTTGTTGCGATTCGCTTTAGCCGCTATGTGCGAACTTGAATCGCAGTTCTCAGCCTAACCCGCGCAAGCTGGATGACCTCGTTTTGCACATCATGCCTAAAGGTGCCTTTAAGGCGTTGTGTGTATTAACTTGTTGCGATTCGTTTGAGCCGCTACGTGCAAACTTGAATCGCAGTTCTGAGGCTAACCCGCGAAAGCTGGATGACCACGTTTTGCACATCATACCTAAAAGTGCCTTTAAGGCGTTGTGTGTATTAACTTGTTGCGATTCGTTTGAGCCGCTACGTGCAAACTTGAATCGCAGTTCTGAGCCTAACCCGCGCAAGCTGGATGACCGCGTCATGCACATCATGCCTAGAAGTGCCTGTAAGGCTTTGTGTGTATTAACTTGTTGCGATTCGCTTTAGCCGCTATGTGCGAACTTGAATCGAAGTTCTCAGCCTAACCCGCGCAAGCTGGATGACCTCGTTTTTCACATCATGCCTAAAAGTGCCTGTAAGGCTTTGTGTGTATTTTGTTGCGATTCGCTTTAGCAGCTATGTGCGAACTTGAATCGCAGTTCTCAGCCTAACCCGCGCAAGCTGGATGACCACGTTTTGCACATCATGCCTAGAAGTGCCTGTAAGGCTTTGTGTGTATTAACTTGTTGCGATTCGTTTGAGCCGCTACGTGCAAACTTGAATCGCAGTTCTGAGGCTAACCCGCGCAAGCTGGATGACCACGTTTTGCACATCATGCCTAAAAGTGCCTTTAAGGCGTTGTTTGTATTAACTTGTTGCGATTCGCTTTAGCCACTATGTGCGAACTTGAATCGCAGTTCTGAGCCTAACCCGCGCAAGCTGGATGACCACGTTTTGCACATCATGCCTAAAAGTGCCTTTAAGGCGTTGTGTGTATTAACTTGTTGCGGTTCGTTTGAGCCGCTACGTGCAAACTTGAATCGCAGTTCTGAGCCTAACCCGCGCAAGCTGGATGACCGCGTTATGCACATCATGCCTAGAAGTGCCTGTAAGGCTTTGTGTGTATTAACTTGTTGCGGTTCGTTTGAGCCGCTACGTGCAAACTTGAATCGCAGCTCTGAGCCTAACCCGCGCAAGCTGGATGACCACGTTTTGCACATCATGCCTAAAAGTGCCTTTAAGGCGTTGTGTGTATTACTTGTTGCGGTTCGTTTGAGTCGCTACGTGCAAACTTGAATCGCAGTTCTGAGCCTAACCCGCGCAAGCTGGATGACCGCGTTATGCACATCATGCCTAGAAGTGCCTGTAAGGCTTTGTGTGTATTAACTTGTTGCGATTCATTTGAGCCGCTACGTGCAAACTTGAATCGCAGTTCTCAGCCTAACCCGCGCAAGCTGGATGACCTCGTTTTTCACATCATGCCTAAAAGTGCCTGTAAGGCTTTGTGTGTATTAACTTGTTGCGATTCGCTTTAGCCGCTATGTGCGAACTTGAATCGCAGTTCTCAGCCTAACCCGCGCAAGCTGGATGACCACGTTTTGCACATCATGCCTAAAAGTGCCTTTAAGGCGTTGTGTGTATTAACTTGTTGCGATTCGTTTGAGCCGCTACGTGCAAACTTGAATCGCAGTTCTGAGCCTAACCCGCGCAAGCTGGATGACCGCGTTTTGCACATAATGCCTAAAAGTGCCTGTAAGGCGTTGTGTGTATTAACTTGTTGCGATTCGTTTGAGCCGCTACGTGCAAACTGAATCGCACTTCTGAGCCTAACCCGCGCAAGCTGGATGACCGCGTTATGCACATCATGCCTAGAAGTGCATGTAAGGCTTTGTGTGTATTAACTTGTTGCGATTCGTTTGAGCCGCTACGTGCAAACTTGATTCGCAGTTCTGAGCCTAACCCGCGCAAGCTGGATGACCCCGTTTTGCACATCATGCCTAAAAGTGCCTTTAAGGCGTTGTGTATATTAACTTGTTGCGATTCGCTTTAGCCGCTATGTGCGAACTTGAATCGCAGTTCTCAGACTATCCCGCGCAAGCTGGATGACCGCGTTATGCACATCATGCCTAGAAGTGCCTGTAAGGCTTTGTGCCTGTAAGGCTTTAGCCGCTATGTGCGAACTTGAATCGCAGTTCTGTACCTAACCCGCGCAGCTTGAGTGACGCCTATTTGCACATTATGCCTAAAAGTGCCTGTAAGGCGTTGTGTGTATTAACTTGTTGCGATTCGCTTTAGCCACTATGTGCGAACTTGAATCGCCGTTCTGAGCCTAACCCGCGGAAGCTGGATGACCGCGTTATGCACATCATGCCTAGAAGTGCCTGTAAGGCTTTGAGTGTATTAACTTGTTGCGGTTCCTTTGAGCCGCTACGTGCAAACTTGAATCGCAGTTCTGAGCCTAACCCGCGCAAGCTGGATGACCACGTTTTGCACATCATGCCTAGAAGTGCCTGTAAGGCTTTGTGTGTATTAACTTGTTGCGATTCGCTTTAGCCGCTATGTGCGAACTTGAATCGAAGTTCTCAGCCTAACCCGCGCAAGCTGGATGACCTCGTTTTTCACATCATGCCTAAAAGTGCCTGTAAGGCTTTGTGTGTATTTTGTTGCGATTCGCTTTAGCAGCTATGTGCGAACTTGAATCGCATCATGCCTAACCCGCGCAAGCTGGATGACCACGTTTTGCACATAATGCCTAAAAGTGCCTGTAAGGCGTTGTGTGTATTAACCTGTTGCGATTCGTTTGAGCCGCTACGTGCAAACTTGAATCGCAGTTCTTAGCCTAACCCGCGCAAGCTAGATTACCGCGTTATGCACATCATGCCTAGAAGTGCCTTTAAGGCGTTGTGTGTATTAACTTGTTGCGATTCGTTTGAGCCGCTACGTGCAAACTTGAATCGCAGTTCTGAGCCTAACCCGCGCAAGCTGGATGACCGCGTCATGCACATCATGCCTAGAAGTGCCTGTAAGGCTTTGTGTGTATTAACTTGTTGCGATTCGCTTTAGCCGCTATGTGCGAACTTGAATCGCAGTTCTCAGCCTAACCCGCGCAAGCTGGATGACCTCGTTTTTCACATCATGCCTAAAAGTGCCTGTAAGGCTTTGTGTGTATTAACTTGTTGCGATTCGCTTTAGCCGCTATGTGCGAACTTGAATCGCAGTTCTCAGCCTAACCCGCGCAAGCTGGATGACCACGTTTTGCACATCATGCCTAGAAGTGCCTGTAAGGCTTTGTGTGTATTAACTTGTTGCGATTCGTTTGAGCCGCTACGTGCAAACTTGATTCGCAGTTCTGAGCCTAACCCGCGCAAGCTGGATGACCACGTTTTCACATCATGCCTAAAAGTGCCTTTAAGGAGTTGTGTGTATTAACTTGTTGCGATTCGCTTTAGCCGCGTTTTGCGAACTTGAATCGCAGTTCTCAGCCTAACCCGCGCAAGCTGGATGACCTCGTTTTTCACATCATGCCTAAAAGTGCCTGTAAGGCTTTGTGTGTATTAACTTGTTGCGATTCGCTTTAGCCGCTATATGCGAACTTGAATCGCAGTTCTCAGCCTAACCCGCGCAAGATGGATGACCACGTTTTGCACATCATGCCTAGAAGTGCCTGTAAGGCTTTGTGTGTATTAACTTGTTGCGATTCGTTTGAGCCGCTACGTGCAAACTTGAATCGCAGTTCTGAGGCTAACCCGCGCAAGCTGGATGACCACGTTTTGCACATCATGCCTAAAAGTGGCTTTAAGGCGTTGTGTGTATTAACTTGTTGCGATTCGTTTGAGCCGCTACGTGCAAACTTGAATCGCATTTCTGAGCCTAACCCGCGCAAGCTGGATGACCGCGTTATGCACATCATGTCTAGAAGTGCCTGTAAGGCTTTGTGTGTATTAACTTGTTGCGATTCGCTTTAGCCGCTATGTGCGAACTTGAATCGCAGTTCTCAGCCTAACCCGCGCAAGCTGGATGACCTCGTTTTGCACATCATGCCTAAAGGTGCCTTTAAGGCGTTGTGTGTATTAACTTGTTGCGATTCGTTTGAGCCGCTACGTGCAAACTTGAATCGCAGTTCTGAGGCTAACCCGCGAAAGCTGGATGACCACGTTTTGCACATCATACCTAAAAGTGCCTTTAAGGCGTTGTGTGTATTAACTTGTTGCGATTCGTTTGAGCCGCTACGTGCAAACTTGAATCGCAGTTCTGAGCCTAACCCGCGCAAGCTGGATGACCGCGTCATGCACATCATGCCTAGAAGTGCCTGTAAGGCTTTGTGTGTATTAACTTGTTGCGATTCGCTTTAGCCGCTATGTGCGAACTTGAATCGAAGTTCTCAGCCTAACCCGCGCAAGCTGGATGACCTCGTTTTTCACATCATGCCTAAAAGTGCCTGTAAGGCTTTGTGTGTATTTTGTTGCGATTCGCTTTAGCAGCTATGTGCGAACTTGAATCGCAGTTCTCAGCCTAACCCGCGCAAGCTGGATGACCACGTTTTGCACATCATGCCTAGAAGTGCCTGTAAGGCTTTGTGTGTATTAACTTGTTGCGATTCGTTTGAGCCGCTACGTGCAAACTTGAATCGCAGTTCTGAGGCTAACCCGCGCAAGCTGGATGACCACGTTTTGCACATCATGCCTAAAAGTGCCTTTAAGGCGTTGTTTGTATTAACTTGTTGCGATTCGCTTTAGCCACTATGTGCGAACTTGAATCGCAGTTCTGAGCCTAACCCGCGCAAGCTGGATGACCACGTTTTGCACATCATGCCTAAAAGTGCCTTTAAGGCGTTGTGTGTATTAACTTGTTGCGGTTCGTTTGAGCCGCTACGTGCAAACTTGAATCGCAGTTCTGAGCCTAACCCGCGCAAGCTGGATGACCGCGTTATGCACATCATGCCTAGAAGTGCCTGTAAGGCTTTGTGTGTATTAACTTGTTGCGGTTCGTTTGAGCCGCTACGTGCAAACTTGAATCGCAGCTCTGAGCCTAACCCGCGCAAGCTGGATGACCACGTTTTGCACATCATGCCTAAAAGTGCCTTTAAGGCGTTGTGTGTATTACTTGTTGCGGTTCGTTTGAGTCGCTACGTGCAAACTTGAATCGCAGTTCTGAGCCTAACCCGCGCAAGCTGGATGACCGCGTTATGCACATCATGCCTAGAAGTGCCTGTAAGGCTTTGTGTGTATTAACTTGTTGCGATTCATTTGAGCCGCTACGTGCAAACTTGAATCGCAGTTCTCAGCCTAACCCGCGCAAGCTGGATGACCTCGTTTTTCACATCATGCCTAAAAGTGCCTGTAAGGCTTTGTGTGTATTAACTTGTTGCGATTCGCTTTAGCCGCTATGTGCGAACTTGAATCGCAGTTCTCAGCCTAACCCGCGCAAGCTGGATGACCACGTTTTGCACATCATGCCTAAAAGTGCCTTTAAGGCGTTGTGTGTATTAACTTGTTGCGATTCGTTTGAGCCGCTACGTGCAAACTTGAATCGCAGTTCTGAGCCTAACCCGCGCAAGCTGGATGACCGCGTTTTGCACATAATGCCTAAAAGTGCCTGTAAGGCGTTGTGTGTATTAACTTGTTGCGATTCGTTTGAGCCGCTACGTGCAAACTGAATCGCACTTCTGAGCCTAACCCGCGCAAGCTGGATGACCGCGTTATGCACATCATGCCTAGAAGTGCATGTAAGGCTTTGTGTGTATTAACTTGTTGCGATTCGTTTGAGCCGCTACGTGCAAACTTGATTCGCAGTTCTGAGCCTAACCCGCGCAAGCTGGATGACCCCGTTTTGCACATCATGCCTAAAAGTGCCTTTAAGGCGTTGTGTATATTAACTTGTTGCGATTCGCTTTAGCCGCTATGTGCGAACTTGAATCGCAGTTCTCAGACTATCCCGCGCAAGCTGGATGACCGCGTTATGCACATCATGCCTAGAAGTGCCTGTAAGGCTTTGTGCCTGTAAGGCTTTAGCCGCTATGTGCGAACTTGAATCGCAGTTCTGTACCTAACCCGCGCAGCTTGAGTGACGCCTATTTGCACATCATGCCTAAAAGTGCCTGTAAGGCGTTGTGTGTATTAACTTGTTGCGATTCGCTTTAGCCACTATGTGCGAACTTGAATCGCCGTTCTGAGCCTAACCCGCGGAAGCTGGATGACCGCGTTATGCACATCATGCCTAGAAGTGCCTGTAAGGCTTTGAGTGTATTAACTTGTTGCGGTTCGTTTGAGCCGCTACGTGCAAACTTGAATCGCAGTTCTGAGCCTAACCCGCGCAAGCTGGATGACCACGTTTTGCACATCATGCCTAGAAGTGCCTGTAAGGCTTTGTGTGTATTAACTTGTTGCGATTCGCTTTAGCCGCTATGTGCGAACTTGAATCGAAGTTCTCAGCCTAACCCGCGCAAGCTGGATGACCTCGTTTTTCACATCATGCCTAAAAGTGCCTGTAAGGCTTTGTGTGTATTTTGTTGCGATTCGCTTTAGCAGCTATGTGCGAACTTGAATCGCAGTTCTGAGCCTAACCAGCGCAAGCTGGATGACCACGTTTTGCACATCATGCCTAAAAGTGCCTTTAAGGCGTTGTGTGTATTAACTTGTTGCGATTCGTTTGAGCCGCTACGTGCAAACTTGAATCGCAGTTCTGAGCCTAACCCGCGCAAGCTGGATGACCGCGTTTTGCACATAATGCCTAAACGTGCCTGTAAGGCGTTGTGTGTATTAACTTGTTGCGATTCGTTTGAGCCGCTACGTGCAAACTGAATCGCACTTTTGAGCCTAACCCGCGCAAGCTGGATGACCGCGTTATGCACATCATGCCTAGAAGTGCATGTAAGGCTTTGTGTGTATTAACTTGTTGCGATTCGTTTGAGCCGCTACGTGCAAACTTGATTCGCAGTTCTGAGCCTAACCCGCGCAAGCTGGATGACCCCGTTTTGCACATCATGCCTAAAAGTGCCTTTAAGGCGTTGTGTATATTAACTTGTTGCGATTCGCTTTAGCCGCTATGTGCGAACTTGAATCGCAGTTCTCAGACTATCCCGCGCAAGCTGGATGACCGCGTTATGCACATCATGCCTAGAAGTGCCTGTAAGGCTTTAGCCGCTATGTGCGAACTTGAATCGCAGTTCTGTACCTAACCCGCGCAGCTTGAGTGACGCCTATTTGCACATCATGCCTAAAAGTGCCTGTAAGGCGTTGTGTGTATTAACTTGTTGCGATTCGCTTTAGCCACTATGTGCGAACTTGAATCGCCGTTCTGAGCCTAACCCGCGGAAGCTGGATGACCGCGTTATGCACATCATGCCTAGAAGTGCCTGTAAGGCTTTGAGTGTATTAACTTGTTGCGGTTCGTTTGAGCCGCTACGTGCAAACTTGAATCGCAGTTCTGAGCCTAACCCGCGCAAGGTGGATGACCACGTTTTGCACATCATGCCTAGAAGTGCCTGTAAGGCTTTGTGTGTATTAACTTGTTGCGATTCGCTTTAGCCGCTATGTGCGAACTTGAATCGAAGTTCTCAGCCTAACCCGCGCAAGCTGGATGACCTCGTTTTTCACATCATGCCTAAAAGTGCCTGTAAGGCTTTGTGTGTATTTTGTTGCGATTCGCTTTAGCAGCTATGTGCGAACTTGAATCGCAGTTCTGAGCCTAACCAGCGCAAGCTGGATGACCACGTTTTGCACATCATGCCTAAAAGTGCCTTTAAGGCGTTGTGTGTATTAACTTGTTGCGGTTCGTTTGAGCCGCTACGTGCAAACTTGAATCGCAGTTCTGAGCCTAACCCGCGCAAGCTGGATGACCACGTTTTGCACATCATGCCTAAAAGTGCCTTTAAGGCGTTGTGTGTATTAACTTGTTGCGGTTCGTTTGAGTCGCTACGTGCAAACTTGAATCGCAGTTCTGAGCCTAACCCGCGCAAGCTGGATGACCGCGTTATGCACATCATGCCTAGAAGTGCCTGTAAGGCTTTGTGTGTATTAACTTGTTGCGATTCATTTGAGCCGCTACGTGCAAACTTGATTCGCAGTTCTGAGCCTAACCCGCGCAAGCTGGATGACCCCGTTTTCACATCATGCCTAAAAGTGCCTTTAAGGCGTTGTGTGTATTAACTTGTTGCGATTCGTTTGAGCCGCTACGTGCAAACTTGAATCGCAGTTCTGAGCCTAACCCGCGCAAGCTGGATGACCGCGTCATGCACATCATGCCTAGAAGTGCCTGTAAGGCTTTGTGTGTATTAACATGTTGCGATTCGCTTTAGCCGCTATTTGCGAACTTGAATCGCAGTTCTCAGCCTAACCCGCGCAAGCTGGATGACGTCGTTTTTCACATCATGCCTAAAAGTGCCTGTAAGGCTTTGTGTGTATTACTTGTTGCGATTCTCTTTAGCCGCTATGTGCGAACTTGAATCGCAGTTCTCAGCCTAACCCGCGCAAGCTGGATGACCACGTTTTCCACATCATGCCTAGAAGTGCCTGTAAGGCTTTGTGTGTATTAACTTGTTGCGATTCGTTTGAGCCGCTACGTGCGAACTTGAATCGCAGTTCTGAGGCTAACCCGCGCAAGCTGGATGACCACGTTTTGCACATCATGCCTAAAAGTGCCTTTAAGGCGTTGTGTGTATTAACTTGTTGCGATTCGTTTGAGCCGCTACGTGCAAACTTGAATCCCAGTTCTGAGCCTAACCCGCGCAAGCTGGATGACCGCGTTATGCACATCATGCCTAGAGGTGCCTGTAAGGCTTTGTGTGTATTAACTTGTTGCGATTCGCTTTAGCCGCTATGTGCGAACTTGAATCGCATCATGCCTAACCCGCGCAAGCTGGATGACCTCGTTTTGCACATCATGCCTAAAAGTGCCTTTAAGGCGTTGTGTGTATTAACTTGTTGCGATTCGTTTGAGCCGCTACGTGCAAACTTGAATCGCAGTTCTGAGGCTAACCCGCGCAAGCTGGATGACCACGTTTTGCACATCATGCCTAAAAGTGCCTTTAAGGCGTTGTGTGTATTAACTTGTTGCGATTCGTTTGAGCCGCTACGTGCAAACTTGAATCGCAGTTCTGAGCCTAACCCGCGCAAGCTGGATGACCACGTTTTGCACATAATGCCTAAAAGTGCCTGTAAGGCGTTGTGTGTATTAACCTGTTGCGATTCGTTCGAGCCGCTACGTGCAAACTTGAATCGCAGTTCTTAGCCTAACCCGCGCAAGCTAGATGACCGCGTTATGCACATCATGCCTAAAAGTGCCTTTAAGGCGTTGTGTGTATTAACTTGTTGCGATTCGTTTGAGCCGCTACGTGCAAACTTGAATCGCAGTTCTGAGCCTAACCCGCGCAAGCTGGATGACCGCGTCATGCACATCATGCCTAGAAGTGCCTGTAAGGCTTTGTGTGTATTAACTTGTTGCGATTCGCTTTAGCCGCTATGTGCGAACTTGAATCGCAGTTCTCAGCCTAACCCGCGCAAGCTGGATGACCTCGTTTTTCACATCATGCCTAAAAGTGCCTGTAAGGCTTTGTGTGTATTAACTTGTTGCGATTCGCTTTAGCCGCTATGTGCGAACTTGAATCGCAGTTCTCAGCCTAACCCGCGCAAGCTGGATGACCACGTTTTGCACATCATGCCTAGAAGTGCCTGTAAGGCTTTGTGTGTATTAACTTGTTGCGATTCGTTTGAGCCGCTACGTGCAAACTTGATTCGCAGTTCTGAGCCTAACCCGCGCAAGCTGGATGACCACGTTTTCACATCATGCCTAAAAGTGCCTTTAAGGCGTTGTGTGTATTAACTTGTTGCGATTCGCTTTAGCCGCGTTTTGCGAACTTGAATCGCAGTTCTCAGCCTAACCCGCGCAAGCTGGATGACCTCGTTTTTCACATCATGCCTAAAAGTGCCTGTAAGGCTTTGTGTGTATTAACTTGTTGCGATTCGCTTTAGCCGCTATGTGCGAACTTGAATCGCAGTTCTCAGCCTAACCCGCGCAAGCTGGATGACCACGTTTTGCACATCATGCCTAGAAGTGCCTGTAAGGCTTTGTGTGTATTACCTTGTTGCGATTCGTTTGAGCCGCTACGTGCAAACTTGAATCGCAGTTCTGAGGCTGACCCGCGCAAGCTGGATGACCACGTTTTGCACATCATGCCTAAAAGTGCCTTTAAGGCGTTGTGTGTATTAACTTGTTGCGATTCGTTTGAGCCGCTACGTGCAAACTTGAATCGCATTTCTGAGCCTAACCCGCGCAAGCTGGATGACCGCGTTATGCACATCATGTCTAGAAGTGCCTGTAAGGCTTTGTGTGTATTAACTTGTTGCGATTCGCTTTAGCCGCTATGTGCGAACTTGAATCGCAGTTCTCAGCCTAACCCGCGCAAGCTGGATGACCTCGTTTTGCACATCATGCCTAAAGGTGCCTTTAAGGCGTTGTGTGTATTAACTTGTTGCGATTCGTTTGAGCCGCTACGTGCAAACTTGAATCGCAGTTCTGAGGCTAACCCGCGCAAGCTGGATGACCGCGTCATGCACATCATGCCTAGAAGTGCCTGTAAGGCTTTGTGTGTATTAACTTGTTGCGATTCGCTTTAGCCGCTATGTGCGAACTTGAATCGAAGTTCTCAGCCTAACCCGCGCAAGCTGGATGACCTCGTTTTTCACATCATGCCTAAAAGTGCCTGTAAGTCTTTGTGTGTATTTTGTTGCGATTCGCTTTAGCAGCTATGTGCGAACTTGAATCGCAGTTCTCAGCCTAACCCGCGCAAGCTGGATGACCACGTTTTGCACATCATGCCTAGAAGTGCCTGTAAGGCTTTGTGTGTATTAACTTGTTGCGATTCGTTTGAGCCGCTACGTGCAAACTTGAATCGCAGTTCTCAGCCTAACCCGCGCAAGCTGGATGACCTCGTTTTTCACATCATGCCTAAAAGTGCCTGTAAGGCTTTGTGTGTATTACTTGTTGCGATTCTCTTTAGCCGCTATGTGCGAACTTGAATCGCAGTTCTCAGCCTAACCCGCGCAAGCTGGATGACCACGTTTTCCACATCATGCCTAGAAGTGCCTGTAAGGCTTTGTGTGTATTAACTTGTTGCGATTCGTTTGAGCCGCTACGTGCGAACTTGAATCGCAGTTCTGAGGCTAACCCGCGCAAGCTGGATGACCACGTTTTGCACATCATGCCTAAAAGTGCCTTTAAGGCGTTGTGTGTATTAACTTGTTGCGATTCGTTTGAGCCGCTACGTGCAAACTTGAATCGCAGTTCTGAGCCTAACCCGCGCAAGCTGGATGACCGCGTTATGCACATCATGCCTAGAAGTGCCTGTAAGGCTTTGTGTGTATTAACTTGTTGCGATTCGCTTTAGCCGCTATGTGCGAACTTGAATCGCATCATGCCTAACCCGCGCAAGCTGGATGACCTCGTTTTGCACATCATGCCTAAAAGTGCCTGTAAGGCTTTGTGTGTATTAACTTGTTGCGATTCGCTTTAGCCGCTATGTGCGAACTTGAATCGAAGTTCTCAGCCTAACCCGCGCAAGCTGGATGACCTCGTTTTTCACATCATGCCTAAAAGTGCCTGTAAGGCTTTGTGTGTATTTTGTTGCGATTCGCTTTAGCAGCTATGTGCGAACTTGAATCGCATCATGCCTAACCCGCGCAAGCTGGATGACCACGTTTTGCACATAATGCCTAAAAGTGCCTGTAAGGCGTTGTGTGTATTAACCTGTTGCGATTCGTTTGAGCCGCTACGTGCAAACTTGAATCGCAGTTCTTAGCCTAACCCGCGCAAGCTAGATTACCGCGTTATGCACATCATGCCTAGAAGTGCCTTTAAGGCGTTGTGTGTATTAACTTGTTGCGATTCGTTTGAGCCGCTACGTGCAAACTTGAATCGCAGTTCTGAGCCTAACCCGCGCAAGCTGGATGACCGCGTCATGCACATCATGCCTAGAAGTGCCTGTAAGGCTTTGTGTGTATTAACTTGTTGCGATTCGCTTTAGCCGCTATGTGCGAACTTGAATCGCAGTTCTCAGCCTAACCCGCGCAAGCTGGATGACCTCGTTTTTCACATCATGCCTAAAAGTGCCTGTAAGGCTTTGTGTGTATTAACTTGTTGCGATTCGCTTTAGCCGCTATGTGCGAACTTGAATCGCAGTTCTCAGCCTAACCCGCGCAAGCTGGATGACCACGTTTTGCACATCATGCCTAGAAGTGCCTGTAAGGCTTTGTGTGTATTAACTTGTTGCGATTCGTTTGAGCCGCTACGTGCAAACTTGATTCGCAGTTCTGAGCCTAACCCGCGCAAGCTGGATGACCACGTTTTCACATCATGCCTAAAAGTGCCTTTAAGGAGTTGTGTGTATTAACTTGTTGCGATTCGCTTTAGCCGCGTTTTGCGAACTTGAATCGCAGTTCTCAGCCTAACCCGCGCAAGCTGGATGACCTCGTTTTTCACATCATGCCTAAAAGTGCCTGTAAGGCTTTGTGTGTATTAACTTGTTGCGATTCGCTTTAGCCGCTATATGCGAACTTGAATCGCAGTTCTCAGCCTAACCCGCGCAAGATGGATGACCACGTTTTGCACATCATGCCTAGAAGTGCCTGTAAGGCTTTGTGTGTATTAACTTGTTGCGATTCGTTTGAGCCGCTACGTGCAAACTTGAATCGCAGTTCTGAGGCTAACCCGCGCAAGCTGGATGACCACGTTTTGCACATCATGCCTAAAAGTGGCTTTAAGGCGTTGTGTGTATTAACTTGTTGCGATTCGTTTGAGCCGCTACGTGCAAACTTGAATCGCATTTCTGAGCCTAACCCGCGCAAGCTGGATGACCGCGTTATGCACATCATGTCTAGAAGTGCCTGTAAGGCTTTGTGTGTATTAACTTGTTGCGATTCGCTTTAGCCGCTATGTGCGAACTTGAATCGCAGTTCTCAGCCTAACCCGCGCAAGCTGGATGACCTCGTTTTGCACATCATGCCTAAAGGTGCCTTTAAGGCGTTGTGTGTATTAACTTGTTGCGATTCGTTTGAGCCGCTACGTGCAAACTTGAATCGCAGTTCTGAGGCTAACCCGCGAAAGCTGGATGACCACGTTTTGCACATCATACCTAAAAGTGCCTTTAAGGCGTTGTGTGTATTAACTTGTTGCGATTCGTTTGAGCCGCTACGTGCAAACTTGAATCGCAGTTCTGAGCCTAACCCGCGCAAGCTGGATGACCGCGTCATGCACATCATGCCTAGAAGTGCCTGTAAGGCTTTGTGTGTATTAACTTGTTGCGATTCGCTTTAGCCGCTATGTGCGAACTTGAATCGAAGTTCTCAGCCTAACCCGCGCAAGCTGGATGACCTCGTTTTTCACATCATGCCTAAAAGTGCCTGTAAGGCTTTGTGTGTATTTTGTTGCGATTCGCTTTAGCAGCTATGTGCGAACTTGAATCGCAGTTCTCAGCCTAACCCGCGCAAGCTGGATGACCACGTTTTGCACATCATGCCTAGAAGTGCCTGTAAGGCTTTGTGTGTATTAACTTGTTGCGATTCGTTTGAGCCGCTACGTGCAAACTTGAATCGCAGTTCTGAGGCTAACCCGCGCAAGCTGGATGACCACGTTTTGCACATCATGCCTAAAAGTGCCTTTAAGGCGTTGTTTGTATTAACTTGTTGCGATTCGCTTTAGCCACTATGTGCGAACTTGAATCGCAGTTCTGAGCCTAACCCGCGCAAGCTGGATGACCACGTTTTGCACATCATGCCTAAAAGTGCCTTTAAGGCGTTGTGTGTATTAACTTGTTGCGGTTCGTTTGAGCCGCTACGTGCAAACTTGAATCGCAGTTCTGAGCCTAACCCGCGCAAGCTGGATGACCGCGTTATGCACATCATGCCTAGAAGTGCCTGTAAGGCTTTGTGTGTATTAACTTGTTGCGATTCGCTTTAGCCGCTATGTGCGAACTTGAATCGCAGTTCTCAGCCTAACCCGCGCAAGCTGGATGACCTCGTTTTTCACATCATGCCTAAAAGTGCCTGTAAGGCTTTGTGTGTATTAACTTGTTGCGATTCGCTTTAGCCGCTATGTGCGAACTTGAATCGCAGTTCTCAGCCTAACCCGCGCAAGCTGGATGACCACGTTTTGCACATCATGCCTAAAAGTGCCTTTAAGGCGTTGTGTGTATTAACTTGTTGCGATTCGTTTGAGCCGCTACGTGCAAACTTGAATCGCAGTTCTGAGCCTAACCCGCGCAAGCTGGATGACCGCGTTTTGCACATAATGCCTAAAAGTGCCTGTAAGGCGTTGTGTGTATTAACTTGTTGCGATTCGTTTGAGCCGCTACGTGCAAACTGAATCGCACTTCTGAGCCTAACCCGCGCAAGCTGGATGACCGCGTTATGCACATCATGCCTAGAAGTGCATGTAAGGCTTTGTGTGTATTAACTTGTTGCGATTCGTTTGAGCCGCTACGTGCAAACTTGATTCGCAGTTCTGAGCCTAACCCGCGCAAGCTGGATGACCCCGTTTTGCACATCATGCCTAAAAGTGCCTTTAAGGCGTTGTGTATATTAACTTGTTGCGATTCGCTTTAGCCGCTATGTGCGAACTTGAATCGCAGTTCTCAGACTATCCCGCGCAAGCTGGATGACCGCGTTATGCACATCATGCCTAGAAGTGCCTGTAAGGCTTTGTGCCTGTAAGGCTTTAGCCGCTATGTGCGAACTTGAATCGCAGTTCTGTACCTAACCCGCGCAGCTTGAGTGACGCCTATTTGCACATCATGCCTAAAAGTGCCTGTAAGGCGTTGTGTGTATTAACTTGTTGCGATTCGCTTTAGCCACTATGTGCGAACTTGAATCGCCGTTCTGAGCCTAACCCGCGGAAGCTGGATGACCGCGTTATGCACATCATGCCTAGAAGTGCCTGTAAGGCTTTGAGTGTATTAACTTGTTGCGGTTCGTTTGAGCCGCTACGTGCAAACTTGAATCGCAGTTCTGAGCCTAACCCGCGCAAGCTGGATGACCACGTTTTGCACATCATGCCTAGAAGTGCCTGTAAGGCTTTGTGTGTATTAACTTGTTGCGATTCGCTTTAGCCGCTATGTGCGAACTTGAATCGAAGTTCTCAGCCTAACCCGCGCAAGCTGGATGACCTCGTTTTTCACATCATGCCTAAAAGTGCCTGTAAGGCTTTGTGTGTATTTTGTTGCGATTCGCTTTAGCAGCTATGTGCGAACTTGAATCGCAGTTCTGAGCCTAACCAGCGCAAGCTGGATGACCACGTTTTGCACATCATGCCTAAAAGTGCCTTTAAGGCGTTGTGTGTATTAACTTGTTGCGATTCGTTTGAGCCGCTACGTGCGAACTTGAATCGCAGTTCTCAGCCTAACCCGCGCAAGCTGGATGACCTCGTTTTTCACATCATGCCTAAAAGTGCCTGTAAGGCTTTGTGTGTATTACTTGTTGCGATTCTCTTTAGCCGCTATGTGCGAACTTGAATCGCAGTTCTCAGCCTAACCCGCGCAAGCTGGATGACCTCGTTTTTCACATCATGCCTAAAAGTGCCTGTAAGGCTTTGTGTGTATTAACTTGTTGCGATTCGCTTTAGCCGCTATGTGCGAACTTGAATCGCAGTTCTCAGCCTAACCCGCGCAAGCTGGATGACCACGTTTTGCACATCATGCCTAGAAGTGCCTGTAAGGCTTTGTGTGTATTACCTTGTTGCGATTCGTTTGAGCCGCTACGTGCAAACTTGAATCGCAGTTCTGAGGCTGACCCGCGCAAGCTGGATGACCACGTTTTGCACATCATGCCTAAAAGTGCCTTTAAGGCGTTGTGTGTATTAACTTGTTGCGATTCGTTTGAGCCGCTACGTGCAAACTTGAATCGCATTTCTGAGCCTAACCCGCGCAAGCTGGATGACCGCGTTATGCACATCATGTCTAGAAGTGCCTGTAAGGCTTTGTGTGTATTAACTTGTTGCGATTCGCTTTAGCCGCTATGTGCGAACTTGAATCGCAGTTCTCAGCCTAACCCGCGCAAGCTGGATGACCTCGTTTTGCACATCATGCCTAAAGGTGCCTTTAAGGCGTTGTGTGTATTAACTTGTTGCGATTCGTTTGAGCCGCTACGTGCAAACATGAATCGCAGTTCTGAGGCTAACCCGCGCAAGCTGGATGACCGCGTCATGCACATCATGCCTAGAAGTGCCTGTAAGGCTTTGTGTGTATTAACTTGTTGCGATTCGCTTTAGCCGCTATGTGCGAACTTGAATCGAAGTTCTCAGCCTAACCCGCGCAAGCTGGATGACCTCGTTTTTCACATCATGCCTAAAAGTGCCTGTAAGTCTTTGTGTGTATTTTGTTGCGATTCGCTTTAGCAGCTATGTGCGAACTTGAATCGCAGTTCTCAGCCTAACCCGCGCAAGCTGGATGACCACGTTTTGCACATCATGCCTAGAAGTGCCTGTAAGGCTTTGTGTGTATTAACTTGTTGCGATTCGTTTGAGCCGCTACGTGCAAACTTGAATCGCAGTTCTCAGCCTAACCCGCGCAAGCTGGATGACCTCGTTTTTCACATCATGCCTAAAAGTGCCTGTAAGGCTTTGTGTGTATTACTTGTTGCGATTCTCTTTAGCCGCTATGTGCGAACTTGAATCGCAGTTCTCAGCCTAACCCGCGCAAGCTGGATGACCACGTTTTCCACATCATGCCTAGAAGTGCCTGTAAGGCTTTGTGTGTATTAACTTGTTGCGATTCGTTTGAGCCGCTACGTGCGAACTTGAATCGCAGTTCTGAGGCTAACCCGCGCAAGCTGGATGACCACGTTTTGCACATCATGCCTAAAAGTGCCTTTAAGGCGTTGTGTGTATTAACTTGTTGCGATTCGTTTGAGCCGCTACGTGCAAACTTGAATCGCAGTTCTGAGCCTAACCCGCGCAAGCTGGATGACCGCGTTATGCACATCATGCCTAGAAGTGCCTGTAAGGCTTTGTGTGTATTAACTTGTTGCGATTCGCTTTAGCCGCTATGTGCGAACTTGAATCGCATCATGCCTAACCCGCGCAAGCTGGATGACCTCGTTTTGCACATCATGCCTAAAAGTGCCTGTAAGGCTTTGTGTGTATTAACTTGTTGCGATTCGCTTTAGCCGCTATGTGCGAACTTGAATCGAAGTTCTCAGCCTAACCCGCGCAAGCTGGATGACCTCGTTTTTCACATCATGCCTAAAAGTGCCTGTAAGGCTTTGTGTGTATTTTGTTGCGATTCGCTTTAGCAGCTATGTGCGAACTTGAATCGCATCATGCCTAACCCGCGCAAGCTGGATGACCACGTTTTGCACATAATGCCTAAAAGTGCCTGTAAGGCGTTGTGTGTATTAACCTGTTGCGATTCGTTTGAGCCGCTACGTGCAAACTTGAATCGCAGTTCTTAGCCTAACCCGCGCAAGCTAGATTACCGCGTTATGCACATCATGCCTAGAAGTGCCTTTAAGGCGTTGTGTGTATTAACTTGTTGCGATTCGTTTGAGCCGCTACGTGCAAACTTGAATCGCAGTTCTGAGCCTAACCCGCGCAAGCTGGATGACCGCGTCATGCACATCATGCCTAGAAGTGCCTGTAAGGCTTTGTGTGTATTAACTTGTTGCGATTCGCTTTAGCCGCTATGTGCGAACTTGAATCGCAGTTCTCAGCCTAACCCGCGCAAGCTGGATGACCTCGTTTTTCACATCATGCCTAAAAGTGCCTGTAAGGCTTTGTGTGTATTAACTTGTTGCGATTCGCTTTAGCCGCTATGTGCGAACTTGAATCGCAGTTCTCAGCCTAACCCGCGCAAGCTGGATGACCACGTTTTGCACATCATGCCTAGAAGTGCCTGTAAGGCTTTGTGTGTATTAACTTGTTGCGATTCGTTTGAGCCGCTACGTGCAAACTTGATTCGCAGTTCTGAGCCTAACCCGCGCAAGCTGGATGACCACGTTTTCACATCATGCCTAAAAGTGCCTTTAAGGAGTTGTGTGTATTAACTTGTTGCGATTCGCTTTAGCCGCGTTTTGCGAACTTGAATCGCAGTTCTCAGCCTAACCCGCGCAAGCTGGATGACCTCGTTTTTCACATCATGCCTAAAAGTGCCTGTAAGGCTTTGTGTGTATTAACTTGTTGCGATTCGCTTTAGCCGCTATATGCGAACTTGAATCGCAGTTCTCAGCCTAACCCGCGCAAGATGGATGACCACGTTTTGCACATCATGCCTAGAAGTGCCTGTAAGGCTTTGTGTGTATTAACTTGTTGCGATTCGTTTGAGCCGCTACGTGCAAACTTGAATCGCAGTTCTGAGGCTAACCCGCGCAAGCTGGATGACCACGTTTTGCACATCATGCCTAAAAGTGGCTTTAAGGCGTTGTGTGTATTAACTTGTTGCGATTCGTTTGAGCCGCTACGTGCAAACTTGAATCGCATTTCTGAGCCTAACCCGCGCAAGCTGGATGACCGCGTTATGCACATCATGTCTAGAAGTGCCTGTAAGGCTTTGTGTGTATTAACTTGTTGCGATTCGCTTTAGCCGCTATGTGCGAACTTGAATCGCAGTTCTCAGCCTAACCCGCGCAAGCTGGATGACCTCGTTTTGCACATCATGCCTAAAGGTGCCTTTAAGGCGTTGTGTGTATTAACTTGTTGCGATTCGTTTGAGCCGCTACGTGCAAACTTGAATCGCAGTTCTGAGGCTAACCCGCGAAAGCTGGATGACCACGTTTTGCACATCATACCTAAAAGTGCCTTTAAGGCGTTGTGTGTATTAACTTGTTGCGATTCGTTTGAGCCGCTACGTGCAAACTTGAATCGCAGTTCTGAGCCTAACCCGCGCAAGCTGGATGACCGCGTCATGCACATCATGCCTAGAAGTGCCTGTAAGGCTTTGTGTGTATTAACTTGTTGCGATTCGCTTTAGCCGCTATGTGCGAACTTGAATCGAAGTTCTCAGCCTAACCCGCGCAAGCTGGATGACCTCGTTTTTCACATCATGCCTAAAAGTGCCTGTAAGGCTTTGTGTGTATTTTGTTGCGATTCGCTTTAGCAGCTATGTGCGAACTTGAATCGCAGTTCTCAGCCTAACCCGCGCAAGCTGGATGACCACGTTTTGCACATCATGCCTAGAAGTGCCTGTAAGGCTTTGTGTGTGTATTACTTGTTGCGGTTCGTTTGAGTCGCTACGTGCAAACTTGAATCGCAGTTCTGAGCCTAACCCGCGCAAGCTGGATGACCGCGTTATGCACATCATGCCTAGAAGTGCCTGTAAGGCTTTGTGTGTATTAACTTGTTGCGATTCATTTGAGCCGCTACGTGCAAACTTGATTCGCAGTTCTGAGCCTAACCCGCGCAAGCTGGATGACCACGTTTTCACATCATGCCTAAAAGTGCCTTTAAGGCGTTGTGTGTATTAACTTGTTGCGATTCGTTTGAGCCGCTACGTGCAAACTTGAATCGCAGTTCTGAGCCTAACCCGCGCAAGCTGGATGACCGCGTCATGCACATCATGCCTAGAAGTGCCTGTAAGGCTTTGTGTGTATTAACTTGTTGCGATTCGCTTTAGCCGCTATGTGCGAACTTGAATCGCAGTTCTCAGCCTAACCCGCGCAAGCTGGATGACCTCGTTTTTCACATCATGCCTAAAAGTGCCTGTAAGGCTTTGTGTGTATTAACTTGTTGCGATTCGCTTTAGCCGCTATGTGCGAACTTGAATCGCAGTTCTCAGCCTAACCCGCGCAAGCTGGATGACCACGTTTTGCACATCATGCCTAAAAGTGCCTTTAAGGCGTTGTGTGTATTAACTTGTTGCGATTCGTTTGAGCCGCTACGTGCAAACTTGAATCGCAGTTCTGAGCCTAACCCGCGCAAGCTGGATGACCGCGTTTTGCACATAATGCCTAAAAGTGCCTGTAAGGCGTTGTGTGTATTAACTTGTTGCGATTCGTTTGAGCCGCTACGTGCAAACTGAATCGCACTTCTGAGCCTAACCCGCGCAAGCTGGATGACCGCGTTATGCACATCATGCCTAGAAGTGCATGTAAGGCTTTGTGTGTATTAACTTGTTGCGATTCGTTTGAGCCGCTACGTGCAAACTTGATTCGCAGTTCTGAGCCTAACCCGCGCAAGCTGGATGACCCCGTTTTGCACATCATGCCTAAAAGTGCCTTTAAGGCGTTGTGTATATTAACTTGTTGCGATTCGCTTTAGCCGCTATGTGCGAACTTGAATCGCAGTTCTCAGACTATCCCGCGCAAGCTGGATGACCGCGTTATGCACATCATGCCTAGAAGTGCCTGTAAGGCTTTGTGCCTGTAAGGCTTTAGCCGCTATGTGCGAACTTGAATCGCAGTTCTGTACCTAACCCGCGCAGCTTGAGTGACGCCTATTTGCACATCATGCCTAAAAGTGCCTGTAAGGCGTTGTGTGTATTAACTTGTTGCGATTCGCTTTAGCCACTATGTGCGAACTTGAATCGCCGTTCTGAGCCTAACCCGCGGAAGCTGGATGACCGCGTTATGCACATCATGCCTAGAAGTGCCTGTAAGGCTTTGAGTGTATTAACTTGTTGCGGTTCGTTTGAGCCGCTACGTGCAAACTTGAATCGCAGTTCTGAGCCTAACCCGCGCAAGCTGGATGACCACGTTTTGCACATCATGCCTAGAAGTGCCTGTAAGGCTTTGTGTGTATTAACTTGTTGCGATTCGCTTTAGCCGCTATGTGCGAACTTGAATCGAAGTTCTCAGCCTAACCCGCGCAAGCTGGATGACCTCGTTTTTCACATCATGCCTAAAAGTGCCTGTAAGGCTTTGTGTGTATTTTGTTGCGATTCGCTTTAGCAGCTATGTGCGAACTTGAATCGCAGTTCTGAGCCTAACCAGCGCAAGCTGGTTGACCACGTTTTGCACATCATGCCTAAAAGTGCCTTTAAGGCGTTGTGTGTATTAACTTGTTGCGATTCGTTTGAGCCGCTACGTGCAAACTTGAATCGCAGTTCTGAGCCTAACCCGCGCAAGCTGGATGACCGCGTTTTGCACATAATGCCTAAACGTGCCTGTAAGGCGTTGTGTGTATTAACTTGTTGCGATTCGTTTGAGCCGCTACGTGCAAACTGAATCGCACTTTTGAGCCTAACCCGCGCAAGCTGGATGACCGCGTTATGCACATCATGCCTAGAAGTGCATGTAAGGCTTTGTGTGTATTAACTTGTTGCGATTCGTTTGAGCCGCTACGTGCAAACTTGATTCGCAGTTCTGAGCCTAACCCGCGCAAGCTGGATGACCCCGTTTTGCACATCATGCCTAAAAGTGCCTTTAAGGCGTTGTGTATATTAACTTGTTGCGATTCGCTTTAGCCGCTATGTGCGAACTTGAATCGCAGTTCTCAGACTATCCCGCGCAAGCTGGATGACCGCGTTATGCACATCATGCCTAGAAGTGCCTGTAAGGCTTTAGCCGCTATGTGCGAACTTGAATCGCAGTTCTGTACCTAACCCGCGCAGCTTGAGTGACGCCTATTTGCACATCATGCCTAAAAGTGCCTGTAAGGCGTTGTGTGTATTAACTTGTTGCGATTCGCTTTAGCCACTATGTGCGAACTTGAATCGCCGTTCTGAGCCTAACCCGCGGAAGCTGGATGACCGCGTTATGCACATCATGCCTAGAAGTGCCTGTAAGGCTTTGAGTGTATTAACTTGTTGCGGTTCGTTTGAGCCGCTACGTGCAAACTTGAATCGCAGTTCTGAGCCTAACCCGCGCAAGCTGGATGACCACGTTTTGCACATCATGCCTAGAAGTGCCTGTAAGGCTTTGTGTGTATTAACTTGTTGCGATTCGCTTTAGCCGCTATGTGCGAACTTGAATCGAAGTTCTCAGCCTAACCCGCGCAAGCTGGATGACCTCGTTTTTCACATCATGCCTAAAAGTGCCTGTAAGGCTTTGTGTGTATTTTGTTGCGATTCGCTTTAGCAGCTATGTGCGAACTTGAATCGCAGTTCTGAGCCTAACCAGCGCAAGCTGGATGACCACGTTTTGCACATCATGCCTAAAAGTGCCTTTAAGGCGTTGTGTGTATTAACTTGTTGCGGTTCGTTTGAGCCGCTACGTGCAAACTTGAATCGCAGTTCTGAGCCTAACCCGCGCAAGCTGGATGACCACGTTTTGCACATCATGCCTAAAAGTGCCTTTAAGGCGTTGTGTGTATTAACTTGTTGCGGTTCGTTTGAGTCGCTACGTGCAAACTTGAATCGCAGTTCTGAGCCTAACCCGCGCAAGCTGGATGACCGCGTTATGCACATCATGCCTAGAAGTGCCTGTAAGGCTTTGTGTGTATTAACTTGTTGCGATTCATTTGAGCCGCTACGTGCAAACTTGATTCGCAGTTCTGAGCCTAACCCGCGCAAGCTGGATGACCCCGTTTTCACATCATGCCTAAAAGTGCCTTTAAGGCGTTGTGTGTATTAACTTGTTGCGATTCGTTTGAGCCGCTACGTGCAAACTTGAATCGCAGTTCTGAGCCTAACCCGCGCAAGCTGGATGACCGCGTCATGCACATCATGCCTAGAAGTGCCTGTAAGGCTTTGTGTGTATTAACATGTTGCGATTCGCTTTAGCCGCTATTTGCGAACTTGAATCGCAGTTCTCAGCCTAACCCGCGCAAGCTGGATGACGTCGTTTTTCACATCATGCCTAAAAGTGCCTGTAAGGCTTTGTGTGTATTACTTGTTGCGATTCTCTTTAGCCGCTATGTGCGAACTTGAATCGCAGTTCTCAGCCTAACCCGCGCAAGCTGGATGACCACGTTTTCCACATCATGCCTAGAAGTGCCTGTAAGGCTTTGTGTGTATTAACTTGTTGCGATTCGTTTGAGCCGCTACGTGCGAACTTGAATCGCAGTTCTGAGGCTAACCCGCGCAAGCTGGATGACCACGTTTTGCACATCATGCCTAAAAGTGCCTTTAAGGCGTTGTGTGTATTAACTTGTTGCGATTCGTTTGAGCCGCTACGTGCAAACTTGAATCCCAGTTCTGAGCCTAACCCGCGCAAGCTGGATGACCGCGTTATGCACATCATGCCTAGAGGTGCCTGTAAGGCTTTGTGTGTATTAACTTGTTGCGATTCGCTTTAGCCGCTATGTGCGAACTTGAATCGCATCATGCCTAACCCGCGCAAGCTGGATGACCTCGTTTTGCACATCATGCCTAAAAGTGCCTTTAAGGCGTTGTGTGTATTAACTTGTTGCGATTCGTTTGAGCCGCTACGTGCAAACTTGAATCGCAGTTCTGAGGCTAACCCGCGCAAGCTGGATGACCACGTTTTGCACATCATGCCTAAAAGTGCCTTTAAGGCGTTGTGTGTATTAACTTGTTGCGATTCGTTTGAGCCGCTACGTGCAAACTTGAATCGCAGTTCTGAGCCTAACCCGCGCAAGCTGGATGACCACGTTTTGCACATAATGCCTAAAAGTGCCTGTAAGGCGTTGTGTGTATTAACCTGTTGCGATTCGTTCGAGCCGCTACGTGCAAACTTGAATCGCAGTTCTTAGCCTAACCCGCGCAAGCTAGATGACCGCGTTATGCACATCATGCCTAAAAGTGCCTTTAAGGCGTTGTGTGTATTAACTTGTTGCGATTCGTTTGAGCCGCTACGTGCAAACTTGAATCGCAGTTCTGAGCCTAACCCGCGCAAGCTGGATGACCGCGTCATGCACATCATGCCTAGAAGTGCCTGTAAGGCTTTGTGTGTATTAACTTGTTGCGATTCGCTTTAGCCGCTATGTGCGAACTTGAATCGCAGTTCTCAGCCTAACCCGCGCAAGCTGGATGACCTCGTTTTTCACATCATGCCTAAAAGTGCCTGTAAGGCTTTGTGTGTATTAACTTGTTGCGATTCGCTTTAGCCGCTATGTGCGAACTTGAATCGCAGTTCTCAGCCTAACCCGCGCAAGCTGGATGACCACGTTTTGCACATCATGCCTAGAAGTGCCTGTAAGGCTTTGTGTGTATTAACTTGTTGCGATTCGTTTGAGCCGCTACGTGCAAACTTGATTCGCAGTTCTGAGCCTAACCCGCGCAAGCTGGATGACCACGTTTTCACATCATGCCTAAAAGTGCCTTTAAGGCGTTGTGTGTATTAACTTGTTGCGATTCGCTTTAGCCGCGTTTTGCGAACTTGAATCGCAGTTCTCAGCCTAACCCGCGCAAGCTGGATGACCTCGTTTTTCACATCATGCCTAAAAGTGCCTGTAAGGCTTTGTGTGTATTAACTTGTTGCGATTCGCTTTAGCCGCTATGTGCGAACTTGAATCGCAGTTCTCAGCCTAACCCGCGCAAGCTGGATGACCACGTTTTGCACATCATGCCTAGAAGTGCCTGTAAGGCTTTGTGTGTATTACCTTGTTGCGATTCGTTTGAGCCGCTACGTGCAAACTTGAATCGCAGTTCTGAGGCTGACCCGCGCAAGCTGGATGACCACGTTTTGCACATCATGCCTAAAAGTGCCTTTAAGGCGTTGTGTGTATTAACTTGTTGCGATTCGTTTGAGCCGCTACGTGCAAACTTGAATCGCATTTCTGAGCCTAACCCGCGCAAGCTGGATGACCGCGTTATGCACATCATGTCTAGAAGTGCCTGTAAGGCTTTGTGTGTATTAACTTGTTGCGATTCGCTTTAGCCGCTATGTGCGAACTTGAATCGCAGTTCTCAGCCTAACCCGCGCAAGCTGGATGACCTCGTTTTGCACATCATGCCTAAAGGTGCCTTTAAGGCGTTGTGTGTATTAACTTGTTGCGATTCGTTTGAGCCGCTACGTGCAAACTTGAATCGCAGTTCTGAGGCTAACCCGCGCAAGCTGGATGACCGCGTCATGCACATCATGCCTAGAAGTGCCTGTAAGGCTTTGTGTGTATTAACTTGTTGCGATTCGCTTTAGCCGCTATGTGCGAACTTGAATCGAAGTTCTCAGCCTAACCCGCGCAAGCTGGATGACCTCGTTTTTCACATCATGCCTAAAAGTGCCTGTAAGTCTTTGTGTGTATTTTGTTGCGATTCGCTTTAGCAGCTATGTGCGAACTTGAATCGCAGTTCTCAGCCTAACCCGCGCAAGCTGGATGACCACGTTTTGCACATCATGCCTAGAAGTGCCTGTAAGGCTTTGTGTGTATTAACTTGTTGCGATTCGTTTGAGCCGCTACGTGCAAACTTGAATCGCAGTTCTCAGCCTAACCCGCGCAAGCTGGATGACCTCGTTTTTCACATCATGCCTAAAAGTGCCTGTAAGGCTTTGTGTGTATTACTTGTTGCGATTCTCTTTAGCCGCTATGTGCGAACTTGAATCGCAGTTCTCAGCCTAACCCGCGCAAGCTGGATGACCACGTTTTCCACATCATGCCTAGAAGTGCCTGTAAGGCTTTGTGTGTATTAACTTGTTGCGATTCGTTTGAGCCGCTACGTGCGAACTTGAATCGCAGTTCTGAGGCTAACCCGCGCAAGCTGGATGACCACGTTTTGCACATCATGCCTAAAAGTGCCTTTAAGGCGTTGTGTGTATTAACTTGTTGCGATTCGTTTGAGCCGCTACGTGCAAACTTGAATCGCAGTTCTGAGCCTAACCCGCGCAAGCTGGATGACCGCGTTATGCACATCATGCCTAGAAGTGCCTGTAAGGCTTTGTGTGTATTAACTTGTTGCGATTCGCTTTAGCCGCTATGTGCGAACTTGAATCGCATCATGCCTAACCCGCGCAAGCTGGATGACCTCGTTTTGCACATCATGCCTAAAAGTGCCTTTAAGGCGTTGTGTGTATTAACTTGTTGCGATTCGTTTGAGCCGCTACGTGCAAACTTGAATCGCAGTTCTCAGGCTAACCCGCGCAAGCTGGATGACCACGTTTTGCACATCATGCCTAAAAGTGCCTTTAAGGCGTTGTGTGTACTAACTTGTTGCGATTCGTTTGAGCCGCTACGTGCAAACTTGAATCGCAGTTCTGAGCCTAACCCGCGCAAGCTGGATGACCACGT
This sequence comes from Amblyomma maculatum, assembly GCF_055883805.1. NCBI lineage: Eukaryota > Metazoa > Arthropoda > Arachnida > Ixodida > Ixodidae > Amblyomma > Amblyomma maculatum. Next base: position 1,902,556 of record NW_028146746.1, read on the forward strand.
TTTGCACATAATGCCTAAAAGTGCCTGTAAGGCGTTGTGTGTATTAACCTGTTGCGATTCGTTTGAGCCGCTACGTGCAAACTTGAATCGCAGTTCTTAGCCTAACCCGCGCAAGCTAGATGACCGCGTTATGCACATCATGCCTAAAAGTGCCTTTAAGGCGTTGTGTGTATTAACTTGTTGCGATTCGTTTGAGCCGCTACGTGCAAACTTGAATCGCAGTTCTGAGCCTAACCCGCGCAAGCTGGATGACCACGTTTTCACATCATGCCTAAAAGTGCCTTTAAGGCGTTGTGTGTATTAACTTGTTGCGATTCGCTTTAGCCGCGTTTTGCGAACTTGAATCGCAGTTCTCAGCCTAACCCGCGCAAGCTGGATGACCTCGTTTTTCACATCATGCCTAAAAGTGCCTGTAAGGCTTTGTGTGTATTAACTTGTTGCGATTCGTTTGAGCCGCTACGTGCAAACTTGAATCGCAGTTCTGAGGCTAACCCGCGCAAGCTGGATGACCACGTTTTGCACATCATGACTAAAAGTGCCTTTAAGGCGTTGTGTGTATTAACTTCTTGCGATTCGTTTGAGCCGCTACGTGCAAACTTGAATCGCAGTTCTGAGCCTAACCCGCGCAAGCTGGATGACCGCGTCATGCACATCATGCCTAGAAGTGCCTGTAAGGCTTTGTGTGTATTAACTTGTTGCGATTCGCTTTAGCCGCTACGTGCGAACTTGAATCGAAGTTCTCAGCCTAACCCGCGCAAGCTGGATGACCTCGTTTTTCACATCATGCCTAAAAGTGCCTGTAAGGCTTTGTGTGTATTTTGTTGCGATTCGCTTTAGCAGCTATGTGCGAACTTGAATCGCAGTTCTGAGCCTAACCAGCGCAAGCTGGATGACCGCGTTATGCACATCACGCCTAGAAGTGCCTGTAAGGCTTTGTGTGTATTAACTTGTTGCGATTCGTTTGAGCCGCTACGTGCAAACTTGATTCGCAGTTCTGAGCCTAACCAGCGCATGCTGGATGACCACGTTTTCACATCATGCCTAAAAGTGCCTTTAAGGCGTTGTGTGTATTAACTTGTTGCGATTCGTTTGAGCCGCTACGTGCAAACTTGAATCGCATTTCTGAGCCTAACCCGCGCAAGCTGGATGACCGCGTTATGCACATCATGTCTAGAAGTGCCTGTAAGGCTTTGTGTGTATTAACTTGTTGCGATTCGCTTTAGCCGCTATGTGCGAACTTGAATCGCAGTTCTCAGCCTAACCCGCGCAAGCTGGATGACCTCGTTTTGCACATCATGCCTAAAGGTGCCTTTAAGGCGTTGTGTGTATTAACTTGTTGCGATTCGTTTGAGCCGCTACGTGCAAACTTGAATCGCAGTTCTGAGGCTAACCCGCGCAAGCTGGATGACCACGTTTTGCACATCATGCCTAAAAGTGCCTTTAAGGCTTTGTGTGTATTAACTTGTTGCGATTCGTTTGAGCCGCTACGTGCAAACTTGAATCGCAGTTCTGAGCCTAACCCGCGCAAGCTGGATGACCGCGTCATGCACATCATGCCTAGAAGTGCCTGTAAGGCTTTGTGTGTATTAACTTGTTGCGATTCGCTTTAGCCGCTATGTGCGAACTTGAATCGAAGTTCTCAGCCTAACCCGCGCAAGCTGAATGAGCTCGTTTTTCACATCATGCCTAAAAGTGCCTGTAAGGCTTTGTGTGTATTTTGTTGCGATTCGCTTTAGCAGCTATGTGCGAACTTGAATCGCAGTTCTCAGCCTAACCCGCGCAAGCTGGATGACCACGTTTTGCACATCATGCCTAGAAGTGCCTGTAAGGCTTTGTGTGTATTAACTTGTTGCGATTCGTTTGAGCCGCTACGTGCAAACTTGAATCGCAGTTCTGAGGCTAACCCGCGCAAGCTGGATGACCACGTTTTGCACGTCATGCCTAAAAGTGCCTTTAAGGCGTTGTGTGTATTAACTTGTTGCGATTCGCTTTAGCCACTATGTGCGAACTTGAATCGCAGTTCTGAGCCTAACCCGCGCAAGCTGGATGACCACGTTTTGCACATCATGCCTAAAAGTGCCTTTAAGGCGTTGTGTGTATTAACTTGTTGCGGTTCGTTTGAGCCGCTACGTGCAAACTTGAATCGCAGTTCTGAGCCTAACCCGCGCAAGCTGGATGACCGCGTTATGCACATCATGCCTAGAAGTGCCTGTAAGGCTTTGTGTGTATTAACTTGTTGCGATTCGTTTGAGCCGCTACGTGCAAACTTGATTCGCAGTTCTGAGCCTAACCCGCGCAAGCTGGATGACCGCGTTATGCACATCATGCCTAGAAGTGCCTGTAAGGCTTTGTGTGTATTAACTTGTTGCGATTCGCTTTAGCCGCTATGTGCGAACTTGAATCGCAGTTCTCAGCCTAACCCGCGCAAGCTGGATGACCTCGTTTTTCACATCATGCCTAAAAGTGCCTGTAAGGCTTTGTGTGTATTAACTTGTTGCGATTCGCTTTAGCCGCTATGTGCGAACTTGAATCGCAGTTCTCAGCCTAACCCGCGCAAGCTGGATGACCACGTTTTGCACATCATGCCTAAAAGTGCCTTTAAGGCGTTGTGTGTATTAACTTGTTGCGATTCGTTTGAGCCGCTACGTGCAAACTTGAATCGCAGTTCTGAGCCTAACCCGCGCAAGCTGGATGACCGCGTTTTGCACATAATGCCTAAAAGTGCCTGTAAGGCGTTGTGTGTATTAACTTGTTGCGATTCGTTTGAGCCGCTACGTGCAAACTGAATCGCACTTCTGAGCCTAACCCGCGCAAGCTGGATGACCGCGTTATGCACATCATGCCTAGAAGTGCCTGTAAGGCTTTGTGTGTATTAACTTGTTGCGATTCGTTTGAGCCGCTACGTGCAAACTTGATTCGCAGTTCTGAGCCTAACCCGCGCAAGCTGGATGACCCCGTTTTGCACATCATGCCTAAAAGTGCCTTTAAGGCGTTGTGTATATTAACTTGTTGCGATTCGCTTTAGCCGCTATGTGCGAACTTGAATCGCAGTTCTCAGACTATCCCGCGCAAGCTGGATGACCGCGTTATGCACATCATGCCTAGAAGTGCCTGTAAGGCTTTGTGCCTGTAAGGCTTTAGCCGCTATGTGCGAACTTGAATCGCAGTTCTGTACCTAACCCGCGCAGCTTGAGTGACGCCTATTTGCACATCATGCCTAAAAGTGCCTGTATGGCGTTGTGTGTATTAACTTGTTGCGATTCGCTTTAGCCACTATGTGCGAACTTGAATCGCCGTTCTGAGCCTAACCCGCGGAAGCTGGATGACCGCGTTATGCACATCATGCCTAGAAGTGCCTGTAAGGCTTTGAGTGTATTAACTTGTTGCGGTTCGTTTGAGCCGCTACGTGCAAACTTGAATCGCAGTTCTGAGCCTAACCCGCGCAAGCTGGATGACCACGTTTTGCACATCATGCCTAAAAGTGCCTATAAGGCGTTGTGTGTATTAACTTGTTGCGGTTCGTTTGAGTCGCTACGTGCAAACTTGAATCGCAGTTCTGAGCCTAACCCGCGCAAGCTGGATGACCGCGTCATGCACATCATGCCTAGAAGTGCCTGTAAGGCTTTGTGTGTATTAACTTGTTGCGATTCGCTTTAGCCGCTATGTGCGAACTTGAATCGAAGTTCTCAGCCTAACCCGCGCAAGCTGGATGACCTAGTTTTTCACATCATGCCTAAAAGTGCCTGTAAGGCTTTGTGTGTATTTTGTTGCGATTCGCTTTAGCAGCTATGTGCGAACTTGAATCGCAGTTCTGAGCCTAACCAGCGCAAGCTGGATGACCACGTTTTGCACATCATGCCTAAAAGTGCCTTTAAGGCGTTGTGTGTATTAACTTGTTGCGATTCGTTTGAGCCGCTACGTGCAAACTTGAATCGCAGTTCTGAGCCTAACCCGCGCAAGCTGGATGACCGCGTCATGCACATCATGTCTAGAAGTGCCTGTAAGGCTTTGTGTGTATTAACTTGTTGCGATTCGCTTTAGCCGCTATGTGCGAACTTGAATCGAAGTTCTCAGCCTAACCCGCGCAAGCTGGATGACCTCGTTTTTCACATCATGCCTAAAAGTGCCTGTAAGGCTTTGTGTGTATTTTGTTGCGATTCGCTTTAGCAGCTATGTGCGAACTTGAATCGCAGTTCTCAGCCTAACCCGCGCAAGCTGGATGACCACGTTTTGCACATCATGCCTAGAAGCGCCTGTAAGGCTTTGTGTGTATTAACTTGTTGCGATTCGTTTGAGCCGCTACGTGCAAACTTGAATCGCAGTTCTGAGGCTAACCCGCGCAAGCTGGATGACCACGTTTTGCACATCATGCCTAAAAGTGCCTTTAAGGCGTTGTGTGTATTAACTTGTTGCGATTCGCTTTAGCCACTATGTGCGAACTTGAATCGCAGTTCTGAGCCTAACCCGCGCAAGCTGGATGACCACGTTTTGCACATCATGCCTAAAAGTGCCTTTAAGGCGTTGTGTGCATTAACTTGTTGCGGTTCGTTTGAGCCGCTACGTGCAAACTTGAATCGCAGTTCTGAGCCTAACCCGCGCAAGCTGGATGACCGCGTTATGCACATCATGCCTAGAAGTGCCTGTAAGGCTTTGTGTGTATTAACTTGTTGCGATTCGTTTGAGCCGCTACGTGCAAACTTGATTCGCAGTTCTGAGCCTAACCCGCGCAAGCTGGATGACCGCGTTATGCACATCATGCCTAGAAGTGCCTGTAAGGCTTTGTGTGTATTAACTTGTTGCGATTCGCTTTAGCCGCTATGTGCGAACTTGAATCGCAGTTCTCAGCCTAACCCGCGCTAGCTGGATGACCTCGTTTTTCACATCATGCCTAAAAGTGCCTGTAAGGCTTTGTGTGTATTAACTTGTTGCGATTCGCTTTATCCGCTATGTGCGAACTTGAATCGCAGTTCTCAGCCTAACCCGCGCAAGCTGGATGACCACGTTTTGCACATCATGCCTAGAAGTGCCTGTAAGGCTTTGTGTGTATTAACTTGTTGCGATTCGTTTGAGCCGCTACGTGCAAACTTGAATCGCAGTTCTGAGGCTAACCCGCGCAAGCTGGATGACCACGTTTTGCACATCATGCCTAAAAGTGCCTTTAAGGCGTTGTGTGTATTAACTTGTTGCGATTCGTTTGAGCCGCTACGTGCAAACTTGAATCGCAGTTCTGAGCCTAACCCGCGCAAGCTGGATGCCCGCGTTTTGCACATAATGCCTAAAAGTGCCTGTAAGGCGTTGTGTGTATTAACTTGTTGCGATTCGTTTGAGCCGCTACGTGCAAACTTGAATCGCAGTTCTGAGCCTAACCCGCGCAAGCTGGATGACCGCGTTTTGCACATAATGCCTAAAAGTGCCTGTAAGGCGTTGTGTGTATTAACTTGTTGCGATTCGTTTGAGCCGCTACGTGCAAACATGAATCGCAGTTCTGAGCCTAACCCGCGCAAGCTGGATGACCGCGTTATGCACATCATGCCTAGAAGTGCCTGTAAGGCTTTGTGTGTATTAACTTGTTGCGATTCCTTTGAGCCGCTACGTGCAAACTTGATTCGCAGTTCTGAGCCTAACCCGCGCAAGCTGGATGACCCCGTTTTGCACATCATGCCTAAAAGTGCCTTTAAGGCGTTGTGTGTATTAACTTGTTGCGATTCGTTTGAGCCGCTACGTGCAAACTTGAATCGCAGTTCTGAGCCTAACCCGCGCAAGCTGGATGACCGCGTTATGCACATCATGCCTAGAAGTGCCTGTAAGGCTTTGTGTGTATTAACTTGTTGCGATTCGCTTTAGCCGCTATGTGCGAACTTGAATCGCAGTTCTCAGCCTAACCCGCGCTAGCTGGATGACCTCGTTTTTCACATCATGCCTAAAAGTGCCTGTAAGGCTTTGTGTGTATTAACTTGTTGCGATTCGCTTTATCCGCTATGTGCGAACTTGAATCGCAGTTCTCAGCCTAACCCGCGCAAGCTGGATGACCACGTTTTGCACATCATGCCTAGAAGTGCCTGTAAGGCTTTGTGTGTATTAACTTGTTGCGATTCGTTTGAGCCGCTACGTGCAAACTTGAATCGCAGTTCTGAGGCTAACCCGCGCAAGCTGGAAGACCACGTTTTGCACATCATGCCTAAAAGTGCCTTTAAGGCGTTGTGTGTATTAACTTGTTGCGATTCGTTTGAGCCGCTACGTGCAAACTTGAATCGCAGTTCTGAGCCTAACCCGCGCAAGCTGGATGACCGCGTTTTGCACATAATGCCTAAAAGTGCCTGTAAGGCGTTGTGTGTATTAACTTGTTGCGATTCGTTTGAGCCGCTACGTGCAAACTTGAATCGCAGTTCTGAGCCTAACCCGCGCAAGCTGGATGACCGCGTTTTGCACATAATGCCTAAAAGTGCCTGTAAGGCGTTGTGTGTATTAACTTGTTGCGATTCGTTTGAGCCGCTACGTGCAAACATGAATCGCAGTTCTGAGCCTAACCCGCGCAAGCTGGATGACCGCGTTATGCACATCATGCCTAGAAGTGCCTGTAAGGCTTTGTGTGTATTAACTTGTTGCGATTCGTTTGAGCCGCTACGTGCAAACTTGATTCGCAGTTCTGAGCCTAACCCGCGCAAGCTGGATGACCCCGTTTTGCACATCATGCCTAAAAGTGCCTTTAAGGCGTTGTGTGTATTAACTTGTTGCGATTCGTTTGAGCCGCTACGTGCAAACTTGAATCGCAGTTCTGAGCCTAACCCGCGCAAGCTGGATGACCGCGTTATGCACATCATGCCTAGAAGTGCCTGTAAGGCTTTGTGTATATTAACTTGTTGCGATTCGCTTTAGCCGCTATGTGCGAACTTGAATCGCGGTTCTCAGACTATCCCGCGCAAGCTGGATGACCGCGTTATGCACATCATGCCTAGAAGTGCCTGTAAGGCTTTAGCCGCTATGTGCGAACTTGAATCGCAGTTCTGTACCTAACCCGCGCAGCTTGAGTGACGCCTATTTGCACATCATGCCTAAAAGTGCCTGTAAGGCGTTGTGTGTATTAACTTGTTGCGATTCGCTTTAGCCACTATGTGCGAACTTGAATCGCCGTTCTGAGCCTAACCCGCGGAAGCTGGATGACCGCGTTATGCACATCATGCCTAGAAGTGCCTGTAAGGCTTTGTGTGTATTACTTGTTGCGATTCGTTTGAGCCGCTACGTGCAAACATGAATCGCAGTTCTGAGCCTAACCCGCGCAAGCTGGATGACCGCGTTATGCACATCATGCCTAGAAGTGCCTGTAAGGCTTTGTGTGTATTACTTGTTGCGATTCTCTTTAGCCGCTATGTGCGAACTTGAATCGCAGTTCTCAGCCTAACCCGCGCAAGCTGGATGACCACGTTTTCCACATCATGCCTAGAAGTGCCTGTAAGGCTTTGTGTGTATTAACTTGTTGCGATTCGTTTGAGCCGCTACGTGCGAACTTGAATCGCAGTTCTGAGGCTAACCCGCGCAAGCTTGATGACCACGTTTTGCACATCATGCCTAAAAGTGCCTTTAAGGCGTTGTGTGTATTAACTTGTTGCGATTCGTTTGAGCCGCTACGTGCAAACTTGAATCGCAGTTCTGAGCCTAACCCGCGCAAGCTGGATGACCGCGTTATGCACATCATGCCTAGAAGTGCCTGTAAGGCTTTGTGTGTATTAACTTGTTGCGATTCGCTTTAGCCGCTATGTGCGAACTTGAATCGCATCATGCCTAACCCGCGCAGGCTGGATGACCACGTTTTGCACATAATGCCTAAAAGTGCCTGTAAGGCGTTGTGTGTATTAACCTGTTGCGATTCGTTTGAGCCGCTACGTGCAAACTTGAATCGCAGTTCTTAGCCTAACCCGCGCAAGCTAGATGACCGCGTTATGCACATCATGCCTAGAAGTGCCTTTAAGGCGTTGTGTGTATTAACTTGTTGCGATTCGTTTGAGCCGCTACGTGCAAACTTGAATCGCAGTTCTGAGCCTAACCCGCGCAAGCTGGATGACCGCGTCATGCACATCATGCCTAGAAGTGCCTGTAAGGCTTTGTGTGTATTAACTTGTTGCGATTCGCTTTAGCCGCTATGTGCGAACTTGAATCGCAGTTCTCAGCCTAACCCGCGCAAGCTGGATGACCTCGTTTTTCACATCATGCCTAAAAGTGCCTGTAAGGCTTTGTGTGTATTAACTTGTTGCGATTCGCTTTAGCCGCTATGTGCGAACTTGAATCGCAGTTCTCAGCCTAACCCGCGCAAGCTGGATGACCACGTTTTGCACATCATGCCTAGAAGTGCCTGTAAGGCTTTGTGTGTATTAACTTGTTGCGATTCGTTTGAGCCGCTACGTGCAAACTTGATTCGCAGTTCTGAGCCTAACCCGCGCAAGCTGGATGACCACGTTTTCACATCATGCCTAAAAGTGCCTTTAAGGAGTTGTGTGTATTAACTTGTTGCGATTCGCTTTAGCCGCGTTTTGCGAACTTGAATCGCAGTTCTCAGCCTAACCCGCGCAAGCTGGATGACCTCGTTTTTCACATCATGCCTAAAAGTGCCTGTAAGGCTTTGTGTGTATTAACTTGTTGCGATTCGCTTTAGCCGCTATGTGCGAACTTGAATCGCAGTTCTCAGCCTAACCCGCGCAAGCTGGATGACCACGTTTTGCACATCATGCCTAGAAGTGCCTGTAAGGCTTTGTGTGTATTAACTTGTTGCGATTCGTTTGAGCCGCTACGTGCAAACTTGAATCGCAGTTCTGAGGCTAACCCGCGCAAGCTGGATGACCACGTTTTGCACATCATGCCTAAAAGTGCCTTTAAGGCGTTGTGTGTATTAACTTGTTGCGATTCGTTTGAGCCGCTACGTGCAAACTTGAATCGCATTTCTGAGCGTAACCCGCGCAAGCTGGATGACCGCGTTATGCACATCATGTCTAGAAGTGCCTGTAAGGCTTTGTGTGTATTAACTTGTTGCGATTCGCTTTAGCCGCTATGTGCGAACTTGAATCGCAGTTCTCAGCCTAACCCGCGCAAGCTGGATGACCTCGTTTTGCACATCATGCCTAAAGGTGCCTTTAAGGCGTTGTGTGTATTAACTTGTTGCGATTCGTTTGAGCCGCTACGTGCAAACTTGAATCGCAGTTCTGAGGCTAACCCGCGCAAGCTGGATGACCACGTTTTGCACATCATGCCTAAAAGTGCCTTTAAGGCGTTGTGTGTATTAACTTGTTGCGGTTCGTTTGAGTCGCTACGTGCAAACTTGAATCGCAGTTCTGAGCCTAACCCGCGCAAGCTGGATGACCGCGTCATGCACATCATGCCTAGAAGTGCCTGTAAGGCTTTGTGTGTATTAACTTGTTGCGATTCGCTTTAGCCGCTATGTGCGAACTTGAATCGAAGTTCTCAGCCTAACCCGCGCAAGCTGGATGACCTCGTTTTTCACATCATGCCTAAAAGTGCCTGTAAGGCTTTGTGTGTATTTTGTTGCGATTCGCTTTAGCAGCTATGTGCGAACTTGAATCGCAGTTCTCAGCCTAACCCGCGCAAGCTGGATGACCACGTTTTGCACATCATGCCTAGAAGTGCCTGTAAGGCTTTGTGTGTATTAACTTGTTGCGATTCGTTTGAGCCGCTACGTGCAAACTTGAATCGCAGTTCTGAGGCTAACCCGCGCAAGCTGGATGACCACGTTTTGCACATCATGCCTAAAAGTGCCTTTAAGGCGTTGTGTGTATTAACTTGTTGCGGTTCGTTTGAGTCGCTACGTGCAAACTTGAATCGCAGTTCTGAGCCTAACCCGCGCAAGCTGGATGACCGCGTCATGCACATCATGCCTAGAAGTGCCTGTAAGGCTTTGTGTGTATTAACTTGTTGCGATTCGCTTTAGCCGCTATGTGCGAACTTGAATCGAAGTTCTCAGCCTAACCCGCGCAAGCTGGATGACCTCGTTTTTCACATCATGCCTAAAAGTGCCTGTAAGGCTTTGTGTGTATTTTGTTGCGATTCGCTTTAGCAGCTATGTGCGAACTTGAATCGCAGTTCTGAGCCTAACCAGCGCAAGCTGGATGACCACGTTTTGCACATCATGCCTAAAAGTGCCTTTAAGGCGTTGTGTGTATTAACTTGTTGCGATTCGTTTGAGCCGCTACGTGCAAACTTGAATCGCAGTTCTGAGCCTAACCCGCGCAAGCTGGATGACCGCGTCATGCACATCATGCCTAGAAGTGCCTGTAAGGCTTTGTGTGTATTAACTTGTTGCGATTCGCTTTAGCCGCTATGTGCGAACTTGAATCGAAGTTCTCAGCCTAACCCGCGCAAGCTGGATGACCTCGTTTTTCACATCATGCCTAAAAGTGCCTGTAAGGCTTTGTGTGTATTTTGTTGCGATTCGCTTTAGCAGCTATGTGCGAACTTGAATCGCAGTTCTCAGCCTAACCCGCGCAAGCTGGATGACCACGTTTTGCACATCATGCCTAGAAGTCCCTGTAAGGCTTTGTGTGTATTAACTTGTTGCGATTCGTTTGAGCCGCTACGTGCAAACTTGAATCGCAGTTCTGAGGCTAACCCGCGCAAGCTGGATGACCACGTTTTGCACATCATGCCTAAAAGTGCCTTTAAGGCGTTGTGTGTATTAACTTGTTGCGATTCGCTTTAGCCACTATGTGCGAACTTGAATCGCAGTTCTGAGCCTAACCCGCGCAAGCTGGATGACCACGTTTTGCACATCATGCCTAAAAGTGCCTTTAAGGCGTTGTGTGTATTAACTTGTTGCGGTTCGTTTGAGCCGCTACGTGCAAACTTGAATCGCAGTTCTGAGCCTAACCCGCGCAAGCTGGATGACCGCGTTATGCACATCATGCCTATAAGTGCCTGTAAGGCTTTGTGTGTATTAACTTGTTGCGATTCGTTTGAGCCGCTACGTGCAAACTTGATTCGCAGTTCTGAGCCTAACCCGCGCAAGCTGGATGACCGCGTTATGCACATCATGCCTGGAAGTGCCTGTAAGGCTTTGTGTGTATTAACTTGTTGCGATTCGCTTTAGCCGCTATGTGCGAACTTGAATCGCAGTTCTCAGCCTAACCCGCGCTAGCTGGATGACCTCGTTTTTCACATCATGCCTAAAAGTGCCTGTAAGGCTTTGTGTGTATTAACTTGTTGCGATTCGCTTTATCCGCTATGTGCGAACTTGAATCGCAGTTCTCAGCCTAACCCGCGCAAGCTGGATGACCACGTTTTGCACATCATGCCTAGAAGTGCCTGTAAGGCTTTGTGTGTATTAACTTGTTGCGATTCGTTTGAGCCGCTACGTGCAAACTTGATTCGCAGTTCTGAGCCTAACCCGCGCAAGCTGGATGACCCCGTTTTGCACATCATGCCTAAAAGTGCCTTTAAGGCGTTGTGTGTATTAACTTGTTGCGATTCGTTTGAGCCGCTACGTGCAAACTTGAATCGCAGTTCTGAGCCTAACCCGCGCAAGCTGGATGACCGCGTTTTGCACATAATGCCTAAAAGTGCCTGTAAGGCGTTGTGTGTATTAACTTGTTGCGATTCGTTTGAGCCGCTACGTGCAAACTTGAATCGCAGTTCTGAGCCTAACCCGCGCAAGCTGGATGACCGCGTTTTGCACATAATGCCTAAAAGTGCCTGTAAGGCGTTGTGTGTATTAACTTGTTGCGATTCGTTTGAGCCGCTACGTGCAAACATGAATCGCAGTTCTGAGCCTAACCCGCGCAAGCTGGATGACCGCGTTATGCACATCATGCCTAGAAGTGCCTGTAAGGCTTTGTGTGTATTAACTTGTTGCGATTCGTTTGAGCCGCTACGTGCAAACTTGATTCGCAGTTCTGAGCCTAACCCGCGCAAGCTGGATGACCCCGTTTTGCACATCATGCCTAAAAGTGCCTTTAAGGCGTTGTGTGTATTAACTTGTTGCGATTCGTTTGAGCCGCTACGTGCAAACTTGAATCGCAGTTCTGAGCCTAACCCGCGCAAGCTGGATGACCGCGTTATGCACATCATGCCTAGAAGTGCCTGTAAGGCTTTGTGTATATTAACTTGTTGCGATTCGCTTTAGCCGCTATGTGCGAACTTGAATCGCAGTTCTCAGCCTAACCCGCGCAAGCTGGATGACCACGTTTTGCACATCATGCCTAGAAGTGCCTGTAAGGCTTTGTGTGTATTAACTTGTTGCGATTCGTTTGAGCCGCTACGTGCAAACTTGAATCGCAGTTCTGAGGCTAACCCGCGCAAGCTGGATGACCACGTTTTGCACATCATGCCTAAAAGTGCCTTTAAGGCGTTGTGTGTATTAACTTGTTGCGGTTCGTTTGAGTCGCTACGTGCAAACTTGAATCGCAGTTCTGAGCCTAACCCGCGCAAGCTGGATGACCGCGTCATGCACATCATGCCTAGAAGTGCCTGTAAGGCTTTGTGTGTATTAACTTGTTGCGATTCGCTTTAGCCGCTATGTGCGAACTTGAATCGAAGTTCTCAGCCTAACCCGCGCAAGCTGGATGACCTCGTTTTTCACATCATGCCTAAAAGTGCCTGTAAGGCTTTGTGTGTATTTTGTTGCGATTCGCTTTAGCAGCTATGTGCGAACTTGAATCGCAGTTCTGAGCCTAACCAGCGCAAGCTGGATGACCACGTTTTGCACATCATGCCTAAAAGTGCCTTTAAGGCGTTGTGTGTATTAACTTGTTGCGATTCGTTTGAGCCGCTACGTGCAAACTTGAATCGCAGTTCTGAGCCTAACCCGCGCAAGCTGGATGACCGCGTCATGCACATCATGCCTAGAAGTGCCTGTAAGGCTTTGTGTGTATTAACTTGTTGCGATTCGCTTTAGCCGCTATGTGCGAACTTGAATCGAAGTTCTCAGCCTAACCCGCGCAAGCTGGATGACCTCGTTTTTCACATCATGCCTAAAAGTGCCTGTAAGGCTTTGTGTGTATTTTGTTGCGATTCGCTTTAGCAGCTATGTGCGAACTTGAATCGCAGTTCTCAGCCTAACCCGCGCAAGCTGGATGACCACGTTTTGCACATCATGCCTAGAAGTCCCTGTAAGGCTTTGTGTGTATTAACTTGTTGCGATTCGTTTGAGCCGCTACGTGCAAACTTGAATCGCAGTTCTGAGGCTAACCCGCGCAAGCTGGATGACCACGTTTTGCACATCATGCCTAAAAGTGCCTTTAAGGCTTTGTGTGTATTAACTTGTTGCGATTCGCTTTAGCCGCTATGTGCGAACTTGAATCGCATCATGCCTAACCCGCGCAAGCTGGATGACCACGTTTTGCACATAATGCCTAAAAGTGCCTGTAAGGCGTTGTGTGTATTAACCTGTTGCGATTCGTTTGAGCCGCTACGTGCAAACTTGAATCGCAGTTCTGAGCCTAACCCGCGCAAGCTGGATGACCGCGTCATGCACATCATGCCTAGAAGTGCCTGTAAGGCTTTGTGTGTATTAACTTGTTGCGATTCGCTTTAGCCGCTATGTGCGAACTTGAATCGCAGTTCTGAGCCTAACCCGCGCAAGCTGGATGACCTCGTTTTTCACATCATGCCTAAAAGTGCCTGTAAGGCTTTGTGTGTATTAACTTGTTGCGATTCGCTTTAGCCGCTATGTGCGAACTTGAATCGCAGTTCTCAGCCTAACCCGCGCAAGCTGGATGACCACGTTTTGCACATCATGCCTAGAAGTGCCTGTAAGGCTTTGTGTGTATTAACTTGTTGCGATTCGTTTGAGCCGCTACTTGCAAACTTGATTCGCAGTTCTGAGCCTAACCCGCGCAAGCTGGATGACCACGTTTTCACATCATGCCTAAAAGTGCCTTTAAGGAGTTGTGTGTATTAACTTGTTGCGATTCGCTTTAGCCGCGTTTTGCGAACTTGAATCGAAGTTCTCAGCCTAACCCGCGCAAGCTGGATGACCTCGTTTTGCACATCATGCCTAAAGGTGCCTTTAAGGCGTTGTGTGTATTAACTTGTTGCGATTCGTTTGAGCCGCTACGTGCAAACTTGAATCGCAGTTCTGAGCCTAACCAGCGCAAGCTGGATGACCACGTTTTGCACATCATGCCTAAAAGTGCCTTTAAGGCGTTGTGTGTATTAACTTGTTGCGATTCGTTTGAGCCGCTACGTGCAAACTTGAATCGCAGTTCTGAGCCTAACCCGCGCAAGCTGGATGACCGCGTCATGCACATCATGCCTAGAAGTGCCTGTAAGGCTTTGTGTGTATTAACTTGTTGCGATTCGCTTTAGCCGCTATGTGCGAACTTGAATCGAAGTTCTCAGCCTAACCCGCGCAAGCTGGATGACCTCGTTTTTCACATCATGCCTAAAAGTGCCTGTAAGGCTTTGTGTGTATTTTGTTGCGATTCGCTTTAGCAGCTATGTGCGAACTTGAATCGCAGTTCTCAGCCTAACCCGCGCAAGCTGGATGACCACGTTTTGCACATCATGCCTAGAAGTCCCTGTAAGGCTTTGTGTGTATTAACTTGTTGCGATTCGTTTGAGCCGCTACGTGCAAACTTGAATCGCAGTTCTGAGGCTAACCCGCGCAAGCTGGATGACCACGTTTTGCACATCATGCCTAAAAGTGCCTTTAAGGCGTTGTGTGTATTAACTTGTTGCGATTCGCTTTAGCCACTATGTGCGAACTTGAATCGCAGTTCTGAGCCTAACCCGCGCAAGCTGGATGACCACGTTTTGCACATCATGCCTAAAAGTGCCTTTAAGGCGTTGTGTTTATTAACTTGTTGCGGTTCGTTTGAGCCGCTACGTGCAAACTTGAATCGCAGTTCTGAGCCTAACCCGCGCAAGCTGGATGACCGCGTTATGCACATCATGCCTAGAAGTGCCTGTAAGGCTTTGTGTGTATTAACTTGTTGCGATTCGTTTGAGCCGCTACGTGCAAACTTGATTCGCAGTTCTGAGCCTAACCCGCGCAAGCTGGATGACCGCGTTATGCACATCATGCCTAGAAGTGCCTGTAAGGCTTTGTGTGTATTAACTTGTTGCGATTCGCTTTAGCCGCTATGTGCGAACTTGAATCGCAGTTCTCAGCCTAACCCGCGCTAGCTGGATGACCTCGTTTTTCACATCATGCCTAAAAGTGCCTGTAAG
This sequence comes from Amblyomma maculatum, assembly GCF_055883805.1. Lineage (NCBI taxonomy): Eukaryota > Metazoa > Arthropoda > Arachnida > Ixodida > Ixodidae > Amblyomma > Amblyomma maculatum. Next base: position 1,917,724 of record NW_028146746.1, read on the forward strand.
GCTTTGTGTGTATTAACTTGTTGCGATTCGCTTTATCCGCTATGTGCGAACTTGAATCGCAGTTCTCAGCCTAACCCGCGCAAGCTGGATGACCACGTTTTGCACATCATGCCTAGAAGTGCCTGTAAGGCTTTGTGTGTATTAACTTGTTGCGATTCGTTTCAGCCGCTACGTGCAAACTTGATTCGCAGTTCTGAGCCTAACCCGCGCAAGCTGGATGACCCCGTTTTGCCAATCATGCCTAAAAGTGCCTTTAAGGCGTTGTGTGTATTAACTTGTTGCGATTCGTTTGAGCCGCTACGTGCAAACTTGAATCGCAGTTCTGAGCCTAACCCGCGCAAGCTGGATGACCGCGTTTTGCACATAATGCCTAAAAGTGCCTGTAAGGCGTTGTGTGTATTAACTTGTTGCGATTCGTTTGAGCCGCTACGTGCAAACTTGAATCGCAGTTCTGAGCCTAACCCGCGCAAGCTGGATGACCGCGTTTTGCACATAATGCCTAAAAGTGCCTGTAAGGCGTTGTGTGTATTAACTTGTTGCGATTCGTTTGAGCCGCTACGTGCAAACATGAATCGCAGTTCTGAGCCTAACCCGCGCAAGCTGGATGACCGCGTTATGCACATCATGCCTAGAAGTGCCTGTAAGGCTTTGTGTGTATTAACTTGTTGCGATTCGTTTGAGCCGCTACGTGCAAACTTGATTCGCAGTTCTGAGCCTAACCCGCGCAAGCTGGATGACCCCGTTTTGCACATCATGCCTAAAAGTGCCTTTAAGGCGTTGTGTGTATTAACTTGTTGCGATTCGTTTGAGCCGCTACGTGCAAACTTGAATCGCAGTTCTGAGCCTAACCCGCGCAAGCTGGATGACCGCGTTATGCACATCATGCCTAGAAGTGCCTGTAAGGCTTTGTGTATATTAACTTGTTGCGATTCGCTTTAGCCGCTATGTGCGAACTTGAATCGCAGTTCTCAGCCTAACCCGCGCAAGCTGGATGACCACGTTTTGCACATCATGCCTAGAAGTGCCTGTAAGGCTTTGTGTGTATTAACTTGTTGCGATTCGTTTGAGCCGCTACGTGCAAACTTGAATCGCAGTTCTGAGGCTAACCCGCGCAAGCTGGATGACCACGTTTTGCACATCATGCCTAAAAGTGCCTTTAAGGCGTTGTGTGTATTAACTTGTTGCGGTTCGTTTGAGTCGCTACGTGCAAACTTGAATCGCAGTTCTGAGCCTAACCCGCGCAAGCTGGATGACCGCGTCATGCACATCATGCCTAGAAGTGCCTGTAAGGCTTTGTGTGTATTAACTTGTTGCGATTCGCTTTAGCCGCTATGTGCGAACTTGAATCGAAGTTCTCAGCCTAACCCGCGCAAGCTGGATGACCTCGTTTTTCACATCATGCCTAAAAGTGCCTGTAAGGCTTTGTGTGTATTTTGTTGCGATTCGCTTTAGCAGCTATGTGCGAACTTGAATCGCAGTTCTGAGCCTAACCAGCGCAAGCTGGATGACCACGTTTTGCACATCATGCCTAAAAGTGCCTTTAAGGCGTTGTGTGTATTAACTTGTTGCGATTCGTTTGAGCCGCTACGTGCAAACTTGAATCGCAGTTCTGAGCCTAACCCGCGCAAGCTGGATGACCGCGTCATGCACATCATGCCTAGAAGTGCCTGTAAGGCTTTGTGTGTATTAACTTGTTGCGATTCGCTTTAGCCGCTATGTGCGAACTTGAATCGAAGTTCTCAGCCTAACCCGCGCAAGCTGGATGACCTCGTTTTTCACATCATGCCTAAAAGTGCCTGTAAGGCTTTGTGTGTATTTTGTTGCGATTCGCTTTAGCAGCTATGTGCGAACTTGAATCGCAGTTCTCAGCCTAACCCGCGCAAGCTGGATGACCACGTTTTGCACATCATGCCTAGAAGTCCCTGTAAGGCTTTGTGTGTATTAACTTGTTGCGATTCGTTTGAGCCGCTACGTGCAAACTTGAATCGCAGTTCTGAGGCTAACCCGCGCAAGCTGGATGACCACGTTTTGCACATCATGCCTAAAAGTGCCTTTAAGGCTTTGTGTGTATTAACTTGTTGCGATTCGCTTTAGCCGCTATGTGCGAACTTGAATCGCATCATGCCTAACCCGCGCAAGCTGGATGACCACGTTTTGCACATAATGCCTAAAAGTGCCTGTAAGGCGTTGTGTGTATTAACCTGTTGCGATTCGTTTGAGCCGCTACGTGCAAACTTGAATCGCAGTTCTGAGCCTAACCCGCGCAAGCTGGATGACCGCGTCATGCACATCATGCCTAGAAGTGCCTGTAAGGCTTTGTGTGTATTAACTTGTTGCGATTCGCTTTAGCCGCTATGTGCGAACTTGAATCGCAGTTCTGAGCCTAACCCGCGCAAGCTGGATGACCTCGTTTTTCACATCATGCCTAAAAGTGCCTGTAAGGCTTTGTGTGTATTAACTTGTTGCGATTCGCTTTAGCCGCTATGTGCGAACTTGAATCGCAGTTCTCAGCCTAACCCGCGCAAGCTGGATGACCACGTTTTGCACATCATGCCTAGAAGTGCCTGTAAGGCTTTGTGTGTATTAACTTGTTGCGATTCGTTTGAGCCGCTACTTGCAAACTTGATTCGCAGTTCTGAGCCTAACCCGCGCAAGCTGGATGACCACGTTTTCACATCATGCCTAAAAGTGCCTTTAAGGAGTTGTGTGTATTAACTTGTTGCGATTCGCTTTAGCCGCGTTTTGCGAACTTGAATCGCAGTTCTCAGCCTAACCCGCGCAAGCTGGATGACCTCGTTTTTCACATCCTGCCTAAAAGTGCCTGTAAGGCTTTGTGTGTATTAACTTGTTGCGATTCGCTTTAGCCGCTATGTGCGAACTTGAATCGCAGTTCTCAGCCTAACCCGCGCAAGCTGGATGACCACGTTTTGCACATCATGCCTAGAAGTGCCTGTAAGGCTTTGTGTGTATTAACTTGTTGCGATTCGTTTGAGCCGCTACGTGCAAACTTGAATCGCAGTTCTGAGGCTAACCCGCGCAAGCTGGATGACCACGTTTTGCACATCATGCCTAAAAGTGCCTTTAAGGCGTTGTGTGTATTAACTTGTTGCGATTCGTTTGAGCCGCTACGTGCAAACTTGAATCGCATTTCTGAGCGTAACCCGCGCAAGCTGGATGACCGCGTTATGCACATCATGTCTAGAAGTGCCTGTAAGGCTTTGTGTGTATTAACTTGTTGCGATTCGCTTTAGCCGCTATGTGCGAACTTGAATCGCAGTTCTCAGCCTAACCCGCGCAAGCTGGATGACCTCGTTTTGCACATCATGCCTAAAGGTGCCTTTAAGGCGTTGTGTGTATTAACTTGTTGCGATTCGTTTGAGCCGCTACGTGCAAACTTGAATCGCAGTTCTGAGGCTAACCCGCGCAAGCTGGATGACCACGTTTTGCACATCATGCCTAAAAGTGCCTTTAAGGCGTTGTGTGTATTAACTTGTTGCGGTTCGTTTGAGTCGCTACGTGCAAACTTGAATCGCAGTTCTGAGCCTAACCCGCGCAAGCTGGATGACCGCGTCATGCACATCATGCCTAGAAGTGCCTGTAAGGCTTTGTGTGTATTAACTTGTTGCGATTCGCTTTAGCCGCTATGTGCGAACTTGAATCGAAGTTCTCAGCCTAACCCGCGCAAGCTGGATGACCTCGTTTTTCACATCATGCCTAAAAGTGCCTGTAAGGCTTTGTGTGTATTTTGTTGCGATTCGCTTTAGCAGCTATGTGCGAACTTGAATCGCAGTTCTCAGCCTAACCCGCGCAAGCTGGATGACCACGTTTTGCACATCATGCCTAGAAGTGCCTGTAAGGCTTTGTGTGTATTAACTTGTTGCGATTCGTTTGAGCCGCTACGTGCAAACTTGAATCGCAGTTCTGAGGCTAACCCGCGCAAGCTGGATGACCACGTTTTGCACATCATGCCTAAAAGTGCCTTTAAGGCGTTGTGTGTATTAACTTGTTGCGGTTCGTTTGAGTCGCTACGTGCAAACTTGAATCGCAGTTCTGAGCCTAACCCGCGCAAGCTGGATGACCGCGTCATGCACATCATGCCTAGAAGTGCCTGTAAGGCTTTGTGTGTATTAACTTGTTGCGATTCGCTTTAGCCGCTATGTGCGAACTTGAATCGCAGTTCTCAGCCTAACCCGCGCAAGCTGGATGACCTCGTTTTGCACATCATGCCTAAAGGTGCCTTTAAGGCGTTGTGTGTATTAACTTGTTGCGATTCGTTTGAGCCGCTACGTGCAAACTTGAATCGCAGTTCTGAGGCTAACCCGCGCAAGCTGGATGACCACGTTTTGCACATCATGCCTAAAAGTGCCTTTAAGGCGTTGTGTGTATTAACTTGTTGCGGTTCGTTTGAGTCGCTACGTGCAAACTTGAATCGCAGTTCTGAGCCTAACCCGCGCAAGCTGGATGACCGCGTCATGCACATCATGCCTAGAAGTGCCTGTAAGGCTTTGTGTGTATTAACTTGTTGCGATTCGCTTTAGCCGCTATGTGCGAACTTGAATCGAAGTTCTCAGCCTAACCCGCGCAAGCTGGATGACCTCGTTTTTCACATCATGCCTAAAAGTGCCTGTAAGGCTTTGTGTGTATTTTGTTGCGATTCGCTTTAGCAGCTATGTGCGAACTTGAATCGCAGTTCTCAGCCTAACCCGCGCAAGCTGGATGACCACGTTTTGCACATCATGCCTAGAAGTGCCTGTAAGGCTTTGTGTGTATTAACTTGTTGCGATTCGTTTGAGCCGCTACGTGCAAACTTGAATCGCAGTTCTGAGGCTAACCCGCGCAAGCTGGATGACCACGTTTTGCACATCATGCCTAAAAGTGCCTTTAAGGCGTTGTGTGTATTAACTTGTTGCGGTTCGTTTGAGTCGCTACGTGCAAACTTGAATCGCAGTTCTGAGCCTAACCCGCGCAAGCTGGATGACCGCGTCATGCACATCATGCCTAGAAGTGCCTGTAAGGCTTTGTGTGTATTAACTTGTTGCGATTCGCTTTAGCCGCTATGTGCGAACTTGAATCGAAGTTCTCAGCCTAACCCGCGCAAGCTGGATGACCTCGTTTTTCACATCATGCCTAAAAGTGCCTGTAAGGCTTTGTGTGTATTTTGTTGCGATTCGCTTTAGCAGCTATGTGCGAACTTGAATCGCAGTTCTGAGCCTAACCAGCGCAAGCTGGATGACCACGTTTTGCACATCATGCCTAAAAGTGCCTTTAAGGCGTTGTGTGTATTAACTTGTTGCGATTCGTTTGAGCCGGTACGTGCAAACTTGAATCGCAGTTCTGAGCCTAACCCGCGCAGGCTGGATGACCTCGTTTTTCACATCATGCCTAAAAGTGCCTGTAAGGCTTTGTGTGTATTTTGTTGCGATTCGCTTTAGCAGCTATGTGCGAACTTGAATCGCAGTTCTCAGCCTAACCCGCGCAAGCTGGATGACCACGTTTTGCACATCATGCCTAGAAGTCCCTGTAAGGCTTTGTGTGTATTAACTTGTTGCGATTCGTTTGAGCCGCTACGTGCAAACTTGAATCGCAGTTCTGAGGCTAACCCGCGCAAGCTGGATGACCACGTTTTGCACATCATGCCTAAAAGTGCCTTTAAGGCGTTGTGTGTATTAACTTGTTGCGATTCGCTTTAGCCACTATGTGCGAACTTGAATCGCAGTTCTGAGCCTAACCCGCGCAAGCTGGATGACCACGTTTTGCACATCATGCCTAAAAGTGCCTTTAAGGCGTTGTGTGTATTAACTTGTTGCGGTTCGTTTGAGCCGCTACGTGCAAACTTGAATCGCAGTTCTGAGCCTAACCCGCGCAAGCTGGATGACCGCGTTATGCACATCATGCCTAGAAGTGCCTGTAAGGCTTTGTGTGTATTAACTTGTTGCGATTCGTTTGAGCCGCTACGTGCAAACTTGATTCGCAGTTCTGAGCCTAACCCGCGCAAGCTGGATGACCGCGTTATGCACATCATGCCTAGAAGTGCCTGTAAGGCTTTGTGTGTATTAACTTGTTGCGATTCGCTTTAGCCGCTATGTGCGAACTTGAATCGCAGTTCTCAGCCTAACCCGCGCTAGCTGGATGACCTCGTTTTTCACATCATGCCTAAAAGTGCCTGTAAGGCTTTGTGTGTATTAACTTGTTGCGATTCGCTTTATCCGCTATGTGCGAACTTGAATCGCAGTTCTCAGCCTAACCCGCGCAAGCTGGATGACCACGTTTTGCACATCATACCTAGAAGTGCCTGTAAGGCTTTGTGTGTATTAACTTGTTGCGATTCGTTTGAGCCGCTACGTGCAAACTTGATTCGCAGTTCTGAGCCTAACCCGCGCAAGCTGGATGACCCCGTTTTGCACATCATGCCTAAAAGTGCCTTTAAGGCGTTGTGTGTATTAACTTGTTGCGATTCGTTTGAGCCGCTACGTGCAAACTTGAATCGCAGTTCTGAGCCTAACCCGCGCAAGCTGGATGACCGCGTTTTGCACATAATGCCTAAAAGTGCCTGTAAGGCGTTGTGTGTATTAACTTGTTGCGATTCGTTTGAGCCGCTACGTGCAAACTTGAATCGCAGTTCTGAGCCTAACCCGCGCAAGCTGGATGACCGCGTTTTGCACATAATGCCTAAAAGTGCCTGTAAGGCGTTGTGTGTATTAACTTGTTGCGATTCGTTTGAGCCGCTACGTGCAAACATGAATCGCAGTTCTGAGCCTAACCCGCGCAAGCTGGATGACCGCGTTATGCACATCATGCCTAGAAGTGCCTGTAAGGCTTTGTGTGTATTAACTTGTTGCGATTCGTTTGAGCCGCTACGTGCAAACTTGATTCGCAGTTCTGAGCCTAACCCGGGCAAGCTGGATGACCCCGTTTTGCACATCATGCCTAAAAGTGCCTTTAAGGCGTTGTGTGTATTAACTTGTTGCGATTCGTTTGAGCCGCTACGTGCAAACTTGAATCGCAGTTCTGAGCCTAACCCGCGCAAGCTGGATGACCGCGTTATGCACATCATGCCTAGAAGTGCCTGTAAGGCTTTGTGTATATTAACTTGTTGCGATTCGCTTTAGCCGCTATGTGCGAACTTGAATCGCAGTTCTCAGACTATCCCGCGCAAGCTGGATGACCGCGTTATGCACATCATGCCTAGAAGTGCCTGTAAGGCTTTGTGCCTGTAAGGCTTTAGCCGCTATGTGCGAACTTGAATCGCAGTTCTGTACCTAACCCGCGCAGCTTGAGTGACGCCTATTTGCACATCATGCCTAAAAGTGCCTGTAAGGCGTTGTGTGTATTAACTTGTTGCGATTCGCTTTAGCCACTATGTGCGAACTTGAATCGCCGTTCTGAGCCTAACCCGCGGAAGCTGGATGACCGCGTTATGCACATCATGCCTAGAAGTGCCTGTAAGGCTTTGAGTGTATTAACTTGTTGCGGTTCGTTTGAGCCGCTACGTGCAAACTTGAATCGCAGTTCTGAGCCTAACCCGCGCAAGCTGGATGACCACGTTTTGCACATCATGCCTAAAAGTGCCTTTAAGGCGTTGTGTGTATTAACTTGTTGCGGTTCGTTTGAGTCGCTACGTGCAAACTTGAATCGCAGTTCTGAGCCTAACCCGCGCAAGCTGGATGACCGCGTTATGCACATCATGCCTAGAAGTGCCTGTAAGGCTTTGTGTGTATTAACTTGTTGCGATTCATTTGAGCCGCTACGTGCAAACTTGATTCGCAGTTCTGAGCCTAACCCGCGCAAGCTGGATGACCACGTTTTCACATCATGCCTAAAAGTGCCTTTAAGGCGTTGTGTGTATTAACTTGTTGCGATTCGTTTGAGCCGCTACGTGCAAACTTGAATCTCAGTTCTGAGCCTAACCCGCGCAAGCTGGATGACCGCGTCATGCACATCATGCCTAGAAGTGCCTGTAAGGCTTTGTGTGTATTAACATGTTGCGATTCGCTTTAGCCGCTATTTGCGAACTTGAATCGCAGTTCTCAGCCTAACCCGCGCAAGCTGGATGACCTCGTTTTTCACATCATGCCTAAAAGTGCCTGTAAGGCTTTGTGTGTATTACTTGTTGCGATTCTCTTTAGCCGCTATGTGCGAACTTGAATCGCAGTTCTCAGCCTAACCCGCGCAAGCTGGATGACCACGTTTTCCACATCATGCCTAGAAGTGCCTGTAAGGCTTTGTGTGTATTAACTTGTTGCGATTCGTTTGAGCCGCTACGTGCGAACTTGAATCGCAGTTCTGAGGCTAACCCGCGCAAGCTGGATGACCACGTTTTGCACATCATGCCTAAAAGTGCCTTTAAGGCGTTGTGTGTATTAACTTGTTGCGATTCGTTTGAGCCGCTACGTGCAAACTTGAATCGCAGTTCTGAGCCTAACCCGCGCAAGCTGGATGACCGCGTTATGCACATCATGCCTAGAAGTGCCTGTAAGGCTTTGTGTGTATTAACTTGTTGCGATTCGCTTTAGCCGCTATGTGCGAACTTGAATCGCATCATGCCTAACCCGCGCAAGCTGGATGACCACGTTTTGCACATAATGCCTAAAAGTGCCTGTAAGGCGTTGTGTGTATTAACCTGTTGCGATTCGTTTGAGCCGCTACGTGCAAACTTGAATCGCAGTTCTTAGCCTAACCCGCGCAAGCTAGATGACCGCGTTATGCACATCATGCCTAGAAGTGCCTTTAAGGCGTTGTGTGTATTAACTTGTTGCGATTCGTTTGAGCCGCTACGTGCAAACTTGAATCGCAGTTCTGAGCCTAACCCGCGCAAGCTGGATGACCGCGTCATGCACATCATGCCTAGAAGTGCCTGTAAGGCTTTGTGTGTATTAACTTGTTGCGATTCGCTTTAGCCGCTATGTGCGAACTTGAATCGCAGTTCTCAGCCTAACCCGCGCAAGCTGGATGACCTCGTTTTTCACATCATGCCTAAAAGTGCCTGTAAGGCTTTGTGTGTATTAACTTGTTGCGATTCGCTTTAGCCGCTATGTGCGAACTTGAATCGCAGTTCTCAGCCTAACCCGCGCAAGATGGATGACCACGTTTTGCACATCATGCCTAGAAGTGCCTGTAAGGCTTTGTGTGTATTAACTTGTTGCGATTCGTTTGAGCCGCTACGTGCAAACTTGAATCGCAGTTCTGAGGCTAACCCGCGCAAGCTGGATGACCACGTTTTGCACATCATGCCTAAAAGTGCCTTTAAGGCGTTGTGTGTATTAACTTGTTGCGATTCGTTTGAGCCGCTACGTGCAAACTTGAATCGCATTTCTGAGCCTAACCCGCGCAAGCTGGATGACCGCGTTATGCACATCATGTCTAGAAGTGCCTGTAAGGCTTTGTGTGTATTAACTTGTTGCGATTCGCTTTAGCCGCTATGTGCGAACTTGAATCGCAGTTCTCAGCCTAACCCGCGCAAGCTGGATGACCTCGTTTTGCACATCATGCCTAAAGGTGCCTTTAAGGCGTTGTGTGTATTAACTTGTTGCGATTCGTTTGAGCCGCTACGTGCAAACTTGAATCGCAGTTCTGAGGCTAACCCGCGCAAGCTGGATGACCTCGTTTTTCACATCATGCCTAAAAGTGCCTGTAAGGCTTTGTGTGTATTTTGTTGCGATTCGCTTTAGCAGCTATGTGCGAACTTGAATCGCAGTTCTCAGCCTAACCCGCGCAAGCTGGATGACCACGTTTTGCACATCATGCCTAGAAGTGCCTGTAAGGCTTTGTGTGTATTAACTTGTTGCGATTCGTTTGAGCCGCTACGTGCAAACTTGAATCGCAGTTCTGAGGCTAACCCGCGCAAGCTGGATGACCACGTTTTGCACATCATGCCTAAAAGTGCCTTTAAGGCGTTGTGTGTATTAACTTGTTGCGGTTCGTTTGAGTCGCTACGTGCAAACTTGAATCGCAGTTCTGAGCCTAACCCGCGCAAGCTGGATGACCGCGTCATGCACATCATGCCTAGAAGTGCCTGTAAGGCTTTGTGTGTATTAACTTGTTGCGATTCGCTTTAGCCGCTATGTGCGAACTTGAATCGAAGTTCTCAGCCTAACCCGCGCAAGCTGGATGACCTCGTTTTTCACATCATGCCTAAAAGTGCCTGTAAGGCTTTGTGTGTATTTTGTTGCGATTCGCTTTAGCAGCTATGTGCGAACTTGAATCGCAGTTCTGAGCCTAACCAGCGCAAGCTGGATGACCACGTTTTGCACATCATGCCTAAAAGTGCCTGTAAGGCTTTGTGTGTATTAACTTGTTGCGATTCATTTGAGCCGCTACGTGCAAACTTGATTCGCAGTTCTGAGCCTAACCCGCGCAAGCTGGATGACCACGTTTTCACATCATGCCTAAAAGTGCCTTTAAGGCGTTGTGTGTATTAACTTGTTGCGATTCGTTTGAGCCGCTACGTGCAAACTTGAATCTCAGTTCTGAGCCTAACCCGCGCAAGCTGGATGACCGCGTCATGCACATCATGCCTAGAAGTGCCTGTAAGGCTTTGTGTGTATTAACATGTTGCGATTCGCTTTAGCCGCTATTTGCGAACTTGAATCGCAGTTCTCAGCCTAACCCGCGCAAGCTGGATGACCTCGTTTTTCACATCATGCCTAAAAGTGCCTGTAAGGCTTTGTGTGTATTACTTGTTGCGATTCTCTTTAGCCGCTATGTGCGAACTTGAATCGCAGTTCTCAGCCTAACCCGCGCAAGCTGGATGACCACGTTTTCCACATCATGCCTAGAAGTGCCTGTAAGGCTTTGTGTGTATTAACTTGTTGCGATTCGTTTGAGCCGCTACGTGCGAACTTGAATCGCAGTTCTGAGGCTAACCCGCGCAAGCTGGATGACCACGTTTTGCACATCATGCCTAAAAGTGCCTTTAAGGCGTTGTGTGTATTAACTTGTTGCGATTCGTTTGAGCCGCTACGTGCAAACTTGAATCGCAGTTCTGAGCCTTACCCGCGCAAGCTGGATGACCGCGTTATGCACATCATGCCTAGAAGTGCCTGTAAGGCTTTGTGTGTATTAACTTGTTGCGATTCGCTTTAGCCGCTATGTGCGAACTTGAATCGCATCATGCCTAACCCGCGCAAGCTGGATGACCACGTTTTGCACATAATGCCTAAAAGTGCCTGTAAGGCGTTGTGTGTATTAACCTGTTGCGATTCGTTTGAGCCGCTACGTGCAAACTTGAATCGCAGTTCTTAGCCTAACCCGCGCAAGCTAGATGACCGCGTTATGCACATCATGCCTAGAAGTGCCTTTAAGGCGTTGTGTGTATTAACTTGTTGCGATTCGTTTGAGCCGCTACGTGCAAACTTGAATCGCAGTTCTGAGCCTAACCCGCGCAAGCTGGATGACCGCGTCATGCACATCATGCCTAGAAGTGCCTGTAAGGCTTTGTGTGTATTAACTTGTTGCGATTCGCTTTAGCCGCTATGTGCGAACTTGAATCGCAGTTCTCAGCCTAACCCGCGCAAGCTGGATGACCTCGTTTTTCACATCATGCCTAAAAGTGCCTGTAAGGCTTTGTGTGTATTTTGTTGCGATTCGCTTTAGCAGCTATGTGCGAACTTGAATCGCAGTTCTGAGCCTAACCAGCGCAAGCTGGATGACCACGTTTTGCACATCATGCCTAAAAGTGCCTGTAAGGCTTTGTGTGTATTAACTTGTTGCGATTCATTTGAGCCGCTACGTGCAAACTTGATTCGCAGTTCTGAGCCTAACCCGCGCAAGCTGGATGACCACGTTTTCACATCATGCCTAAAAGTGCCTTTAAGGCGTTGTGTGTATTAACTTGTTGCGATTCGTTTGAGCCGCTACGTGCAAACTTGAATCTCAGTTCTGAGCCTAACCCGCGCAAGCTGGATGACCGCGTCATGCACATCATGCCTAGAAGTGCCTGTAAGGCTTTGTGTGTATTAACATGTTGCGATTCGCTTTAGCCGCTATTTGCGAACTTGAATCGCAGTTCTCAGCCTAACCCGCGCAAGCTGGATGACCTCGTTTTTCACATCATGCCTAAAAGTGCCTGTAAGGCTTTGTGTGTATTACTTGTTGCGATTCTCTTTAGCCGCTATGTGCGAACTTGAATCGCAGTTCTCAGCCTAACCCGCGCAAGCTGGATGACCACGTTTTCCACATCATGCCTAGAAGTGCCTGTAAGGCTTTGTGTGTATTAACTTGTTGCGATTCGTTTGAGCCGCTACGTGCGAACTTGAATCGCAGTTCTGAGGCTAACCCGCGCAAGCTGGATGACCACGTTTTGCACATCATGCCTAAAAGTGCCTTTAAGGCGTTGTGTGTATTAACTTGTTGCGATTCGTTTGAGCCGCTACGTGCAAACTTGAATCGCAGTTCTGAGCCTTACCCGCGCAAGCTGGATGACCGCGTTATGCACATCATGCCTAGAAGTGCCTGTAAGGCTTTGTGTGTATTAACTTGTTGCGATTCGCTTTAGCCGCTATGTGCGAACTTGAATCGCATCATGCCTAACCCGCGCAAGCTGGATGACCACGTTTTGCACATAATGCCTAAAAGTGCCTGTAAGGCGTTGTGTGTATTAACCTGTTGCGATTCGTTTGAGCCGCTACGTGCAAACTTGAATCGCAGTTCTTAGCCTAACCCGCGCAAGCTAGATGACCGCGTTATGCACATCATGCCTAGAAGTGCCTTTAAGGCGTTGTGTGTATTAACTTGTTGCGATTCGTTTGAGCCGCTACGTGCAAACTTGAATCGCAGTTCTGAGCCTAACCCGCGCAAGCTGGATGACCGCGTCATGCACATCATGCCTAGAAGTGCCTGTAAGGCTTTGTGTGTATTAACTTGTTGCGATTCGCTTTAGCCGCTATGTGCGAACTTGAATCGCAGTTCTCAGCCTAACCCGCGCAAGCTGGATGACCTCGTTTTTCACATCATGCCTAAAAGTGCCTGTAAGGCTTTGTGTGTATTAACTTGTTGCGATTCGCTTTAGCCGCTATGTGCGAACTTGAATCGCAGTTCTCAGCCTAACCCGCGCAAGCTGGATGACCACGTTTTGCACATCATGCCTAGAAGTGCCTGTAAGGCTTTGTGTGTATTAACTTGTTGCGATTCGTTTGAGCCGCTACGTGCAAACTTGATTCGCAGTTCTGAGCCTAACCCGCGCAAGCTGGATGACCACGTTTTCACATCATGCCTAAAAGTGCCTTTAAGGAGTTGTGTGTATTAACTTGATGCGATTCGCTTTAGCCGCGTTTTGCGAACTTGAATCGCAGTTCTCAGCCTAACCCGCGCAAGCTGGATGACCTCGTTTTTCACATCATGCCTAAAAGTGCCTGTAAGGCTTTGTGTGTATTAACTTGTTGCGATTCGCTTTAGCCGCTATGTGCGAACTTGAATCGCAGTTCTCAGCCTAACCCGCGCAAGATGGATGACCACGTTTTGCACATCATGCCTAGAAGTGCCTGTAAGGCTTTGTGTGTATTAACTTGTTGCGATTCGTTTGAGCCGCTACGTGCAAACTTGAATCGCAGTTCTGAGGCTAACCCGCGCAAGCTGGATGACCACGTTTTGCACATCATGCCTAAAAGTGCCTTTAAGGCATTGTGTGTATTAACTTGTTGCGATTCGTTTGAGCCGCTACGTGCAAACTTGAATCGCATTTCTGAGCCTAACCCGCGCAAGCTGGATGACCGCGTTATGCACATCATGTCTAGAAGTGCCTGTAAGGCTTTGTGTGTATTAACTTGTTGCGATTCGCTTTAGCCGCTATGTGCGAACTTGAATCGCAGTTCTCAGCCTAACCCGCGCAAGCTGGATGACCTCGTTTTGCACATCATGCCTAAAGGTGCCTTTAAGGCGTTGTGTGTATTAACTTGTTGCGATTCGTTTGAGCCGCTACGTGCAAACTTGAATCGCAGTTCTGAGGCTAACCCGCGCAAGCTGGATGACCTCGTTTTTCACATCATGCCTAAAAGTGCCTGTAAGGCTTTGTGTGTATTTTGTTGCGATTCGCTTTAGCAGCTATGTGCGAACTTGAATCGCAGTTCTCAGCCTAACCCGCGCAAGCTGGATGACCACGTTTTGCACATCATGCCTAGAAGTGCCTGTAAGGCTTTGTGTGTATTAACTTGTTGCGATTCGTTTGAGCCGCTACGTGCAAACTTGAATCGCAGTTCTGAGGCTAACCCGCGCAAGCTGGATGACCACGTTTTGCACATCATGCCTAAAAGTGCCTTTAAGGCGTTGTGTGTATTAACTTGTTGCGGTTCGTTTGAGTCGCTACGTGCAAACTTGAATCGCAGTTCTGAGCCTAACCCGCGCAAGCTGGATGACCGCGTCATGCACATCATGCCTAGAAGTGCCTGTAAGGCTTTGTGTGTATTAACTTGTTGCGATTCGCTTTAGCCGCTATGTGCGAACTTGAATCGAAGTTCTCAGCCTAACCCGCGCAAGCTGGATGACCTCGTTTTTCACATCATGCCTAAAAGTGCCTGTAAGGCTTTGTGTGTATTTTGTTGCGATTCGCTTTAGCAGCTATGTGCGAACTTGAATCGCAGTTCTGAGCCTAACCAGCGCAAGCTGGATGACCACGTTTTGCACATCATGCCTAAAAGTGCCTTTAAGGCGTTGTGTGTATTAACTTGTTGCGATTCGTTTGAGCCGCTACGTGCAAACTTGAATCGCAGTTCTGAGCCTAACCCGCGCAACCTGGATGACCGCGTCATGCACATCATGCCTAGAAGTGCCTGTAAGGCTTTTTGTGTATTAACTTGTTGCGATTCGCTTTAGCCGCTATGTGCGAACTTGAATCGAAGTTCTCAGCCTAACCCGCGCAAGCTGGATGACCTCGTTTTTCACATCATGCCTAAAAGTGCCTGTAAGGCTTTGTGTGTATTTTGTTGCGATTCGCTTTAGCAGCTATGTGCGAACTTGAATCGCAGTTCTCAGCCTAACCCGCGCAAGCTGGATGACCACGTTTTGCACATCATGCCTAGAAGTGCCTTTAAGGCGTTGTGTGTATTAACTTGTTGCGGTTCGTTTGAGCCGCTACGTGCAAACTTGAATCGCAGTTCTGAGCCTAACCCGCGCAAGCTGGATGACCGCGTTATGCACATCATGCCTAGAAGTGCCTGTAAGGCTTTGTGTGTATTAACTTGTTGCGATTCGTTTGAGCCGCTACGTGCAAACTTGATTCGCAGTTCTGAGCCTAACCCGCGCAAGCTGGATGACCGCGTTATGCACATCATGCCTAGAAGTGCCTGTAAGGCTTTGTGTGTATTAACTTGTTGCGATTCGCTTTAGCCGCTATGTGCGAACTTGAATCGCAGTTCTCAGCCTAACCCGCGCTAGCTGGATGACCTCGTTTTTCACATCATGCCTAAAAGTGCCTGTAAGGCTTTGTGTGTATTAACTTGTTGCGATTCGCTTTATCCGCTATGTGCGAACTTGAATCGCAGTTCTCAGCCTAACCCGCGCAAGCTGGATGACCACGTTTTGCACATCATGCCTAGAAGTGCCTGTAAGGCTTTGTGTGTATTAACTTGTTGCGATTCGTTTGAGCCGCTACGTGCAAACTTGAATCGCAGTTCTGAGGCTAACCCGCGCAAGCTGGATGACCACGTTTTGCACATCATGCCTAAAAGTGCCTTTAAGGCGTTGTGTGTATTAACTTGTTGCGATTCGTTTGAGCCGCTACGTGCAAACTTGAATCGCAGTTCTGAGCCTAACCCGCGCAAGCTGGACGACCGCGTTTTGCACATAATGCCTAAAAGTGCCTGTAAGGCGTTGTGTGTATTAACTTGTTGCGATTCGTTTGAGCCGCTACGTGCAAACTTGAATCGCAGTTCTGAGCCTAACCCGCGCAAGCTGGATGACCGCGTTTTGCACATAATGCCTAAAAGTGCCTGTAAGGCGTTGTGTGTATTAACTTGTTGCGATTCGTTTGAGCCGCTACGTGCAAACATGAATCGCAGTTCTGAGCCTAACCCGCGCAAGCTGGATGACCGCGTTATGCACATCATGCCTAGAAGTGCCTGTAAGGCTTTGTGTGTATTAACTTGTTGCGATTCGTTTGAGCCGCTACGTGCAAACTTGATTCGCAGTTCTGAGCCTAACCCGCGCAAGCTGGATGACCCCGTTTTGCACATCATGCCTAAAAGTGCCTTTAAGGCGTTGTGTGTATTAACTTGTTGCGATTCGTTTGAGCCGCTACGTGCAAACTTGAATCGCAGTTCTGAGCCTAACCCGCGCAAGCTGGATGACCGCGTTATGCACATCATGCCTAGAAGTGCCTGTAAGGCTTTGTGTATATTAACTTGTTGCGATTCGCTTTAGCCGCTATGTGCGAACTTGAATCGCAGTTCTCAGACTATCCCGCGCAAGCTGGATGACCGCGTTATGCACATCATGCCTAGAAGTGCCTGTAAGGCTTTGTGCCTGTAAGGCTTTAGCCGCTATGTGCGAACTTGAATCGCAGTTCTGTACCTAACCCGCGCAGCTTGAGTGACGCCTATTTGCACATCATGCCTAAAAGTGCCTGTAAGGCGTTGTGTGTATTAACTTGTTGCGATTCGCTTTAGCCACTATGTGCGAACTTGAATCGCCGTTCTGAGCCTAACCCGCGGAAGCTGGATGACCGCGTTATGCACATCATGGCTAGAAGTGCCTGTAAGGCTTTGAGTGTATTAACTTGTTGCGGTTCGTTTGAGCCGCTACGTGCAAACTTGAATCGCAGTTCTGAGCCTAACCCGCGCAAGCTGGATGACCACGTTTTGCACATCATGCCTAAAAGTGCCTTTAAGGCGTTGTGTGTATTAACTTGTTGCGGTTCGTTTGAGTCGCTACGTGCAAACTTGAATCGCAGTTCTGAGCCTAACCCGCGCAAGCTGGATGACCGCGTTATGCACATCATGCCTAGAAGTGCCTGTAAGGCTTTGTGTGTATTAACTTGTTGCGATTCATTTGAGCCGCTACGTGCAAACTTGATTCGCAGTTCTGAGCCTAACCCGCGCAAGCTGGATGACCACGTTTTCACATCATGCCTAAAAGTGCCTTTAAGGCGTTGTGTGTATTAACTTGTTGCGATTCGTTTGAGCCGCTACGTGCAAACTTGAATCGCAGTTCTCAGCCTAACCCGCGCAAGCTGGATGACCACGTTTTCCACATCATGCCTAGAAGTGCCTGTAAGGCTTTGTGTGTATTAACTTGTTGCGATTCGTTTGAGCCGCTACGTGCGAACTTGAATCGCAGTTCTGAGGCTAACCCGCGCAAGCTGGATGACCACGTTTTGCACATCATGCCTAAAAGTGCCTTTAAGGCGTTGTGTGTATTAACTTGTTGCGATTCGTTTGAGCCGCTACGTGCAAACTTGAATCGCAGTTCTGAGCCTAACCCGCGCAAGCTGGATGACCGCGTTATGCACATCATGCCTAGAAGTGCCTGTAAGGCTTTGTGTGTATTAACTTGTTGCGATTCGCTTTAGCCGCTATGTGCGAACTTGAATCGCATCATGCCTAACCCGCGCAAGCTGGATGACCACGTTTTGCACATAATGCCTAAAAGTGCCTGTAAGGCGTTGTGTGTATTAACCTGTTGCGATTCGCTTGAGCCGCTACGTGCAAACTTGAATCGCAGTTCTTAGCCTAACCCGCGCAAGCTAGATTACCGCGTTATGCACATCATGCCTAGAAGTGCCTTTAAGGCGTTGTGTGTATTAACTTGTTGCGATTCGTTTGAGCCGCTACGTGCAAACTTGAATCGCAGTTCTGAGCCTAACCCGCGCAAGCTGGATGACCGCGTCATGCACATCATGCCTAGAAGTGCCTGTAAGGCTTTGTGTGTATTAACTTGTTGCGATTCGCTTTAGCCGCTATGTGCGAACTTGAATCGCAGTTCTCAGCCTAACCCGCGCAAGCTGGATGACCTCGTTTTTCACATCATGCCTAAAAGTGCCTGTAAGGCTTTGTGTGTATTAACTTGTTGCGATTCGCTTTAGCCGCTATGTGCGAACTTGAATCGCAGTTCTCAGCCTAACCCGCGCAAGCTGGATGACCACGTTTTGCACATCATGCCTAGAAGTGCCTGTAAGGCTTTGTGTGTATTAACTTGTTGCGATTCGTTTGAGCCGCTACGTGCAAACTTGATTCGCAGTTCTGAGCCTAACCCGCGCAAGCTGGATGACCACGTTTTCACATCATGCCTAAAAGTGCCTTTAAGGAGTTGTGTGTATTAACTTGTTGCGATTCGCTTTAGCCGCGTTTTGCGAACTTGAATCGCAGTTCTCAGCCTAACCCGCGCAAGCTGGATGACCTCGTTTTTCACATCATGCCTAAAAGTGCCTGTAAGGCTTTGTGTGTATTAACTTGTTGCGATTCGCTTTAGCCGCTATGTGCGAACTTGAATCGCAGTTCTCAGCCTAACCCGCGCAAGATGGATGACCACGTTTTGCACATCATGCCTAGAAGTGCCTGTAAGGCTTTGTGTGTATTAACTTGTTGCGATTCGTTTGAGCCGCTACGTGCAAACTTGAATCGCAGTTCTGAGGCTAACCCGCGCAAGCTGGATGACCACGTTTTGCACATCATGCCTAAAAGTGGCTTTAAGGCGTTGTGTGTATTAACTTGTTGCGATTCGTTTGAGCCGCTACGTGCAAACTTGAATCGCATTTCTGAGCCTAACCCGCGCAAGCTGGATGACCGCGTTATGCACATCATGTCTAGAAGTGCCTGTAAGGCTTTGTGTGTATTAACTTGTTGCGATTCGCTTGAGCCGCTATGTGCGAACTTGAATCGCAGTTCTCAGCCTAACCCGCGCAAGCTGGATGACCTCGTTTTGCACATCATGCCTAAAGGTGCCTTTAAGGCGTTGTGTGTATTAACTTGTTGCGATTCGTTTGAGCCGCTACGTGCAAACTTGAATCGCAGTTCTGAGGCTAACCCGCGCAAGCTGGATGACCACGTTTTGCACATCATACCTAAAAGTGCCTTTAAGGCGTTGTGTGTATTAACTTGTTGCGATTCGTTTGAGCCGCTACGTGCAAACTTGAATCGCAGTTCTGAGCCTAACCCGCGCAAGCTGGATGACCGCGTCATGCACATCATGCCTAGAAGTGCCTGTAAGGCTTTGTGTGTATTAACTTGTTGCGATTCGCTTTAGCCGCTATGTGCGAACTTGAATCGAAGTTCTCAGCCTAACCCGCGCAAGCTGGATGACCTCGTTTTTCACATCATGCCTAAAAGTGCCTGTAAGGCTTTGTGTGTATTTTGTTGCGATTCGCTTTAGCAGCTATGTGCGAACTTGAATCGCAGTTCTCAGCCTAACCCGCGCAAGCTGGATGACCACGTTTTGCACATCATGCCTAGAAGTGCCTGTAAGGCTTTGTGTGTATTAACTTGTTGCGATTCGTTTGAGCCGCTACGTGCAAACTTGAATCGCAGTTCTGAGGCTAACCCGCGCAAGCTGGATGACCACGTTTTGCACATCATGCCTAAAAGTGCCTTTAAGGCGTTGTTTGTATTAACTTGTTGCGATTCGCTTTAGCCACTATGTGCGAACTTGAATCGCAGTTCTGAGCCTAACCCGCGCAAGCTGGATGACCACGTTTTGCACATCATGCCTAAAAGTGCCTTTAAGGCGTTGTGTGTATTAACTTGTTGCGGTTCGTTTGAGCCGCTACGTGCAAACTTGAATCGCAGTTCTGAGCCTAACCCGCGCAAGCTGGATGACCGCGTTATGCACATCATGCCTAGAAGTGCCTGTAAGGCTTTGTGTGTATTAACTTGTTGCGGTTCGTTTGAGCCGCTACGTGCAAACTTGAATCGCAGTTCTGAGCCTAACCCGCGCAAGCTGGATGACCACGTTTTGCACATCATGCCTAAAAGTGCCTTTAAGGCGTTGTGTGTATTACTTGTTGCGGTTCGTTTGAGTCGCTACGTGCAAACTTGAATCGCAGTTCTGAGCCTAACCCGCGCAAGCTGGATGACCGCGTTATGCACATCATGCCTAGAAGTGCCTGTAAGGCTTTGTGTGTATTAACTTGTTGCGATTCATTTGAGCCGCTACGTGCAAACTTGATTCGCAGTTCTGAGCCTAACCCGCGCAAGCTGGATGACCACGTTTTCACATCATGCCTAAAAGTGCCTTTAAGGCGTTGTGTGTATTAACTTGTTGCGATTCGTTTGAGCCGCTACGTGCAAACTTGAATCGCAGTTCTGAGCCTAACCCGCGCAAGCTGGATGACCGCGTCATGCACATCATGCCTAGAAGTGCCTGTAAGGCTTTGTGTGTATTAACTTGTTGCGATTCGCTTTAGCCGCTATGTGCGAACTTGAATCGCAGTTCTCAGCCTAACCCGCGCAAGCTGGATGACCTCGTTTTTCACATCATGCCTAAAAGTGCCTGTAAGGCTTTGTGTGTATTAACTTGTTGCGATTCGCTTTAGCCGCTATGTGCGAACTTGAATCGCAGTTCTCAGCCTAACCCGCGCAAGCTGGATGACCACGTTTTGCACATCATGCCTAAAAGTGCCTTTAAGGCGTTGTGTGTATTAACTTGTTGCGATTCGTTTGAGCCGCTATGTGCGAACTTGAATCGCAGTTCTCAGACTATCCCGCGCAAGCTGGATGACCGCGTTATGCACATCATGCCTAGAAGTGCCTGTAAGGCTTTGTGCCTGTAAGGCTTTAGCCGCTATGTGCGAACTTGAATCGCAGTTCTGTACCTAACCCGCGCAGCTTGAGTGACGCCTATTTGCACATCATGCCTAAAAGTGCCTGTAAGGCGTTGTGTGTATTAACTTGTTGCGATTCGCTTTAGCCACTATGTGCGAACTTGAATCGCCGTTCTGAGCCTAACCCGCGGAAGCTGGATGACCGCGTTATGCACATCATGCCTAGAAGTGCCTGTAAGGCTTTGAGTGTATTAACTTGTTGCGGTTCGTTTGAGCCGCTACGTGCAAACTTGAATCGCAGTTCTGAGCCTAACCCGCGCAAGCTGGATGACCACGTTTTGCACATCATGCCTAGAAGTGC
The DNA here is from genome assembly GCF_055883805.1 of Amblyomma maculatum. Classification (NCBI taxonomy): domain Eukaryota; kingdom Metazoa; phylum Arthropoda; class Arachnida; order Ixodida; family Ixodidae; genus Amblyomma; species Amblyomma maculatum. Next base: position 1,938,768 of record NW_028146746.1, read on the forward strand.
CTGTAAGGCTTTGTGTGTATTAACTTGTTGCGATTCGCTTTAGCCGCTATGTGCGAACTTGAATCGAAGTTCTCAGCCTAACCCGCGCAAGCTGGATGACCTCGTTTTTCACATCATGCCTAAAAGTGCCTGTAAGGCTTTGTGTGTATTTTGTTGCGATTCGCTTTAGCAGCTATGTGCGAACTTGAATCGCAGTTCTGAGCCTAACCAGCGCAAGCTGGATGACCACGTTTTGCACATCATGCCTAAAAGTGCCTTTAAGGCGTTGTGTGTATTAACTTGTTGCGATTCGTTTGAGCCGCTACGTGCAAACTTGAATCGCAGTTCTGAGCCTAACCCGCGCAAGCTGGATGACCGCGTCATGCACATCATGCCTAGAAGTGCCTGTAAGGCTTTGTGTGTATTAACTTGTTGCGATTCGCTTTAGCCGCTATGTGCGAACTTGAATCGAAGTTCTCAGCCTAACCCGCGCAAGCTGGATGACCTCGTTTTTCACATCATGCCTAAAAGTGCCTGTAAGGCTTTGTGTGTATTTTGTTGCGATTCGCTTTAGCAGCTATGTGCGAACTTGAATCGCAGTTCTCAGCCTAACCCGCGCAAGCTGGATGACCACGTTTTGCACATCATGCCTAGAAGTGCCTGTAAGGCTTTGTGTGTATTAACTTGTTGCGATTCGTTTGAGCCGCTACGTGCAAACTTGAATCGCAGTTCTGAGGCTAACCCGCGCAAGCTGGATGACCACGTTTTGCACATCATGCCTAAAAGTGCCTTTAAGGCGTTGTGTGTATTAACTTGTTGCGATTCGCTTTAGCCACTATGTGCGAACTTGAATCGCAGTTCTGAGCCTAACCCGCGCAAGCTGGATGACCGCGTTATGCACATCATGCCTAGAAGTGCCTGTAAGGCTTGGTGTGTATTAACTTGTTGCGATTCGTTTGAGCCGCTACGTGCAAACTTGATTCGCAGTTCTGAGCCTAACCCGCGCAAGCTGGATGACCGCGTTATGCACATCATGCCTAGAAGTGCCTGTAAGGCTTTGTGTGTATTAACTTGTTGCGATTCGCTTTAGCCGCTATGTGCGAACTTGAATCGCAGTTCTCAGCCTAACCCGCGCAAGCTGGATGACCTCGTTTTTCACATCATGCCTAAAAGTGCCTGTAAGGCTTTGTGTGTATTAACTTGTTGCGATTCGCTTTAGCCGCTATGTGCGAACTTGAATCGCAGTTCTCAGCCTAACCCGCGCAAGCTGGATGACCACGTTTTGCACATCATGCCTAGAAGTGCCTGTAAGGCTTTGTGTGTATTAACTTGTTGCGATTCGTTTGAGCCGCTACGTGCAAACTTGAATCGCAGTTCTGAGGCTAACCCGCGCAAGCTGGATGACCACGTTTTGCACATCATGCCTAAAAGTGCCTTTAAGGCGTTGTGTGTATTAACTTGTTGCGATTCGTTTGAGCCGCTACGTGCAAACTTGAATCGCAGTTCTGAGCCTAACCCGCGCAAGCTGGATGACCGCGTTTTGCACATAATGCCTAAAAGTGCCTGTAAGGCGTTGTGTGTATTAACTTGTTGCGATTCGTTTGAGCCGCTACGTGCAAACTTGAATCGCAGTTCTGAGCCTAACCCGCGCAAGCTGGATGACCGCGTTTTGCACATAATGCCTAAAAGTGCCTGTAAGGCGTTGTGTGTATTAACTTGTTGCGATTCGTTTGAGCCGCTACGTGCAAACATGAATCGCAGTTCTGAGCCTAACCCGCGCAAGCTGGATGACCGCGTTATGCACATCATGCCTAGAAGTGCCTGTAAGGCTTTGTGTGTATTAACTTGTTGCGATTCGTTTGAGCCGCTACGTGCAAACTTGATTCGCAGTTCTGAGCCTAACCCGCGCAAGCTGGATGACCCCGTTTTGCACATCATGCCTAAAAGTGCCTTTAAGGCGTTGTGTGTATTAACTTGTTGCGATTCGTTTGAGCCGCTACGTGCAAACTTGAATCGCAGTTCTGAGCCTAACCCGCGCAAGCTGGATGACCGCGTTATGCACATCATGCCTAGAAGTGCCTGTAAGGCTTTGTGTATATTAACTTGTTGCGATTCGCTTTAGCCGCTATGTGCGAACTTGAATCGCAGTTCTCAGACTATCCCGCGCAAGCTGGATGACCGCGTTATGCACATCATGCCTAGAAGTGCCTGTAAGGCTTTGTGCCTGTAAGGCTTTAGCCGCTATGTGCGAACTTGAATCGCAGTTCTGTACCTAACCCGCGCAGCTTGAGTGACGCCTATTTGCACATCATGCCTAAAAGTGCCTGTAAGGCGTTGTGTGTATTAACTTGTTGCGATTCGCTTTAGCCACTATGTGCGAACTTGAATCGCCGTTCTGAGCCTAACCCGCGGAAGCTGGATGACCGCGTTATGCACATCATGCCTAGAAGTGCCTGTAAGGCTTTGAGTGTATTAACTTGTTGCGGTTCGTTTGAGCCGCTACGAGCAAACTTGAATCGCAGTTCTGAGCCTAAACCGCGCAAGCTGGATGACCGCGTTATGCACATCATGCCTAGAAGTGCCTGTAAGGCTTTGTGTGTATTAACTTGTTGCGATTCATTTGAGCCGCTACGTGCAAACTTGATTCGCAGTTCTGAGCCTAACCCGCGCAAGCTGGATGACCACGTTTTCACATCATGCCTAAAAGTGCCTTTAAGGCGTTGTGTGTATTAACTTGTTGCGATTCGTTTGAGCCGCTACGTGCAAACTTGAATCGCAGTTCTGAGCCTAACCCGCGCAAGCTGGATGACCGCGTCGTGCACATCATGCCTAGAAGTGCCTGTAAGGCTTTGTGTGTATTAACATGTTGCGATTCGCTTTAGCCGCTATTTGCGAACTTGAATCGCAGTTCTCAGCCTAACCCGCGCAAGCTGGATGACCTCGTTTTTCACATCATGCCTAAAAGTGCCTGTAAGGCTTTGTGTGTATTACTTGTTGCGATTCTCTTTAGCCGCTATGTGCGAACTTGAATCGCAGTTCTCAGCCTAACCCGCGCAAGCTGGATGACCACGTTTTCCACATCATGCCTAGAAGTGCCTGTAAGGCTTTGTGTGTATTAACTTGTTGCGATTCGTTTGAGCCGCTACGTGCGAACTTGAATCGCAGTTCTGAGGCTAACCCGCGCAAGCTGGATGACCACGTTTTGCACATCATGCCTAAAAGTGCCTTTAAGGCGTTGTGTGTATTAACTTGTTGCGATTCGTTTGAGCCGCTACGTGCAAACTTGAATCGCAGTTCTGAGCCTAACCCGCGCAAGCTGGATGACCGCGTTATGCACATCATGCCTAGAAGTGCCTGTGGCTTTGTGTGTATTAACTTGTTGCGATTCGCTTTAGCCGCTATGTGCGAACTTGAATCGCATCATGCCTAACCCGCGCAAGCTGGATGACCACGTTTTGCACATAATGCCTAAAAGTGCCTGTAAGGCGTTGTGTGTACTAACCTGTTGCGATTCGTTTGAGCCGCTACGTGCAAACTTGAATCGCAGTTCTTAGCCTAACCCGCGCAAGCTAGATGACCGCGTTATGCACATCATGCCTAGAAGTGCCTTTAAGGCATTGTGTGTATTAACTTGTTGCGATTCGTTTGAGCCGCTACGTGCAAACTTGAATCGCAGTTCTGAGCCTAACCCGCGCAAGCTGGATGACCGCGTCATGGACATCATGCCTAGAAGTGCCTGTAAGGCTTTGTGTGTATTAACTTGTTGCGATTCGCTTTAGCCGCTATGTGCGAACTTGAATCGCAGTTCTCAGCCTAACCCGCGCAAGCTGGATGACCACGTTTTGCACATCATGCCTAGAAGTGCCTGTAAGGCTTTGTGTGTATTAACTTGTTGCGATTCGTTTGAGCCGCTACGTGCAAACTTGATTCGCAGTTCTGAGCCTAACCCGCGCAAGCTGGATGACCACGTTTTCACATCATGCCTAAAAGTGCCTTTAAGGAGTTGTGTGTATTAACTTGTTGCGATTCGCTTTAGCCGCGTTTTGCGAACTTGAATCGCAGTTCTCAGCCTAACCCGCGCAAGCTGGATGACCTCGTTTTTCACATCATGCCTAAAAGTGCCTGTAAGGCTTTGTGTGTATTAACTTGTTGCGATTCGCTTTAGCCGCTATGTGCGAACTTGAATCGCAGTTCTCAGCCTAACCCGCGCAAGCTGGATGACCACGTTTTGCACATCATGCCTAGAAGTGCCTGTAAGGCTTTGTGTGTATTAACTTGTTGCGATTCGTTTGAGCCGCTACGTGCAAACTTGAATCGCAGTTCTGAGGCTAACCCGCGCAAGCTGGATGACCACGTTTTGCACATCATGCCTAAAAGTGCCTTTAAGGCGTTGTGTGTATTAACTTGTTGCGATTCGTTTGAGCCGCTACGTGCAAACTTGAATCGCATTTCTGAGCCTAACCCGCGCAAGCTGGATGACCGCGTTATGCACATCATGTCTAGAAGTGCCTGTAAGGCTTTGTGTGTATTAACTTGTTGCGATTCGCTTTAGCCGCTATGTGCGAACTTGAATCGCAGTTCTCAGCCTAACCCGCGAAAGCTGGATGACCTCGTTTTGCACATCATGCCTAAAGGTGCCTTTAAGGCGTTGTGTGTATTAACTTGTTGCGATTCGTTTGAGCCGCTACGTGCAAACTTGAATCGCAGTTCTGAGGCTAACCCGCGCAAGCTGGATGACCACGTTTTGCACATCATACCTAAAAGTGCCTTTAAGGCGTTGTGTGTATTAACTTGTTGCGATTCGTTTGAGCCGCTACGTGCAAACTTGAATCGCAGTTCTGAGCCTAACCCGCGCAAGCTGGATGACCGCGTCATGCACATCATGCCTAGAAGTGCCTGTAAGGCTTTGTGTGTATTAACTTGTTGTGATTCGCTTTAGCCGCTATGTGCGAACTTGAATCGAAGTTCTCAGCCTAACCCGCGCAAGCTGGATGACCTCGTTTTTCACATCATGCCTAAAAGTGCCTGTAAGGCTTTGTGTGTATTTTGTTGCGATTCGCTTTAGCAGCTATGTGCGAACTTGAATCGCAGTTCTCAGCCTAACCCGCGCAAGCTGGATGACCACGTTTTGCACATCATGCCGAGAAGTGCCTGTAAGGCTTTGTGTGTATTAACTTGTTGCGATTCGTTTGAGCCGCTACGTGCAAACTTGAATCGCAGTTCTGAGGCTAACCCGCGCAAGCTGGATGACCACGTTTTGCACATCATGCCTAAAAGTGCCTTTAAGGCGTTGTGTGTATTAACTTGTTGCGGTTCGTTTGAGCCGCTACGTGCAAACTTGAATCGCAGTTCTGAGCCTAACCCGCGCAAGCTGGATGACCGCGTTATGCACATCATGCCTAGAAGTGCCTGTAAGGCTTTGTGTGTATTAACTTGTTGCGGTTCGTTTGAGCCGCTACGTGCAAACTTGAATCGCAGTTCTGAGCCTAACCCGCGCAAGCTGGATGACCACGTTTTGCACATCATGCCTAAAAGTGCCTTTAAGGCGTTGTGTGTATTAACTTGTTGCGGTTCGTTTGAGTCGCTACGTGCAAACTTGAATCGCAGTTCTGAGCCTAACCCGCGCAAGCTGGATGACCGCGTTATGCACATCATGCCTAGAAGTGCCTGTAAGGCTTTGTGTGTATTAACTTGTTGCGATTCATTTGAGCCGCTACGTGCAAACTTGATTCGCAGTTCTGAGCCTAACCCGCGCAAGCTGGATGACCACGTTTTCACATCATGCCTAAAAGTGCCTTTAAGGCGTTGTGTGTATTAACTTGTTGCGATTCGTTTGAGCCGCTACGTGCAAACTTGAATCGCAGTTCTGAGCCTAACCCGCGCAAGCTGGATGACCGCGTCATGCACATCATGCCTAGAAGTGCCTGTAAGGCTTTGTGTGTATTAACATGTTGCGATTCGCTTTAGCCGCTATTTGCGAACTTGAATCGCAGTTCTCAGCCTAACCCGCGCAAGCTGGATGACCTCGTTTTTCACATCATGCCTAAAAGTGCCTGTAAGGCTTTGTGTGTATTACTTGTTGCGATTCTCTTTAGCCGCTATGTGCGAACTTGAATCGCAGTTCTCAGCCTAACCCGCGCAAGCTGGATGACCACGTTTTCCACATCATGCCTAGAAGTGCCTGTAAGGCTTTGTGTGTATTAACTTGTTGCGATTCGTTTGAGCCGCTACGTGCGAACTTGAATCGCAGTTCTGAGGCTAACCCGCGCAAGCTGGATGACCACGTTTTGCACATCATGCCTAAAAGTGCCTTTAAGGCGTTGTGTGTATTAACTTGTTGCGATTCGTTTGAGCCGCTACGTGCAAACTTGAATCGCAGTTCTGAGCCTAACCCGCGCAAGCTGGATGACCGCGTTATGCACATCATGCCTAGAAGTGCCTGTAAGGCTTTGTGTGTATTAACTTGTTGTGATTCGCTTTAGCCGCTATGTGCGAACTTGAATCGAAGTTCTCAGCCTAACCCGCGCAAGCTGGATGACCTCGTTTTTCACATCATGCCTAAAAGTGCCTGTAAGGCTTTGTGTGTATTTTGTTGCGATTCGCTTTAGCAGCTATGTGCGAACTTGAATCGCAGTTCTCAGCCTAACCCGCGCAAGCTGGATGACCACGTTTTGCACATCATGCCTAGAAGTGCCTGTAAGGCTTTGTGTGTATTAACTTGTTGCGATTCGTTTGAGCCGCTACGTGCAAACTTGAATCGCAGTTCTGAGGCTAACCCGCGCAAGCTGGATGACCACGTTTTGCACATCATGCCTAAAAGTGCCTTTAAGGCGTTGTGTGTATTAACTTGTTGCGGTTCCTTTGAGCCGCTACGTGCAAACTTGAATCGCAGTTCTGAGCCTAACCCGCGCAAGCTGGATGACCGCGTTATGCACATCATGCCTAGAAGTGCCTGTAAGGCTTTGTGTGTATTAACTTGTTGCGGTTCGTTTGAGCCGCTACGTGCAAACTTGAATCGCAGTTCTGAGCCTAACCCGCGCAAGCTGGATGACCACGTTTTGCACATCATGCCTAAAAGTGCCTTTAAGGCGTTGTGTGTATTAACTTGTTGCGGTTCGTTTGAGTCGCTACGTGCAAACTTGAATCGCAGTTCTGAGCCTAACCCGCGCAAGCTGGATGACCGCGTTATGCACATCATGCCTAGAAGTGCCTGTAAGGCTTTGTGTGTATTAACTTGTTGCGATTCATTTGAGCCGCTACGTGCAAACTTGATTCGCAGTTCTGAGCCTAACCCGCGCAAGCTGGATGACCACGTTTTCACATCATGCCTAAAAGTGCCTTTAAGGCGTTGTGTGTATTAACTTGTTGCGATTCGTTTGAGCCGCTACGTGCAAACTTGAATCGCAGTTCTGAGCCTAACCCGCGCAAGCTGGATGACCGCGTCATGCACATCATGCCTAGAAGTGCCTGTAAGGCTTTGTGTGTATTAACATGTTGCGATTCGCTTTAGCCGCTATTTGCGAACTTGAATCGCAGTTCTCAGCCTAACCCGCGCAAGCTGGATGACCTCGTTTTTCACATCATGCCTAAAAGTGCCTGTAAGGCTTTGTGTGTATTACTTGTTGCGATTCTCTTTAGCCGCTATGTGCGAACTTGAATCGCAGTTCTCAGCCTAACCCGCGCAAGCTGGATGACCACGTTTTCCACATCATGCCTAGAAGTGCCTGTAAGGCTTTGTGTGTATTAACTTGTTGCGATTCGTTTGAGCCGCTACGTGCGAACTTGAATCGCAGTTCTGAGGCTAACCCGCGCAAGCTGGATGACCACGTTTTGCACATCATGCCTAAAAGTGCCTTTAAGGCGTTGTGTGTATTAACTTGTTGCGATTCGTTTGAGCCGCTACGTGCAAACTTGAATCGCAGTTCTGAGCCTAACCCGCGCAAGCTGGATGACCGCGTTATGCACATCATGCCTAGAAGTGCCTGTAAGGCTTTGTGTGTATTAACTTGTTGTGATTCGCTTTAGCCGCTATGTGCGAACTTGAATCGAAGTTCTCAGCCTAACCCGCGCAAGCTGGATGACCTCGTTTTTCACATCATGCCTAAAAGTGCCTGTAAGGCTTTGTGTGTATTTTGTTGCGATTCGCTTTAGCAGCTATGTGCGAACTTGAATCGCAGTTCTCAGCCTAACCCGCGCAAGCTGGATGACCACGTTTTGCACATCATGCCTAGAAGTGCCTGTAAGGCTTTGTGTGTATTAACTTGTTGCGATTCGTTTGAGCCGCTACGTGCAAACTTGAATCGCAGTTCTGAGGCTAACCCGCGCAAGCTGGATGACCACGTTTTGCACATCATGCCTAAAAGTGCCTTTAAGGCGTTGTGTGTATTAACTTGTTGCGGTTCGTTTGAGCCGCTACGTGCAAACTTGAATCGCAGTTCTGAGCCTAACCCGCGCAAGCTGGATGACCGCGTTATGCACATCATGCCTAGAAGTGCCTGTAAGGCTTTGTGTGTATTAACTTGTTGCGGTTCGTTTGAGCCGCTACGTGCAAACTTGAATCGCAGTTCTGAGCCTAACCCGCGCAAGCTGGATGACCACGTTTTGCACATCATGCCTAAAAGTGCCTTTAAGGCGTTGTGTGTATTAACTTGTTGCGGTTCGTTTGAGTCGCTACGTGCAAACTTGAATCGCAGTTCTGAGCCTAACCCGCGCAAGCTGGATGACCGCGTTATGCACATCATGCCTAGAAGTGCCTGTAAGGCTTTGTGTGTATTAACTTGTTGCGATTCATTTGAGCCGCTATGTGCAAACTTGATTCGCAGTTCTGAGCCTAACCCGCGCAAGCTGGATGACCACGTTTTCACATCATGCCTAAAAGTGCCTTTAAGGCGTTGTGTGTATTAACTTGTTGCGATTCGTTTGAGCCGCTACGTGCAAACTTGAATCGCAGTTCTGAGCCTAACCCGCGCAAGCTGGATGACCGCGTCATGCACATCATGCCTAGAAGTGCCTGTAAGGCTTTGTGTGTATTAACATGTTGCGATTCGCTTTAGCCGCAATTTGCGAACTTGAATCGCAGTTCTCAGCCTAACCCGCGCAAGCTGGATGACCTCGTTTTTCACATCATGCCTAAAAGTGCCTGTAAGGCTTTGTGTGTATTACTTGTTGCGATTCTCTTTAGCCGCTATGTGCGAACTTGAATCGCAGTTCTCAGCCTAACCCGCGCAAGCTGGATGACCACGTTTTCCACATCATGCCTAGAAGTGCCTGTAAGGCTTTGTGTGTATTAACTTGTTGCGATTCGTTTGAGCCGCTACGTGCGAACTTGAATCGCAGTTCTCAGCCTAACCCGCGCAAGCTGGATGACCTCGTTTTTCACATCATGCCTAAAAGTGCCTGTAAGGCTTTGTGTGTATTACTTGTTGCGATTCTCTTTAGCCGCTATGTGCGAACTTGAATCGCAGTTCTCAGCCTAACCCGCGCAAGCTGGATGACCACGTTTTCCACATCATGCCTAGAAGTGCCTGTAAGGCTTTGTGTGTATTAACTTGTTGCGATTCGTTTGAGCCGCTACGTGCAAACTTGAATCGCAGTTCTGAGCCTAACCCGCGCAAGCTGGATGACCGCGTCATGCACAACATGCCTAGAAGTGCCTGTAAGGCTTTGTGTGTATTTACTTGTTGCGATTCGCTTTAGCCGCTATGTGCAAACTTGATTCGCAGTTCTGAGCCTAACCCGCGCAAGCTGGATGACCACGTTTTCACATCATGCCTAAAAGTGCCTTTAAGGCGTTGTGTGTATTACTTGTTGCGATTCGCTTTAGCCGCTATTTGCGAACTTGAATCGCAGTTCTCAGCCTAACCCGCGCAAGCTGGATGACCTCGTTTTTCACATCATGCCTAAAAGTGCCTGTAAGGCTTTGTGTGTATTAACTTGTTGCGATTCGCTTTAGCCGCTATGTGCGAACTTGAATCGCATCATGCCTAACCCGCGCAAGCTGGATGACCTCGTTTTGCACATCATGCCTAAAAGTGCCTTTAAGGCGTTGTGTGTATTAACTTGTTGCGATTCGTTTGAGCCGCTACGTGCAAACTTGAATCGCAGTTCTGAGCCTAACCCGCGCAAGCTGGATGACCACGTTTTGCACATAATGCCTAAAAGTGCCTGTAAGGCGTTGTGTGTATTAACCTGTTGCGATTCGTTTGAGCCGCTACGTGCAAACTTGAATCGCAGTTCTTAGCCTAACCCGCGCAAGCTAGATGACCGCGTTATGCACATCATGCCTAAAAGTGCCTTTAAGGCGTTGTGTGTATTAACTTGTTGCGATTCGTTTGAGCCGCTACGTGCAAACTTGAATCGCAGTTCTGAGCCTAACCCGCGCAAGCTGGATGACCGCGTCATGCACAACATGCCTAGAAGTGCCTGTAAGGCTTTGTGTGTATTTACTTGTTGCGATTCGCTTTAGCCGCTATGTGCGAACTTGAATCGCAGTTCTCAGCCTAACCCGCGCAAGCTGGATGACCTCGTTTTTCACATCATGCCTAAAAGTGCCTGTAAGGCTTTGTGTGTATTAACTTGTTGCGATTCGCTTTAGCCGCTATGTGCGAACTTGAATCGCAGTTCTCAGCCTAACCCGCGCAAGCTGGATGACCACGTTTTGCACATCATGCCTAGAAGTGCCTGTAAGGCTTTGTGTGTATTAACTTGTTGCGATTCGCTTTAGCCGCTATTTGCGAACTTGAATCGCAGTTCTCAGCCTAACCTGCGCAAGCTGGATGACCACGTTTTGCACATCATGCCTAAAAGTGCCTTTAAGGCGTTGTGTGTATTAACTTGTTGCGGTTCGTTTGAGTCGCTACGTGCAAACTTGAATCGCAGTTCTGAGCCTAACCCGCGCAAGCTGGATGACCGCGTTATGCACATCATGCCTAGAAGTGCCTGTAAGGCTTTGTGTGTATTAACTTGTTGCGATTCATTTGAGCCGCTACGTGCAAACTTGATTCGCAGTTCTGAGCCTAACCCGCGCAAGCTGGATGACCACGTTTTCACATCATGCCTAAAAGTGCCTTTAAGGCGTTGTGTGTATTAACTTGTTGCGATTCGTTTGAGCCGCTACGTGCAAACTTGAATCGCAGTTCTGAGCCTAACCCGCGCAAGCTGGATGACCGCGTCATGCACATCATGCCTAGAAGTGCCTGTAAGGCTTTGTGTGTATTAACATGTTGCGATTCGCTTTAGCCGCTATTTGCGAACTTGAATCGCAGTTCTCAGCCTAACCCGCGCAAGCTGGATGACCTCGTTTTTCACATCATGCCTAAAAGTGCCTGTAAGGCTTTGTGTGTATTACTTGTTGCGATTCTCTTTAGCCGCTATGTGCGAACTTGAATCGCAGTTCTCAGCCTAACCCGCGCAAGCTGGATGACCACGTTTTCCACATCATGCCTAGAAGTGCCTGTAAGGCTTTGTGTGTATTAACTTGTAGCGATTCGTTTGAGCCGCTACGTGCGAACTTGAATCGCAGTTCTGAGGCTAACCCGCGCAAGCTGGATGACCACGTTTTGCACATCATGCCTAAAAGTGCCTTTAAGGCGTTGTGTGTATTAACTTGTTGCGATTCGTTTGAGCCGCTACGTGCAAACTTGAATCGCAGTTCTGAGCCTAACCCGCGCAAGCTGGATGACCGCGTTATGCACATCATGCCTAGAAGTGCCTGTAAGGCTTTGTGTGTATTAACTTGTTGCGATTCGCTTTAGCCGCTATGTGCGAACTTGAATCGCATCATGCCTAACCCGCGCAAGCTGGATGACCTCGTTTTGCACATCATGCCTAAAAGTGCCTTTAAGGCGTTGTGTGTATTAACTTGTTGCGATTCGTTTGAGCCGCTACGTGCAAACTTGAATCGCAGTTCTGAGGCTAACCCGCGCAAGCTGGATGACCACGTTTTGCACATCATGCCTAAAAGTGCCTTTAAGGCGTTGCGTGTATTAACTTGTTGCGATTCGTTTGAGCCGCTACGTGCAAACTTGAATCGCAGTTCTGAGCCTAACCCGCGCAAGCTGGATGACCACGTTTTGCACATAATGCCTAAAAGTGCCTGTAAGGCGTTGTGTGTATTAACCTGTTGCGATTCGTTTGAGCCGCTACGTGCAAACTTGAATCGCAGTTCTTAGCCTAACCCGCGCAAGCTAGATGACCGCGTTATGCACATCATGCCTAAAAGTGCCTTTAAGGCGTTGTGTGTATTAACTTGTTGCGATTCGTTTGAGCCGCTACGTGCAAACTTGAATCGCAGTTCTGAGCCTAACCCGCGCAAGCTGGATGACCGCGTCATGCACATCATGCCTAGAAGTGCCTGTAAGGCTTTGTGTGTATTTACTTGTTGCGATTCGCTTTAGCCGCTATGTGCGAACTTGAATCGCAGTTCTCAGCCTAACCCGCGCAAGCTGGATGACCTCGTTTTTCACATCATGCCTAAAAGTGCCTGTAAGGCTTTGTGTGTATTAACTTGTTGCGATTGGCTTTAGCCGCTATGTGCGAACTTGAATCGCAGTTCTCAGCCTAACCCGCGCAAGCTGGATGACCACGTTTTGCACATCATGCCTAGAAGTGCCTGTAAGGCTTTGTGTGTATTAACTTGTTGCGATTCGTTTGAGCCGCTACGTGCAAACTTGATTCGCAGTTCTGAGCCTAACCCGCGCAAGCTGGATGACCACGTTTTCACATCATGCCTAAAAGTGCCTTTAAGGCGTTGTGTGTATTAACTTGTTGCGATTCGCTTTAGCCGCTATGTGCGAACTTGAATCGCATTTCTGAGCCTAACCCGCGCAAGCTGGATGACCTCGTTTTTCACATCATGCCTAAAAGTGCCTGTAAGGCTTTGTCTGTATTAACTTGTTGCGATTCGCTTTAGCCGCTATGTGCGAACTTGAATCGCAGTTCTCAGCCTAACCCGCGCAAGCTGGATGACCACGTTTTGCACATCATGCCTAGAAGTGCCTGTAAGGCTTTGTGTGTATTAACTTGTTGCGATTCGTTTGAGCCGCTACGTGCAAACTTGATTCGCAGTTCTGAGCCTAACCCGCGCAAGCTGGATGACCTCGTTTTTCACATCATGCCTAAAAGTGCCTGTAAGGCTTTGTGTGTACTAACTTGTTGCGATTCGCTTTAGCCGCTATGTGCGAACTTGAATCGCAGTTCTCAGCCTAACCCGCGCAAGCTGGATGACCACGTTTTGCACATCATGCCTAGAAGTGCCTGTAAGGCTTTGTGTGTATTAACTTGTTGCGATTCGTTTGAGCCGCTACGTGCAAACTTGAATCGCAGTTCTGAGGCTAACCCGCGCAAGCTGGATGACCACGTTTTGCACATCATGCCTAAAAGTGCCTTTAAGGCGTTGTGTGTATTAACTTGTTGCGAGTCGTTTGAGCCGCTACGTGCAAACTTGAATCGCATTTCTGAGCCTAACCCGCGCAAGCTGGATGACCGCGTTATGCACATCATGTCTAGAAGTGCCTGTAAGGCTTTGTGTGTATTAACTTGTTGCGATTCGCTTTAGCCGCTATGTGCGAACTTGAATCACAGTTCTCAGCCTACCCGCGCAAGCTGGATGACCTCGTTTTGCACATCATGCCTAAAGGTGCCTTTAAGGCGTTGTGTGTATTAACTTGTTGCGATTCGTTTGAGCCGCTACGTGCAAACTTGAATCGCAGTTCTGAGGCTAACCCGCGCAAGCTGGATGACCACGTTTTGCACATCATGCCTAAATGTGCTTTTAAGGCGTTGTGTGTATTAACTTGTTGCGGTTCGTTTGAGCCGCTACGTGCAAACTTGAATCGCAGTTCTGAGCCTAACCCGCGCAAGCTGGATGACCGCGTTATGCACATCATGCCTAGAAGTGCCTGTAAGGCTTTGTGTGTATTAACTTGTTGCGGTTCGTTAGAGCCGCTACGTGCAAACTTGAATCGCAGTTCTGAGCCTAACCCGCGCAAGCTGGATGACCACGTTTTGCACATCATGCCTAAAAGTGCCTTTAAGGCGTTGTGTGTATTAACTTGTTGCGGTTCGTTTGAGTCGCTACGTGCAAACTTGAATCGCAGTTCTGAGCCTAACCCGCGCAAGCTGGATGACCGCGTTATGCACATCGTGCCTAGAAGTGCCTGTAAGGCTTTGTGTGTATTAACTTGTTGCGATTCATTTGAGCCGCTACGTGCAAACTTGATTCGCAGTTCTGAGCCTATCCCGCGCAAGCTGGATGACCACGTTTTCACATCATGCCTAAAAGTGCCTTTAAGGCGTTGTGTGTATTAACTTGTTGCGATTCGTTTGAGCCGCTACGTGCAAACTTGAATCGCAGTTCTGAGCCTAACCCGCGCAAGCTGGATGACCGCGTCATGCACATCATGCCTAGAAGTGCCTGTAAGGCTTTGTGTGTATTAACATGTTGCGATTCGCTTTAGCAGCTATTTGCGAACTTGAATCGCAGTTCTCAGCCTAACCCGCGCAAGCTGGATGACCTCGTTTTTCACATCATGCCTAAAAGTGCCTGTAAGGCTTTGTGTGTATTACTTGTTGCGATTCTCTTTAGCCGCTATGTGCGAACTTGAATCGCAGTTCTCAGCCTAACCCGCGCAAGCTGGATGACCACGTTTTCCACATCATGCCTAGAAGTGCCTGTAAGGCTTTGTGTGTATTAACTTGTTGCGATTCGATTGAGCCGCTACGTGCGAACTTGAATCGCAGTTCTGAGGCTAACCCGCGCAAGCTGGATGACCACGTTTTGCACATCATGCCTAAAAGTGCCTTTAAGGCGTTGTGTGTATTAACTTGTTGCGATTCGTTTGAGCCGCTACGTGCGAACTTGAATCGCAGTTCTGAGGCTAACCCGCGCAAGCTGGATGACCACGTTTTGCACATCATGCCTAAAAGTGCCTTTAAGGCGTTGTGTGTATTAACTTGTTGCGATTCGTTTGAGCCGCTACGTGCAAACTTGAATCGCAGTTCTGAGCCTAACCCGCGCAAGCTGGATGACCGCGTTATGCACATCATGCCTAGAAGTGCCTGTAAGGCTTTGTGTGTATTAACTTGTTGCGATTCGCTTTAGCCGCTATGTGCGAACTTGAATCGCATCATGCCTAACCCGCGCAAGCTGGATGACCTCGTTTTGCACATCATGCCTAAAAGTGCCTTTAAGGCGTTGTGTGTATTAACTTGTTGCGATTCGTTTGAGCCGCTACGTGCAAACTTGAATCGCAGTTCTGAGGCTAACCCGCGCAAGCTGGATGACCACGTTTTGCCCATCATGCCTAAAAGTGCCTTTAAGGCGTTGTGTGTATTAACTTGTTGCGATTCGTTTGAGCCGCTACGTGCAAACTTGAATCGCAGTTCTGAGCCTAACCCGCGCAAGCTGGATGACCACGTTTTGCACATAATGCCTAAAAGTGCCTGTAAGGCATTGTGTGTATTAACCTGTTGCGATTCGTTTGAGCCGCTACGTGCAAACTTGAATCGCAGTTCTTAGCCTAACCCGCGCAAGCTAGATGACCGCGTTATGCACATCATGCCTAAAAGTGCCTTTAAGGCGTTGTGTGTATTAACTTGTTGCGATTCGTTTGAGCCGCTACGTGCAAACTTGAATCGCAGTTCTGAGCCTAACCCGCGCAAGCTGGATGACCGCGTCATGCACATCATGCCTAGAAGTGCCTGTAAGGCTTTGTGTGTATTTACTTGTTGCGATTCGCTTTAGCCGCTATGTGCGAACTTGAATCGCAGTTCTCAGCCTAACCCGCGCAAGCTGGATGACCTCGTTTTTCACATCATGCCTAAAAGTGCCTGTAAGGCTTTGTGTGTATTAACTTGTTGCGATTCGCTTTAGCCGCTATGTGCGAACTTGAATCGCAGTTCTCAGCCTAACCCGCGCAAGCTGGATGACCACGTTTTGCACATCATGCCTAGAAGTGCCTGTAAGGCTTTGTGTGTATTAACTTGTTGCGATTCGTTTGAGCCGCTACGTGCAAACTTGATTCGCAGTTCTGAGCCTAACCCGCGCAAGCTGGATGACCACATTTTCACATCATGCCTAAAAGTGCCTTTAAGGCGTTGTGTGTATTAACTTGTTGCGATTCGCTTTAGCCGCTATGTGCGAACTTGAATCGCAGTTCTCAGCCTAACCCGCGCAAGCTGGATGACCACGTTTTGCACATCATGCCTAGAAGTGCCTGTAAGGCTTTGTGTGTATTAACTTGTTGCGATTCGTTTGAGCCGCTACGTGCAAACTTGAATCGCAGTTCTGAGGCTAACCCGCGCAAGCTGGATGACCACGTTTTGCACATCATGCCTAAAAGTGCCTTTAAGGCGTTGTGTGTATTAACTTGTTGCGATTCGTTTGAGCCGCTACGTGCGAACTTGAATCGCATTTCTGAGCCTAACCCGCGCAAGCTGGATGACCTCGTTTTTCACATCATGCCTAAAAGTGCCTGTAAGGCTTTGTCTGTATTAACTTGTTGCGATTCGCTTTAGCCGCTATGTGCGAACTTGAATCGCAGTTCTCAGCCTAACCCGCGCAAGCTGGATGACCACGTTTTGCACATCATGCCTAGAAGTGCCTGTAAGGCTTTGTGTGTATTAACTTGTTGCGATTCGTTTGAGCCGCTACGTGCAAACTTGATTCGCAGTTCTGAGCCTAACCCGCGCAAGCTGGATGACCTCGTTTTTCACATCATGCCTAAAAGTGCCTGTAAGGCTTTGTGTGTACTAACTTGTTGCGATTCGCTTTAGCCGCTATGTGCGAACTTGAATCGCAGTTCTCAGCCTAACCCGCGCAAGCTGGATGACCACGTTTTGCACATCATGCCTAGAAGTGCCTGTAAGGCTTTGTGTGTATTAACTTGTTGCGATTCGTTTGAGCCGCTACGTGCAAACTTGAATCGCAGTTCTGAGGCTAACCCGCGCAAGCTGGATGACCACGTTTTGCACATCATGCCTAAAAGTGCCTTTAAGGCGTTGTGTGTATTAACTTGTTGCGAGTCGTTTGAGCCGCTACGTGCAAACTTGAATCGCATTTCTGAGCCTAACCCGCGCAAGCTGGATGACCGCGTTATGCACATCATGTCTAGAAGTGCCTGTAAGGCTTTGTGTGTATTAACTTGTTGCGATTCGCTTTAGCCGCTATGTGCGAACTTGAATCACAGTTCTCAGCCTACCCGCGCAAGCTGGATGACCTCGTTTTGCACATCATGCCTAAAGGTGCCTTTAAGGCGTTGTGTGTATTAACTTGTTGCGATTCGTTTGAGCCGCTACGTGCAAACTTGAATCGCAGTTCTGAGGCTAACCCGCGCAAGCTGGATGACCACGTTTTGCACATCATGCCTAAATGTGCCTTTAAGGCGTTGTGTGTATTAACTTGTTGCGGTTCGTTTGAGCCGCTACGTGCAAACTTGAATCGCAGTTCTGAGCCTAACCCGCGCAAGCTGGATGACCGCGTTATGCACATCATGCCTAGAAGTGCCTGTAAGGCTTTGTGTGTATTAACTTGTTGCGGTTCGTTTGAGCCGCTACGTGCAAACTTGAATCGCAGTTCTGAGCCTAACCCGCGCAAGCTGGATGACCACGTTTTGCACATCATGCCTAAAAGTGCCTTTAAGGCGTTGTGTGTATTAACTTGTTGCGGTTCGTTTGAGTCGCTACGTGCAAACTTGAATCGCAGTTCTGAGCCTAACCCGCGCAAGCTGGATGACCGCGTTATGCACATCATGCCTAGAAGTGCCTGTAAGGCTTTGTGTGTATTAACTTGTTGCGATTCATTTGAGCCGCTACGTGCAAACTTGATTCGCAGTTCTGAGCCTAACCCGCGCAAGCTGGATGACCACGTTTTCACATCATGCCTAAAAGTGCCTTTAAGGCGTTGTGTGTATTAACTTGTTGCGATTCGTTTGAGCCGCTACGTGCAAACTTGAATCGCAGTTCTGAGCCTAACCCGCGCAAGCTGGATGACCGCGTCATGCACATCATGCCTAGAAGTGCCTGTAAGGCTTTGTGTGTATTAACATGTTGCGATTCGCTTTAGCAGCTATTTGCGAACTTGAATCGCAGTTCTCAGCCTAACCCGCGCAAGCTGGATGACCTCGTTTTTCACGTCATGCCTAAAAGTGCCTGTAAGGCTTTGTGTGTATTACTTGTTGCGATTCTCTTTAGCCGCTATGTGCGAACTTGAATCGCAGTTCTCAGCCTAACCCGCGCAAGCTGGATGACCACGTTTTCCACATCATGCCTAGAAGTGCCTGTAAGGCTTTGTGTGTATTAACTTGTTGCGATTCGTTTGAGCCGCTACGTGCGAACTTGAATCGCAGTTCTGAGGCTAACCCGCGCAAGCTGGATGACCACGTTTTGCACATCATGCCTAAAAGTGCCTTTAAGGCGTTGTGTGTATTAACTTGTTGCGATTCGTTTGAGCCGCTACGTGCGAACTTGAATCGCAGTTCTGAGGCTAACCCGCGCAAGCTGGATGACCACGTTTTGCACATCATGCCTAAAAGTGCCTTTAAGGCGTTGTGTGTATTAACTTGTTGCGATTCGTTTGAGCCGCTACGTGCAAACTTGAATCGCAGTTCTGAGCCTAACCCGCGCAAGCTGGATGACCGCGTTATGCACATCATGCCTAGAAGTGCCTGTAAGGCTTTGTGTGTATTAACTTGTTGCGATTCGCTTTAGCCGCTATGTGCGAACTTGAATCGCATCATGCCTAACCCGCGCAAGCTGGATGACCTCGTTTTGCACATCATGCCTAAAAGTGCCTTTAAGGCGTTGTGTGTATTAACTTGTTGCGATTCGTTTGAGCCGCTACGTGCAAACTTGAATCGCAGTTCTGAGGCTAACCCGCGCAAGCTGGATGACCACGTTTTGCCCATCATGCCTAAAAGTGCCTTTAAGGCGTTGTGTGTATTAACTTGTTGCGATTCGTTTGAGCCGCTACGTGCAAACTTGAATCGCAGTTCTGAGCCTAACCCGCGCAAGCTGGATGACCACGTTTTGCACATAATGCCTAAAAGTGCCTGTAAGGCGTTGTGTGTATTAACCTGTTGCGATTCGTTTGAGCCGCTACGTGCAAACTTGAATCGCAGTTCTTAGCCTAACCCGCGCAAGCTAGATGACCGCGTTATGCACATCATGCCTAAAAGTGCCTTTAAGGCGTTGTGTGTATTAACTTGTTGCGATTCGTTTGAGCCGCTACGTGCAAACTTGAATCGCAGTTCTGAGCCTAACCCGCGCAAGCTGGATGACCGCGTCATGCACATCATGCCTAGAAGTGCCTGTAAGGCTTTGTGTGTATTTACTTGTTGCGATTCGCTTTAGCCGCTATGTGCGAACTTGAATCGCAGTTCTCAGCCTAACCCGCGCAAGCTGGATGACCTCGTTTTTCACATCATGCCTAAAAGTGCCTGTAAGGCTTTGTGTGTATTAACTTGTTGCGATTCGCTTTAGCCGCTATGTGCGAACTTGAATCGCAGTTCTCAGCCTAACCCGCGCAAGCTGGATGACCACGTTTTGCACATCATGCCTAGAAGTGCCTGTAAGGCTTTGTGTGTATTAACTTGTTGCGATTCGTTTGAGCCGCTACGTGCAAACTTGATTCGCAGTTCTGAGCCTAACCCGCGCAAGCTGGATGACCACATTTTCACATCATGCCTAAAAGTGCCTTTAAGGCGTTGTGTGTATTAACTTGTTGCGATTCGCTTTAGCCGCTATGTGCGAACTTGAATCGCAGTTCTCAGCCTAACCCGCGCAAGCTGGATGACCACGTTTTGCACATCATGCCTAGAAGTGCCTGTAAGGCTTTGTGTGTATTAACTTGTTGCGATTCGTTTGAGCCGCTACGTGCAAACTTGAATCGCAGTTCTGAGGCTAACCCGCGCAAGCTGGATGACCACGTTTTGCACATCATGCCTAAAAGTGCCTTTAAGGCGTTGTGTGTATTAACTTGTTGCGATTCGTTTGAGCCGCTACGTGCGAACTTGAATCGCATTTCTGAGCCTAACCCGCGCAAGCTGGATGACCTCGTTTTTCACATCATGCCTAAAAGTGCCTGTAAGGCTTTGTCTGTATTAACTTGTTGCGATTCGCTTTAGCCGCTATGTGCGAACTTGAATCGCAGTTCTCAGCCTAACCCGCGCAAGCTGGATGACCACGTTTTGCACATCATGCCTAGAAGTGCCTGTAAGGCTTTGTGTGTATTAACTTGTTGCGATTCGTTTGAGCCGCTACGTGCAAACTTGATTCGCAGTTCTGAGCCTAACCCGCGCAAGCTGGATGACCTCGTTTTTCACATCATGCCTAAAAGTGCCTGTAAGGCTTTGTGTGTACTAACTTGTTGCGATTCGCTTTAGCCGCTATGTGCGAACTTGAATCGCAGTTCTCAGCCTAACCCGCGCAAGCTGGATGACCACGTTTTGCACATCATGCCTAGAAGTGCCTGTAAGGCTTTGTGTGTATTAACTTGTTGCGATTCGTTTGAGCCGCTACGTGCAAACTTGAATCGCAGTTCTGAGGCTAACCCGCGCAAGCTGGATGACCACGTTTTGCACATCATGCCTAAAAGTGCCTTTAAGGCGTTGTGTGTATTAACTTGTTGCGAGTCGTTTGAGCCGCTACGTGCAAACTTGAATCGCATTTCTGAGCCTAACCCGCGCAAGCTGGATGACCGCGTTATGCACATCATGTCTAGAAGTGCCTGTAAGGCTTTGTGTGTATTAACTTGTTGCGATTCGCTTTAGCCGCTATGTGCGAACTTGAATCACAGTTCTCAGCCTACCCGCGCAAGCTGGATGACCTCGTTTTGCACATCATGCCTAAAGGTGCCTTTAAGGCGTTGTGTGTATTAACTTGTTGCGATTCGTTTGAGCCGCTACGTGCAAACTTGAATCGCAGTTCTGAGGCTAACCCGCGCAAGCTGGATGACCACGTTTTGCACATCATGCCTAAATGTGCCTTTAAGGCGTTGTGTGTATTAACTTGTTGCGGTTCGTTTGAGCCGCTACGTGCAAACTTGAATCGCAGTTCTGAGCCTAACCCGCGCAAGCTGGATGACCGCGTTATGCACATCATGCCTAGAAGTGCCTGTAAGGCTTTGTGTGTATTAACTTGTTGCGGTTCGTTTGAGCCGCTACGTGCAAACTTGAATCGCAGTTCTGAGCCTAACCCGCGCAAGCTGGATGACCACGTTTTGCACATCATGCCTAAAAGTGCCTTTAAGGCGTTGTGTGTATTAACTTGTTGCGGTTCGTTTGAGTCGCTACGTGCAAACTTGAATCGCAGTTCTGAGCCTAACCCGCGCAAGCTGGATGACCGCGTTATGCACATCATGCCTAGAAGTGCCTGTAAGGCTTTGTGTGTATTGACTTGTTGCGATTCATTTGAGCCGCTACGTGCAAACTTGATTCGCAGTTCTGAGCCTAACCCGCGCAAGCTGGATGACCACGTTTTCACATCATGCCTAAAAGTGCCTTTAAGGCGTTGTGTGTATTAACTTGTTGCGATTCGTTTGAGCCGCTACGTGCAAACTTGAATCGCAGTTCTGAGCCTAACCCGCGCAATCTGGATGACCGCGTCATGCACATCATGCCTAGAAGTGCCTGTAAGGCTTTGTGTGTATTAACATGTTGCGATTCGCTTTAGCAGCTATTTGCGAACTTGAATCGCAGTTCTCAGCCTAACCCGCGCAAGCTGGATGACCTCGTTTTTCACATCATGCCTAAAAGTGCCTGTAAGGCTTTGTGTGTATTACTTGTTGCGATTCTCTTTAGCCGCTATGTGCGAACTTGAATCGCAGTTCTCAGCCTAACCCGCGCAAGCTGGATGACCACGTTTTCCACATCATGCCTAGAAGTGCCTGTAAGGCTTTGTGTGTATTAACTTGTTGCGATTCGTTTGAGCCGCTACGTGCGAACTTGAATCGCAGTTCTGAGGCTAACCCGCGCAAGCTGGATGACCACGTTTTGCACATCATGCCTAAAAGTGCCTTTAAGGCGTTGTGTGTATTAACTTGTTGCGATTCGTTTGAGCCGCTACGTGCAAACTTGAATCGCAGTTCTGAGCCTAACCCGCGCAAGCTGGATGACCGCGTTATGCACATCATGCCTAGAAGTGCCTGTAAGGCTTTGTGTGTATTAACTTGTTGCGATTCGCTTTAGCCGCTATGTGCGAACTTGAATCGCATCATGCCTAACCCGCGCAAGCTGGATGACCTCGTTTTGCACATCATGCCTAAAAGTGCCTTTAAGGCGTTGTGTGTATTAACTTGTTGCGATTCGTTTGAGCCGCTACGTGCAAACTTGAATCGCAGTTCTGAGGCTAACCCGCGCAAGCTGGATGACCACGTTTTGCACATCATGCCTAAAAGTGCCTTTAAGGCGTTGTGTGTATTAACTTGTTGCGATTCGTTTGAGCCGCTACGTGCAAACTTGAATCGCAGTTCTGAGCCTAACCCGCGCAAGCTGGATGACCACGTTTTGCACATAATGCCTAAAAGTGCCTGTAAGGCGTTGTGTGTATTAACCTGTTGCGATTCGTTTGAGCCGCTACGTGCAAACTTGAATCGCAGTTCTTAGCCTAACCCGCGCAAGCTAGATGACCGCGTTATGCACATCATGCCTAAAAGTGCCTTTAAGGCGTTGTGTGTATTAACTTGTTGCGATTCGTTTGAGCCGCTACGTGCAAACTTGAATCGCAGTTCTGAGCCTAACCCGCGCAAGCTGGATGACCGCGTCATGCACATCATGCCTAGAAGTGCCTGTAAGGCTTTGTGTGTATTAACTTGTTGCGATTCGCTTTAGCCGCTATGTGCGAACTTGAATCGCAGTTCTCAGCCTAACCCGCGCAAGCTGGATGACCTCGTTTTTCACATCATGCCTAAAAGTGCCTGTAAGGCTTTGTGTGTATTAACTTGTTGCGATTCGCTTTAGCCGCTATGTGCGAACTTGAATCGCAGTTCTCAGCCTAACCCGCGCAAGCTGGATGACCACGTTTTGCACATCATGCCTAGAAGTGCCTGTAAGGCTTTGTGTGTATTAACTTGTTGCGATTCGTTTGAGCCGCTACGTGCAAACTTGATTCGCAGTTCTGAGCCTAACCCGCGCAAGCTGGATGACCACGTTTTCACATCATGCCTAAAAGTGCCTTTAAGGCGTTGTGTGTATTAACTTGTTGCGATTCGCTTTAGCCGCGTTTTGCGAACTTGAATCGCAGTTCTCAGCCTAACCCGCGCAAGCTGGATGACCTCGTTTTTCACATCATGCCTAAAAGTGCCTGTAAGGCTTTGTGTGTATTAACTTGTTGCGATTCGCTTTAGCCGCTATGTGCGAACTTGAATCGCAGTTCTCAGCCTAACCCGCGCAAGCTGGATGACCACGTTTTGCACATCATGCCTAGAAATGCCTGTAAGGCTTTGTGTGTATTAACTTGTTGCGATTCGTTTGAGCCGCTACGTGCAAACTTGAATCGCAGTTCTGAGGCTAACCAGCGCAAGCTGGATGACCACGTTTTGCACATCATGCCTAAAAGTGCCTTTAAGGCGTTGTGTGTATTAACTTGTTGCGATTCGTTAGAGCCGCTACGTGCAAACTTGAATCGCATTTCTGAGCCTAACCCGCGCAAGCTGGATGACCGCGTTATGCACATCATGTCTAGAAGTGCCTGTAAGGCTTTGTGTGTATTAACTTGTTGGGATTCGCTTTAGCCGCTATGTGCGAACTTGAATCGCAGTTCTCAGCCTAACCCGCGCAAGCTGGATGACCTCGTTTTGCACATCATGCCTAAAGGTGCCTTTAAGGCGTTGTGTGTATTAACTTGTTGCGATTCGTTTGAGCCGCTACGTGCAAACTTGAATCGCAGTTCTGAGGCTAACGCGCGCAAGCTGGATGACCACGTTTTGCACATCATGCCTAAAAGTGCCTTTAAGGCGTTGTGTGTATTAACTTGTTGCGATTCGCTTTAGCCGCTATGTGCGAACTTGAATCGCAGTTCTCAGCCTAACCCGCGCAAGCTGGATGACCACGTTTTGCACATCATGCCTAGAAATGCCTGTAAGGCTTTGTGTGTATTAACTTGTTGCGATTCGTTTGAGCCGCTACGTGCAAACTTGATTCGCAGTTCTGAGCCTAACCAGCGCAAGCTGGATGACCACGTTTTCACATCATGCCTAAAAGTGCCTTTAAGGCGTTGTGTGTATTAACTTGTTGCGATTCGTTTGAGCCGCTACGTGCAAACTTGAATCGCAGTTCTGAGCCTAACCCGCGCAAGCTGGATGACCGCGTCATACACATCATGCCTAGAAGTGCCTGTAAGGCTTTGTGTGTATTAACTTGTTGCGATTCGCTTTAGCCGCTATGTGCGAACTTGAATCGCAGTTCTCAGCCTAACCCGCGCAAGCTGGATGACCGCGTTTTGCACATCATGCCTAGAAGTGCCTGTAAGGCTTTGTGTGTATTAACTTGTTGCGATTCGTTTGAGCCGCTACGTTCAAACTTGAATCGCAGTTCTGAGGCTAACCCGCGCAAGCTGGATGACCACGTTTTGCACATCATGCCTAAAAGTGCCTTTAAGGCGTTGTGTGTATTAACTTGTTGCGATTCGTTTGAGCCGCTACGTGCAAACTTGAATCGCAGTTCTGAGCCTAACCCGCGCAAGCTGGATGACCACGTTTTGCACATCATGCCTAAAAGTGCCTGTAAGGCTTTGTGTGTATTAACTTGTTGCGATTCGCTTTAGCCGCTATGTGCGAACTTGAATCGCAGTTCTCAGCCTAACCCGCGCAAGCTGGATGACCTCGTTTTTCACATCATGCCTAAAAGTGCCTGTAAGGCTTTGTGTGTATTAACTTGTTGCGATTCGCTTTAGCCGCTATGTGCGAACTTGAATCGCAGTTCTCAGCCTAACCCGCGCAAGCTGGATGACCACGTTTTGCACATCATGCCTAGAAGTGCCTGTAAGGCTTTGTGTGTATTAACTTGTTGCGATTCGCTTTAGCCGCTATTTGCGAACTTGAATCGCAGTTCTCAGCCTAACCCGCGCAAGCTGGATGACCACGTTTTGCACATCATGCCTAAAAGTGCCTTTAAGGCGTTGTGTGTATTAACTTGTTGCGGTTCGTTTGAGTCGCTACGTGCAAACTTGAATCGCAGTTCTGAGCCTAACCCGCGCAAGCTGGATGACCGCGTTATGCACATCATGCCTAGAAGTGCCTGTAAGGCTTTGTGTGTATTAACTTGTTGCGATTCGCTTTAGCCGCTATTTGCGAACTTGAATCGCAGTTCTCAGCCTAACCCGCGCAAGCTGGATGACCTCGTTTTTCACATCATGCCTAAAAGTGCCTGTAAGGCTTTGTGTGTATTACTTGTTGCGATTCTCTTTAGCCGCTATGTGCGAACTTGAATCGCAGTTCTCAGCCTAACCCGCGCAAGCTGGATGACCACGTTTTCCACATCATGCCTAGAAGTGCCTGTAAGGCTTTGTGTGTATTAACTTGTAGCGATTCGTTTGAGCCGCTACGTGCGAACTTGAATCGCAGTTCTGAGGCTAACCCGCGCAAGCTGGATGACCACGTTTTGCACATCATGCCTAAAAGTGCCTTTAAGGCGTTGTGTGTATTAACTTGTTGCGATTCGTTTGAGCCGCTACGTGCAAACTTGAATCGCAGTTCTGAGCCTAACCCGCGCAAGCTGGATGACCGCGTTATGCACATCATGCCTAGAAGTGCCTGTAAGGCTTTGTGTGTATTAACTTGTTGCGATTCGCTTTAGCCGCTATGTGCGAACTTGAATCGCATCATGCCTAACCCGCGCAAGCTGGATGACCTCGTTTTGCACATCATGCCTAAAAGTGCCTTTAAGGCGTTGTGTGTATTAACTTGTTGCGATTCGTTTGAGCCGCTACGTGCAAACTTGAATCGCAGTTCTGAGGCTAACCCGCGCAAGCTGGATGACCACGTTTTGCACATCATGCCTAAAAGTGCCTTTAAGGCGTTGTGTGTATTAACTTGTTGCGATTCGTTTGAGCCGCTACGTGCAAACTTGAATCGCAGTTCTGAGCCTAACCCGCGCAAGCTGGATGACCACGTTTTGCACATAATGCCTAAAAGTGCCTGTAAGGCGTTGTGTGTATTAACCTGTTGCGATTCGTTTGAGCCGCTACGTGCAAACTTGAATCGCAGTTCTTAGCCTAACCCGCGCAAGCTAGATGACCGCGTTATGCACATCATGCCTAAAAGTGCCTTTAAGGCGTTGTGTGTATTAACTTGTTGCGATTCGTTTGAGCCGCTACGTGCAAACTTGAATCGCAGTTCTGAGCCTAACCCGCGCAAGCTGGATGACCGCGTCATGCACATCATGCCTAGAAGTGCCTGTAAGGCTTTGTGTGTATTTACTTGTTGCGATTCGCTTTAGCCGCTATGTGCGAACTTGAATCGCAGTTCTCAGCCTAACCCGCGCAAGCTGGATGACCTCGTTTTTCACATCATGCCTAAAAGTGCCTGTAAGGCTTTGTGTGTATTAACTTGTTGCGATTCGCTTTAGCCGCTATGTGCGAACTTGAATCGCAGTTCTCAGCCTAACCCGCGCAAGCTGGATGACCACGTTTTGCACATCATGCCTAGAAGTGCCTGTAAGGCTTTGTGTGTATTAACTTGTTGCGATTCGTTTGAGCCGCTACGTGCAAACTTGATTCGCAGTTCTGAGCCTAACCCGCGCAAGCTGGATGACCACGTTTTCACATCATGCCTAAAAGTGCCTTTAAGGCGTTGTGTGTATTAACTTGTTGCGATTCGCTTTAGCCGCTATGTGCGAACTTGAATCGCAGTTCTGAGGCTAACCCGCGCAAGCTGGATGACCACGTTTTGCACATCATGCCTAAATGTGCCTTTAAGGCGTTGTGTGTATTAACTTGTTGCGGTTCGTTTGAGCCGCTACGTGCAAACTTGAATCGCAGTTCTGAGCCTAACCCGCGCAAGCTGGATGACCGCGTTATGCACATCATGCCTAGAAGTGCCTGTAAGGCTTTGTGTGTATTAACTTGTTGCGGTTCGTTTGAGCCGCTACGTGCAAACTTGAATCGCAGTTCTGAGCCTAACCCGCGCAAGCTGGATGACCACGTTTTGCACATCATGCCTAAAAGTGCCTTTAAGGCGTTGTGTGTATTAACTTGTTGCGGTTCGTTTGAGTCGCTACGTGCAAACTTGAATCGCAGTTCTGAGCCTAACCCGCGCAAGCTGGATGACCGCGTTATGCACATCATGCCTAGAAGTGCCTGTAAGGCTTTGTGTGTATTGACTTGTTGCGATTCATTTGAGCCGCTACGTGCAAACTTGATTCGCAGTTCTGAGCCTAACCCGCGCAAGCTGGATGACCACGTTTTCACATCATGCCTAAAAGTGCCTTTAAGGCGTTGTGTGTATTAACTTGTTGCGATTCGTTTGAGCCGCTACGTGCAAACTTGAATCGCAGTTCTGAGCCTAACCCGCGCAATCTGGATGACCGCGTCATGCACATCATGCCTAGAAGTGCCTGTAAGGCTTTGTGTGTATTAACATGTTGCGATTCGCTTTAGCAGCTATTTGCGAACTTGAATCGCAGTTCTCAGCCTAACCCGCGCAAGCTGGATGACCTCGTTTTTCACATCATGCCTAAAAGTGCCTGTAAGGCTTTGTGTGTATTACTTGTTGCGATTCTCTTTAGCCGCTATGTGCGAACTTGAATCGCAGTTCTCAGCCTAACCCGCGCAAGCTGGATGACCACGTTTTCCACATCATGCCTAGAAGTGCCTGTAAGGCTTTGTGTGTATTAACTTGTTGCGATTCGTTTGAGCCGCTACGTGCGAACTTGAATCGCAGTTCTGAGGCTAACCCGCGCAAGCTGGATGACCACGTTTTGCACATCATGCCTAAAAGTGCCTTTAAGGCGTTGTGTGTATTAACTTGTTGCGATTCGTTTGAGCCGCTACGTGCAAACTTGAATCGCAGTTCTGAGCCTAACCCGCGCAAGCTGGATGACCGCGTTATGCACATCATGCCTAGAAGTGCCTGTAAGGCTTTGTGTGTATTAACTTGTTGCGATTCGCTTTAGCCGCTATGTGCGAACTTGAATCGCATCATGCCTAACCCGCGCAAGCTGGATGACCTCGTTTTGCACATCATGCCTAAAAGTGCCTTTAAGGCGTTGTGTGTATTAACTTGTTGCGATTCGTTTGAGCCGCTACGTGCAAACTTGAATCGCAGTTCTGAGGCTAACCCGCGCAAGCTGGATGACCACGTTTTGCACATCATGCCTAAAAGTGCCTTTAAGGCGTTGTGTGTATTAACTTGTTGCGATTCGTTTGAGCCGCTACGTGCAAACTTGAATCGCAGTTCTGAGCCTAACCCGCGCAAGCTGGATGACCACGTTTTGCACATAATGCCTAAAAGTGCCTGTAAGGCGTTGTGTGTATTAACCTGTTGCGATTCGTTTGAGCCGCTACGTGCAAACTTGAATCGCAGTTCTTAGCCTAACCCGCGCAAGCTAGATGACCGCGTTATGCACATCATGCCTAAAAGTGCCTTTAAGGCGTTGTGTGTATTAACTTGTTGCGATTCGTTTGAGCCGCTACGTGCAAACTTGAATCGCAGTTCTGAGCCTAACCCGCGCAAGCTGGATGACCGCGTCATGCACATCATGCCTAGAAGTGCCTGTAAGGCTTTGTGTGTATTAACTTGTTGCGATTCGCTTTAGCCGCTATGTGCGAACTTGAATCGCAGTTCTCAGCCTAACCCGCGCAAGCTGGATGACCTCGTTTTTCACATCATGCCTAAAAGTGCCTGTAAGGCTTTGTGTGTATTAACTTGTTGCGATTCGCTTTAGCCGCTATGTGCGAACTTGAATCGCAGTTCTCAGCCTAACCCGCGCAAGCTGGATGACCACGTTTTGCACATCATGCCTAGAAGTGCCTGTAAGGCTTTGTGTGTATTAACTTGTTGCGATTCGTTTGAGCCGCTACGTGCAAACTTGATTCGCAGTTCTGAGCCTAACCCGCGCAAGCTGGATGACCACGTTTTCACATCATGCCTAAAAGTGCCTTTAAGGCGTTGTGTGTATTAACTTGTTGCGATTCGCTTTAGCCGCGTTTTGCGAACTTGAATCGCAGTTCTCAGCCTAACCCGCGCAAGCTGGATGACCTCGTTTTTCACATCATGCCTAAAAGTGCCTGTAAGGCTTTGTGTGTATTAACTTGTTGCGATTCGCTTTAGCCGCTATGTGCGAACTTGAATCGCAGTTCTCAGCCTAACCCGCGCAAGCTGGATGACCACGTTTTGCACATCATGCCTAGAAATGCCTGTAAGGCTTTGTGTGTATTAACTTGTTGCGATTCGTTTGAGCCGCTACGTGCAAACTTGAATCGCAGTTCTGAGGCTAACCAGCGCAAGCTGGATGACCACGTTTTGCACATCATGCCTAAAAGTGCCTTTAAGGCGTTGTGTGTATTAACTTGTTGCGATTCGTTAGAGCCGCTACGTGCAAACTTGAATCGCATTTCTGAGCCTAACCCGCGCAAGCTGGATGACCGCGTTATGCACATCATGTCTAGAAGTGCCTGTAAGGCTTTGTGTGTATTAACTTGTTGGGATTCGCTTTAGCCGCTATGTGCGAACTTGAATCGCAGTTCTCAGCCTAACCCGCGCAAGCTGGATGACCTCGTTTTGCACATCATGCCTAAAGGTGCCTTTAAGGCGTTGTGTGTATTAACTTGTTGCGATTCGTTTGAGCCGCTACGTGCAAACTTGAATCGCAGTTCTGAGGCTAACGCGCGCAAGCTGGATGACCACGTTTTGCACATCATGCCTAAAAGTGCCTTTAAGGCGTTGTGTGTATTAACTTGTTGCGATTCGCTTTAGCCGCTATGTGCGAACTTGAATCGCAGTTCTCAGCCTAACCCGCGCAAGCTGGATGACCACGTTTTGCACATCATGCCTAGAAATGCCTGTAAGGCTTTGTGTGTATTAACTTGTTGCGATTCGTTTGAGCCGCTACGTGCAAACTTGATTCGCAGTTCTGAGCCTAACCAGCGCAAGCTGGATGACCACGTTTTCACATCATGCCTAAAAGTGCCTTTAAGGCGTTGTGTGTATTAACTTGTTGCGATTCGTTTGAGCCGCTACGTGCAAACTTGAATCGCAGTTCTGAGCCTAACCCGCGCAAGCTGGATGACCGCGTCATACACATCATGCCTAGAAGTGCCTGTAAGGCTTTGTGTGTATTAACTTGTTGCGATTCGCTTTAGCCGCTATGTGCGAACTTGAATCGCAGTTCTCAGCCTAACCCGCGCAAGCTGGATGACCGCGTTTTGCACATCATGCCTAGAAGTGCCTGTAAGGCTTTGTGTGTATTAACTTGTTGCGATTCGTTTGAGCCGCTACGTTCAAACTTGAATCGCAGTTCTGAGGCTAACCCGCGCAAGCTGGATGACCACGTTTTGCACATCATGCCTAAAAGTGCCTTTAAGGCGTTGTGTGTATTAACTTGTTGCGATTCGTTTGAGCCGCTACGTGCAAACTTGAATCGCAGTTCTGAGCCTAACCCGCGCAAGCTGGATGACCACGTTTTGCACATCATGCCTAAAAGTGCCTGTAAGGCTTTGTGTGTATTAACTTGTTGCGATTCGCTTTAGCCGCTATGTGCGAACTTGAATCGCAGTTCTCAGCCTAACCCGCGCAAGCTGGATGACCTCGTTTTTCACATCATGCCTAAAAGTGCCTGTAAGGCTTTGTGTGTATTAACTTGTTGCGATTCGCTTTAGCCGCTATGTGCGAACTTGAATCGCAGTTCTCAGCCTAACCCGCGCAAGCTGGATGACCACGTTTTGCACATCATGCCTAGAAGTGCCTGTAAGGCTTTGTGTGTATTAACTTGTTGCGATTCGCTTTAGCCGCTATTTGCGAACTTGAATCGCAGTTCTCAGCCTAACCCGCGCAAGCTGGATGACCACGTTTTGCACATCATGCCTAAAAGTGCCTTTAAGGCGTTGTGTGTATTAACTTGTTGCGGTTCGTTTGAGTCGCTACGTGCAAACTTGAATCGCAGTTCTGAGCCTAACCCGCGCAAGCTGGATGACCGCGTTATGCACATCATGCCTAGAAGTGCCTGTAAGGCTTTGTGTGTATTAACTTGTTGCGATTCATTTGAGCCGCTACGTGCAAACTTGATTCGCAGTTCTGAGCCTAACCCGCGCAAGCTGGATGACCACGTTTTCACATCATGCCTAAAAGTGCCTTTAAGGCGTTGTGTGTATTAACTTGTTGCGATTCGTTTGAGCCGCTACGTGCAAACTTGAATCGCAGTTCTGAGCCTAACCCGCGCAAGCTGGATGACCGCGTCATGCACATCATGCCTAGAAGTGCCTGTAAGGCTTTGTGTGTATTAACATGTTGCGATTCGCTTTAGCCGCTATTTGCGAACTTGAATCGCAGTTCTCAGCCTAACCCGCGCAAGCTGGATGACCTCGTTTTTCACATCATGCCTAAAAGTGCCTGTAAGGCTTTGTGTGTATTACTTGTTGCGATTCTCTTTAGCCGCTATGTGCGAACTTGAATCGCAGTTCTCAGCCTAACCCGCGCAAGCTGGATGACCACGTTTTCCACATCATGCCTAGAAGTGCCTGTAAGGCTTTGTGTGTATTAACTTGTAGCGATTCGTTTGAGCCGCTACGTGCGAACTTGAATCGCAGTTCTGAGGCTAACCCGCGCAAGCTGGATGACCACGTTTTGCACATCATGCCTAAAAGTGCCTTTAAGGCGTTGTGTGTATTAACTTGTTGCGATTCGTTTGAGCCGCTACGTGCAAACTTGAATCGCAGTTCTGAGCCTAACCCGCGCAAGCTGGATGACCGCGTTATGCACATCATGCCTAGAAGTGCCTGTAAGGCTTTGTGTGTATTAACTTGTTGCGATTCGCTTTAGCCGCTATGTGCGAACTTGAATCGCATCATGCCTAACCCGCGCAAGCTGGATGACCTCGTTTTGCACATCATGCCTAAAAGTGCCTTTAAGGCGTTGTGTGTATTAACTTGTTGCGATTCGTTTGAGCCGCTACGTGCAAACTTGAATCGCAGTTCTGAGGCTAACCCGCGCAAGCTGGATGACCACGTTTTGCACATCATGCCTAAAAGTGCCTTTAAGGCGTTGTGTGTATTAACTTGTTGCGATTCGTTTGAGCCGCTACGTGCAAACTTGAATCGCAGTTCTGAGCCTAACCCGCGCAAGCTGGATGACCACGTTTTGCACATAATGCCTAAAAGTGCCTGTAAGGCGTTGTGTGTATTAACCTGTTGCGATTCGTTTGAGCCGCTACGTGCAAACTTGAATCGCAGTTCTTAGCCTAACCCGCGCAAGCTAGATGACCGCGTTATGCACATCATGCCTAAAAGTGCCTTTAAGGCGTTGTGTGTATTAACTTGTTGCGATTCGTTTGAGCCGCTACGTGCAAACTTGAATCGCAGTTCTGAGCCTAACCCGCGCAAGCTGGATGACCGCGTCATGCACATCATGCCTAGAAGTGCCTGTAAGGCTTTGTGTGTATTTACTTGTTGCGATTCGCTTTAGCCGCTATGTGCGAACTTGAATCGCAGTTCTCAGCCTAACCCGCGCAAGCTGGATGACCTCGTTTTTCACATCATGCCTAAAAGTGCCTGTAAGGCTTTGTGTGTATTAACTTGTTGCGATTCGCTTTAGCCGCTATGTGCGAACTTGAATCGCAGTTCTCAGCCTAACCCGCGCAAGCTGGATGACCACGTTTTGCACATCATGCCTAGAAGTGCCTGTAAGGCTTTGTGTGTATTAACTTGTTGCGATTCGTTTGAGCCGCTACGTGCAAACTTGATTCGCAGTTCTCAGCCTAACCCGCGCAAGCTGGATGACCACGTTTTGCACATCATGCCTAGAAGTGCCTGTAAGGCTTTGTGTGTATTAACTTGTTGCGATTCGTTTGAGCCGCTACGTGCAAACTTGAATCGCAGTTCTGAGGCTAACCCGCGCAAGCTGGATGACCACGTTTTGCACATCATGCCTAAAAGTGCCTTTAAGGCGTTGTGTGTATTAACTTGTTGCGATTCGTTTGAGCCGCTACGTGCGAACTTGAATCGCATTTCTGAGCCTAACCCGCGCAAGCTGGATGACCGCGTTATGCACATCATGTCTAGAAGTGCCTGTAAGGCTTTGTGTGTATTAACTTGTTGCGATTCGCTTTAGCCGCTATGTGCGAACTTGAATCGCAGTTCTCAGCCTAACCCGCGCAAGCTGGATGACCTCGTTTTGCACATCATGCCTAAAGGTGCCTTTAAGGCGTTGTGTGTATTAACTTGTTGCGATTCGTTTGAGCCGCTACGTGCAAACTTGAATCGCAGTTCTGAGGCTAACCCGCGCAAGCTGGATGACCGCGTCATGCACATCATGCCTAGAAGTGCCTGTAAGGCTTTGTGTGTATTAACTTGTTGCGATTCGCTTTAGCCGCCATGTGCGAACTTGAATCGCAGTTCTCAGCCTAACCCGCACAAGCTGGATGACCTCGTTTTTCACATCATGCCTAAAAGTGCCTGTAAGGCTTTGTGTGTATTAACTTGTTGCGATTCGCTTTAGCCGCTATGTGCGAACTTGAATCGCAGTTCTCAGCCTAACCCGCGCAAGCTGGATGACCACGTTTTGCACATCATGCCTAGAAGTGCCTGTAAGGCTTTGTGTGTATTAACTTGTTGCGATTCGTTTGAGCCGCTACGTGCAAACTTGATTCGCAGTTCTGAGCCTAACCCGCGCAAGCTGGATGACCACGTTTTCACATCATGCCTAAAAGTGCCTTTAAGGCGTTGTGTGTATTAACTTGTTGCGATTCGCTTTAGCCGCTATGTGCGAACTTGAATCGCAGTTCTCAGCCTAACCCGCGCAAGCTGGATGACCACGTTTTGCACATCATGCCTAGAAGTGCCTGTAAGGCTTTGTGTGTATTAACTTGTTGCGATTCGTTTGAGCCGCTACGTGCAAACTTGATTCGCAGTTCTGAGCCTAACCCGCGCAAGCTGGATGACCACGTTTTCACATCATGCCTAAAAGTGCCTTTAAGGCGTTGTGTGTATTAACTTGTTGCGATTCGCTTTAGCCGCGTTTTGTGAACTTGAATCGCAGTTCTCAGCCTAACCCGCGCAAGCTGGATGACCTCGTTTTTCACATCATGCCTAAAAGTGCCTGTAAGGCTTTGTGTGTACTAACTTGTTGCGATTCGCTTTAGCCGCTATGTGCGAACTTGAATCGCTGTTCTCAGCCTAACCCGCGCAAGCTGGATGACCACGTTTTGCACATCATGCCTAGAAGTGCCTGTAAGGCTTTGTGTGTATTAACTTGTTGCGATTCGTTTGAGCCGCTACGTGCAAACTTGAATCGCAGTTCTGAGGCTAACCCGCGCAAGCTGGATGACCACGTTTTGCACATCATGCCTAAAAGTGCCTTTAAGGCGTTGTGTGTATTAACTTGTTGCGAGTCGTTTGAGCCGCTACGTGCAAACTTGAATCGCATTTCTGAGCCTAACCCGCGCAAGCTGGATGACCGCGTTATGCACATCATGTCTAGAAGTGCCTGTAAGGCTTTGTGTGTATTAACTTGTTGCGATTCGCTTTAGCCGCTATGTGCGAACTTGAATCACAGTTCTCAGCCTACCCGCGCAAGCTGGATGACCTCGTTTTGCACATCATGCCTAAAGGTGCCTTTAAGGCGTTGTGTGTATTAACTTGTTGCGATTCGTTTGAGCCGCTACGTGCAAACTTGAATCGCAGTTCTGAGGCTAACCCGCGCAAGCTGGATGACCGCGTTATGCACATCATGCCTAGAAGTGCCTGTAAGGCTTTGTGTGTATTAACTTGTTGCGGTTCGTTTGAGCCGCTACGTGCAAACTTGAATCGCAGTTCTGAGCCTAACCCGCGCAAGCTGGATGACCACGTTTTGCACATCATGCCTAAAAGTGCCTTTAAGGCGTTGTGTGTATTAACTTGTTGCGGTTCGTTTGAGTCGCTAGGTGCAAACTTGAATCGCAGTTCTGAGCCTAACCCGCGCAAGCTGGATGACCGCGTTATGCACATCATGCCTAGAAGTGCCTGTAAGGCTTTGTGTGTATTAACTTGTTGCGATTCATTTGAGCCGCTACGTGCAAACTTGATTCGCAGTTCTGAGCCTAACCCGCGCAAGCTGGATGACCACGTTTTCACATCATGCCTAAAAGTGCCTTTAAGGCGTTGTGTGTATTAACTTGTTGCGATTCGTTTGAGCCGCTACGTGCAAACTTGAATCGCAGTTCTGAGCCTAACCCGCGCAAGCTGGATGACCGCGTCATGCACATCATGCCTAGAAGTGCCTGTAAGGCTTTGTGTGTATTAACATGTTGCGATTCGCTTTAGCAGCTATTTGCGAACTTGAATCGCAGTTCTCAGCCTAACCCGCGCAAGCTGGATGACCTCGTTTTTCACATCATGCCTAAAAGTGCCTGTAAGGC
Source organism: Amblyomma maculatum (assembly GCF_055883805.1). Classification (NCBI taxonomy): domain Eukaryota; kingdom Metazoa; phylum Arthropoda; class Arachnida; order Ixodida; family Ixodidae; genus Amblyomma; species Amblyomma maculatum. The sequence continues at coordinate 1,974,284 of NW_028146746.1, forward strand.
TTTGTGTGTATTACTTGTTGCGATTCTCTTTAGCCGCTATGTGCGAACTTGAATCGCAGTTCTCAGCCTAACCCGCGCAAGCTGGATGACCACGTTTTCCACATCATGCCTAGAAGTGCCTGTAAGGCTTTGTGTGTATTAACTTGTTGCGATTCGTTTGAGCCGCTACGTGCGAACTTGAATCGCAGTTCTGAGGCTAACCCGCGCAAGCTGGATGACCACGTTTTGCACATCATGTCTAAAAGTGCCTTTAAGGCGTTGTGTGTATTAACTTGTTGCGATTCGTTTGAGCCGCTACGTGCAAACTTGAATCGCAGTTCTGAGCCTAACCCGCGCAAGCTGGATGACCGCGTTATGCACATCATGCCTAGAAGTGCCTGTAAGGCTTTGTGTGTATTAACTTGTTGCGATTCGCTTTAGCCGCTATGTGCGAACTTGAATCGCATCATGCCTAACCCGCGCAAGCTGGATGACCTCGTTTTGCACATCATGCCTAAAAGTGCCTTTAAGGCGTTGTGTGTATTAACTTGTTGCGATTCGTTTGAGCCGCTACGTGCAAACTTGAATCGCAATTCTGAGGCTAACCCGCGCAAGCTGGATGACCACGTTTTGCACATCATGCCTAAAAGTGCCTTTAAGGCGTTGTGTGTATTAACTTGTTGCGATTCGTTTGAGCCGCTACGTGCAAACTTGAATCGCAGTTCTGAGCCTAACCCGCGCAAGCTGGATGACCACGTTTTGCACATAATGCCTAAAAGTGCCTGTAAGGCGTTGTGTGTATTAACCTGTTGCGATTCGTTTGAGCCGCTACGTGCAAACTTGAATCGCAGTTCTTAGCCTAACCCGCGCAATCTAGATGACCGCGTTATGCACATCATGCCTAAAAGTGCCTTTAAGGCGTTGTGTGTATTAACTTGTTGCGATTCGTTTGAGCCGCTACGTGCAAACTTGAATCGCAGTTCTGAGCCTAACCCGCGCAAGCTGGATGACCGCGTCATGCACATCATGCCTAGAAGTGCCTGTAAGGCTTTGTGTGTATTAACTTGTTGCGATTCGTTTGAGCCGCTACGTGCAAACTTGATTCGCAGTTCTGAGCCTAACCCGCGCAAGCTGGATGACCACGTTTTCACATCATGCCTAAAAGTGCCTTTAAGGCGTTGTGTGTATTAACTTGTTGCGATTCGCTTTAGCCGCGTTTTGCGAACTTGAATCGCAGTTCTCAGCCTAACCCGCGCAAGCTGGATGACCGCGTTATGCACATCATGTCTAGAAGTGCCTGTAAGGCTTTGTGTGTATTAACTTGTTGCGATTCGCTTTAGCCGCTATGTGCGAATTTGAATCGCAGTTCTCAGCCTAACCCGCGCAAGCTGGATGACCTCGTTTTGCACATCATGCCTAAAGGTGCCTTTAAGGCGTTGTGTGTATTAACTTGTTGCGATTCGTTTGAGCCGCTACGTGCAAACTTGAATCGCAGTTCTGAGGCTAACCCGCGCAAGCTGGATGACCACGTTTTGCACATCATGCCTAAAAGTGCCTTTAAGGCGTTGTGTGTATTAACTTGTTGCGATTCGCTTTAGCCGCTATGTGCGAACTTGAATCGCAGTTCTCAGCCTAACCCGCGCAAGCTGGATGACCACGTTTTGCACATCATGCCTAGAAATGCCTGTAAGGCTTTGTGTGTATTAACTTGTTGCGATTCGTTTGAGCCGCTACGTGCAAACTTGATTCGCAGTTCTGAGCCTAACCAGCGCAAGCTGGATGACCACGTTTTCACATCATGCCTAAAAGTGCCTTTAAGGCGTTGTGTGTATTAACTTGTTGCGATTCGTTTGAGCCGCTACGTGCAAACTTGAATCGCAGTTCTGAGCCTAACCCGCGCAAGCTGGATGACCGCGTTATGCACATCATGCCTAGAAGTGCCTGTAAGGCTTTGTGTGTATTAACTTGTTGCGATTCGTTTGAGCCGCTACGTGCAAACTTGATTCGCAGTTCTGAGCCTAACCCGCGCAAGCTGGATGACCACGTTTTGCACATCATGCCTAAAAGTGCCTTTAAGGCGTTGTGTCTATTAACTTGTTGCGATTCGTTTGAGCCGCTACGTGCAAACTTGAATCGCATTTCTGAGCCTAACCCGCGCAAGCTGGATGACCGCGTTATGCACATCATGCCTAGAAGTGCCTGTAAGGCTTTGTGTATATTAACTTGTTGCGATTCGCTTTAGCCGCTATGTGCGAACTTGAATCGCAGTTCTCAGCCTATCCCGCGCAAGCTGGATGACCGCGTTATGCACATCATGCCTAGAAGTGCCTGTAAGGCTTTGTGCCTGTAAGGCTTTAGCCGCTATGTGCGAACTTGAATCGCAGTTCTGTACCTAACCCGCGCAGCTTGAGTGACGCCTATTTGCACATCATGCCTAAAAGTGCCTGTAAGGCGTTGTGTGTATTAACTTGTTGCGATTCGTTTGAGCCGCTACGTGCAAACTTGAATCGCAGTTCTGAGGCTAACCCGCGCAAGCTGGATGACCACGTTTTGCACATCATGCCTAAAAGTGCCTTTAAGGCGTTGTGTCTATTAACTTGTTGCGATTCGTTTGAGCCGCTACGTGCAAACTTGAATCGCAGTTCTGAGCCTAACCCGCGCAAGCTGGATGACCGCGTTATGCACATCATGCCTAGATGTGCCTGTAAGGCTTTGTGTGTATTAACTTGTTGCGATTCGCTTTAGCCGCTATGTGCGAACTTGAATCGCAGTTCTCAGCCTAACCCGCGCAAGCTGGATGACCTCGTTTTTCACATCATGCCTAAAAGTGCCTGTAAGGCTTTGTGTGTATTAACTTGTTGCGATTCGTTTGAGGCGCTACGTGCAAACTTGAATCGCAGTTCTCAGCCTAACCCGCGCAAGCTGGATGACCTCGTTTTTCACATCATGCCTAAAAGTGCCTGTAAGGCTTTGTGTGTATTAACTTGTTGCGATTCGCTTTAGCCGCTATGTGCGAACTTGAATCGCAGTTCTCAGCCTAACCCGCGCAAGCTGGATGACCCCGTTTTGCACATCATGCCTAGAAGTGCCTGTAAGGCTTTGTGTGTATTAACTTGTTGCGATTCGTTTAAGCCGCTACGTGCAAACTTGAATCGCAGTTCTGAGCCTAACCCGCGCAAGCTGGATGACCGCGTCATGCACATCATGCCTAGAAGTGCCTGTAAGGCTTTGTGTGTATTAACTTGTTGCGATTCGCTTTAGCCGCTATGTGCGAACTTGAATCGCAGTTCTCAGCCTAACCCGCGAAAGCTGGATGACCTCGTTTTTCACATCATGCCTAAAAGTGCCTGTAAGGCTTTGTGTGTATTAACTTGTTGCGATTCGCTTTAGCCGCTATGTGCGAACTTGAATCGCAGTTCTCAGCCTAACCCGCGCAAGCTGGATGACCACGTTTTGCACATCATGCCTAGAAGTGCCTGTAAGGCTTTGTGTGTATTAACTTGTTGCGATTCCTTTGAGCCGCTACGTGCAAACTTGAATCGCAGTTCTGAGGCTAACCCGCGCAAACTGGATGACCACGTTTTGCACATCATGCCTAAAAGTGCCTTTAAGGCGTTGTGTGTATTAACTTGTTGCGATTCGTTTGAGCCGCTACGTGCAAACTTGAATCGCAGTTCTGAGCCTAACCCGCGCAAGCTGGATGACCGCGTTATGCACATCATGCCTAGAAGTGCCTGTAAGGCGTTGTGTGTATTAACTTGTTGCGATTCGTTTGAGCCGCTACGTGCAAACTTGAATCGCAGTTCTGAGCCTAACCCGCGCAAGCTGGATGAGCGCGTTATGCACATCATGCCTAGAAGTGCCTGTAAGGCTTTGTGTGCATTAACTTGTTGCGATTCGATTTAGCCGCTATGTGCGATTTTGAATCGCAGTTCTGAGCCTAACCCGCGCAAGCTGGATGACCGCGTTTTGCACATAATGCCTAAAAGTGCCTGTAAGGCGTTGTGTGTATTAACTTGTTGCGATTCGTTTGAGCCGCTACGTGCAAACATGAATCGCAGTTCTGAGCCTAACCCGCGCAAGCTGGATGACCGCGTTATGCACATCATGCCTAGAAGTGCCTGTAAGGCTTTGTGTGTATTAACTTGTTGCGATTCGCTTTAGCCGCTATGTGCGAACTTGAATCGCAGTTCTGAGCCTAACCCGCGCAAGCTGGATGACCGCGTTTTGCACATAATGCCTAAAAGTGCCTGTAAAGCGTTGTGTGTATTAACTTGTTGCGATTCGTTTGAGCCGCTACGTGCAAACTTGAATCGCAGTTCTGAGCCTAACCCGCGCAAGCTGGATGACCGCGTTATGCACATCATGCCTAGAAGTGCCTGTAAGACTTTGTGTGTATTAACTTGTTGCGATTCGTTTGAGCCGCTACGTGCAAACTTGATTCGCAGTTCTGAGCCTAACCCGCGCAAGCTGGATGACCGCGTTATGCACATCATGCCTAGAAGTGCCTGTAAGGCTTTGTGTGTATTAACTTGTTGCGATTCGCTTTAGCCGCTATGTGCGAACTTGAATCGCAGTTCTGAGCCTAACCCGCGCAAGCTGGATGACCACGTTTTGCACATCATGCCTAAAAGTGCCTTTAAGGCGTTGGGTGTATTAACTTGTTGCGATTCGTTTGAGCCGCTACGTGCAAACTTGAATCGCAGTTCTGAGCCTAACCCGCGCAAGATGGATGACCGCGTTATGCAAATCATGCCTAGAAGTGCCTGTAAGGCGTTGTGTGTATTAACTTGTTGCGATTCCTTTGAGCCGCTACGTGCAAACTTGAATCGCAGTTCTGAGGCTAACCCGCGCAAGCTGGATGACCACGTTTTGCACATCATGCCTAAAAGTGCCTTTAAGGCGTTGTGTGTATTAACTTGTTGCGATTCGCTTTAGCCGCTATGTGCGAACTTGAATCGCAGTTCTGAGCCTAACCCGCGCAAGCTGGATGACCACGTTTTGCACATCATGCCTTAAAGTGCCTTTAAGGCGTTGTGTGTATTAACTTGTTGCGATTCGTTTGAGCCGCTACGTGCAAACTTGAATCGCAGTTCTGAGCCTAACCCGCGCAAGCTGGATGACCGCGTTATGCACATCATGCCTAGAAGTGCCTGTAAGGCTTTGTGTGTATTAACTTGTTGCGATTCGCTTTAGCCGCTATGTGCGAACTTGAATCGCAGTTCTCAGCCTAACCCGCGCAAGCTGGATGACCTCTTTTTCACATCATGCCTAAAAGTGCCTGTAAGGCTTTGTGTGTATTAACTTGTTGCGATTCGCTTTAGCCGCTATGTGCGAACTTGAATCGCAGTTCTCAGCCTAACCCGCGCAAGCTGGATGACCACGTTTTGCACATCATGCCTAGAAGTGCCTGTAAGGCTTTGTGTGTATTAACTTGTTGCGATTCGTTTGAGCCGCTACGTGCAAACTTGAATCGCAGTTCTGAGGCTAACCCGCGCAAGCTGGATGACCACGTTTTGCACATCATGCCTAAAAGTGCCTTTAAGGCGTTGTGTGTATTAACTTGTTGCGATTCGTTTGAGCCGCTACGTGCAAACTTGAATCGCAGTTCTGAGCCTAACCCGCGCAAGCTGGATGACCGCGTTTTGCACATAATGCCTAAAAGTGCCTGTAAGGCGTTGTGTGTATTAACTTGTTGCGATTCGTTTGAGCCGCTACGTGCAAACTTGAATCGCAGTTCTGAGCCTAACCCGCGCAAGCTGGATGACAGCGTTATGCACATCATGCCTAGAAGTGCCTGTAAGGCTTTGTGTGTATTAACTTGTTGCGATTCGTTTGAGCCGCTACGTGCAAACTTGATTCGCAGTTCTGAGCCTAACCCGCGCAAGCTGGATGACCACGTTTTGCACATCATGCCTAAAAGTGCCTTTAAGGCGTTGTGTGTATTAACTTGTTGCGATTCGTTTGAGCCGCTACGTGCAAACTTGAATCGCAGTTCTGAGCCTAACCCGCGCAAGCTGGATGACCGCGTTATGCACATCATGCCTAGAAGTGCCTGTAAGGCTTTGTGTATATTAACTTGTTGCGATTCGCTTTAGCCGCTATGTGCGAACTTGAATCGCAGTTCGCAGCCTAACCCGCGCAAGCTGGATGACCGCGTTATGCACATCATGCCTAGAAGTGCCTGTAAGGCTTTGTGTGTATTAACTTGTTGCGATTCGCTTTAGCCGCTATGTGCGAACTTGAATCGCAGTTCTCAGCCTAACCCGCGCAAGCTGGATGACCTCTTTTTCACATCATGCCTAAAAGTGCCTGTAAGGCTTTGTGTGTATTAACTTGTTGCGATTCGCTTTAGCCGCTATGTGCGAACTTGAATCGCAGTTCTCAGCCTAACCCGCGCAAGCTGGATGACCACGTTTTGCACATCATGCCTAGAAGTGCCTGTAAGGCTTTGTGTGTATTAACTTGTTGCGATTCGTTTGAGCCGCTACGTGCAAACTTGAATCGCAGTTCTGAGGCTAACCCGCGCAAGCTGGATGACCTCGTTTTTCACATCATGCCTAAAAGTGCCTGTAAGGCTTTGTGTGTATTAACTTGTTGCGATTCGTTTGAGCCGCTACGTGCAAACTTGAATCGCAGTTCTCAGCCTAACCCGCGCAAGCTGGATGACCTCGTTTTTCACATCATGCCTAAAAGTGCCTGTAAGGCTTTGTGTGTATTAACTTGTTGCGATTCGCTTTAGCCGCTATGTGCGAACTTGAATCGCAGTTCTCAGCCTAACCCGCGCAAGCTGGATGACCACGTTTTGCACATCATGCCTAGAAGTGCCTGTAAGGCTTTGTGTGTATTAACTTGTTGCGATTCGTTTAAGCCGCTACGTGCAAACTTGAATCGCAGTTCTGAGCCTAACCCGCGCAAGCTGGATGACCGCGTCATGTACATCATGCCTAGAAGTGCCTGTAAGGCTTTGTGTGTATTAACTTGTTGCGATTCGCTTTAGCCGCTATGTGCGAACTTGAATCGCAGTTCTCAGCCTAACCCGCGCAAGCTGGATGACCTCGTTTTTCACATGAT